>NC_092504.1:48502456-49166206 GCF_047511675.1 Marmota flaviventris | reverse complement strand
ACTACTAATGACACAGATTTTCACTGTTCTTACAAAATTCAGTACATTTTTGTGAATAAATATTGTTTCTATTTTTTGTAGGCCTGTATGATAATGTTCAGAGACTTTAAATGATGATGCTCTTAAAATGTTCTGTAGTAAATTGTGTTCTTGATATAATATGGTTCATATGGAATTATTCCTCAGCCATTCTGAAAATGACATCTTAAAATTCTTTGGTATATTTTCTTCTTCCTTACTTTCAGTGTTTCCACCAAGTCTATTATCTATATATTCACAAAATGTTATTTGTTGTCATGGTTTTCCACACAGTATTATGGAACAATAAAATATGTTCATTATAACTAAATGCAACACATTATAATTTCAGGTAATAGTACTTAGATTACAGAATTCATTGATCTTACTCTTTGAACATAGCAGATGGCTTGAGAAACAGGGGAATAACATTTTTCATTCTTGGGTATAGTTCTGGGCAGTAGTACATATGAAGTAACATCAAATGAATCTAATATTTTTCCCATAGTCAAAAAAATGAGGCATTGACACAGATGTGTCTGTTTACTTCTTAATTATTCACGAGAAAACTTGCTATGCAAATATAATCATTGCTTTCCCTGTATATGTGTGTATGTGCGTGAGTGTGAAATGACATACAAAAATACATGAAACCAATAATTTTCATGTTAATTATATTAATATCTTGAAGTAGGTAATGATTTATTATCTTAGAGATATTTACTTCATTATTAGCAAAAAAAGACAGGTAATTGAAAATATGAATGATCTCTAGGATGAATAAATGTCAATGAATATAAGTAATATATAGGATAATATGACTGCCTTTCATGGGAGAGGTAAGCATGTCTTCAGTGTTATGGAGATAGTTTCATAAAGTTAGGTGAAATTACAATGTTTTTATTGTTATATAAGCACCCCAAGTTTATGAGAAGATGAACTATACTGTACTTTCTGGTATTGCCCACATCTCACAGGGGCGAGGGAACATGTTTCCCTTTGGTGGGATGCACTGGCTGAGAAATAAAAGCTAAGAAAAATAGTATGGAAAAATAAATACAGAACACAGAAAGTATTTTCAAAGGGAGGGGGCAGAGATGGGCAATGAGTCGGGTCCAGCTTCTAAAAAAGAAAGAAGCATATGCATTATTTATATCAGAAGACATCAAAGAAATTCTATGGAAAGTTCTTCACCAAAACAGAGTTGGGGGCAAGTAGGCTACTCAGTTCCTAAGGGGTTAATCCCATTTCTGGTGCTGCACATGACCTAGCAGAGTGGAGGGGAAGTTCACGTGCATTGGGTGGTCTATCTGGTGGGACTGCCATGGAAGTTCCCAATGCCAGATTTATCCCTTACCTGGCTACAATGCTGAAAAGATCCTCATAAATTTCACATTTGGTTTCCCACAATCGGGTCTGCTCTGTATTACCCCAAGCTGCTTTTCTGCTATTCAGAGATGCCTGGCAGAGTTTTCCTAAATCTTTTATCTGTGATTTTGGGGTTAGAGTTTGTCAGTGAAGGAAGTTCACAAGATATTTAGAATACAAATGGAAAACAGAAAGGGAAAACAGAATCATAAATCTTCATTTATGATAGTTTTTTGTGGTCAGGCAGCATGGCCTTGTAAATTTCAGTGACCTCATGATTCTCAATAATAGTATCTAGGTATGTTAAGTTAGCTGTTCTGACTTCTGGGCTTATATTTTATATTTGGGCTAGACTAGTGGTTCCACAGACCATTCCACACATGCCTGTTTCACATTGGAAGCCAGAGGCTATGTTCATCAGATGTTTCAGTAATGTCAGTTTGTCATGTGTTCACTTGCAGTCTCCCATATCTCCTTTCCTACAGCTCCATCATTGTACAAGTAAGCTCTTATTAATATATATATATATCAATGTAACAAATCACCTGGGATAAACAACTTAAAATGAAGAAAAGTTTATTTTAGCTCATGATTTCAGAAGTTTCAGTCCAAGTTTGCTTGGCCCTGCTGCTTTTGAACATGTGGTGAGGAAGTCCATGCTGGCAGGGGTAAATGGGTCACCTCATGACCATCAAAAAGCAAAGAGAGAAAGGAAGGGGGCAATACTTCATTCTAAGGCATATCTCTAATGAACCAAAACTTTCTCCCGCTAGGTACTACCTGATAAATGTTCCACTATTTGCTAATAATGTCACAACCAAGTTCTGAACACATAGATCTTTTGGGTGCCTTTCAGACCCAAACTGTAGCATCTCCTTTATTACCATAATACATCCCACAATTTCTGCAAACAGAGACAAATGAAAATAAAAATGTAAACAAGCAAAAACACTGCACATGTCCAAGTAATGAAAATAGCCAAATATTAAAGATACTATATATAGCTTAATCTACTCTTATTCCCTCTACACCCCTGAACTGAAAAAGAATGGGGAAACAGAATGACGGAATGGGTATTTTAAACCTGTTTAATAAAACATATACTTTTAAATTGAGAGTAATATTTAATATTTCAAATTTTTTATATTAGGTACAAACATTTATATATGAAGAAACAATGAATAAGGGTAGAGAGGTGTGTGGGACTTCAAATTTTGAAATTTTTTTGTTATGTTTCTTTACTCTGATAACTGATCACTGAAGGAGATTCCATTTCTTCCAAATAAAGGCAAAGTACTGGAACAATGTCAACTCACATATTGCGGAATAACTGTAAAATAAAAGCAAAATTAGTTTCATCACTTAATGTGCCAAGGAAGAGAGGACAATAGGTCTTAACCAATTCCTGCTTGAGGGCATTCTCTCATCCAGCTTATCTCTGAACACTGTTCAATTGTTAACAAATGCAGGCCTCTCAGTTTTTTATTTTCCGTGATAGCACTGGCACTTCTTAATAAATTTTATTTGATAAAAGTATATTATATTGGGTCTTTTTAATATGATCCAGTATAAATCCTTTGCAAATGTCTAGCAAGCATCACAAGACAAGGAGGAGGATGCACTCAGGCACACTCTAGTCAACCGTTTTAGGTGCTCATGTAAATGTTTGCTCACCAAGGCTGGAAGTAGACCAGCTTTAATTAGGTAGCCAGGGAGCCTGCTTTAGTCAGAATGGTTTCCAAACACACTAAATATATACACTTTTTCACGTCCATATTCTTGACTTTAAGGGAATGTACTTTGAAATCAATTGTTTGTTAGTAGTCAATAGCAAAAATGTAGAATTCTTGACTGAATTTACCCAATGTACTATTAGAGCAACATGATTCACTAGCCCAATTTTACTAGTTGTATAAAAATAAAGGAAAATGAAAGGTTGAGGACATTAGAGCTGACTTAAGAAATCCCTGTGTCTGATGATGTTGCTGATGAACAATCTTTATCAAATGTGATTTTTCCCAGGAAAATCAAGTCATAAATCAATATTGAGCTTCTAAGAGAACTATCTGAAGCACCCTTACTTGTATAACCTCATGTTTATTTTCAACTCCATCTCCTTAAGAACTCACCAAAGAATTAAAGTTGATGGAGCACTCATTCTCGTTAGGTAAACTTACCTTCTCACCTGAAAGAAACTTCCCGATTTTATAGCATAGAAAATTCAAAATGATTATGTATGTGCTGGTGAGACATTGTTTCGAATGTTTTCCAGTATAATCAGTATGTAAGTAATAGTTGGGCTTGTTCTTATTGAGTCTTATTTATTTCCTGAAGAGACATTTTAGAAAAAAGACCACAACTCATTTATTAATTGGTTATTTTTTTCAAATTTCAATAGTAACCAATATACTTTTACCTACTGCAGTCATGAATAATGTGTTCATTATATATATTTTTACATTGAAAAAGCAGCCAATTTCCTACTTCCAAACCAGTTCATTAACCTGTTCTGTTTCCTTTCACTTCAGTCTATTCTTCAAAAAGTAACATGATTAATGTTGTTTAAATAAAATGTAAAACTGCTAATGTCAACTTTACAGGATTTCTGTCTCACTCGGGTCATTACCTGGATGTTGAATAGGCATCTCGCACTTAACATGTTCAAAACTAAGTTCTTATCATTCCACCACCACACCCCTATGAAATGTTACTTTCACAGTTTCAGCTAATTCAATTAATAGTACCAGTAGTTTTATCTAAACACTTTATAATCTTTATCTTCTTTTAAAAAACATATTCTATTTAATTTTTCAGCAAATTTTGTTGGTGTAGTTTCCATTACTGGCATTGCAACCATCTGCTCCAAGTTACCATTATGAGCACTGTTATCAAAATACTCATAAGGACTCTTAAATGGTCTTACTTTGGTTTTTGACAGTGTTCATTTTCATTATAGCATCAACAGAGCTTTAGTGATCACGTCAAAATATAAGGCCTTCTCTTATGCTAATCCCGAAAAGCTCATCATTTCACTTAGAGAAAAGTCCCATCCAGGCCATCTTACTTTTCCCCACTATCTTGTTACCTATTGACCTCATTTTCATTCCTTTAACACTGTGATTCATTTTAGTATCTTTGCTGTTTTAGACACATGCTAGAAAATTTACTTTCTTAGAGACTTGGTCCTTAGAATATTCTATCTAAAATTTTTCTTTTTTAGAATTATAACTGGTAGTGTGTATTAATTGTAAAAAGCAATGAGTTTCATTGTCAACTATCTATACATGTGTATATAATGTGCTTTGATCATATCCACACTCCATATTACCCTCTTGCACCCTTCCCCCTTCTTATTGGCCCCCTTCCCTTTCCCTAATAGTCCCTCCACCACTTTCATGTCATCTTTTTTCTTAGATTCCACATAGGATTATGAATCTGGCTTATTTCACTTAAAATGATGATCTATTAATTTTTATGCAAATTATATGAATTTGTTCTTCTTTCTGGCTGAAAATTACTCCACCGTGTACACATATTATAGTTTATTTATTCATTAATGGTCATTCCCATCTCGAATAGTGCTGTGACAAACATGGGTATGCGGGTATCTCTTTTTCTACTGACTTTTATTCCTTCAGATATTTACCCAGTAGTGGTATAAATGGCTCAAAAAGTAGCTTTAGCTTTAGTTTTGTGAGGAAACTCCATAATTATTTTGACAGTGGCTGAACTAATTTATAATCCTACCAACAGTGTATAAGGGTTTCTTTTTCCCTGAATCCTTGCCAGCATTTGTTATTATTGTTTTCTTGATAATATCCATTCTACTGAGTTGAGATGGAATCTCAATGTAGTTTTGATTTGCATGTCCATGATGGCAAAAGATGCTCGATATTTTTTCATATTATCATTTTTTTTCATTGTAATGACATGTTCCCTCACCTCTATCCAGCTTTACTCAAATTTTACATTTTTCATTGACAACTTCTGTATCCTCCATATTTAATATTAAACACTCCCCACTGCTGGAATTTCTTATCAAACTTACCAAACTTTCAACCTTGATTTTCTCCAGTGCACTTATTATAATGCAACCCAATACCTATTTTTCTAATGTTGTTGTTATCTCTCCTACTAGGATATAAGTTTCACAGGAGATTATATCTTTTCTTTTGTTTATTGCTGCACCCCTGGGACCTAGAAGAGTATCTGGCATAAAATCTTGTTAAATGAAAGCCCATCGATGAATATATTGGGGAAATACATTTTAAAAATCTTCACTCAAAGCAATTAAAATGAATTTATTTAATATATGGAAAATTAAAAGATATTAAAATGTATATTATCCAACTATCAGCACTTACAGAAATTATACTTATTTTTATTTAATTATTATATTAACAAAAGTTGCCTACTGAGCAGTTCAACAACAGGCCAGATGAAAAACCCTGAAGAAGCTTCAGTGTTATTCACAGATTTGTCCACTAAAAGTTATCTCAAACTGTTAGTATCTGGGGTTTTAAAACCACTCAAAATATTCCTGTTTGTCCCCTTGGCAAAACTTTGATAATTACATTATTTTTGAGCTATGAAATTGCCCATGAATTCATATTCAAATTAGTTTATACATAATTTGCATAAAAGACAGGCTTTTAGATGAATACTATGACCAGCCATTGAAATGTTGATATTTAATTTAGGCTTGTATCATTAAGTAGAATAAAAGGCCATTCATTCTATTGGCACAGAATTTAAGAAAGAAAATTATACTGGGTCTAACCAGCAGTTTGGAAATTTTCCCAAGGCTTAGGGAAAGATAAAATACTGACACTTGCACACAACAGAAAAGCTTTCTGTAGATCACAGATACAACTAGAAGACTTTGAGTATATTTTAACAGTCTTAATATTTAAAAGCAATAATAGGAGTTCAGGGTGTCCTAATTACAAGCTTGGATTTGAATTAAAGGTCTTACTAGTGTAAAGAGGTCTTACTGGTTTATTAGAGCTGCCTGAGGAGAATCACACTGGCAATAGAAAGATAGCTTAAAGCAGAGAAGAAAAACAACTTGTTTACTTAAATTTATTGATCGAATTTTACTTTGAAAAAGAGTGTCTTGAAGTTGGCTTTGGGGATGCTTATATGTTGCCTCTGATAAACAACTACTGGCCAGCACTTGACCAGTGTCTTCATCAGTTTTGCATAGTTCAGCTTCTAATTTCTGCCTTGAAATAAATCATGCTTTCTTCCTTCTCTTCTTGTCTCTCATTGTCTTTTTATCTTAAAATGAGATAGAAATCAGCAGATTTTAACATGGTATCAGGAAAAGATTCTATTTCAATCTTGATTGTACTATATATTACTTTGCCTTCAAATGAGTGAATAAACTTAATATAACAACTCTAAAAACCTTTACATTAAATAATTTTAAAATTATAAAATAGAGCTTCAAAGAACATTTAAGGATTTCATTTTTTTGTAAAATCTTTATAATAATAATGACATTTTTGAGACAAAACAAAATTTCTTATAGAAAATATTCTTCTTTATATTATAAACTAACAGTCCCAAATTTGTCCATATTTTTATTTACTTAAAATAAGTAGTCTTTGGGGATTCTAAATCCCTTCCTTAATAATAAAAATATTTAGTAAATTACAATTGTAAAGGGAAATTCATCTTTATTTATTTATAACTGGTCTGAGACAGTTCCATAAAAAATTCAACAAAAATAACAGAAAATTTTTAATAATGAGTATATATATATATATATATATATATATATATATATATATATATATAATTTTTTTTTCTTTTAAGGTACTGAGGATTGACCTCAGGGTCACTCTAATCACCAAGTTATATCCCCAGACCCTTTGTTTTGTTTTGTTTTTTATTTTGAAGACAGGGTCTTGCTAAGTGCCCAGGTTGGCCTCAAACTTGCAATTCTTCTGCATCAGGCCCCCCAGGCCCCAGTCATCGGGGTTACAGGCATGCATCACCATGCCTAGCAGTAATTTAATATTTTAAGTGAGAACTACTGAAGTTACATGCCTTGCTTTACTTTGACCAAATTACTCTTTTCAATAGCATTGATATATAAATGTCATCAACTTTGGTATTTAAATACACAAACACACACACATAGACACACGTACATGATTTTTAAATTATTCTTAAGAATAGGATACATATTAAAATAAAATCTTACTTATGTTATTTTTGTGCAAAAGTTCTTAGTTACCAATATCTTGTGTTTCTTACAAACTTAGAGCAAAACCGTAGCTAAATTTTAGAACCAGGAACTAGAAAACCATCAATATATGATAATATACATTGTACTTTCTCTTGTCTGTACATTTCTCTGAAAATATGACTATTTATAAATATTTAAGATTGATTTTTCTGCTGTAACTCACTTATATAATAGGATGATTGTCCATTTTTTATAAATTTGTATAATATAAGCCTAATCCTATTCAAAGACTGAATGAAAACTGTGGATCAAAATTCTGAATTTCAGAGAAAGATGATATTATTGTTCCACTGAATAATATCTATAGCATAGTTGGTTTGCTGCAGGGAGGAAAATTTTATAAAATATACACATGTCTGACCAGGGCCTATATCCACAGTCCTGAGGCCACATCTCAGAGTATGGCAATTTGATAACTGAGCTTGGGAATCATGTAACTATAATTAAATGACAAACCAATTTCATCATTTGGATATTGTAAGGGTGAAGGTAAAATTTTCCTTCTATTTGCTCAATGTTCTCTTGAAAATACTGGCAAAGATTAAATAGGAGAAAAGAATTTTAATGTATTAACATGTAAAAAGAGGAACCACACCATGGGGAAAATTCACAGGAGTGTGATTACCTATTTATTGTTCAGTAATTTCTACTGAATATGCCCTTGTCTATAGGGGAGGGGAAGAATATTGAATAAAATGGCCTAGAGAAATATCTGCCTGTAAAAGAACTCTCTTTGGTAAGGGAATTCCTTTTGGGTGTCCTATATTCTTCAGTTTTCTTTTCTGAGATAGGTAATGGGATGTCAGGGGTTGGAAAGATTCTGCTGTCTTTTGTAGTATAGTTTTAATACAGTTAAGGAAATTATAGATAAAGCTTTTTTTGGACATGGGGTAAAATACTTAATAATTATTTTAAGGTCTTTTAATTCTTATATCAAATTGCTCATCAACTAAAGCAAAACACCTTATTTGTATCATACTCGGAATCTCATTATTAAAATGCAGTGATTCAGAACTGGATACATAAACAAAGATAGATTTGTCGTGTTAAATTTTATATATTCTTGTGTTCATGAGAAAGTAGCAAATATTTTTGTTTACAGGTTGATGAATCATATACAGTTTTAAAACACTGACATCAAGATTTACAACTTTAATAGAAAGCAACCACCCAAAAATGCAAATAGGCCTTAAGACTTATATGCTCTCCTGGTGTAGATTGTAACCAAGTCGTGATATCAGTTTTGAAAAATTAGAAATGTGTACTTCTTGTCCAACATTGAACATTAAGCACCTTAGAAATGCCAGGGCAAGAGAAGGAAGTAATTTTTTTTTTAAGGGATAGAACAGAAAAACACAGAGAAAGAGAGACAGACAGACAGACAGACACACTACTCCTGAGAGAAGCCAGGACTCAGAGATGGTGCTGGAGGCAGTTTGGGTGTCTTGCTCCTTGTCTATGGATGACTCCCAATCATTCATGCATTCCTTTATGATGAGAATATTATTGCTGTTACTAATACTATAATTATTAAAATTTTCAACCCAGGTAGCTATAAAGTAGTTTTCTTTATTCATCTTGTTAGGAAAATATCCCTTTTTTTTAATACTTTTGTGGATCAATAACACCAACCCGACTAAAATATCTATTTTAACCAGAAAGGAAACAGAATTTAAAAAGAATTTATACATGCTGAGATAATTCTGTTTAAAGTAAATGTGAAGGAAACATTTAAATTACAAGGTATAATACAGGTATTTATGTTGTTTATATCTTGGCTTATACACTTAATATATGTGAAGATAATTTTTTGAACATATGGCTGCCATAACACATTTCCAAAGGATTTGAAATTAAACACAACATACATCAATATGCATATATAAATATATATTCACTTTGCACATATATATATAAATATGTATGCATATTTTATGTAATATTTTATAACATTGGATAATTTACATAGAGAGTTAGAAACAAAGAATATTTGCTCTTTTAAATGCACAAGATTTGTGACTTTGACAATTTTCTGAAAACTTATCTTTACTGAGAACATCAGATAAGCCAGGAAGTATGCTTGAATGGCGACGGGACCCCAAAGATAAATATAGAAAGTCTCCTTGATTTGAGATTACTAATAATTAGCCAAAAAGATATAATAGAGTTTGCTTATTATAATTAAGCACGTTTCATGCTAAAATAAATACCAACTTAAAAGCTAGGGGCACAGGCTCAAAAAAAATTTTAACAAAGGAATTTAAGAATTATTTAACATCAAGTTGTATCTTAAAGCTTAGCATTTAGTATAAATAAGTTTCCAATAGGATCTTAAAAAAAAAAGAAAGAAAGAAAAAGAAAAGAAAAGCCATCCTTGCATTGCATTTAGATATTATAAAAAATTATCATGCATTTTATTTTAAAAACTGAAAAATATAAGTGCAAAAAATATAAGTGCAAAAGTGTTTGTGTATGAGAATCAGGGCTGAATCCTTTCCCCTCACCCGATGTTGAAGATTGAACACATGAGAAATGCCAAGGCAAGCATAGAAAGCAAGTTTTAAAGGATAGAACAGATAGACTTCTCCAAACAAAAGGGGTCCCAGAGCTGGGCATCTGAGAAAGTAGGAGTGTCCTGTCTCTTTTATATATTTTAGATTTCCTTTGTTCTCATTGTCTCTCCTCCCCTCATCCTGCCTATGTGACCCCAAAAGTGGAGTGATCCAAGGACAGGAACAAAGCTGACCAAGGGTACAGGCAGGCAGGGAGTCACCCAGGGCTACTCACTCAACCCTTGCTGGGAGATACAATTCCCTGAAGCAGGTAACCTTGGCAATGGGTGAAGGAGAAGAAAGTGCTCTGGAGTTATTAACATTTCCTTTCCTTTCCATCCAGCTCCCATATTCTGGATCTGATCATCTTATTCATTACCTACACTGACCATCCTTTTGCCCCCTCGTCTCATTGCTATATAAATTAATATAAATATGTAATAATGCATAAAGCATTATTTCTATGTCTAAATGAGCTCAACATCTAAAAAGGGAAATTCAATATTATGAGTTAGAACAAGATTAAATTTATTGGGTATATTATTAATGATATTATTAGTATATATCTTCTCTAGTTCACTGGAACTTGAGAGACAAAGAATATGAAAAGGACCCTGTAAAATTCCATTTAATTTAATTGATCAAATAGCAATATAATAAATCTTATAGTAGCATGAAAGATGGTGTAAATTATTCAGGAATTCAGAAAGTTTTGTTAGGCAAATGCCAGGAATTTGTTACTGTTGGACTTACTAAAGTAAGAAACCATTAAATTTTCTTAGTAGAAAATTTTCAATGTATGTATATTCCCAGGACTTTATTCAAACAGAACCTTTGAAATATTGAAGGCAGGTAATCTAGTAAATGCTAAATAGAGCAAAATCTGTTAAATGGTTTGGCTAAATATTTAGCAACATTTTTTTCCTCCTGTTCACTGCCCTGCTTTATTTTATGTGGGTCACTAAAATAGCATTTTATGGAAGCAGTAGTGCTATTTATTATGTGTGATAGTTTGAATTCAATTGACTATTTGTGAACTCTTTTTCTTCTTTTATTTTTTTTTCAGAAGTTTGACTTATATCTTCTCATACACATCAATGCCCATCTTAAACTTTCAGGAATGTGTAATAAAGGAAACTCTGCTTCTGATGAAGTTATGTATTGGTATGGGGTATAAACTTAAATTCTTTCTGATGTTGGTAACTTTCTCAAAATCAACAAAAATATAATCACATGACTGATCGCTTGGTAATGTAAATAAATGAAACAATGACTTTATATTTACAATGCAACAGACAAATTGGCATAAAATAATTACTATGTCTACAAGTGTAAAAAAAAGAGAAACATTAGATAAGCTATACTCACGAGTACAGATGATAAGTGATAGAGAAGTTTGGAAAACTGTGGAATTATTAACATGGTAGACATTAAATTAAGTTTGATCAAAATATTTATGGGTGGTCGATGGGCAAACACCATGCAAGTGGAATAAGAAAATACAGCATGTTTGCTTATATAAGTAATGTTTTTAAAAAGAAAAAAAAATTAAGCTAATTATAGATTATGAACATTAAGTCATTAATGGAATTATTTATATTATTTTTTCACGTTCATGGCAACAATTTCAATGCTATTTTAGAAATAAAATATCTCCTAAATTTCAATCCAGAAAAAGTATTAGTATTTTTTAATTGAACTCCCTTATCTTCCATTTTATCATGAACTTAACATATTCATGCTCCCATAATATATATTTTAAAACTTTATGGGGATATTGTAATTTTAATTTTTGTTGGAAGAAAATTTCCACATATTTTATTCTCTAATGATCCTCTAATTACTTTGTTTTTATTTGTTCTTATTAGTTATACTTGACAGTAGAATGCACTATAATACATCATATATAAATGGAATATAATTTCTTATCCTTCTGGTTGTACATTATGTAGAATTCCACCAGTCATGTAATCATATATGTACACAGGAAATAATATCTGATTCATGGTACCATCCTTCCTACCCCCATACCCTATCCCTTCCCTTCATTTCCCTCTACCTAAAGTAACTCTATCCTTCCCTAGCCCCACCCTCACCATTATTATGAGTTAGCATCTGCATATCTGAGAAAATATTTGGTCTTTGTTTTTTTAGGATTAGCTTATTTCACTTAGCATGATATTTTCCAACTCCATCCGTTTACCTGTAAATGCCATAATTCCATCCTTCTTTAAGGCTGAGTAATATTCCATTGTGTATATTTACCACATTTGTTAATCCATTCATCTGTTGAAGGACATCTAGGTTGGTTCCATATTTTACCTATTGTGAGTTAAGCTGCTCTAAACATTGATGTGGCTGCATCAATTTAATATATTGATTTTAAGTACTTTGGATATAAACCAAGGAGTGGGATACCCAGATCAAATGGTTGTTCAATTCCAAATTTCTGAGGAATCTCCCTACCACTTACATAATGTTTGCACCTATTTGCAGTGGCAATAGAATGTGTAAGTGTACCTTTTTCCTCGCATCCTTGCCAACATTTATTGTTGCTTATATTCTTGATTACTGACATTCTGACTGGAGTGAGATGAAATGAATTTTGCATTTCTTTAATTGATAGAGATGTTGGACATGTTCTCATATATTTGTTGATCAATTGTATTTTTTCTTCTGTGAAATGTATGGTCAGTTCCTTAGCCTATTTATTGATTGGGCTATTTGTGGTTTTGGTTTTTAATGTTTTTAGCTCTTTATATATTCTGGAGATTAATATTCTATTTGAGGTTTGTGTGGTAAAGATTTTCTCCCATTCTGTAGGCTCTCTTTTCAAGTTCTTAATTGTTTTCTTTGCTGAGAAGAAGCTTTTTAAGTTTTAATCCATATCATTTATTGTTTCTTAGTTTACTTCTTTCACTTTAGGAGTCAGATCCTAGGCCAACTTGGTGAAGATCTGGGCCTATTTTTTTTTTTCTTCTATTAGGCATGAAGTCTCTGTTATAGTGCCTAAAACTTTGATCCTCTCTGAGTTGAATTCATGCAAGGTGAGAGATAAAGGTTTAATTTCATTGTGTTACATGTCAATTTCCTATTTTCCTAGAATCATTTGTTAATAGGTTATCTTTTCTTCAGTGAATGATTTTGGTGCATTATTCTAGTATGAGATAAATGTATTTTTGTGGGTTTGTCTCTGTGTCTTCTATTCTGTAACATTGGCCTACATGTCTATTTTGGTACCAATATCATACTGATTTTGTTACTATGGCTCTATGGTATAATTTAAGGTCTGGTATTATGATGCCTCCTACTTCAGTCTTCTTGGTAAGGATTACTTAAGATCATGCGAGAAAAAAAAAATCAAATTAATATACAGGGAATCCAATCCAGATCTCACCTGATTTCTCAACCTTGACCCTCAAAGCTAAGAGGTCCTAAAATAATACATTTCCAGTTCTGGAAGAAAATGGATGACAACCAAGAATTTTATATCCATCATAATTAAGCTTCAGATTTGAAAATGAAATAAAAACTTTCCATAATAAACAAGGTAAAATAATTCACAACTAGAAACCCTGCACTATAGAACATTCCCAACAAAATATTCCATGAGGATAAATTGAAAAAAATTAAAAACCACCAAAGGAGAAACTACACCAAAGGAATAGTCAATCCAAGGAGAAATTAAGTTAAATTAAAAACCAGAATAGACCAACATGAACAGAAATATAGATAATACCTTAATAATAACCTCAAATGTTAACAGCTTAAACTCATCAATTAAAAGACAAAGACTGGCAGATTGATTTAATAAACAAGATCCAACAATATGTTATCTCCAAGAGACTCACCTTATAGGCAAATTCATCTACAGACTGAAGGTAAAAGGATGGGAAAAAATATATCATTCATATGAATCCTTTAAACAAGGAGTGGTTTCCTCCTCATATCAGATAACATGGACTTGAAACCAAAGTTAATCAGAAGGGACAAAGAAGGACATTTTGTACAGCTGAAGGGAATTATACATCAATGAAACATAAAAATGATAAATAATTTTGTCCAAACAATGGATCATCTATGTGCATCAAATACACCCTTCTCAATTTCAAGAATCAAACAGACCACAACACAGTAATACTGGGTGATTTTAACATGCCTCTCTCACTATTGGACAGATCTTCCAAATAAAAACTAAATAAATAAACTATAAAACTAAATAATGCAATCAATAACTTAAACAAACAAACAAATATATATATATATGCATATATATAATATTGCATCCATCAATGAGTGAATATTTTTTTCAGTAGCATATACATCCTTCTCTAAAATAGATTATCTCTTATGCCACAAAACAACTCTTAGCAAATACAAACAAATGGAGATTGCATTATGATCTGATACAATGCAGGATACAATGAAATTAGAGATCAATGATAAAATAAGAAAATAGAAGCTATTCTAACACCTGGAGACTAAATAATAGATTATTTAATGATGAATGGATACCAAAGAAATCAAGGATGAGATAAAAAAAAATATTTAGAGGTAAATGAGAATAACAATACGACATTATCAAAATCTCTGTGACACTACGAAGGCAGTACTAAGAGGAAAGTTTATGGCATTGC
Organism: Marmota flaviventris; assembly: GCF_047511675.1. NCBI lineage: Eukaryota > Metazoa > Chordata > Mammalia > Rodentia > Sciuridae > Marmota > Marmota flaviventris. Next base: position 49,151,375 of record NC_092504.1, on the reverse strand, counting down.
ATTCATTTATTAAAAAGAATAAAAACTCAACAAATAAATGATGTAACATTACACGTCAAAGCCCTCTAAAAAGAACAAATCATACCAAAAATAGAAGACAGGAAATAATTAAAATCAGAACTGAAATCAAAAAAGTTGAAACAAATGAAAGAATTCAAAAAATTGACAAAACAAAATGTTGGTTCTTTGAAAAACAATCAATAAAATTTATAAAACCCATCTATGCTAATAAATGTATTAAAATTAACTTAATACCTATAAATAATATTTCTAACTTCAGGTATGAGGTTTTTAAGATACAGAGAAAATTCATATTACTAAAAAACCTGATGAAATAGGAAACATCACAACAGACATGACTGAAATACAGAAGATAATTAGAAACTATTTTTAAAACTTATTTTCAAACTAAAATTTATTAAGGACATACATGATTTAAACAGTGAATTTCAAGTAACAAAATAGAAAATGTCATCAAAAAGCCCAGGACCAGATGAATTCTCTGCTGATTTCTACAAGACCTTCAAAGAAGAATTAACACCAATATTCTTCAAAGTAGTCCATAAAATAGAAAAAGGGAACCCTTCCAAACTCATTCTATGAGGCCAATATTACCCTGACACCTAAACTAGACAAAGATATATTAAGGAAAGAAAACTTCAGACCAATAACCCTGATGAACACAGAATCAGAAATTCTCAATAAAATTCTGGCGAATTGCATACAAAAAACTATTAAAAAGAGTATGCCACAATCAAGTTGAGTTCATTCCAGGAATGTAGGGTTGGTTCAACAAATTTGGTGAATTTCTGAAAAGGCCAAAATGACAAAAAAGCACAATTTATACTTTCACGTTGTGCCTTCTTCACAGGGTGTGTAAACTTGTTGCAAGATTGAACCGTCTACTGTGAAAAAAGAAGGACAAGAAAGTTATCTTTGTACAGTTTTCTTTGTCTGGTTTTACACTTGTCTGAATTTTACACTGACTTCTGTACCAGCCTCTCTGGTAAAACTTTATACATGCACTCATTGTTGAAGAAGTTGGAAGTATAGAGAAAGAGAATAGATTAAAGCTCACCTTTGAGCAACAGTTTGCATTTCATGGGCAATTAGAAAAGAGGTATCTGGGAAAGCACATAAGTAGTCTTTTAATTGTGCTATTTGTAAACCTAATACCTAAGCTACCATATAATACATACTCTTCTGATTGGAGCATGTTTTGCTGCTCTAATAGCACCAGTTCTCTTAGAAGAATGTTTAGAAGCAGAACATTGAGCTATAGGAGCTACTATCCTATGTTCTGTTTGAAAGGGAATATAGGGTAAGAAAATTAAAAAAGAAATGTATAAAAATTAACTTAATACCTATAAATATTATTTCTAACATCAGGTATAAGGTTTTTAATATACACAGAGAAAAGACAAGAGGGATAAATAACCCCACAACAGTGTGATATATGACTTCTTGGTTCCATGCTCTTCCCAAAGTGTGATATTGCCATGTTTTTGATCCTAGAAAAACTGGACATTCCCATGCAAATAAAATGAATCCAGACTAAGACCTTACACCCTTAACAAAAATTAACTTAAAATGCATGATATGTATAGATGGAAAATACAAAACTTTGAATCTTCTAGAAGACAAAGAGGTCTAAGTGACCTTAGATTGGTAATGACTTTTTAGGAAAAATATCAAAACACCACCAATGAAATAAAGTATTAATATCAAAAACACCACCTATAAAATAAAGTATTAATAACTTGAACTCTGTTAGGATGAAAAACTTCTGCTCTTCAAAAGACAGTAAAAAACAAGACAAAGTACTCTTAAACAAAACACATATTAGAAACACTGAATACTTAAAAGACAAACAACCAAATTAAAAAATTGGCAAAATGGGGCTGAGGATATTGCTATACTTTCCACTCAATTATTCTGTAAATCTAAAAATTTTTTAAACATATTAACTGAAAAGCACTCATTGCAATAGTAATCACAACAAAGAAAAATGAAGCCTACTGTTTCTCTGCTGCATGGCTTACATGCTTTTATCTAAATCTAAAGTCCAATCATTTTGCTGCTACAAGAAATTCTGCTACAAGAAACTCCCTATCCAACTTCTGTCCTCCTACATTTACACATCTCATATTCCCATAAATGGCTTTCTAAATATTACTGATGTCAAAAAAATTCTCAATGCCCCACAAGCCCTTTGACCCTCTCTATTTCACATTTATATATTTTCGTGTGTGTTTGTAACTTGTGTTTATATATTGTGTATTTTCTATTTTTCTATATTATTTTAGATCTATATCATCTACATTTGTATTACTGCAAACATGGTATTTCCGAAGTACCCATTAGAAGTCATCTGATATGGTTATCTTCTTTTTTTCTTTAGAATTGTACATCTCACATTGGATATGTTGAATAAGAATGTATTGCCAAATCTTAAAATTCTTCTTTTCCCCTCCCTCCCTAACTTTTTTTCTTATCTTCTTTCTTTCTTACTTTTGCAGTGCTGAGTATAGAATCGTAGGCCTTGCACATGCTAGGCAACTAATCTGCTATCTAACAACACCTAAAGTCCCTTAAAATCCTATTAATCTCATGGTTGCATGACTTTAATATCACTTAGACTTTTTGCCATAATCACACCAGAATCTTCTCTTATTTACTAGAATATCGCACAGTAAAGCAACAGGAATAAAGACTGATATTTAGTGATGCATAAAGACATCCAAAATATATTGTTGTTAACACTTTATGTCTCAGAATTATATATCCTTACAAACAGTGTTCTCTTTAAAACCAAAAAAATACATGCACATGTGTTCTAGAAAATGTAAAAATATTTTCATGATTTTCTTCTCTGGGAAACTGGTACTTTATGAGAAAGAATTTTATTGCAGTTTTTATGCTTCTGATAATTTTTTCACTATGTCCATAGAATAATTTTGCAATTTAATAAACTATTATAAACGAACAGAATGGATTGATTATCATTCAGTTTAATGGGTAGTAAGATATTTTGGTACTATAGGTTTTTGGAGTTTCATATCCAAAATAATGTCACTTCCTTCAAAATTCTATACCAGCAAAGTAGATATACTAGATAGTTGTTTTCCTTTGGTATATACCATAGTATCCCATTATTTAATGTTCATATTTTCCTGTTTTGAAACTAATCTTTATTTTATAATGTTTTAGAACAATACAATAATCTTTGTCTGACTTAGCAAAATATTTGGAATTACAAATTCTAAGAACTTCAGTATTCTATCCAGAAATTAAAATTATAAGCAAGCAGCATCTATTGAACTCTCCCACAGGACAAGATTAATTTCAATAATGCTTCTTCTTTGAACATCATCAGTATGTGTAAGATTAATCATGTTTTAGCTAGATGTATTGTTGGAATGTTTGATGCATATTAATGTCCTAACAGTTATGGTTATTTATCTTCATATTCAAAAGTTGTCACAATCTTAGCATTTTTAATGCGAAAATTCATAGCTCTGCAAAGTATCCCATTATGCACAATGGAACCATTTTTTTAATAATGACAAGCATCTTAAACTTATGTTTTTAACTCTTATGTAGCTGTTTTAAAATATTTCACAAAATAATAACTTTTTAAAAATCTGATTTTTTAATCTGTCAGAACTTCAAGAAAATTTTCATTAGTAGTACTAATTTGCAAAACAAAACCAGTTAATTTGTTCATAAAGAAACTAAAATACACTGAAGTTTTCAATAACTGAAATTACTTTTAAAAACTGAAGTTTAAAAGCCTTATCTTACCTAACCACATATACATAAAAAATAGGTTTACTTTAATTTCTCTACCTTTTTGATCTCTTCCATTCCTTCTATTTTATTTATCATCTAGTACTTAAATATTCACACTTAGATTTCCAAACCAGACAATAATTTTGAACCTAAAAATCTATGTTTCTCTTACCTACTTGAAATATCCAGATGAATCTCTAATTGAAGGTCATGAGTATCTCAAACAAATATGCCCAAGTAAGAACTTACCTCTCCCTCAACTATCACTGCTTTCTTTTAATATTTTTGATGCTAGTCAATGTCATAACTCTACAGTATTTTTATTCAGATTATAAATCTAAGGATTTATTCCAATGACTTTATCTCCAATAAACATCATGTAAATTACAAATTCAATATGTGTCTTGCTAACTGCTAACATTCTAACGAGACTGAATCTTTCTTTGCCTGTGCCAAAGAAATATATTCCCACAAGTTCACCCAATTCTTAGTTTTATCCTTTCACTCAGAGAAATGTTTCAAAAATTATATCACTAGTCTTTCAACCTCAATATTTAAGTTTAAATAATGCATGTCATTTTGCTTTTAGAAAATATTTCAAAAGCACTGGGGAAAGATACAGACCAAATTACATTGTTATATTGTGTGCACATACAAATTGAAACAATGAATCCCATTATTTTTTAATCCCATTATTATGTATAATGATAATGCACCAATAAAACCATGGATAAAAAAATTAAAAAGAAAATATCCCAAATCTTTATGTATCCTACAGAAATGTGAGTGAAATTGTCAGGTCCTTGTTTAACTTTACAGCCATTCCTATGCTTTTATTTTTATTTATTTATTTATTGGCATTGGCATACTTCTTCTCTCAGTTCTTAATCCTGAACTGGGCACAAAAATTTACCAGCTCTTTTATAATATTTTCACTTTCCTGTTTCTCAAATTAATGCAAACTAAAACATCCCGTTTCATATCATTCTAATTTTGTCCCTCTCAAATTCCCTTCTCCCTATCAATATTTCAGCCATCTTCCACAAAACTAAAGTCATTTATTTTTGCTCTATTCTTCCACTTCAATGTTAATATCAAATCAGTCACAAAGATTCGTTTTTATTTCATCAAGTCTTAATTCAAAATATCATTAATATCTTGCAACTCATTTCACTCTCAGGGTTATATTTGTCATCAAAGTTCCCATCACATTCCCATCACAATCATGTTATCATCCTCTGTCATTTTTCAATATTCCATTAATGCATGACATTCCAGATGCTAGGAACTCAGTAGTGAATAACATGGACCTAGAGTTCATAGTAAAAGAGGTGAACAAGTAGATGAATAACTAAATAGACAATGGTAGACAAAAGAAATGGACTATTACATGCCATTCTCAGACATATCAAAATTGTAATTCATAGACAACCCTATGTAATTTCTCACCATGTTAAGTATTTTTAGCTCCCTTAGTGCTCTCTCTATATCCATCTATTCCCTGTGCAAATGGTTTACATGCATTACCTTATTGAATCATTTTCTGGAACATTATTTGGTGGTTATTGCCTTAATTTTGTAGATGAGAAAAACAAAATTTAAGAGATAGATGATTTTCAAATATTCTAAAGCAAGTGATATTTGGAAGATCTTTGTAGGTATTGATTTAGATTATTTCATTGGCCTATAACAGCAAGAAGTCTTCCAATTCCTAGTTAATGTCATTGCTTGTCTGTATTTATTTTATATTTTATTCAAGTATGAATAATATTAAAATTATGAACCATTTAAATTCATGCTTGATTTGTATTTCCAAGAGTCATTCACTATTGTTTAGATGGGGGTGGGGGTTAAGAGAGACAGACAGAAAGACAGAAAAATACAGAGATTTAGGCACTAGTTTCTCTTTACACTAGTTTCCTATTACCCATAATGCAAGATGGAGATGAAAATAATAAAAGGACTCAAAATTATAATTTCTTGATCTGAAAATATTAAAGATAGCTTACAAAGTAATTTTTGCTGTAATTTTCTTATGAAGATGTTTATACTAAGGCACTCTAAAAGTATTTTTGAAAATGAAAAATGGTAGTATGAGAAAAACTACCAAGTGGACTAAATAATGTAATTTTAAAAATAAATACAAGAATATGAGCAGGTATTGAGAAATTGTGCTTTATATGTATGATAAGAATTGTAATGCATTCCACTGTCATATATATATATATATATATATATATATATATATATATACAAAAAAAATTACAGGGAAAGAAAGTACAACTACTAATCAATAACTCATCACAAGTCATGCAATAGAATGTGTTCCCCTCTCTCAGCCTCCACTCAGAGATGCACTCTCAGGTTTTCATTAACTTGGGTTGGTGATGGGTTCAGGAATGTCAAGAATTGTTTGATAAAGTGTAAGAAAGATCCTGAGTACATGTTATTTCTTGTAGTTAACATGGTTTGGGTTTCAATTTTTCATCACATTTCTGAAATAGCTCTTCAAAAGAAGATTTATGTTAAATGAGGAAACTTATTAACTACCATTTGTATTCCTGAATGAAAATTATAAAAAACTTTTATATTAATTTATACATCAAAATATAGCCCATAAGAAATGTGGAAGACTTTTTAAACAAATAAAAGGATCAACATGTTAGAAAAGAATAAAATGCATAAACTGGATTTTAGAAAACATTAAATATTAGAAATACATACTCATTTATCTTTAAAACTGAAGAAAAAGAATGTTTAACAATTTTTTTAATTTTAATCAGTGGATCTAATTATAACCATGCCTTGAAAAATTATACTTTTTCAAAAGTTTATTCTTAATATTTTTCATATAGGCTATTTTTATATCAGATATCATTTTTCTTGTTATTTAATTTTGATATTAAAACAGAACATATGACTCAATCTCTCTTACTCGATCTCTTCCTATATCCTTTTTTCTTTCAAGACATGTAGAATGGAACATTTGAAGTTGTTTCCTTCATCTGATCTTTCAATCTATCCAAACAGTATACATTTGTTTTTAGGCCACTGTTGTTTCCCCTAGATAAGGCTCCTTCCTAGGTTATGCAGTGCATGTTAGTTATATGGGTGGTACAAAAGCACACTATGTCCCACCCTTTTTTTTCATTATTTTTCTGTCTTGATACAAGAAATTTAATCTATCCACAATTTTTATTTCAGATACCATTAGAAAACTTTTTATAATGCTTGTAATTAAAAAGAAATCTGAAAATTAGCATGAAAAAAGAAAAAAGATCCAAGAAACAATATTTAGAAAAGAGTAATTGGCATTTTGGATTATATAGACCATTATCTTCTTGCTATATTTTTAAAAGAAGATATGTGGACATATTTTAACATTGTTAATTCTATTTTTAAAATTATGACAATTTAATTTACAAAAGAAATAGAAGAGTGAATTGTCATATATTTTTGCTTAAAATTGCTAAATTTAGTAGTTGACACAACATTAATTCATTTTTGGAAAAGTAGTGAATGATAAAAATTGCTCAGAATTATATAGACTATGGCTTTGAGTATGTGTTCTGAAATGCACCCAAATTATTGGACATAAATGTAACTTTGTCATAAAAATGTATTCTCTCCAGAATAATCTATCTAAGTTTGAATGCATCACTGATAATCATCCTTAATAATGGTAATAAATCATTTTTGAATGTTGTTTCTCTGCCAAGCATCAAGTTAAGTGCCTTATAGTTATTAGCTCAACAAACTCATTAACCGAATTTGTTGTTTGGATTTTGTTATTATTCACATTTTTAAGATGAACGATAAAAACTCTTTACTAACCTAAAGTTGTGCAACATCTAATATATACAGAAAGTATTTAAAATCTACTCTGTTACTAAAATTTATGTGTTCAGTACACTATTAAATTCTATTAAAGAAGTCACTTTTGACTTTCAGAACTATTGTAAATATTATAACTGAAATTAAATTGTGAACAGTTAATGAATAGATAGATAATTAGTTATAGAGTAGGTAGAAAATTAAAGGAACACGATTAATGATAAAACAATGTAATTATTTAAAATATAAGAATTTTCCTCTAATGACATCATGCATTTTAAAAATGTCAGTATGCCTTAAAACATATTGATGCAGATTGTGAAATTCAATAGAGTATTTTTCTAGAATATTATGTTTAGAAATTAGATATTAAAAAAATTCAGGCCATATTTTATCATTCTATATAAAATTCATTTTGACTTACATTAAGTCTCAGAGAGTCCCATGACTAGCATCACAATATTATGACATCATCTTTTTCAGTTACAGTACTACCATTATCAATATGACTCCAAAATTGAGTAAACAGACTCAAAAAACTAATGTGAAATAAGGAAGAGTATTCTGCCAAGAAAGAAAAGTGCCCATGCTAGAACCTTGAGGAAACATTCCAAAAATAACCAGATTGAGGATGAGGCACTGACCAAGGTTCATTGCTACCAAGAGTCAAAGTTTATAACAAAGTGTGTATTACTCTTAAATCCCAAATTCAAGATGTCTTACTCTATTAAAGTACACTTTGGAAGGCTTTAAAAAATTCTGTGTTTTGACTGTAATGAAAACAATGGACATTTGAAAAAAACTAATGCAGGAAGCAATTTCCTTGAGTACTATGGAAACTATCATTACCTAATTTTATTAATTCTGCATTAAAATAATTCACAATATTATGCATCAATCATTTTGGTTAAAAATGTTGATTAATGAAACTGGACACATGGGCATGCACCTGTAATGCCAGTAGCTCTGGAGATTGTTGCAGGAGGATCAAGAGTTCAAAGCCAGTTTCAGTAAAAGCAAGGTGATAAGCAACTCAATGAGACCCTGTCTCTAAACCAAAGAACAAAATAGGACTGAGGATGTGGCTCAGTGGTCAAGTTCAATCCCCAGTAACCCCTCCAAAAAAAAAAAAAAAATGTTGATTAACAAGAAGTCAGAATATTTTAAGTATCTATACAAAACACATAGTTAGTGCTTCTTTGCCAAGCATATTTTCGTTGATTATTCAGTCCTAAGGATGGAATAATCCTAAAATAACATGACAGTTATTAATATCTGTTTCAGTCATATTTGATCTATAGATTTTAAAGAAGTTTCTTTTCTTTTAAACCAAGGATATTTGAAAACATATATTAATTAAATTTTAATTGATTCCCATGGCAACACTTGTCATTCTTTTTATTGGTGAATTATAAATATATATTACAATGGGATTCATTATGCCATATGTATATATGCACTAATATAGTTTTATTAATTTTATGCCCCTATACCTTCTGTCTTCCCTACTCCTGATATACTTGCTGTGCTTCACTGATGTCCCTTCAATCATTATTTTATTATCATTTTACTTACTGTATTATAATATTCAAGTAAAAATATATTACGTGAACTTTGTTGCAATATATATTCTAAAACAAGATGATAATACTGTTGATGAAAGGTGACAATACTCACCTTTTCATAGGCTATGTTTTGACTTATTGATTTTTCTGTTTTCCTTGCTTACATTCTTTTCAGTAGCATATCAAAAGAAAATGCAGTAATCAAGATATAAAATAATACTAAGATTATACACACACAAACATATATATTTTACATTCATATAATAATATGCTGTACAATCTTGCTGACATGTATAATTTTTTGTGTGTAGGTATATATATATATATATATATATATATATATATATATATATATATATATATATATATTTATTTATATCCTCCTTGTATAGACATGAATGCTGCTCAATTTAAGATGGCATTATATAATTCATAATCATTTTGTAACTGGACAATATCAGAGCTTGAAAAACACATTTAATGCAAAGATCCTGCCAACATCATAGTTTGAAGACACAGTGCACTTTAGTACACTGATCATTTACCTTCATAATCACATGGCTGGCTTGGAGCTATGGTTTCCAGAGCTCAGCATTGTGAGAGATTATTATATTTAATATCAATAGACCAGCAAAACAATCAAGTTCAAAATTTGAAATATGATTTCTACTGAATGTGTATCACTTCTGCACTATCATAAAGTGGAAAACTTGTAAGTCAAACAGTCATACATGCATTTATGTGTAAATATATACATATATGTATAAATGCATGTATAAATAATGTACAAATATGCAATTTGTTCTAATAAATAAATATATGTTCATTATTTACATTACTTTACAAATAATTATGTCAAGAATTCATTTAAAATTTATATGGAACCAAATTATTTGTGATTATGTTTAACATAATTTTAGTTTCATGATTGCTTGCTCTATTTAATTTAGTTGAAGTAAATTAACATTGATATAAGTGATATTGTGCTGTATATATATGTATATTTTTTAACAGTTATAGCAATTGTTTGAAAGTTTATGATAATACAAAAGATGTTTGAATCACTATGAAATTCTTTATAATTCCTGTTATTTAAGCAAGATGTAAGCCAGTTTTTTTTTTTCCTTTTCTAAAGCATACTTGGTACATTTGTCAATAGTTATTATAACTTACATTTCGTTAATTTTACTTGGGATTCCAGTTTGTTTTAAATTCAGATAAGTAATTTTGTTCATTCTTTTACATATAAAATGTACATAAGCACTTATCATGCACATTTTATATTGCCATATTGTTACTTTTATCTTTAAAGTAACTTTTGTCCATCTAAACATATTGGTTCGATGGAAGCAATATAAAGTGTCACATCATATTTTGTGTGGTGTCACAATGTATGCACATATATACCCATGAAAATTATCAGATGTCTAGTTATAAAATAATAACATGACCAAGTTTCAGAAGATAGAAACCCAGAGGAGAAATCTAGCCTATTTTTCCCAGGGAACATTTGCTAATTATGGATGAGCCAGCTGAAAGGCTAAAAATGGATATAATATTGTAATATATAAACCATGGAAAGTGGAGAACATAAAATTGTAAAAGTGGAGTATAGATTAGGGTCAAATCAGATTTCAGCATAGCTTTGAATCATCTTAGTACAAGAAAAAAGGATAACATAATTTTAGATTAATATTTCCCATGGAACCTTGACAAAGGAAGATATTCATAGTGCCCAAATATTTGTACAAACAATAGAATAAGAAAGACAAGGATATTGATATGGGATATGTAAAAATAATCTGCAGAAAAATATAACAAATAGGCCCTACAAATATTAGTATTAATAGGTAGATTTCATAATAGCAATGCTTACTACTTTAAGGATATTAAATTCATGTTGATAAGATTAGCAGAGACCTATATATAAAAATATACACATAGGGGTACAAAACAAATAAAATATAATCATTGATAAAATAAATAAATCAATACAAAGTTTTAGTAACAGTTGAGACGTAGCTTCCCCAAATTAAGCTCTACTGATTATACAGTAATTCCCCTTTCTCCCACTTTCCAGTAACAATCATTGTACATTCTGTCCCTATGACTTGAGCCAGTTCTCATGTAAATTGAATTATACAATACTTGTTCTTTTGCAACTGGCTTATTTCACTTAGCACGAGGTCTTCAAAGTTAAATTTGTTGTGCCATGTGTCAAAACGTCTTTCCTCTTTGAAGTTGAATGATGTTTTCATTGCATGCCTATTGCACATTTTGTTTTTCCACTTATCTATCACTGCACACTTTATTCACTTCCACCCTTTGGCTACTGTGATTAATGCTGCTGCACTTGAGAGTATAAATATCTGAGTCCCTATTTTCATTTTATAGATGGAAGATTTTATATTCTGTGAAATTCACACTGACAGAGACAATAACTGCATATATAATTCAAATTGGTAAATGAAAAAATAGCAAATAACGTTGGCTTGAAGAAACTATTTTTATTCTTAAGACCAGATAAGTTTAAAGACTTTCTTATAATTATTAATGTTTAAATCCACTCACAAAATAATATTTCCATTGCTTTGAAATGATTTTTTCATTTTACTTTATGAGCACGCCTTATTAACATATCCATCTTAACATTGCTTAACATAATAATTAACTAAGAAACATGCAATTCAAAAACAGTGTTCTTGACTGTTCTTCCATATTAGCTTATTTAGATTTTAGATATCATCTTGTTCAGGAACAAGTTGTTCCCCGTGTGTGAGAACTGGCCCCAAGAAACTTTAAAGGAGGAATGTATAAATTGACTAATACAAAGTGACCTTATCCAAGTCAGAAAGTACCTGGTTTATCTTAAACTAATGTCACAGTAATTAATGCACGTTCTTGCACAACAGTCTTGATTGTAAAGCTCCACATATCATTATAATTGGCCATTTATATTATACGGGGAAATTAACCAGGGTTACTATGGAATAATCATGGCAGTTAGAACTCAGGATGGTTGCAGTTATATCAGACTGAATCTATACATAGCTCAGAGTACCATTATGTCTACAAGTACATCTGAACTAATTGCTTCAGATGTGAAAGAAATATCTAGCTTAGGACTGAGATTGAGATGTTTTTCACTCTACACCAACTCAGATGATAGATAAAATAAATGAGACATAATTTCTTAGCCAGCTCCTTCTGGCTATGATGTATTTAAACACTTTTTGTGAAAAGAGCTCTTATGGTCTCTAGAAAAATCTTACTCAACATTATCTTAAAAATATAAAGAAAATACATTGTTTTCACATAAACTATTATAACAACATTTTCTTAGTACTTGCTTTGGAGTTCAATTCTATTTCATATACTTGCAAAAATAAATTACATTCATTTATGATCATTTCCATGTGAAGTTTAAAAATATATTATAAATTTACACATGATCTTTGTTAGGATTACATTGAATTTATAAATCAATTTGAGGAAATTGAACTTCTTTACACAGAAGTTCCAAATTAGAAGAGTACTTGACTCTGGAAGAATATCTGTTAATGACTAGAACATATTGGATTATCACAACTGGGCCATATTACTGGCATCTAGAGGGAGGCAGGACAAGAGTTCCATCAAACATCCTCCTATCTACAAAACAGCTCCCCTACCCAACAAAAAATATTCAACTGAAATATCCATCCTCTCCAGGGTTCAGAAATCCTGCTCTACATTGTTTGGTTTTCAATTTATGAACATCTCATATTTGTACATTTATATAGAGCATTTCTCATTTTCTAAGCAGTGCTTGTACCTTCCATTATGAAGTCTGTGCACATTTTTTGTTACATATATTCCTAGGAATCTGATAACATTTTAAAGATCATTATAAAGTATGCTTTTATTTCATTTTTCAGTTGCACTTTTCAAGTATAGATGTACTTGTATTTGTTCAAAAATTTCATTTCTGTGGTTTTACTAACTCCAAAATGTTCAGATTCCAGAAATAAAAGATTCACAAGTTTTATATTGCACACTGTTCTGAGCAGCATGATGGAATCCTGCACCATCTCTGACGCCTGCCAGAATGCAAATCACCACTCTGCCCAGTGCATCCATGCTCAATCTGCAGCCATCCCTGAGCCTCTTACCAGCCTTCTCTGTTGTCAGATCCTCTGTTGCTCTATCACAATGTTTGTGTTCAAGCTACTTGCATTTTAATTAATAATAACCCCAAATATCAAAACCAGTGATGCTGGTGACTTTCTTAGCATTCATGGTTATAATTATTCATTTTTATTTGCTTATTGCTTTTAATCTCTTACTATAAATTATAAACTAAAGTATCCTAGGTGTGTTTGCTTAGGGAAAAAATATATAGTGTATATAAGATTCAGAAATATTTGTAATTTCAAATATCCACTGGATTTTTAAAAACATATCCCTCAAGGATAAGAAGGAGGAAAAGAATAAGAGAGGACTACTCTTTATAGAAATAAAACTGATTTATTTATATCAATTTCTTATCCATTATCTTGATAGGCTCATTTATTACTTTATATTGTGTTTTTGTAGGTTGTTTTGAATTTTCTCCATACATGATCATATCATCTGTGACTGGTGACAGATTTATTTTTCTCTTTTTGAATACTTATACCCATTCTTTCCTATATTTCCTTTCATTCTAGTTTTTGGATGGTTACAGTGATCTTCCCTATTTCTGATTTTATGTATAAAATTGTCTATAATTCAATATGTGTAAGATATCTGCTCTAGAGCTTTGCTGATGTTCTTAACATTAAGAACATATTATATCTTACTTTTAAATATTTTATTATCATAATTTTATAAAAGCCTGCATATGATTCTTATAACATTTTTTTCTTTGACTAGGTGGCAAAATAAAGCTGAAAGTTAGAAATAAAAACAAAAATATTCACTCCTGGAATACTCTTTATTTTATTGGAATTTTATACTTTATCTGATTCATGATATTAAAAAATGATCTATAAAATTCTTTGCTTTTAATGTCCCTATTATGCTTTAATATGAAGATCATTTTGCTCATATGTCTTCAGGAATTTTTCCTCTTTTTTTTTTTTTGTTTGAAGGAGTTTATATGAGATACCCTTTACTTCATATTTATTAAGACTGGGACTGGGGGCATAGAGTTATGTTAACGTACAAAATTAATGTGAATGTGGCTTTGGATTTGATCCCCAGCATTATAAAGAAAAAAAAAGTTTAAAATGTAAGAGATATTATACATGGTTTACTTAAGTAAAACTTGATGTTAGATGAACTCCTAAAAATAATCTGGATTGAAAACATAATTTTACATACATTTTTTCTTATTTTCTATAAAAGAGCAATCTTAATATTATATAACATACATTTATATATTTTCTTTGTAAAATTCCAATTCGACTTCTTACAGCAGTAAAGCTTTCAGCATAAATATTTTTCAATCATTATTAATAGTTAGAGCTATAATAGTCACAGTTATATTTAGATTTTCTAAAGGATTGAACTGAGGGAGATGATCACATATGTTCTACTTAGTCTGTGACCTGACTGTCACAATTTGGAACAGTGTATTTAATGCTATGAGGTGTTCCCACAAAGCTCCTGTTAATGCAAAAATATTCAGAGGTGAAATGATGAGATTATGAGAGCTGTAACCTAATCAGTACAACCTAGTTTGAATGGACAGACTAGGTGGGAACTGTATATATGTGGGGCAGGGCAGGAAGAGGTGAGTTACTTAGAGCATCTTCTCTGTGCTTTGTTTCCTTCCCTCCCTCTGCTTCCTGACTCTGCCTGAGGTGAACAGCTTTCCTCTGAAGTGCTGTCTCATCTTGGGGCCAGAACAATGGGGAAGAATGTCTATCCTCTTAGATCTCTGAAAGGATGAGTCTTCAAAGAACTTTGTTCTTGTCAGTTGTTTTGGTCACAGCAGTGAAAAAGCAAACTAAAACAACCAGATTATTAAAATAGTTTAATAAGGAGATTTCTTCTATCATATTGAATAAAAATATGATTAGATCACTTTGTCCCATAACTGTTGAATTTTACACTTATAATTTTCTTCCAAGTCATTATATTAATTTATTCTTATGTCTAGGGGAGAAAACGTATAATGAATGGTCAATTTTCTTTGGAAGCTATGCCTTCCTTTATATATTAATTTAAATCTGAAAGTAAAATTTTAGGTATTTTTTTCCATTCTTAGAAAAAATTAAAAGAAGAAAAATGTAGGAGACTCAGGATGAATGTTAAATATAAACAGTTCACATAGTTTTTTTAATACATTTTTGCCTCTAATTGTATGAAGATGTGCAATATCTTTATTGTCACACAAATGGACCATTTTCTTACATGGAGCAAAATCATAGCATTGATTTATTGTTAGTGTAAATAACAATTTATCTTGATTACTGCATACCTCTCGATGTAGTACAACTTATCTTTTCATATTTCCTTGTTTGTAGTGTAAGTTGTAATGTTTTTATCGGAGTGGGTGTATCTCAGATAAAAGTAAAGTGTAGTTTTGCTTTTTGTCATGACCTCGTCATTTGAGAAAGCATTACATTTTAATGACATATAATTTAAAATGCCTGTAGGAGTGATATTTACTAATATAAAAATACTAAGATATTTTTAAGAGTAATTACTTACCAGAGGTTGTCAGAGCACTTATACGGTATCAACCTTCTTCAGGGCAGATATTTGAGACTACTTGAAATGAATTAACACTTCCACCATTAATGTTTGATAGGAGACCATAGTGAAAAAGATGGATGCTTATATAATTGACATCCTTAACATTTAGAGCTGAATACTTAAATGCCAGAAACATAATTCTGAATAAAATGTCAGGACCTAACTCAATAATATTTTATGATGTAATAGGACAGGAATGAACAGAAGTCAGTTTATATTATTAATGAAATTATTTAAAATAGGCTTAATTGCCTCAATATATCATTAAGAAGATTTTATATATATTTTTGTTTCTGACAAACACTGGTCTTAGTTTTTCAACTTCTGCCATTCCTGAGGTGCCAAATATCCTTTACCTTATTACAAAGTACATTTATGGAAATGTAATTTGTAAATGTACTTGATCAGCTAAACCCTTTAATTCATTATAATTGATACAGTATCAGATTTTCTTTTGTTCTTGATATTTTCAGTCTGGATCAAAATATTTTCTAAGTAAATTATATGCTTAATAATGTTAACTTACATTAGTAGATCTGGAAGAGGTATACAACAATGAACAGATATTGTGAAATAGCATCCACTTAAAATTAGTAAGAAAACTTAACCATTAATTAGCATAGTAGAGAAATAACTGAAAGATTGGTTGCTAATTTTATTTATCCATATAACTGAATAACTTTTGCTAATGATTCTATAAAATTGAGGACTAAAATTTCCAAGAATAATGAACCTCATCTTTAGTGTTAAAGTGGTGTTTTGGGAATTCTTCAAATCCCTATTGAAGGAGGTTACTGCAGAAGATATTTTTATTAAGTCTGTATTCATCATGTAGTCAGAATTGTGTAATACTTGAGGCAGATTAAGGTTCAGTTAGTTAGTTTACAAAGCCATAAATTCTGACACTATCACCATAACTATCTCTATAGAAAGAAAATAAGCTGTGGAATGGTTCAAACCTGTGTTTAGCCATGTCTATCCAAGTAGGGAAGATTCTTGAAAAGGGTTTCTTAAAAAGATAATGAATCATGCCTTGCTTCAGACAATAGGGGAAAGGCTTATCAATATCAAGCATGAAAATCTGAGAATATAGTGTAAGAAACCAGAGGTTTCTGAGAATATATGTAAGAAACAAGATATCAACTGGCATTGCCTTGTTCTAAATATAGCTGTCTTTTTCCTGACAGTTGACCAATCAACTCAGAGTCAGTGTTACCTTTCATTGGATTGTTATATTTTATGGTAATAACTCTGTGGCAATTTATTAGGAACTTACAGGGGCTCCAGAGATCAAGACTCTTGTCATAACTCTTTTTTACTCACATTCCCTTATAAACCTATAGTGTAGTTTTATTGAGGCTAGAAGATAAATGATACTGCAATAGCTTGAATGTAGAAGGGCAAATATGGTTCTTAATGAAAACAGTAAGCAAGCTATTAAAGATGTTTGCTGAAATGTAAAATAATGTTATTTTTACATTTTAATATTTTCTGTTTTCACTATTTTCTAGTTGCATATACTACTAAAATCAATTATAATTACATGCAGCAGTTATTATGATATGTTATTATATAATGTTTTATGTTATTTTAAGTTAATTAGTAAGTGGCATTTGATTAGTTTCAGACTTATTTTTTAATATTACGAATTTTAAAAGATTTAACAACTATAAGTAATAGTTCTTTAGACTCAATAATTTCCAAGACTATAAAGCATTACTGAAAGCAAATAGTTTGAGAACCACCCTTGCATCTTTGGAGAACTAGCCTCCTCCTCCCACCTTAGGATCTTCAAATAATAACATTATATGATGGGTAACTTGAGTTTCTAAATCCTTTACATTTCTACAGAAAACCTACTCTGCAAATGACTTCTGTAATTCATGGTAAATTATTGATCTTAATTCCAATTATTCACCATAATTAATTATATAAGATACTCTATTATAGTGCTTATAGATGGCTACTACTATGCACTGAATTTTGTCCTCCCAATTTCATATATTGAAGTCCTAATACAAATGTGAATACATTTAGAGATTTGGTCTATACGAGCATTATTTAGGACAAGTGGGTCAGAAGGGTAGAATTCAGATCTGAAAGGATAAGTTTCCATATAAAGTGAGACACCAAAGTGCTCTGTTCTCTCCACCATGTGGGGACACAGAGAAAAAGCCATTCACGATTCAGTGAGGAAGAACTCACCAGAAACCAAACTCCTTTGGAAATTTTATCTTGGACTTTCTAGCTTTCGGAATGGTGAGAAAATGCATTTCTGTTGTTTAAGCCATACAGTTTATACTATTTTGTTATGATATTCTAAACAAACTAATAGTTTACCATAACCTCACAATACAACACAATTAAGATGCTCTTTTGTCCCCTTTTCTGTACCCAAATTTAGAGAAAGGGAAGTGTTGTTCTACTTTTTGTGTTCTCAACACATACTATCTATGTTCTGGAACAATGTAACCATTCAAGTGTTTGATTTAGTAATAAGTGGCACTTAAGTCAGAAGTACATGCACCATTAGTCATCAGTTGTCCTAACTTGTTAACTTCACACTGGCAGGTCAACCACACTGCCCCACTCTTAAAAGACATATCTGTCCATTTTATTTAGGTCTAATAGTCATCTACATGTAGAAATATTTTTTGTACCTTTTAAATAGAGAAGAAATACATTACATTCAAAGCATTTTTTATGTGACTAAAATTTAATCCTCAAAAAATGCAAATTTTTTCAGTCTGTTGAGTCATACATATCATTTATTTGCCTGATAAGAGTGATATGCTCACAAAAATATCAATAACTCTGAAAATGCCTATTATTTATAGAAACCATAAAGAAATAGAGTTATCATTTCCAATATGATGTTTTATTTAAGTTGCCCAAGTTAATTTCATAATACGAAGGTCTTTTTTGATCCTTTTGGATACCTTTGATAAAGTCTTAGCCATTAATTTAAACACTTTAATCACTTCTCTTGGTTCTAAACACATAGCATTAGTGAATTTTATAATCATATGTCATAGTCAAATGTTATATTTTTGCATGATATATTTTATTCCCCTCTCTGTCTTAAGTTTTAGCTGATTTATTTATTTATATTTAGTACCAGGGATTGAACCCAGGGACACTTAACCACTGAGCCACATTCCTGAACTTTTTTATATTATATTTTGAGACATGGTCTCACCGAGTTGCTCAGGGTCTCACCATATTGCTAAACTTGACTTTGACTTTGTGATCCTCTTCCTCATTCTCCTGATCTGCTGAGATTACAGGCCTGTACCACCATGCCCAGCTTTTTAGCTGACTTTTGATATCACAATGAAACTAGTAAAGAATGTAAAGGAAAAGCCATACTTTATTCCTGGTAATGATTTTTCCATTCAGTGCAAGTGCTCACTGTAATTTGTCTGCCTTGTACCTAAATCAAGTAAAATTATCTAGTATGGAGTCCTTAATTTAATTTTATGCATCTTTTCAATCATTTTCTGATTAGAATAGTTCCTTGCTTATATGTCTGCTTTACATTAATTTTTTAATATGCAGAAAATCATTCACAGTTATTCATCATGAAGTATTTAAAAATATTTGAAATGACACATGTTCTTACATTTTGTGGGAGTTAAGTTCTTACATTTGAACACTATCAATAAGTATAACTTCAAGTTTCTTATTTATATTTTTTGTATAATTTATTGTAGGAAGGCACCCTAAATTAGACTAGAACATGTAATTTTATTGACAGAATTGGCTTTCTTACCTCTTTACCTAGTTTTTCTTTAATGCATTTCAAAATATTTGGGGGGTGGGGTGGGGAGGGGAGGTAGTACTGGGGATTGAACTCAGAGATACTCAGCCACATCCCCAGCCCTATCTTGTATTTCATTTAGAGACAGGGTTTCACTGAGTTGCTTAGTGCCTCCCTGTTGCTGAGGCTGCTTTTGAACCCACAATCCTCCTGTCTCAGCCTCCCAAGCCGCAGGGATTACAGGTGTGTGACACTGCGCCCCACTGCAATATATTTTTAATATATTTTTCTATATCCCTAGAGATAGTACTTGATATCTATTTCCAAGCCATTTAGTAAATTATTAATTCAAATATACAATTTATCTCTCATATTAATCTTCCTAGATAATAATGTTTACTATTCATAACATTATGGTACACATTATTTATCATTTACTATGATCACTTATGTTTTATGAGAAAAAAATGCATTTATTATACAGTATTTACTCTTTTGATCTTTGTGGAATGGGAGAAATATACCACAACTAATTGTCATGAAAATTGATTTATGGTATGTTATATCATAGCTTTGAGATAAAAATAAATATGATGTACCAATAATATTCCCATTTCTACTCATCTAATATGGAAAATTTTAATAAAGAAAGAAACCCTAGTATAGCCAATTATTTACTTGGAATATATTTTTGATTTTTATTTTTGCTGCTGCAAAATAATTTTGTCCACAATATACCAAATCATTGATTGGTACCGTCGTAAATTATATTCCTGTAATAAAACAGAAGTTTCCATAGCAGTAAAGATCATCTCAAAAGTAAAAGGAAACACACACACACACACACACATACACACACAAACTGCTAAATTCACAGAAACCTAAGGAAATCCCAAATTAAACTTATTATCATGTAAATGTCTCCTTAGGTATTTATGGGACATCTAAGAAAATGTGTATTATTTGGGAAAGTTATTTTCCTATATTGAACTACTAAATAGTGTTTGATATGCTTGACAATATATTTGTTTTACTCATAATTTCTAATGTATATTCATATGAAGCAGTCCTATGACTCTTCCTTGAAAAATTGTAAATGGTCACTATCTAGTAACAGACTTTATTGTGGCATATTTTTTTAAAAAAATATTTCAATTATCTACAAAGTATGCAAAGGGGGGGGGGAGGGGTCAATTAGATTCATTAAGGATAAATGTTGAAACAAGAACACACCTAGTGTTCCAAAATTTTCCTTACTGGCCAGGTAAAATTTAGCACTCCTACATTAATAACTTCTTATTTATAAAGCAATTGAATGCACAGTTTTATGTTTAAGGATTGATATTAGTAATTTATTTATTATTTTGATTATATTTTATGGGAAGTTTCGATTTATTTTTAGGTTTTTATGGAAAACCAGGAACCATGTAAGCAGAATACAAAAACTATGATTCTTTTGATCCAAGTTCTACATACTTTTATTTATTTCATTAATTCAAAATTCCATAAATGAGAATATATCTTAGTGATGATTAGAAAGAAATAAGCAATCTCATTTTATTTACATTTTTGTGAATTTTGTAAACTCTCAAAATAGTGGAGACATCCTAATGATTTTTAAATCTTTATAAAGAACAAAATTTAGTTTTTATAGCAATAATAAAAACATGAGAATCTTAGTAAAACTACTCACAGTAGTCAAAACATATCCTAAATTTTCAAAGACTGAGGAATGGATAAAGAAAATGTGGAACATATACATAATGAAATAGTATTTAATCATTTAAAAAGAGTGAAGACCTGTCATATATAAATAACAACATGGATGAAGTTGGACAAAACTCAGTTAAGAAAAACAAGTAGGACATAGATGGAAATGAATTGCTTGATCTCACTTACATATGGAATCATAAAAACTTGATTAAAACTTTAAACTAAAATGTTGTTCACCAGAAGCTGAAGAAAGTATCAGGGAGAAAGGGCCCAAAAAGGTTGGCCAGCAGGCCACAATAATTGTTAGATAGGAACCTGAAGTTCTGGTGTGCTATTGTATAGAAGGGTGACTCTAGATGACAATTACATAATGTACATTTTTAAAAGCTGGAAGAAAAGATTTTGAAAGTTTTTACCATAAAGAATTGATAAATGGGGCTGGGGTTGTGGCTCAGTGGTAGAACACTTGACTAGCATGTGTGAGGCACTGGGTTCGATTCTTAGCACCACATATAAATAAATAAAGTCCATTGACAACTAAAAAATATTTAAAAAAAAAAGAATTGATAAATATTTGAGAACACGTTTCCCCTGATTTAAACAGTATGCATGATGCTTGCATTAATTCATCATATGCTACTGTGTTGATATAAATATATAGTCTTATAGTTTTATATACCAATTAAACAAATTTAAAAGTTTAAAGAAATATAAATAAAATGGGAAACAGGAATATTAGTGGTCTTTCATTATTGTTTCTTGAATGCTGCTTAAAAAAATCTAATTTAAAATCTGGGATAATCATACAATATTATCTTTCCCCAATATTATGATACTCCAAGAAAAAGGGGATTGATTCCTAGCTAAGGAACCAGGCTATTCATAGTGAGACTCATATTATTGTTGGCCTAAGCAAATGATTTGCATATTACTTTATCAGGAGAGCATTTTTTTTCTGCCTGACACTGAATATAATAATTAGGAAATATTCATTATGAGAAATATAGAAAACAAAATATTGTAATTAAATTAATGAAATGAAGTTTCTTAGCCAAGATTAGCAAAATGTAGATTTCTTTCTTTTTTTTTTAAATCATATCTTGAACCAAAAGCTCCTAATTTTTGTTTTCTAGTTGTAGATGGACACAATACTTTTATTTATTTTTTATGTGGTACTGAGGATAGAACCCAGTGCCTCACACACACAAGGCACCTGCTCTACCCCTGAGCCACAACCCCAGCCCTAAATGTACATTTCTAAGAAAATCAAGTTGAGATTTCAAGAAGAATTTTGGTAATGTAAATATAAACATCAGTTTATCAATGAGAATTAGAAATATATACTTAGAAATTTGCCACATATATGTGTTTTAAAGGCATGTGTCTAGAATAAATCTAATAAAAAGACCACAATCTTGAATTGTCTATGCTTTGGTTATAAAGAAATGGCAATTGTGTTAAAAACATGAAAATGTAAATAAAGGCCCATATTTTTTACTTTCTTGATATATGGGGCTTATACAAACTTTATACCCCATAAGAAGAAAATAATTTTCTGAATAGAAAATAAATTAGAAGAGATAATTTGGGGAAAAAATATAACCAGTGTAAGACAGTACCAAAAATCCAACACTGAGCTGAGAAATTGAAACAACTATTCTTAATGACATTCCAGATATTAACAACTTTAAATTTGAATTTTAGCTCATATCATATTTTTATGATTGAAATCTACTCAATGGCCTGATGATTTTGTATATGTTATTCTAAAGCAACATAGTTGTTAGAGCTATTAGATCTATAAGGATATATGATTCAATTTAATGATAGAGGTGAAAAGAAAATGAGTATAAATTTCATTAGATATTGGTCTGTGTTTTGCCCACTTCATGTCATATACTTTTTGCCATATAAAAGGAAGAAACAGAGTTTTCAAAAATAATAAAAGTTTAAGGGTACAGAAGTATATGTAATTTTAAAATATTATATTACTTATAAGCAAACCACATTAAATAATATTAAGAAGCACATATTTCATAATTTACAAGTAACTTGTTAAATATAAAAATCACTTTCTACTTTTTTTGCTTAAAAATTACATTTTAACATTCATAGATTCATCTTATATATAGTATTTTCCTTTAAATATGTGATTTGTTTTCTCTTTTTATCAGTAAAAAAAAAAAGGTTTTCAGTTTCTCATGAAAGTATCTCAAGTCAATATTATACTATTAAATTGAAATACCAGGATACTTGAACTCTTTCTTATACTATTTGAAAATTTTAAAAAAATTAATATGAAAATAATTGCAAAATCATGTATATCTAATATACTATAGAAAATACATGGAGAAGATCATGAAAGAAGAAATTTCTTTTGACTAGAAATAACAGAGAAGTACACAGGAAAGAAATGACCTTAATTTTGATTGATTATTACAATATTTGCAGACCAAGCAGATAAGAAAGTGAATATTAGCAAGACTTTGAAATCTAAGGAGGAATTTCAAGTAGCATTATTTGTTTGAAAAATTATATTAAATATGTATGTGTGTGTGTGTGTGTGTGTGTGTGTGTGTATAGGTAATTGAGTTCAAATAGTGTAATAGTAATTTTTGCTATCTTAAAATAATGTAAACTTGGAAGAGTTTTCTCTTCCTCCAAAATTCATTTCTTCTATTGATTAAATCAAGATATATAGAAATACTCCATTATCTATTTTGAATCACCTTAGAAACTTCTGATAAAGTTTCAAGCAAAAGTAAATGGTGTACATAAATTTGTTTTTATTTTTACTACTATTTTATTTTCTCAGTGCTGCCAATTATACCATTACTATTCAGTATATTATTGTCTGCATATATTCTATATGCTCCAGTTAGAAACCTTCTATATTTAATGTTCCCTCTTCCTGATAAAAACAGAAAGTTTGAATTCTTCATGTAATACGCTGCCATCATCTAACTGAAGAAGGAAGTGGTCTGAACATGATCATAGAGGATTTCTATTATAGAGCTTGTAATTGGAATATATAACTTACATCCACATTGAGATGTCCTGAACTCAGTCACATGGCCCTCCTTCAGAATACTGAAATATAGAAAACTGTTTTTTATATGGTCAGGGGAGAAAGAAAATGCTTTGTCAAACACATGACATTGTTTCTGTGAGAAAAAGTATTCAAATAAAGTTGACATTTTAGGAAAGTTTTGAACACCCATGTAAGATAATTTCATGGGACAAAAGGCTTTGTTAAAGATACAATAAATTATTTTAAGGTTAGTTATGTCAGATTTACACTGTTGGTTACTGGTGATGAGTTCTGCTTCTATTAGAGAAGCATGCCAAGGCATATAAAGCAGGGTTTATTTAGAAAGTGGTAATACAGACTTCTCCTGAGAGGGAAAAGGGTGCCATAGCTGGTATCCTGGTGTCTAGGAAGTGAAGGTGTTCTGCTTTTGTATATGTCCTAGGCTTCCTTTGTTCTCCTTTTTCCTCCTTATCTCTCTCTTCTTGTGTAGGTGACTAGGCCCAGTAAATACTCAGTGGGATGGCCAGAGGTAAAAAACAGGTAGACTGGAGGGGCCAAGGTGGAGTGATCAGGGCAGAAAGGGGGCATAATTAACAATTAACTCCCTGTATGGAGGGACAATTCCTGGGACAGGTTATGTTAGCGTCTGATTGGAGCAGGGGCAGGTTATCTTGATGAGGGTAGAGGAAGGGCTCCTAAGGCATTATCATTTCAGTCCCTCCATTCTCCTTGCCTACGTGCCTATCTAATTCTGGATTCAAGATTTAGAAGGACACAGACATCATTTTTCTTCTATAGGTAATTTTTTTTCTTCCCCTTACAGTTATACTTTACTGATTTCCCTTCTTCCCATTTTTTTTCCTTTTTTTTTTTTTTTTTGAGTAAATGACAATTGTAATTTTTAAGTCCTGGGAAAAGCTGGATCAGTTCTGATTAATACTTGTGAAAGATAAGGCAGTTTAATGATAATTGAATATCTAATCAATAGCCAGTAAATGGCTTAATCCAATAAGGATTTGGAATTTAAATTTAATTTATTTCAGAAAATAAAATAGATTGATATAGAAGCAAAAGTGATATGTCACCTGTCCAGTTACAATGCAAAAGGTTGACACAAATGAGCAGTAAAATTGTTAGCCAGTGTATCTTAACTTCCAGAAGCAAGTCTTAAAGAATGTGAGATGATGTGGATGAGCATGAAATTGTGTAATGATGCTTTCATTGGGTTATAAGGGACATTAAGTTAGCTTCCAATTATTAACATTTTATATGTGTTACATAAGAGCTGATTTTACTTGGATGTTTATGCACATTAGGATATTTACATATTAGAATATTTTTTGTTTCCTCCTGGAACTGCCATATGTTAAATAAATATACCTGCTTTTCTCTCTCTTTTTCCTATTTGTGTGTTGACATTTGTCCCTTCTCAACTTTGCTCAGATGACTCTGATCAACTTCCTATATCATTCATTCTGGTATAGTTTCTCTCTTTGTGAGAAAGCAGCTGGTCTTTCTCCTTTACATTCACACTAAGGGGTTGCTGATCAACACATTTAATGATGCATTTGACTTTATTTTCACAGCACAGTTTTTATGTGATTACTTTGGAGAGTGTTGACATCAGTGTAAGTAGCTAAAAAACTGAAAATAAATTAATCTGCTCTGTTAATTATTTAGAATACTTCAGAGCTCTGATAAAACATTCAATGCCAAACTTTTCTAAGATGAAAAATTTAGAAATATTCCTTTTACAAAAACAGAGAACATCTGAACAAAGTTATCATAGAATATTTGATGTAACATTCTCATAATCACTAATACTACATTATGTATTTTGAATCTATAAAAGACACATTATTTTTTTTTTAAAGAACAACTTTGTACATAGGTCTTCTATATTCTAGAAATGTAAATGCAAATATTTAGAGATTCTATTTAACTAGGTATAAATGTATCTTAATGATATAAAGCTAGATTTAAAAATTACTCATTAGAAATTATTTCAAACCTATATTCTTTTAGATAAATATTTATTTGATAGGATGAGCAAATGAATGCAGATAAGGAAAGTCATATTGTTAGATTATAGAGTCATATACAGATAAAAAAGTTGAGAAGTTCAAGTGAGATTATTTTTATATTTAATTGTTTTTATTTTCTATGCATTTGTTTATTATGGATTGAAAGTTTGTTTTCTAAGTCTTCCTGTTAAAGCAAGAACAAAGGTCAGGGGGCTGAAGTTGGGGAAGATGAAGGCTGATTCAAAGCAAATGAAATGTTACTATTTTCAGGACACACCAGCCCCCCCCCCCCCTCACTTGGAGCCAATGTCACCTCCCTCTGTGATATTGAAATGCTAATACTCCCAGAACCCTTCCCCTGGCTGCAACCTGTGGTCCAGATGACTTGCTTCCAGGGAATTGTTCCTCTTAAGAACCTGTTAATGAATGCCTCCTGGAAGCCTCCCTGCCTGCCTGGACCCCTGGGCAGCTTCATTCCCACCCTTGGCCCACCTTTTGGTCTTGAGTCAGTAGCAGGATGGGGGAAGAGAGGTCAGGAGAACAAAGAAATTCTAAAATGTATAAAAGGGGCAGGGCACCTCCTCTTCCTCAGATACCAATTTTGAATACCAACCCCAGGTTCTCCTCTTCTTCCTGGTGTTGTATGTACTGATCAATATAATCAATAAATCATAGATATAGGTTATAGGTATAAGGCAAGACAGAATAGATAATCAATAAGCAATAGACATAGCTTAAAGACTATAGGAATAAGGTAAGATAACAGATAAGCGATAGTAGGACATAAGTTCATCAGGAATAAGGCTTAGTAGAAAAATCATGTAACTGTAAAACATAAGTCATTGTATCAGTATAGTTATAGATAAATATAAGCAAGTAGGTTAATATAGATATAGATAATGTTAGATTAACATAGCAACTTGATCTTGTAGCCTTGCATAGGATAACGGACATAGGGTTTTTAGATATTAATAAAACGATAGATGAAAATATGTGTGTAGGCCATAAGACAACTGTAGTTTTTAATAGGCATCAAATAAGTTACTAGTACTGAGTGTGTAAAGCAGTTGCTCTGGTAGATACTCATCCCTCACTGGGATTACAGGAAGAGGGTCACTACAGTCATTTGAGTAAAAAGATGTGTGGATAGAAACTCCATCTTAGTTTCTTTGCTACAGTCCCTGTGAAGAGAGAACTGGATGACCCATTTCTAGGAAATAGAAACTAAAGCTGTTTTCTTATAAAAAGTTGTCTGTCTGTATTTTGTACCCCACAAATTGTACCCTACTCAGGATGCAGCTACATCCTGGGTTTAAATCCCCTAGTGGGTCTACATGACTTTGAAGTAGATTCTTGCCCTGCCCAAATTCCGGATATGACCTGTTTGAACCCAGGGTTGTGGGCAACAGAACTGCAAAGCTAATGCTTTTTTTAGCTTCTCTTTATTGCTTGCTTGCTGACTGGAAAACTCCAGTCCTGCCTAGAGACCACAGGCCCCACATATTAATGTTTTAATTTCTGTGATTGGCCAGCTTACATGACGATAAGCAAGTCACTGAGTTGTGCTTTTTGTCCTTATATTCTCCTTGGATGGACCTGGAAGCTGCTGTCCTCCCACACAGCTAGAATCTCTACAGTGGGTGACAGTCCCTGGCCAGGTATATAAAGCTCTCTTTTGATTTGAAATTCGGACTTAGAGTGCTTTCAAACAAAACACCTGAGAGTAGTGTGTTTCCATCTTTTACATAAAACTTGCTTTCTAGCTTGCCTCAGCATTTTTCATGTGTTCAGTCTTCACAACTGGAGAAACAAAACTCAGCCCTCATTGATTCTCATCAGCAGCAGCATCATGGGTTGCCTAAGCAGTTTTCCTCTACTGTGTTCTTCTGCCATCTTGTACTCTATCATCTCAGACCCAGGCTATGAACTAACTGCAAGACTTTAAACAAGAGCCAAAATATACTTCCTTCATCGACATTGTTTTTGTCAGGTCCTTTTGTCACAACAGTGCCAAGTTGACTAAAACAGCTTTCATTAAAAAATACCTTCACCTTCTAGTCTATCTCCTAAACGTTATGCAAATACCTTTTATTGTTAAAATCACAATTATAACTGCCTTCAAAACATCTTGAAGACTGTGGTTTTCAGATTTTCCTCTTTCTCTAGAGCAGAGAGAACATAAAGAGGAATTTTCCAGTTGAAAAACAATAACATAATCTAATAAACTTGTTTACTGGTATCCATAAGGTCCTTTCAATCTGGAGCTGACATATAAATTACAGTGATACAAAAATGCATGTGCCTAGAAGGTTATAGATGAGCTTTATGTACAAATGAATGTAATTACTCTCTCCTCTGAAATGAATGACACCAATCCACAGTAATCAAACTTCCAGAAGAAGGTTGATGTTGGCATGTTGTCCACCCTTTAGTTAGCAAAACTTAGTCCTGTACTAAGAAGTAGCAATCTAACTCATAAAGTAGCTTATTCATGCTTTGCTTTAATAATTATTAAATGAAGTTCAACTGCACATACCTTTCTCATTCCTTTTTAGATAGAGTTTCTTTCAATGCCAGTTATATGTTTTTTTCTTGTACATGAAATACAAATTCTTCATTTCTAATGAAACACCAATTAATTGTTCTCAAGTGCTGAATAGGGCCATAATGCCATCACACAGGGCTAAAATTCCAAACTTTCATTCTCTACATAATTAATTTTCCCACATTTGTTTGGTTATATATTAATTCTCACTGAAAAACAGAATTTGAACAGAAGAGTACTTGATTTACCTATATTACCTCTGCTTTCAGAATCTAGTATATAGGCCTGGTTCACAATAACCACACATACATATTTATATCAATCAAGCAATGCTATATTGTTTGTTCTTTTTTTTATATTATTTCGCTTGTAATTAAGAGCCTGTTAGGTATCTGACTGAGCAGATCATGGGAAGGGGTGCAGTGTTGAACAAAGATTACATTCCCCTTAAAACTCAGATTCCAATTGGAGAAATAACTATTAACAAATAATCACACAAATAATTATTACTCTGTTTTAGTAGTTCTACTAGTACTCTGTTTTAGTCAGTTTTTTCACTGCTTTGACTAAAAGATCTGACTAAAGAAGGAAAAGTTTGATGCTAAGAGCCACAGCGGAGTTATATGATGCATGGCATTTTTGGTTGAAAGGTGACGCCAGCAAGCCATTGAGATGATATGATTATGTTAAGATCTGCATTCATATGGATATTGGACTCCTGCTGTCCACCTCGGCCTGCTATGGGACTCCTGGAGAGTATCCATTGGTTGGGGAAGTGCGGTAGGAGGGAATTCCAGAGGAGGGACTCCCCGTACAGGCCACCAACTAATGAATGCCATTCTCAAACCACCATAGAGGGTATTCCGTTATCAAAAAACGGACAAGGACCAAGTGTTTACCCATGATATTGTGGAGAAAGGCATCAGGCTCCATTGCCAAAAAACGGACTGGGGGGCCCAATGCTCCAGGGCCCACAACCACAAATATACGGGGCAATGGAGGAACCCAGCAACACCATCAGGGTAGTGCCCAGGACACATTATCCATTAAATCCCTCATCAGACAAACTAGAGGGAGCGCAGGGTTGGACATCTGTGCCTCTGCCAGAGCAGTACTAACTCCAAAGATGGGGGTTCAAATCATTCCACAGGAGTAAAAGGACTTATGATAAGTCCTGGGGTAATTGATCCCGATTATGAAAGTGAAATAAAAATTACAGCTAGTTCTCCAAGAGGTATATCAGTAATTTCAAGGGGAGATAGAATAGCACAGTTATTAATAATACCCAGCCTGCATGATAAATTTTCCAGTCATTCTGTAGAAAGAGGTTCCAGGGGATTAGGCTCCACAGGTGTGGATTGGGCTATGCTGTCTTTAAATTTAGATTCTCGCCCAATGCTAAAACTAAATATTCAAGGACATGAATTTAATGGGCTACTGGACACACGTGCAGACCTTAGCAAAACATTGGCCATTACAACAAGCCACTCAAACACTTCGAGGCCTAGGAGTGGCAACTAATCCCCATAGAAGTGCAATGGTATTAGATTGGAAGGATCCTGAAGGATGTGAAGGAACTATACAGCCCTATGTATTGGATCATCTTCCTATAAATTTATGGGGACGAGATGTCCTAGATCAATTAGGTTTGACATTAACAAATAACATCAATCCTAATGTGCCCACTACTAGGGCTAGACAAGGCTTTAGGAAAGAAAAAAGATTAAGAAAACAAGAACAAGGTATGACAGCACCAATTCAAATAGATCAAGGAATAAATAGACATGGATTGGGTTTTCATAAAGGGCCACTGAGACAATCAAAATTACTTGGAAATTAGAAAGACCAGTGTGAGTTCCTCAGTGGCCCCTGACTAAATAAAAGATACAAGTAGCCCATGACCTGGTCAAACAACAATTAGCGGAGGGACATATACAACCTTCCGTATCTCCCCAAAATACTCCTGTCCCGTCCGGCAGGACACATCAACGTGGGCAGCGAACCTAGATGGGGAGGAATGAAGGGACAAGAGACACGAAAGGATGACAGCAAGACAAAAGTTCTGATCAAGCTGCAAACTTTTATTGTTCACACAGGGGTATTTATATGGTGGGGATGGGGAAGCTCTCTTATCGGCAGTTGCTGGATGTCTGCACAAGGTGAGATAACCGCAGGATGTTTCAGGAAGATAGGTGGCCTCAGGATGTCTCAGGTGAGATAAGTAGCTGCAGGATGCCTCCCAGGCAGGATGTCTCCCAGGGGGCTGTCAGGCTAATCTTTGAAGGAGAATTTCCTTCTAGTCCCTGACATCTCCCACTTTCTTATATAAAATATTTGACCATACCTTACCGGCCATGTTTTTAGGGGGTGATAGAGGCTCTGTTCCTCTAGAAGGCCTTAGAATATCTCCTGATCTGAGCGAGCATCTTCACTAGGAGATTTCGTGGTGGCCTTGGCATGTTTTTGGAGGAGACGGCTTTGAGGGGGGAGCATGCCAACCGCCATGCACCAGAGCGTGTCACTCAGAGGTCTTGGGTTTTGGGATCCGTGGATCCATCCTCCTGCAGTCCTTCCTGCACCCTCTGTCATTATGGCCTAACGTCCTCACTCCATGGGTGAGTCCTCCCCCAAGCGGAGGGGCCCATGGAGGAGCGAACCCTTATGGCAAGGGCAGAAGATGATTGGTCAGAGCTGTTACTTATACTTTTATATAAGAAAGAGAGATCTGTGGGGATGTAAACTTTAAGAAATAAGCCTGAAAGAAGGGTAGAACATCCTTTTAAATGTTGGCAGCGTGGTCTTCCATCTCCAGACGATGATAGTGGACCTGTATGGGCTTAGAGGCCAAAATATTAATCTGTTCTTTAATAAATTGTACCAGCCTGTTTATAATGCAGGGTCCTATGGACACCATTAAAAGTAAACCCAACAAAGGGCCTAATAAGGGAAGAAGGTAGGGTAAAAATCCATTAAGCCCAGTCCAGAGGGGATTTTCAAATAGTTCCCTTCTTGTCTTTTCTAGATCTTCTTGAAGCTGCTTAATTTTAGTGCGTACTATGCCTGATTTATTGGCATAAAAGCAGCATCTTTCCCCTAAGGCCAAGCAAATACCTCCCTGGTTAGCTGTCAGCAAATCTAAGCCTCATCTGTTTTGAAGGACCACTTCTGCCAGGTTGTCTATTTGGTCCTGTAAATCTTTAATAGTTCCTGATAGAGTTTGTACATCATCTATAAGTTGTTGAGATAGGCGACGGTAAGAGTGTATAGCCGTGCCTAAGCCAGCTGTACCTGTGCCCACAGCAGCTGTTATTCCAAGGCTGGCAAGGAGTGGTAAGGCCTGTATTGCCCGCCTGTCTTTTGACTAAGGTGTCTAGGCTAGGAATGGGTAGAGGTTCATCTCCTGGGACAATAGTTATATCAGGGAGTAATAAGGCAAGAACACAGCCACTGGTCCAATTCGCTGGAAGCCTGGGGAAGGCTGAGTTTCCTCCACACATAAAAACTGTGGCATTGGGGGGACAAAGAGATGGGGTGGGTGAGGAATAATTTTTTACTGTTGAGCAATTTCCAAAGGAAGTAACTCCAACATCAATATCATAGGTATTATTCTGCATCGCGCCTAAAAGACATGATGTAAAAGTGCCTATAGGCTGTACTTTAAAAGGAAATCCAGGTTGGCATGTATTATCATTGTCTATGATAGAATTAATAGCAACTGCCATAGGCATGATTGCCCCTGTTGTCATGCAGAGCCAGCAATCACCAGCAAGGGTGGGGTTGGAATTATTAAGCAAGGAGAAGGTAGTTTCCAAAATATCTAATGTATTGGTATCTAAATCTGGGAGCTGGGATTTAGGCAGCATTAAGGGGTGATATGTGAGCTCGGGGATTTGGGGTTTCAAAAGTTTGATTATCTGAAGATGCTTGACAGCATCAGTGGGTCCTCCACCATCAGAGACCCCTGTAGGGGCCTTAATGGGCCAGCAGGAGGGTTTACCAACAGTGCCTTGGCACCCAGCTGACTGTAACTTGGTATATATGCCTTCTCCTCCCCGATCAAAGAGGAGGGGGGTATAATGAATAGTGGTCCCCTCTGCTGCATGAGTTTTAGTTAGGGTGGCTTCAAAAAATTGTTCTCCCTGCTTGTTAACACAAATTGAGGCTGACGCATAACAAGAGACATGCATCGCCTGGGTATGCATACAAGTTGCAGAACAATTTTGGAGAGCTTTACTTGTACTGGGGGGAATAATCTTTGGCTTGTTAACACATACCCATTCAGGCTGATGAAATCCTCCGAGTTGATGGTCAACCTCAGCACGGAGGTAAGCCACCTTAGTCAAGCAGTCAGCAGTCTGGGTCCAACTAGTGGGAGCCTGAGTCCAAGATCCTCCCCGGCATTCGCAGGGGGGGCCAAAAAGGTACTCCCTGATGTTGTAAGGTGGAGGGTTAAGGCCTCCGTATACAAACCTGTTCAGCAGAAGTGCCTTAAGCAGGATCCTCACACAGATTGTTGGCTGCATCTGCAAAAGAGGAAAATTTGTCCTCAGGGGGAGGGCCTCCGTCCCTGGGTTGAGGTAAGTCATTAACCTGTTTAACCAGGCGTTCTGGTAACCATCTTGGGGCTGCTTGCTCTTGGTCCAAAACACAAGCTGAGCCTCGTCCCCAGATGAGGACAGGATCTGGGCCTTTCCATTTATTTGTAAGGGGATCGCGCCACATAACAGGTGGGCGAACAGAATTGGACTAGGGATGCCAGTGTCTGTTTGCGGCCGAATGGCCTTCACTGTCTAGGGTAAGAAAATTAAGGGCAAATAATGCATGGTTAAGGCGATCCCAAAATCTTTATATTTTAGAATATTATCCTTTAAATAGGTATCTCTTAATTGTCTTTAAAAAATATGATTAAGGTTATTTCCTGTGTAGGGAGCAGTATATAAATCTTACTGTATTTTTTATGGACAATAGATCTAGTCAGAGAACTTATATAATATCAATGAATTTTTTTTTTAAGTTTGTAACCTTTATTGTTTAAAATTAATATATAACTTTAATTTGGAGAACATTAATCTTGATAAAATGTTGTGTTTGTTTTTTTTTTTTTTAATTTTATGATTATCTAACAAACAAAATATGTAGAAATTAGTATCTCAGTGTCTTAGAATCAATTGATTTTAGTCTCTAAGGACAATTGTTAAAATAGGATTTAAGTTAGTAGTTCAATATACTTAATGTTTAATCAACAATGTGAATTTATTTACCAAAACTAATCTTTGTCTTAAACAGTAAGAATTATTAGGCAATAAGGATCTTACTTTAAAGAAATAAACTTACATTTTAATAGGTGCTTATCATGTCAAAATATGGACAAAATCTTAGCTCACATTAGTATAGTTAAACTAGGAAAAATAGCCTGAAATACCCTTAAATTAATTATAGTCAGTTTAGTATATATAAATCTCTTTTTTAATCTTTCTAACTTTTTACATCATCTGTTTAGATCTTTTTTACTTAGGAAAATAATTTTATCATTGAAATATGAATATAAAGACCTTGTTTTACCCAAAGATGATTTCTTTCTTTTTAGGATCCATGTGTGCTTTTTCTTTGTTGAAGCATCCTTTTCTTTTAGAAAAATTTTTTTGTTATACTTGGAACAATTTCTGAAAACCTTAGAATCTATAAACAAATTATTGTACTTTGATAAGAAATATCAATGAAAATATAGTTAAAATCCTTAGATATTTTGTAGACATAATTATAATTATTTATCATCTTATGAGTTTGAACAGTAACTTTGAGAATTAGAAACTACTTGAAGATTGTATTTTCACTTAAAAGCAAATTTATAGTAAACACATTTATCTCAAATATCTGTAACTGAAAAGGCAGAGTATCTGATAAATGTAAATACAAAACATAAATTATGGGTTTTCTGTTGAAGAAAAACAATTAGGCAAATATATATTAACTAATCAATTAGGCATGTGCTAATTATTTTATAGATTAACCAATATAGGTTATCTAAATATCTTAAATATATATATATATTAAGAATAAGAACATAACTTATAATTGTATTAATTTTATGTAACCACGTGGTCTTAAAATATTTGGATCCATTTTAATTTATTTTTAACTAGGAGTGCACTCTTCTATGTGACGTCACTTGATGTAACTGAAATAAAATCCTTGTTGAGTATACATATTTATTTTTTATAGTTAGGAATGAGAATAAGGATTTTTTGGTCATCACAGGAACATTGCCGGCTTTGTTCCTGTGGCGAGCAAATGCATCCTCATAACCTCCAAAATTAAAAGTAAAATATAAAGAAGCATGTTTGATCTCTCATCAATAGAACATTATTTAGTAACACAACTATAGAGAAAAGTCAGGTTATTTAACTCAGAACTAACTTAAATTTAGGGCTGCAACATAGAAAGCTGTGGAATTAAATTTTGTCTGAAAAAGATATCTTTCGTTAGCATTTACAGGTAGGCATTCTTAAAAATACAGGCTCTGAACAGCTCCGCTAGAAATCTGAAACACAGTAGTACAGATTAGTGGCTGGAAGGCGGGACTAGAAGTCCTGTCTGAGTGACTGTGGAAGAACCAATCGGAAGCCCACGAAAGTGTGGGAGGTGGGACCAGGAAGCCCGCTCTTCTGGCCAGGCACCCCATGGTTACCATGGTGATGCAAACAACATGGAGTCCGCTGCCCATTTTCGGGGCAAAAGTTTTCCTAGCCGATTGCATTTTAATTGGTTTTGTCTGCATTTTCCCCCGCCTGGCCAAGATCTTACTGCGGTAGCAGCTTGTTCTGTCTCTGCGACCTGCGGTTGCAGCTCGTGTACCTCCTGCACTTTTTTCTGTGGCACGTGGGTGCTCCAAAGGTTTTTTAGCAGCAAATGCTAGCATTACCATCAGATCTTAAGTTAGTCTGTGTTTGGCATTTAGGTCAAGTAATTCAAGGGTTAAAAGCACTGCTGGCCGCAGGGGCTAGGACCCCATAGCGAGCAGCAGCGGCTAAAGTCTCTTGTCCCCAGTGGCTGAGTTACAGCCATTTTGATTCATAGGACAATCCTGTAGTAAAAAGGTCCGTACATACTTTCTGAGTATTGACAAAAACAATAGAAAATTGAAACTTATTTCTCTCCAGGTAAACATCACATTTTCTCTCCCTTTTTCTCACTCTCCTAGCACAAACTTCTAGAACATAAAGGCCAAAAAATATCTCTTTTTTTTTTTTTAAGCTTTTTTTTTTTTTTTTTTTTAATTAATTAGGTTCTAGTAAGAAAAGGTGGGAACAGGCACATTTTCTGGGCCAAAGGATTCATAATAATCTTTTAAACAGTCTCCTACTCTAAGCCATCTTTTACCATCAAGGGGAAACCATGGACACAATTCTCCTATGTATGAAAAGAATAATCTTAAGTCCTTTTTCTTAACACACGCCCCCCGTGTCTTGAGGGCCTCCTTGAGGCCTGACAAAAACAACTCATGTGACGAAACTGCTTGTCCCATGGTGGGTCACTCACCTTGCGTCGTCCTCACTCTCCTCCTGGATCTGTCTCTCGGTCGTATCTGCCGAGGCGATCTCGCGCTCCCGCTTGGCCAAGTCTTCCCGGAGGACGGCGTTCCCCCTCAGTCAAAGGCTCGAGCCCCACACTGGGCGCCAAATGTCCCGTCCGGCAGGACACATCAACGTGGGCAGCGAACCTAGATGGGGAGGAATGAAGGGACAAGAGACACGAAAGGATGACAGCAAGACAAAAGTTCTGATCAAGCTGCAAACTTTTATTGTTCACACAGGGGTATTTATATGGTGGGGATGGGGAAGCTCTCTTATCGGCAGTTGCTGGATGTCTGCACAAGGTGAGATAACCGCAGGATGTTTCAGGAAGATAGGTGGCCTCAGGATGTCTCAGGTGAGATAAGTAGCTGCAGGATGCCTCCCAGGCAGGATGTCTCCCAGGGGGCTGTCAGGCTAATCTTTGAAGGAGAATTTCCTTCTAGTCCCTGACATACTCCCATTTTTTGTCATTAAAAAGAAATCTGGTAAATGGAGATTATTGCAAGATTTAAGAGCCATTAATAATGAGATGGTTATTATGGGACCTGCTCAATCAGGGATTCCCCAATTGTCTGCTTTACCAAAAACCTGGTATGTTTTAGCTATAGTTTGAATGCTCACAGTATCAGAGGTCTTAGTTCCATTCCTCGGGGCTCGAGGTGAGGAAGAACATCATGGTGGAAGAGTATGGCAGAAGGAAGCAGCTCACTTGGTAATCAAGAAGCAGAGAGGCAGACTCTGATTGCCAGATACAAATATATACCCCAAAGCCATGCCCCCAATTAACAACTTCCTCCAGCCATACCCCACCTGCCTCCAGTTACCACTCATTGAATCCCATAAGGAATTAATTCACTGATTGGGTTAGAGTTATAGCCCAATAATTTCTCTTCTGATCCTTCTTGCGTTGTCTCATGTGTGAGATTTTGGGAGATACTGCATATAAACCATAAGAAACTCTGAAAAGTTTTCCAAAAGAAAATAAAAAGTGTAAAGTATATATTGCATTTGGCGATAAAAATTGGCAACACCGATAAAGGTTTCTCTGAGGAAATATTATCATTCAATCCCAAAGTGTATATAGGAGTTAAGAAAAAACAGTAGGAGGATCAGGGAGTATTCTAGATGGAGACAATGGTATGAGTTATAATTTTATACAGCAAAGTTTTTTGCATACTTTATGGACTCAGTAGCTGCAGAGTAGATGGAGCACACAGAAGAAGGGTAGAAGAATAACACATGAGGTTGAATTTTGACCTTGTCCTGATTCTTTCTGTGAAGCTCAACTTAAAGGTGAAGGACCTTTTTAGTCTGGCAGAAGTTTCTAGGCAGCATAGTATCCAGGCAGTGGCACAGGTATTACTGGTGACATTTAGCCAAGTTCATTGTGATAATCAGGAGCAGAAAGCAAAGCAGAAAACTCTAAGTGAAATTGGAACTAAGGAATGTGTGATTGTTAAAGACATTACAGCCACTAAAAAACACTAAGAGACTATAAGAAAGATGCTTGAGGCTATCTCAGGTATTGGCAAGACCACACCCATCTCAGGCTCCTGTATTTATAAGTAAAAATTCCCTCAAGAAGACATCATTTGGGCACCCTGCCTGCAGAGGGGTCCTGGAAAGTTGTTTTATTGTGCTCAGCCACTCTGGCACTCAGAGGCTGCATCCATTTACCTTGGAGGCTTGGCTGCTGCTCTAAATGGTAGCAGATCTTGGTGTCAAGCACATGGTGCTGGTTCTGCAGGAATGCAGGATGCTGGGGTTACACTGACATGGAGACCACTGAGATTTCAAAGGAAGACCTGGAAGGCCAGTCAAGGTACAGCATCTTCAGAGTCCCAGTGGGCAACCTCAAAAGGCTATGCATGGAGATGTTACAAGGAAGCTAAAGCTTCAGTGGAGACCCCAAAGATTAAGAAAAGTCAGTACCATGGAATGACTGCTGATGAAAGCTGAAGGAATTGAGTGCAGACTAGCCAACCGAGAGGTCATGTGGGCTGCAACACAGCAAGGGCTCTGGGGTAGAGCTACTCAAGCCTTTTGGAAAGAACACAGGGATTCCATGTACCCCAGATAATGGCTAAGGAACTAAAGGACTTGTTTGCCAGGCTGGATTTCAGACTTGCTTTGATCCAATCCTTTTTTTTTTTTTGCTTCAATAATTTCTTTTGATGCCTCTCTTTCTCCCATATGGAATGGAAATTTTATGCTATACCTTTATACATCAGATACATATGAATTGCTTTTGATTTCTACAAGAGTTCAAACTGAGGGTTTGCCTTTGGAATTGGACTTTTGAGTAGTACTAAAATTGTTGAGACTATGGTAACTCTTGGAAATTAATAAAATGTATTTTGCATTGTGAGATGAGCATGAGCTTTTGGGGACCAGATGTGGAATGTTATGATTTAGATTTGAGATATTCCCCAAAAGATTATGTGTGTGACAATGCAAGAGGGCTTAGATGTGAAGTGATTGAGTTATGAGAGTCTTAAACTAATCAGTGTGTTAATCCACTGATAGGGATTAACTGGGTGCTAATTGTAGACACGTAGAGTGTGGCTGAAATAAATAGGTCATTGGAGGCATCCCTTGTAAATATTTATTTTTTAGTAGTAGTTGGACGCAATACCTTTATTTTTTAAAATTTATTTCTATATGGAGCTGAGGATCAAACCCAGGGCCTCTTACGTGCTAGGTGAGCTCTCTACCGCTGAGCCACAACCCCAGCCCCCTTGTCATATATATTTTGTTAATAATGAGTAGAGTCTCTTTCTCTCTGCCTTTTGATGCAATGTCCTGAGTTACTTTCCTCCACCACTGTTTTCTACCATGATGTTCTGCCTCACCTTGAGCCCCAAGGAATGGATTTGGCTGGCTGTGCACTGAGACTTCTAAAACTATGATCCCCCAAATAAACTTTTCCTCCTCTAATTGACCTTGTTAGATCCTTAAGTCACAGCAATGAAAAAGCTGACTAAAATAAATCCTAAATTCCATATATGATATAAATGTTGTAAATGGAGACAACTCATTGTGAAGAACTGATTAGATCAGGGATTAGAGGATTCAAGGACCTGTGGAGGCATGAAGAGGAAGGGCTGAAATAGGTAAATCCATGCAAGAAAAAAAAGTAAGATGTGAAAATTTATCTAAAGGGGCTGTAATTAGCACAAAGTGGTTACTAATCCACCCTACCTCAAAAAATTTGAGTGTACAATTGAAGCCAGTTAGTGTAGTTAGAGGTAAATTAGGTCAATTGAAGCCAGTTAGTGTAGTTAGGTAAATATGGAGTACAGGAAACCAGAACAACCCCTGGGGAAATTGAAATGTTAATGTCCCCAAGGCCTGAAACCAACCTAAAGAACTGTTAACCAAGTAGCTCCCAGCAAATAGGGAAGTGCTAATCAAACCACCCCAGGCCCTTCCTGCCCAGATTACTCCTCCCTGCCTTATCAGTCCACCAATCTCTCACCATTTGGCCTTCTCACCTGCATTCTATCTTTGCAGGATAGAGGGAAACAAAAGACAGGAATGTGGGAGGACTAAAAGAAGACCTTAGGTATACAAAAGGGAAGACCTCCCCTTTCCACAGATTTTACCTTTTGGGTTCCCTTCTTCCTCCAGGGAGAAGTCTTTTCTGCCATCCTTTAATAAAGCCTTCCACCTTCCACTCTACTCTTGCCTTGGTGTGCTTCCCTGGTGTTATACTTCAGCATTCAGGGAAGCAATAACTTATCATTGGTAAACAACAGTAACACAATCGTAAACGGATTCTTCAAGAAACTGTAAAACTAAAAGCCAAAAGACAGTAGGATATTCATTTATAAATTTCTTGAATTAGTTTATTAAATATATGTTGCTTTGAGTTCTTCTAGAGTTTTCTTTTAGATCAGCTCCCCCCTCCCCCATGCTGCTTTGACACTTTCCTCAGTGGAAGACAGCTTAAACAGAGCTTATTAAGTGATGGTGCTCCTAATTCGAATTAATCTTTGTAATATGTGCATGGTATGTATAATGAGAGAGTTGTCTCTCATTTTATTTAAAATAATTCAAGTGGTAGAAATTTGGTTCGTTCAATATTATCCAAAACAACTGAATTACATTAAGAACCACTTATTTTCTCCAACATGGAAAATCATTTTCCAATGGAACAATTTTTTAAAATGTCTTCAAAAATAGTATCTTACAAAAGAAAAATTCTCAAAGCAGCAGACGATATTCTGCCTAAAAGAATGCCATTATTGTCTGTGTGTTTATGTATATATACACTCATATGTATATAGGATTATAAAAATGGGATCTCTTAGATTGGTTTATAGCATCAGAATCTGGATAGTCCCACATGGCTATCTATAAATTGGAGAGAAGGAGGAACCAGAAGCTGCTCAGTCCCAGAAGGTGGAGCCTCAGAAGAAGGACCAACCATGCAGCCCAGTCCAGAACTGATGGCCTGGAAAGTTTCCAGAGAATCATTGGTCAGTCTATTTTGGAAGAAGAAAGAAGCTGGAGTCCAATGTCCTCAGGCAATCACAGCAAGAATCCAAGCCCTTATGCCTGAAGAATGAAGGCTGCATTTGCATAGGTTTCCTCCTTCTTTTAGCTTTTGTTATATGCAGGCTTATAGTCTGTTATACCGAATTCAAAGGCTGTCTGCAATTTTAGTTTGCTGTACCACAAGACAGTTATTTCTGGAAATACCATCATGGACACACCCAGACGTCCCTTAATCTTTGAGATCTCTTAATCCAATCAAGTTGACAAATGCAAGTTAGTCATCATGTATATTAACTGATTTAATCCTTAAAATTCTGTGAGATAATAATTTACTCCCATTATTCACAGAGGGAATTGGGAACAGAAAAGTTAACTGTTAACATGTAAGCAAGTAAAATGTGGAACCATGATTTAAGTGAGCCCAGATTTATTTTTTGAAAAGAAAAATATCTTAGGGCATTATTCTTATCAAGGTTTTGATTATATGTTCCCACTAAAGGGTTAGGAAAATTTATATACTCTCATTGGTATTTGACAAAATTATACATTTGGAGTACTTAAACATGCCCAATCTATTATTAAATATTTCCTTAGCTAACCACTCCCTATTCAACACTAACCATAAATATAATATGTATATTTATTTATATTTCATTACATACAGTATATATATTCTAACATATATATATACATATATATGTATAATATATATACACACTTAGCCTATATTGATCATATGTATGTATATGTGTACATTTTCCTGATGAATAAAATAATATATTATTTTTCTGTTACAAATATAGCCATTTGTGGTATGGATTCCCTGATTTATTTCAAATAGTTTCTATTTACTTAAAAAAAAAATTTTGCGAAGTGTGTAAAATAAATAAAGTTGTCCCTAAAGAAACATTTATGCATGGCTCTGTTAATAGTATGAAAAAATTGTAAATATCATTTAAGGATATATTGTATAATATAAAGTCATTATAAAACTATAAACTTGGAGTTATAGTGTGAAAATATAGTTAGAAGTAGAGATTTTAGGAGAGACGGAAGAAAAAAATGCCCTGTGAAAACAGAACTGAAGAATTAGCTGTGTTGCTTCCTGAATATTTACATGTGAAAATGAATGCACAGATTTACCCCCAAGAATTTCCTACCATCTCAATCTTAAATGAAAGTGAAATATACTTTGTGCAAGTATTTGTGATTCAAATTAACATCAGTATTATTTTTTGTCAATTGTGTTTTCCAGAGTGGCTATTGCTGATGTCTGTTATGGGACAACTGAGAAGAGAAACCTCATGAATCAACTTTTTGACTTTGTCTGTTCTCTGTCTGTGTGTGTGCTCATGATCTGCCATACCACAGAATAATACACACATACACTCAGGGGTATAAATATTTTGAATTGATAAAAAATCTATTAGATGAAATATTTAAGGACCCATAAATTCCTTGGTTAATATTTACCATAAATTATAAAAAGCTAATAAATTCTGAAAGTTAACTGTGGGTTTTAGAAAACTAAAGTGGTGCCTACAAAAGATCAGGTATACCTAATAAGGCATCAATTCAAGATATGTCACAAAATGAGAAAGTTGCTATAATTTCAATTGTTTTGTTCTTGCCTTTTTTCCCCAACTGTTGGTAGAAAGGAGTTAAAACCAATTCTCATTCATTTGCAATAGACTCTAACACATATTCATTGTATTGACTACACAAAATTAATTTTTCCTTCTGATTACCACAACCTGGTGAGAACACATATAGATTGGACACTGAGGGAAAGTAATGCTATTATATTAATCATATAATGGTTGACATCTTAAATGGTAAAACCCTTGGCATCAATTAAATAAAGGCTATCAACTAAATAAAGGCTACAATCAGGAGTAGTGATGCAATTCCAGAGACTCTTGAGGCAGAGACAGATGAATCACAAGTTCAAGGCCAACCTCAGAAACTTAGTGAGACCCTGTCTCAAAAAAAAAAAAAAAAACCTAAACTAAATTAAAAAGAGATGGAGCTGTAACTCAGTGTAAAATACCCCTGGGTTTAATTCCCAGTACCACCCCACTCTCTAAGAAAATAGGGCCCAAACATCCAAAAATAAGTTATTGTCTCTGGAGTTTCAAATCAATTAAGAAGTACACAGATTGATCTTGTTTTTAATTTCTTTATGCCACATTTTGAAATATTAGCACTTCACAAAGTTAACAGGAAAACAGTTGAACTGTACTTTTTTCCAGGATCAAACTTTTGGAACTTTAGAAACATATGGCATAATTCAACATTTACATTTACCCCAAGAATATGACTTTGGAAGTGTCTAAAAGTTATGACCACAATGTCTAGGTATCAGGCAAAAGCCTGTTACTGTCATCCAACAAAGACCACTGGCATTTTATACACGTTTACTATTGCAATTTTAAAGTATATATTATTTAAAAGCAAATTTTAGCTCATTATTGGAATTTAGTTTCAGTTTCTTTTATTAAAGAGGGATTTAAAAAATGTCTTAAACCCTGAAATAAGCATTGTATCAAGATGTCTCTTGTTAGTCACTGACTTTTCATAATATTGTCTTACTATATAGAAAGCATTTTAGGAAGAGGGATTAGAAAGTAATAGTGTAGAAAGAGAAACTAAATATTAGTTTGGGATGACTTGGTAGTATATGTACATGCATCTTATAGCCCCAATGTCTGCTAAGCATTCTTATGAAAAGCTCTTAAACTAAAACATATTTTTGGGTGACTACAACCCATATGATATTGTTCTGGAGAATTCAACATATTAGATCCAAATAGCATACTCAATCTCTAAGTATGAAATAAGCATTCTCTGGAAATAAAATGTTTGGGGAATAAACTGAAATTGACAAAAATGTCCTATCTAAATGAACCCTATGAAAAGAAGTCCTTCGATGAGCTGAATTTGCCTTTACTAAAAAGATACATATTCAGGAAAAAAGTTTTAAGGGCCACTGTTAGCAACTTAAAGCAGAATTTATTTCAAAAGGAAAGAAAAGAATGAGACTAGTTACATTGCTTTAGAAAAATGAATAACATGAACTCAATGGATAATTACACATCATGCTAGAAGTGAAGATGGGAAAATGCAGACACCAAACCAAGAGGAGCTAAGTATGTTTCCTCAGATGAAAGGAGACACTGTTCAAGGACAATAGCCTGGATCATACTGTCAAAAGTCAAAACAATGAAGTAATAAGAGATTTATGGTACCTCTAGTCTGTTGAAATTCCTAATATAAAGAATATAATTTGTATAGTTTTGTCTTTGCTGCCAACTCCTCACGTATACATACTGTATGTGTTTAATACAGTAGTTAGTATTGAAAGCCTATTAAAATTAAATAGAAAATCATCTGTGTAGGTGAATGCCTAGATATTGATTAAATATAGGACTCCTCATGAAACCTTGTAAGTACAGCCATGTAATGCAAAATATGTCATATAGCTTTGCCCCATCAAGTACTTGAAATCCAAAACTAAGTAAAATTTACTTTTGACTTATACCACAATCCATGATGATATTTGATATATATGCAAGAACAACTTTTGTTAGGAAGCTCAACAAAAATACTACTGCATTT
Source organism: Marmota flaviventris (assembly GCF_047511675.1). NCBI lineage: Eukaryota > Metazoa > Chordata > Mammalia > Rodentia > Sciuridae > Marmota > Marmota flaviventris. The sequence goes on along the minus strand of NC_092504.1, from coordinate 49,106,696 downwards.
GTAAATGACCTATTTTGAAGTAATTTTAATTTAATAATACAACTATTCTTTCATTTAAATATTAATTTTATTGGTAAGAATAATTTGATTTACTCATACCATATTTGATGATGCAAGAATAATTACCATTTAATAGCTGTTATTTTGAATATTCTTCTATAAATATCACAAAATATAAATAAGAATAAATGATCAGAACAATTCATAATTAAAAATGTTGATCAAATGTCAGCTGGTTGACTTTGAGGATATGGTTAATTTACAACAAAACTGATAAACTCTATCCTTATCTCTGATGATGCTGGGATGTATGGTTTCAACTCTTAGACAAGATTAGACTAGTAAAATCTACAATGTACTATTTAAAGTGCAATTTCTCAGGATTTTCAAAAACATAACAGATTAGGTAGGCTCATTTGTATAAGAAAATTAAAGTATGGCTGGAAATATTTGCCTTGAACTCCCCCAGAGTTAACATTCATCACACAGATGATGATTTACAATGGAGAAAAAATAACTGTATGTGTGCACAAGGACTATGGAATGCTTATTCCTCCTTGCCAATGTTTATATTTACTTGTATTATTGATAATTGTCATTCTGACTGGAGGGAGATGAAATCTAAGTATAATTTTTTTAAAGAGAGAGAGAGGTAATTTTTTAATATTTATTTTTTAGATTTCGGTGGACATAACATCTTTATTTTAATGTGGTGCTGAGGATCCAACCCAGTGCCCCCCGTGCATGCCAGGCGAGCACGTTACCGCTTGAGCCACATCCACAGCCCTTTAAGTGTAATTTTAATTTTCATTTTTCTAAACGCTAGTGACGTTGAACATTTTTTCATAGATTTGTTGTCTACTCACATTTCTTCTTCTGTGAAATGTTTATTCAGTTTCTTTGCCCATTTATTGATTCTTTTTTGTTTGTTGGTTGGTGTTAAGTTTTTTGAGTTCTTTATATAGTCTAGAGATTAATGCCCTGAGGTGCAGGTGACAAAATTTTCTCTCATTCTGTAGAATCTCTCTTTATGTTCTTGGTTCTTTCCTTTGCTGTGAAGAAACTTTGTAATTTGAACCCATCCCATTTATTCATTCTTGATTTTACTTCTTGTGATTTAGGAGTCTTGTTGGGGAAATTGGTTCCTAAGCCAATGTGATAAAGATTTGTGCTTACTTTTTTGTGTAGTAGGTATAGAGACTGGTTTAATGCCTAGGTCATTGATCTACTTTGAGTTGACTTTTGTGGAGGGTGAGAATTAGGGGTCTAATTTCATTTTGTTACATATAGGTTTAATGTCTGGTTTTGTGCCAATAGATGCTGTTCTTGTTATTATATCTCTGTAGTATAATTTGAGATCAGGTATTGTGATGATGGTACCATCATCACTTTCATTGCTTAGCATTACTTTGGCTATTCTGAGTATTTTATTCTTCCATATGAACTTTGGGACTATTTATATTCGTGAATAATGTCATTGGCATTTTGATGGAGATCACATTGAATCTGTATGTAATTTTTGGCAATATGGGCATTTTGATGATATTAATTCTGCTTATCCAAATCTTCAGGAGGTCTTTTACTCTCTTGAGGTCTTTTTTGATTTCTTTCTTCAATGGTTTATATTTTTATTGTAGAGGTATTTCATCTCCCTAATGATTATTCCCAAGTATTTTGTTTTTTAAAAGCTATCTTAAATGGATTTTTTTTCCTGATTTCTTTCTCAGCAGATCATTGTTGGAGTATGTTAAAACTTATTTGTTTTTCTTTGTTTACCTTGCTGCTTGCTACTTTGCTGAATTTATCAGCTTTAAAAGTCATCTGGGTCTTCTAATAGCATCATGTAATCACCAAACATATAATTTAACTTCTTATTTTCCTTTTTGTATACTTTTAATTTCCACTACTTGCCTAATTGCTTTGCTGGTATTTCAAAACTTTTTGAAAGAGAGTGGTGAGAGTGAACATCCTTGTCTCATTACAGATTTTAGATGAAATGCTCTCAGTTTTTCTACATTCATCCTGATGCTGACTTTGAGTTTGTCATACATAGTATTTATAATGTTAAGGTAAATTCCTTCTATCTATAGTCTCTTTAACATTTTTAAAGTGAATGGGTACTGGATTTCTTTAAGGCCTTTCTGCATATATTGAGATGATCATGCGATTTTGTTCTTAATTCTATTTATGTGATTCTTTGCAATTGTTGTTCATGTACGTTGAACCTTGTATCCTTGGGGTGATAATGGTATATAATGTTCTTAATTTATCTTTGTACTTCTATTATTTTCTTCAGAATTTTTTGCATCTATGTTCATAAGTGATATTGGTCTGTAGTTTTTTTTTCCTTGATCTGTCTTTAATGGTTATTTTAAATTTGTTTTTTTTTTATTTTTGGTATCAGCATGACACTGCCTTCATAGAATAAATTTGGGAGTATTAACTATTTATGTATTCATTTATTTACCGAAAATATTTTTATATTTTTATTTTCTTTTAGAAATGAAGTACTGTACTCTACTAAGAAGTTTCCTCCTTATATCTGACAGGTGTACACTTAACTATTTGAAATATCTAAAAACGAATCTTAAAAAAATGTCTTGATCAAATTTTCGATAGGGTTGTGTAGACCTCTATTATTTAGAGATGCTGTAGTCAGCTGTTTATGTGGTTCATTAATATGATTGTGTGGAATGCAGTGCGAATCAGATAAGTACTGCATTCCACACACATGATACTAGAATTCAGATTGAAGGAAATTAAAAATGTATTAAGCTTAATTGGGGCAAAAGATGTAGAATCAATAATTAACAAAGAGGTAGACTGTTCCACAGATAGTCCTAGTGCCTATCATCTAATGTGCTGATTTAATCAAAGGACACTCTACTCATTATGAGATAATGACATGTCAAAGTGTTACCTGTTAATCCCAATAAAGTGATAAATTTTGGTGGTCTAAGAAATTCTTGTGGCTATTGGAGAATAATTAAGAAATAATTACAGGCTCACATACATTCCTGAAATGACTTCAAACTTTATTTAATTAGGTTATTGAAAAAAATAACTGATAATATACAATTAAAAGAGAAATGTGAGTCTCTCTTGTTTTGTGTGTACACATTAAAATATAATTATATTAAAAATTCTGTGATTTCTTGAAATATTAGGAGCTTCTATTTTAAGATTGTCTTCAGAGAAAGATTATAAGAATTACAAAAATGTTTTGTGTTTACTAATTGTAATTTTAAATCAAAGTTTAGAATGGAAATTTTAACCTACTATTTAATAAGAGTCTATGGGTTGAAATAACTTTTCATTATTTTCAAAACCAAAAACAAAGTCAACTTATATTTGTTTACCCAGAAACAGAAAAAAAGTTAATAAAATAATCTCTAGAGTACCTTCATTCATTGAACATCATGTGAATAAAGCAGAACAGAAATATTATTACTTCAGCATGATACTGTGTCTAGTATTTTATTATGAGTAGGCACAACTCTTGAATTCACATAAAAATCAGAAATTTGAAGACTGGTGAGAAAAGAAAATTGAGAATCTTTATTCAAAGTCAACCGCTAATTAGTGCATGTCCAAGATTTACCCATATCTTAATTGTAAAGCTCATCATTAAGTAGCTGATGACATTATTAATTATAAAGAGTTTTTAAAACAAGTCAGACTTTGATTGCAAGATAAGTTCTTAGTATCTCTATGATAATTCATGTGTCAAATTATCTGTGGCATGTAAAATTTTAAGAGCATGATTTAGAGAATCAACACTGTATATAGTTGTTTTAAAATGTGAAAGAGTGAAAATACGTTTTATTAAACTAATTGATATAGAGAATTTTCCTGATGTTAAAAGAATTTCATTAGTGTTTCTGAAAGTTTGTTAAAAGAAGAACTTAAAGTTAAATGAATTAATTCAAGTCCTAGAATATAGGCCACAAAAAGTTGCATTTGTACAAAATATTAACTCTAGCTAGATTATTCTCAACCTATGTGGAAAGAATTTAGATACTTTGTCTTTGTTTAAGTAGCTTTTGCTTCTATTTTTAAAATATCATGAACTTAACAGTCTGAATTTACAGCTAATTCCACACATATTGTTTTCTTACATATTTTTCTACATACTTGTTTTTCTCTGGAAAATCATACATTGGCTCCCTAATTACTTCATGAATATCATAAAGATGACAATGAGGATGATGATGTTGATGTTAAGATAACTATTATTTTGGCATTTTGTTGCAATGCTAATTACAGGTTAGGTGTTATGCAAAGCTCATTACATAAAATTTCCTTTAGATTTCATAGAACAATTCTAGGAGCCAGTAGATATGAATATCACCTCCACTTTTGAGATGTTAAATGGCAGCCTAGAAAGGATAATCTACTTAGCTAAGGTTACTCAAAAATAAATAAATAAATAAAGGGGAAGGGACGGGCATGGGATAATTAATGATGGTGGAATGTGATGAGCATTATTATTGAAAGTACAGGTATGAAGAGAGGAATTGGTGGGAATATGCTATGTATACAACCAGAGATATAAAAAATTGTGCTCTATATATGTAATATGGATTGTAATGCATTCAGCTGTCATAAATAAATAAACAAAACAAAAAAGGTTAAGAAAATAAACAAATAAAGATGCTGGAGTTCACATACAAATGGACTAGTTAAAAACCTTGGCATCTTAACCAATATGCTGTTCTGTTTCCCAACTGCAGATGGTACTCTACTAATTATCTTATATCTAAATATTCCAAATTTAATGCTCATACAATGAATCTATAGCGAAATGTGTGTGAAAAAATCCAAATATATAATTTTTTAAAAAAGTTGTTTACTTCTTCATTTACAAGTAAAATTGTATATATTTATAGTATACAAAATAATTTCTTGATATGTATATATACACATTGTGAAATAGCTAAATAATACTATTTAACATGTGCACTATCTCAAACCTTTGTCTTTTTTTGTGGTAAGAGCATAACTTCTCTTATAACAATTTTTAATTACCCAATACATTGTTATTTACTGTATTCCTACAACATATGATGTATCTCTTGAACTTTAAATGAGTTAGTATCCTTTGGCCAACATCCCTCTAATACCTCTCCCTAATCACTGACAACCAACCTTTCATTTTCTGTTTCTATGAGTGTGACTTTTTACATTCCACATATAAATGAGATCATGTTAGCATTTATCTCTGTGCCTTGTTTATTTCTTATAACATAATGCCCTGAATATTCATCCATGTGGTCAGAAATGACAGGAATTCTTTCTTTTTAAGTTTGAATAGTATACCACATTTTTAAAAAAAATTTTCAGTTGATAAACAATTTTATCTTGTATCTTGGCAATTGTGAAATAATGCTGCAATGAAGAGGAAAATACTGATGTCTTTTTGGAATAATAAGTTTGTATACCTACGAAATACACCAGTGGTGGGATTGCTATTTCTCCTCCTCCTCCTCCTCCTCCTCCTCCTCCTCCTCCTCCTCCTCCTCCTCCTCCTCCTCCTCCTCCTTCTCCTTCTCCTCCTTTCTCTAACTTCCATATTGTTTTCCATTATGTTTGTATAATTAAATTAATGCAAAAATTTACAATTTTTTTCCCTCCACTTCCTCTCTGAGACTTATCTTTCATCTTATTCACTAATAGCCACAATAAAACATGTGAGGTGGTATCTCATTATGATTTTAATATCACTTTCTTTTTTAAAAAATATTTTTAGATGTAGATAGACAAAATGCCTTTATTTATTCATTTATTTTTATGTGGTGCTGAGGATTGAACCCAGTGCCTCACATGTGCTAGGCAAGTGCTCTACCCCTGAGCTACAATCCCAGCCCTTAATTTCACATTCTTATTGATTAATGATGGCAAGTATTTTCTTATAATACATGTCAGCAATTTCTGTTTCAATTTCTACGTATTCAAGTTTATTACCCATTGCTTTAGTTAGCTTTTGCATAATTGTGAACAAAATACCTGACAAGAATAACTTAGAAGAGGGAAAGCTTATTTGGTCTCATGATTTTTGAGGTCTCAGTTCATATGGCTGACTTTGTTTCTCTGGGCTCAAAATAAGGTAACACATCATAGGGAAAGGACTTATCAGAGGAAAATGGCTCAGCTAATGGTAGGGTCAGAAAGTGGAAAAGAACAGAGAAAGATGCTACATGGAAAGATGAACCCTTGCAGAACTTGATCCCAGTGATCTACCTACTCCAGCCATACCCCACCTGCTTACAGTTACCACCCAGTCAGTACTTTCAAACCAGAAGGGACTGATTAGGGTACAATTCTCACAATCCAATCATTTTTACCTCTGAACATTTCTGCATTTATATAGGAGCTTTGGGGGGACACCCATGTCCCAAGCATAACACAAAACCTTTTTTTAATTTGGGTCATTTTTATATTTGTTCAGTTGTTTGCATTCCTTGTGTATTTTGCTCACCTTGTCAGTTGTCCTATTAACAAACATATTCTCCTTTTATACTGAATATGTCTCCACTCTGTTGGCATATAATTGCTTGTTATAGTCTCTTATGACCTTTAGTAGTTCTGTGTTATCAATTTTAATCTTTTCTTTCATTTTTGGCTATAAAATCTCATTTACCTGTTTTCATTTTGTTTCCATGCTTTTAGGTCCATATACCAAAAAAAAAATAAAAAAAAAAAAAAATGCATTGCTTAGTCTAATGTTATGGAGTGTCTCCTCTGTATTTTCTTCTAATACTTTTATAGTTTTAGGTCTTATTTCATTGTTTAATACATTTCAGTCAATTTTTAAATATAATGTGAGATAAGGATCTAATGTTATTCTGCTGTATGTGGACATTCAGTTTCCCTAGTTCCATATATTAAAGAGGTTGTCCTTTCGCCACAGTATCCTTAAAATCATTGTTAAAACCAATTATCCACAAATGTGTGCAAATGTGATTATTTCTGGGTTCTCTATTATACCCATTAATTTTCAAGTGTCTGTATTTATGCCAGTTATACATTGTTTTGATTATTATATCTTTGTAATTGATTTTAATGGGGCGGTGTTTATTGTTGTTATTTGTGAAAGGAAAGCAAGGAACTGGGAGACAGATAAGGAAGAAATGAAAGACGGAGACCAGGCAGAGATACTCACGAGAGTTTATTTGTGACAGCTGATAAATAAAGGCACATCTCTCTATAGACAGAAAAAGGCAACACAGGCTTGAATATTGGGACTTTTCTGGGGCAGGCTCAGGAATTAGATCCCAGAGGGTCCTAATGAGGGCAGTTAGGGCAATTAAGGGTGGAGTAGGTATGAGAGAGTGCTTAGCCTTTCTCAGGAATGCCCTGGGGTGGGAAAGTGAAACTTTTTAAGATGCTGGCTGTCACTTAAGGTGGCCATCCAGATGTTAAGCAAGGACCTTACAATTTGCCTCAAGATTACTTTATTGACTTGTGGTCTTTTGTGCTTGCATATGGATATCAGAAATTTTTTTTCTAACTTCTTTGAATGATATAATATGAATTTCGATAGAAATTATATTGAGTCTGGAGGTCACTTTGATAGTGTGGAAATTTTAATAATATTAATTCTTTCAATATGGATTCTCTTTCCATTTTTTTGAATCTTCTTCAATACTTTATTAATGTTGTTTAGTTTTCAGTGTACAGATCTTTCACTGACTTGGTTAGATTTACCCCTAAGTCTTTTATTTATTTGTTCTTTTTGTGCGTATCATGAATGACATTTTTTTTCAGTTTTTTTTTCATATAGTTTATTTTTGATGTATAAAAATCCAACTGATTTTATATGTGGACAGTTATTATGCAGCTTTACTGAATCTGTTCATTAATCTAAAAGTTTTTGTAGAATATTAACCAATTTATATATAAGATAATGTCATCTGCCAACAGAAATAATTTTGCTTCTGATTTTAATGCCTTTTATTTCTCTCTTGCCTAATTGCTCTGACAAGAACTTTCAGTACTATGCTGAAAAGAAGTGCCAAGAGTGTGTATACTTGTCTATTTTTCTGAATTTAGGAATAAAAAGCTTTCAACTTTTCACTGTTGCATATAATATTTGGTATGGGTTTGTCATTTATGGAATTTATCATGTTTATGGACATTACTTCCATCACATTTTGTTGAGAGATTTTACCAAGAAAGTTGTTGAATTATATCAATGTCCTTTGCAGCATTGAAATGATCATAAAATTTGTGTTCTTCATTCTGTTAATACAGAGTATCACATGTATAGATTTGTAGATTTTGAACTATCTTTGTTTCCAAAGGATAAATCCCAATTTATCATTGTGTATGATTCTTTTAATATACTGTAGCATTGCTAATATTTTGTTATGGGTTTTTGCATCTATGTTTATCATGGATCTTGGTCTACAATGTTCTTTCCTTGTATTATCCTTGTCTGGCTTTAGTATCAGAGTAATGTGGTCCTCCTAAACTGCATTTGAAAGTATTCCCTTCCTTTCAAGTCTTTGGAAAACTTAAAGAAAGATTGATATTCTTTTACTGTTTGAAGAAATTGAGCAAGGAAACCATAGTTAGGTCTTGGGTTTTTCTTGAATGGAAGATGTTTTATTACCAGTTTAATCTTCTTAATCATTATTTGCATGTAGAAGCTTCACATTTCTTCATGGTTTATCCTTAGTCATTTGGATGTGTCCAGATATTATGTCATTTGGAAGCCAAAATTAGGCAGTCAGTATAGATAGGTAAATTGAGTCAGGTAGGATCAAGGAGTCCAATTTTGAGTGAGTTGGGGAAGTCAGTTGACTGTCCCCTGAGGGATTGAAATGTTAATTCCTTAGGAACCCTTCCTCCACCCTTATCAAAAACTTCCCCTTACTGCAACTTGTTACTAAGGGAACCAGTCCCAGGAATTGCCCCTCCCTACCAGAAGCCTTGAAATTGTTAATTAATGTGTCCTTGGCTCCTCCAGCCTGCCCTTCCCCCTTCAGCCCACCTGTGTCCCACATTTTGGCCATCCACATACTACACAGGAAGGAGAAAGGTAAGAAGAAGAGGGCAGGAGAACAAAGGGAGCCTAAGACATATAAATAGGGCGAACACCTCACTTCTTGGGATACCAGGATACCAGCTATGGCCCTCTTCTCCCTCCTGGGAGAAGGTCTATGTTACACCTTTCTAAATAAATCCTGCTTTATATGCTTTCCTTGGCATGCTTCTCCAACATTGAGATTTCAAGATGTGGGGGAGCAGCACTCATCACCAGTAACTTGCAGTATCAATTTTTTTCTACTTTATCAAAATTGATGGTTTATAATTGCTCATAGTCACTGATGATTCTTTGTAGTTCTATGGTATCAGCTGTAACTTTTCTCTTTCATTTCTGATTTTATTTTACTAGATCATCTTTTTTTTTATTAGTATAGCTAAATGTTTGTTGACTTAATTTTTTAAAAAATATTTTCAGGCCATTTATCTTTTCCATTGGTTTTCCAGATGAACATTCCATTTGTTTTATTGATTTTGACTAATTCTTATTATTTTTTTTCCTTGTACTAACTTTGTGCCTACCTCTTTATTCTAGTTTCTTGAAGATTAATGTTAGGTTATGTAACGTCCTTGCTTGCCGCAGTCTGGCTGGGCACAAAATCATGAGCCACTCAAGCAGGAACAAACTTTATTTTTGAAACTGCCGCCAATGCCCTGTACGCTCCCAGCCAGATTGCCGACTGACCCACATGGCATTCTCCCGGACCCCAACAGGAAGTCCCTCCTCCGGAATTCCCTCCTACCGCACTTCCCCAACCAATGGAAACTCTCCAGGAGTCCCATAGCAGGCCGAGGTGGACAGCAGGAGTCCAATATCCATATGAATGCAGATCTTAACATAATCATATCATCTCAATGGCTTGCTGGCGTCACCTTTCAACCAAAAATGCCATGCATCATATTACTTGGCTGTGGCTCTTAGCATCTCCCCCCCTTCTGTTTAATTAAGCAACAAGCAATGTGGCTAGGGACCGTGCCTATTAGGTTTGTCCAATTCAACATATGGTTCTTACCCGTCATTGGATGAACTGACCTCTAGGCATCAGCCTCCTATCTTAGGTTGATACCACTACAATTGGATCATACCCGTCACTGACTACTGGTCCAGCATACAGCCATACTTGTGGATAGGCCTATGCACCAGTGAGGGGGTGAGGTTCTTTGCCTCACCTCTGTTGGCCCCCAAAATTAGACCATCACTAGTAGAAGGGAGGAGGATCTGAAATGCCATGACACCAAGCCAATTGATGGCTCCTTAGGAAAAATCGCATCACTGGTGACACATCAGCAAAGATACGCCAGCACTACCATAATTCGCTACATCGACAGATAGATCACAATGCACACAAGTGATACATAGTCCAGGCAACTTCTGTAAGCAGTTCAAAGCAGAGGAATCTATCAATATGTCCATTTCCTCCCAAAATAAATTGACTCCTTGAATGAGCATTACTTGTTGAGTTATTATTCATTGATGCATCAGTTTATACACTTTGTTGTGATAACTATCGAAGAAACCGTAGTTTGGTTTCATCTTTGTCTTCACCAGCATCGGGATGAAGATAGGAATTCTGAAAATAATGTTAAAAAAATTATGTAACATTCCAACAAGTACTAAGAAAACAATTTTTTGAACAATTTACATTATCCTGAACAGAATTATTAAATATAATGAAAAGGAAAGGTGAAAGTAAACAAACAGATCTGTTAACTTGCTTATTTGTACACATATTAAAACAATCCTCAACAGCTGTTTACCCAATTTAAATTAAACCAATAAAATCACGTGAATAATAAAAAAAAATTCGGATCCATTTATTCATGAGTGCTCCTCATATATGATATATGGACATACGCACATACAGACATACAACACAAAACAAAAGTGTGCACACGTAACATACAACACATAAGACAATAGTAAAGGCCTTGTAGCTTTACATAGGTGAAATCTCCATTGCAATGTTTAAAAACTCCACAGCCAAAAAATAAAGCTGATCAGAAAAACATTAACCTAGGTCTGTATGAGCTCAAAAATAAAATAGAACTTTATGATGTGGGAAAAAGCAATAATAAAATAGATATTGAAAAAAGCATCCTGGTTAATCACTGTCACAGATGTAAGAATAGCCAAGCTGGAGCTCTGGATATCAGCTGTTATGGATTTGAGTCAAATCATCTTCTTTTTGGTCTGTAGAAATTGTTTTGGTTAGTCTCTCTGGAATCCAAATCGGCTGCTGTTCTCCCTGTGGAAACACACAAACAGAACCCCGACTCCAGACAATCACTGGGTCAGGCCCTTTGCATTGTCCTGTTAGAATATCCTTCCAAAGTACCTTAGGCTTATGTACATGTTTTGGATACAAATGTCTTTCCGCAGCACTAAGCCCTGATGAATGCAAATTTTAAAAGTTTAGAGTAAAAAGAGTTATTTTAAGTTTATCTTTGGGGGATATATACCCCTTTCCAATTCCCTCCTTTTGTTTTAATAAGTACATTTTAATAGTTTGATGAGCTCTTTCAACTATGCCTTGTCCCTGTGGATTGTATGGAATTCCTGTTATGTGAGTAACGCCAAATGATGAGCAAAATTGTTTAAAAGAGATAGAAGTATAACCAGGACCATTATCTGTTTTTAACTGTTTTGGAATGCCCACAGTGGCAAAATTTTGTAAGCAATGAGCTATGACATCTTTAGTTTTTTCTCCGGCATGAAGGGAGCCCATCAAAAATCCGGAAGAAGTATCAACTGTAACATGCAAATATTTTAATTTTCCAAATTGTGGCAAGTGTGTGACATCCATCTGCCAAATATGGTTAGGTATCAATCCTCTAGGATTGACTCCAAGATTAACTTGTGGTAAAAAGTTCACACAATTTTGACATTGTTTTATTATATGTCTGGCTTGTTCTTTAGTTATTTTAAAATGCTTTTGTAAAGTATTAGCATTGACATGGAACCTTTTATGAAAATTTATAGCTTTTTCTATTGTGGAGAAAACATGTATGTCATGTGTAGATTTATCTGCTAATTCATTGCCCAAACTAAGGGCTCCAGGCAATCCGGTATATGCCCTGATATGTCCTATAAAGAATGGATCTTTTCTGTCCCAGATTAGACTTTGTATAGTGGAAAACAAAGAGAAAACCATAGAAGAAGGGGAAATCCTACCAGCATCTTCAAGGGATATTATAGCATTAACTACATACTAACTATCAGAAAATAAATTAAATACAGAATCTTTAAACATCACAAAAGCTTGTAATACTGCATTAAGCTCTACCTTTTGAGCTGATTGTTTGGGTACTAAAAATGTAAAAGTTTGATCAGGGGTAACTACTGCTGCTGTACCATTATCTGACCCATCAGTGAATATATTTGGAGCATTCATGATAGGGGTTTTTCTTGTCATTTTTGGAAAAACTACAGGATGCTTAGACCAAAAAGACAACAAAGGATTAGATGGGAAGTGATTATCAAATGAAACATTAGATTTACACATGATTATTGCCCAAGTATTTAACTCATTAGCTAACTCATCAATTTGATCCATAGTATATGGAGTAATAATTTTATTGGGAGAAATCCCAAACACTCCCTTTGATGCTCTTATTCCTTTGAGTATTAATTGTCCTACAGCCTCAGGATACCTAGTAAGAATAGTGTTAGGAGAATAAGATAAATGTAATCATGAGCCACTCAAGCAGGAACAAACTTTATTTTTGAAACTGCTGCCAATGCCCCGTATGCTCCCAGCCAGAATGCCGACCAACCCACGTGGCGTTCTCCCGGACCCCAACAGGAAGTCCCTCCTCCAGAATTCCCTCCTACCGCACTTCCCCAACCAATGGAAACTCTCCAGGAGTCCTGTAGCAGGCCGAGGTGGACAGCAGGAGTCCAATATCCATATGAATGCAGATCTTAACATAATCATATCATCTCAATGGCTTGCTGGCGTCACCTTTCAACCAAAAATGCCATGCATCATATCACTTGGCTGTGGCTCTTAGCACTTGCTTAGCATTTGGATGGCCATCTTAAGTGACAGCCACCATTTTAAGAAGAATTTTGCTTTCCTACCCAAGAGCCTTTCTGAGAAGGGCTTACCACTCCCTCATACCAACCTGAATCTTAAGACTCTTAACCACCTGCATTAGGACCTGCGGCGGGCTCTAATGCCTGAACTTTCCCCATAAGAGTCTCAAACCCGAAGCTTGTGTTGCCTCTCTCTTCTCTAGAGAGATGACTTTTATTTGTCAGCTCTGACAAATAAACTGTGTTTATCTCTGCCTGGTCTCTATCTTTCATTTCTCTCTCACCCATCTCCTGATTCTTTGCTTTCCTTTAAGTTTGTTGAAAATATTTCTTCTTTTTTGATTTAGGCACTTACTGCCATAAACTTTTTTCTTAGAATAACAAGCATGCCATAAATGTTAGTATGTTGTGTTTCAACTTTAATTAGTCTCAAAATATTTAAGTGTCCTTTATTTTCCTCTTTGACCTATCATTTCTTTAAAGTATTATTATAGTTTAGATATTAGATGTGCCCCCAAAAATTCATGTGTGAGACATTTCTAGAAAGCTTAGATGTGAAAGAATTTGGTTATAAGAGTTAGAGCCTAACCAGTGCATTAATATTTTAATAGGGACTAACTGATTGGTAACATAAGACAGGTATGGTGTGGCTCCAAGAGGTGGGTTTTTGGTAGTGTGCTTTTGGGATAGGTATTTTGTCCCTGGAATGTGGGGCTGTCTCTATTTTCCTCCTGGTACCATGTCCTAAACTTCTTTCCTCTACCTCACTCTTGTGCCATGCTGTTCTGCCTCCCCTCCAGTCCAGAGCAATGTGGTTGGCCATTATAGACTGAGGCCTCTGAAACAATGAGCCCCAAATAAACTTTTCCTCCTGTAACTGTTGTTAAGTCTTTTGGTCATAACAGTGAAAAGGTTGACTAAAACAAGTATGTCGTTCAATTGTCAGGTATTTGTGAATTTTCTCAACTTCTTCTGATTACTGGTTTCATACTGCTGCGATGGGAAAAGACACTTGATATTTCACAGTGTAGTGAAAAAGATACGTATTTTAAACAATCTCCAAAATACCTTAACATTTAATTTACATTTATGTTACTTTATTTACCACTAATCAAATTAAAAAATATCCCAATCTTGTTTTCTTAATACATATATCTGTGTTTTGTGAACTTTATTTTGATTAATTCTCTGCCTTACTCTAAGCTTATTCAAATCACTTTAAATATTTCTAGTATTGACATTATACTAAACATCCTCGAAAGATCCTAACATAACAAGTTGAAAACATTAGACTTCAGGCGCTTTCAGAAAATCTTTGTAATTATATAGGTAATATTTTCTGGTACCATTTCTATTTTTAACATTTGTTTAACACATTTTTATAGTCTTCATATTTGCCCATACCAACTAAACTATCTTTGATTTGGTGACTCAATCTATATCTGTTCTTCATCATCAAGTCTCATCTGTTCTTAAAACTCACTTTGAGTAACTTATATAATCTCTAATGTCCTAAGAATCATGATAATCTAGAATGTAGATTTTGGCAGCATTTTAAAAACTTAATGCCAGCTGGCAAAAAAAAAAAATAATAATAATACAGTTGTTTCATATTACCCCTTTCGAAAAAAGAATATTTTAAAAATCCAAAATAATTATAAAAGAACACTAGATTTCTTTTTAAAATATTGGTTCTGAAGTGAAAGGCAGATTCTTTTACAAAGCTAGGGTTACTGCAAGTACTATATATTAATGCATAGCTTCTTTATAGAAATAAACAGAAGACAGGAGATGAATATCACAATTAAGATTAATGTGAGAGAATTATCTATAATAACTCATTCCTAATTGCTTTTACCCTTATTTGGATGAGATGTTCAGGTTTCAGCTTTCAACCTTATAAATTAAAATTGTAATGAACTTTAAGTTCTTTAAAACTTTAAAACTTGTTTTTTCCTCAACCAATTATGGTTAATTTAACCCCATAACCCCACTGAAATTATTTTGCTATTTCCTTAAGTAACCTTCTTATTGTCAAACAGTCATTTCTCAGACTTAATTTTATTCTACCATTCAGTAGTAATTGATTTTACTTTCCACTTCTTTAACTTTGTGGAAAGTATTTTTTTTTTCTCTTTTCTCACTGGATTCTTTGTTTATCTGATACTTTTCTTATCTTTTCATTCTCTCAATGTTAGGTTTCCCCTGCCTTTTGATATGTTCACTGGGTCATAAGATGATAACATATAGTCACACAAATTTCCATATGATCTCTTTTCTTTCTTCAGAAATTCAGACTACTTTAATCTACTTAATATGTATTCTTTGGTACATTGTTTATATCAAAAATAACAAGGTAAAAGGTCCTCATTTTTCTCAAATCCTTCTAAGCTATTGTTTTTTTGTTTTGTTTTGTTTTGTTTTTTGGGGGGAGGTAGTTTGTTTTGGTTTTGGCTCAGTAGAAATTTACTTCTCCTGGTTCTAGAGGCTGAAAGATCAAGATCAAGGTGTCAAAGGTAAGCCATTTCTGAGGCCTCTTTTTAGACAGTTATCTTCTCCCTGTATCTTTACCTGGCCTTTTCTATGTAGTGACTGTGTGCTAATTTCCTATTCTTATAAAAACACCAGTTATATTGGACTATGGCCTACCCTAATGACCTCATTTTAATTTAATTACCTTTTTGAAGATTCTCTCTTCAATTGTGGCTACATTCTAAGTACTGGGCATTAGAACTCCAACATAGAAATTTGGGGGCAACACACATCATTCCCTAACAGATGCTGATTGTTAAATAAGTTCTTTCAGCCCTGGATGTCACCTAGTGATAAAAAAAAAAAAAATATATGTGGGAAGACACATTAATAGTCTTACAAAAAGTCAAAACTGACTTGATTATTACCTCTTCTATACTTCAACCTTAAAATAAGAATAGATGGACCTAGTTTTATCTTTTTAATTTTCCCCCTTTTGAAATATCTTATATTTCATGAAAAAATCAAGATTACTGAAAATACACCAAATCAATATTCTTCAACTCGGTACATGTCCATTCTTGCTATCTTCACACATGCCATACGTAATCCATTTGAGATCTTGAGCTCTTTTCACTATTTCTACCACAACCTTCTTAGTATAAACAACTTCACTATAACATTTGTGGGGTCCAGAGCAAGAACAAAAATGCAGTCCATATGTAAACAAAATTTCACTCACAGACAGATCTAATTCTATGGAATAGAACACAACTTCCCCTTTCTCAAGGATACTTTTATTTTTATTAATTAGTAGTAAAACAAAAGAACTCCTTTCTCCCGCTGTCCAAGCTCATTGCCTGTGAACCAGAGTGATATCAAGGACATGCCAGGGAAGAGCCACAATTTCAAAGCTGAGTTTGGGTTCTAGGACTCCTGGTGCTTGACTCAACAATCTTAAACTCTGTTTAGAGACTGATAAGGTCTGACAAGGTAAAACTCACTGGAGAACCAGGACATGCTTGTTCCCCTCACATTCTGTCCTTAACACCATTGACAAAATACTACCACCCAAGAAGGGGAAAGAAGAAGCATTATTAATCTGAAGACCTTAGGTTATTCACATGTGGGGAGAAAAGAAGAAGAGAAATTCGTTGGGTTAAACAAAGGGGAAGAAGAGAAAGGAGGGGAATGGGAATTGGAAAGAGTAGAATAAATCAGAATCAGACATAACTTTCCTATGTTCACATGTGAATAAACAACCCAGTGTAAGTCCACATCATGTTTAACCATAAGAATAGGATCCTAATTAGAATAAGTTATTCTCCATGTATATATAATATGTCAAAATACACTCAACTGTCATGTATACCTAAAAAGAACAAAAACAACAAGAAAAAAGAGCTGGGTTGCATAGGCTTTCTGGGTGACCTGAGTTCTTTCCTCCTCCACCTACTTAGATTGGCAGTCTCACTGAATCTTATGGCTTGTTCAGGCAAAGCGCTCTCTCTCTCTCTCTCTCTCTCTCTCTCTCTCTCCACGCACACACACACACACACACATACACACACACTCCTATTTCCATTTTTATATACAATCATTATTAATTTGCATATATAAATATATAGAGAAATAAAATAAAATGTATTTATGTTTGTGTTTCAGTGTAATAGTGCAATATTTGTGGAGCCCTCCAACATGTGGCCCAGGTAGAACCTCTGCCTTGCTCAAAGTGTCCTGGTATTTGTTGTAGTCATCATTATCTGGCTTCTGTGCTATTTCATTACCTCTGACAACAATTAGTGCATAATTATATTCCTAATAAGTTCATAAGATATAGTTTAATCTATATTATTTATCTAGTTTTTAATATAA
The DNA here is from genome assembly GCF_047511675.1 of Marmota flaviventris. Classification (NCBI taxonomy): domain Eukaryota; kingdom Metazoa; phylum Chordata; class Mammalia; order Rodentia; family Sciuridae; genus Marmota; species Marmota flaviventris. Next base: position 49,089,265 of record NC_092504.1, on the reverse strand, counting down.
AAAAATCAACTTTGTGAAAAAAAAATATATTCTATTTCTATCCAAGAAATATAGCTCTTAAACTCATACTATTTCCAAAAATCACAGGGAAAAAGAGGATTCACTAACTTGATACGAATTTATCAACTTGTTTAAAAATGTAATATGTCATTATTTGGAGATTTTCTTGAAGGTGCACTTCTGGAAATGGAAACTATCTCAAAACTTGCAAATTGTAGCCTCTGCAAATAAAGTATGATCTCTTCACCAAGTGTTGATTTTTTTCATTTTCAGTTTTCACCCTGATTTTTGAGAACAGTGATTTTCAGATGTTTTAGCTAAAGTACTGTGTTGCATAGAAGCATGTAAGGTTATGTGCCAGTCACACTACATCACAAAAGGAGAAAAGTATGTCTTAAAGTTGGGCTTAAAAGGCACTGCTATTTTCGAATGCAGTCCAGCAACAAAATCTTTAAAGATTCTTTGTTGTTGTTGTTGTTGTTAGTGATTCAGGAAATGCTTTCACCTCTAACATAAAAGAAATAAAAATGGTTTGTAGTGGAAAAACTATTATTGAAGACTCAGCAATTTGTGAATATTGAAAGTACATAAAAATTCAATCCTAGTTTCACCTTTGTCAATGTTTTAAAGGGAATTTAAAAAACTAACAACAGATACTTTTTGTTTTCTGACCTAATATTTGAATTTGCCATTTTGAGAGTTTCACTGTGCTAACAAAACTTGGTGGTGTGTAAATAAGCGCTTGCCTTGAGAAATATGATTAGACTTAAACTACCAAGAACTTAAGATTAAATGTTCTTGGACTTATCCACTATTTATTCATTTGAGTAAAACTGTTCCATGAATCTGTCATTTCTCATAGTTATATTGCAACTATATTAATTAAATAAATTGCAAGTTGGGTGCAGTGCCCCATGCCTGTAATCCCAATGGCTCAGAAGGCTGAGGCAGGAGGATCACAGGATTGAAGCCAGCCTCAGCAGTTTAGTAAGGCTATAAGCAACCTAATAAGACCCTCAAAATAAAATAAAAAATAAAAATGGCTGGGGATGTGGTTCAGTGGCTAAATGCCTCTGGGCTCAATCCCTAGTACAAAAAAAAAAAAAAAAAAGAAAGAAAATGAAAGTTCATATATCTACTGATTTATTCAAAAAAGTAAAATATCTCATGTAACAGTACAGAAAATTTCTAGTACTTAGAGGAAAATAGAAGTTTTCAATTTCAATATCATCTTAATTCTGTTTTGTTAAAATATATTACTAATAGTATAATATCCATTAATACAGTCTAAGAAAAACTGGAAAGCATACATTTTTCATGTATGCTTAATAAGTTATACATGCATATATTTTCAAATGCAGAATTTGTCAAATTTTTATTTCTATATACTACAGATATAGATACAACACAAAATAAGTATTTAAATATTAAAAGAAAATTTAAAGAGAAAAATATCACCATATGGCACTTATAATTTTTATAATCATTCCGACTATTATGATTATGGACTTTTTCCCCTTTTTTATATTAAAGTGTTAAATTTGTGACCTTACGGAGACACACTCCATTTGTCAAGCAATTTGGGGAATTTTCTCAAAATTCTTGGCAATGAAACTAAATGCATTACTCACCAGATTCACATTTCAGGCTACATTAACTAAAAATGAATCCACACTAAAATAATGATTATATAGGCAGACCTATCTGAAAAGAGCCTCACTAATTCACACTTAATGAATAGCAAAGCAGGGTTATTAAAAAAGGACTTATCCTGATACTTTTGGAGGCACCGTATTCATTTACTTCTCAAGAAACTTCACTTTTTTCCCCTATAATGCTCATTTCCAAGAAGTTAGTCCATCTACCATTCATGTGTTATGTTTCTCATTTATAAAATGCTTAAGAACTTTACATAAAACTTCTCACTTAATCCTCAGTTACTTAAAGAAATGAGGACTACTATGAGCAGTTTATAGACAGTACAATAAAGGCATAGAGATCAATTTATGGCCACGTGTCTAGAAAGAGATAGTCCCAGACCAAGAATGTAGTACAATTCTGTCATTTTTCACCTTCTTTAGCCTTCATACCATGATTATTTTGACTCTACATAGTTTTCTAAATGGATGAATCTAGTTACTTGAGTCCAAACTAGATTTAGTATAACATTGTTTATTGCCAACCTGGCCGTGGGGGAAGCTGAAATTAAGGTACCCTCTTGTGAATTTCCAGGGACACTAAATAAAACACAGACACACACTTTACCTTTAAACAAGCTTCAGGGTGGCTCCTCCACTCTCCGCCTCAAGCTCCCCAAATGGGAGAGCGAGGGATAGTCAGGAGACACTGGGGAGGGGCGAGAGAGAGAGAGAGAGAGAGAGAGAGAGAGAGAGAGAGAGAGAGAGAGTTCGGAAGTGGGCTTTTATTGGGAGGACCCTCATTCTTAGAAAGTTCCATCCAAAAAAGGTAAGAAGGGGTGGAGTTAGAAGAGGGCAATGCCTATGTCTGAAGATGTGTCCTCAAACTTCTGAGTGGGGGCAATGTCCAAGTCACTATGAGATGTAGTGACAGTCAAAGCCTCTTGGCTCCAAGGGAAGGCGTGACTCATTCAGACTGTCTCCCCACAATTTATGCATTTGAATAAGTCAAATAAAATTGCACTAATTATCTCTAAATTTGAAAATGTAAATGACTGCTTTTTTGAATATAAAAATGCATCTTTCATATTAAATTTTATATTAAAAAATTATTTTATGAGAATCAATACAGCTGCAAAAGTATTAGTTACCTACAGACATTTTTAATTAGAGTAGAATTTGAATTTATATCACAGGCACTTTTAGGTATTTACCACAAATTAAATTTCAGTAATACAGAAATATAACCAGAATTATCATGTTTGCCAAAATTATCTTTTTCTTGTTTGTATTTATATATTCAAAAAAGCAACTGAAAAATAATTTCTGGTTCTTTGTCTTATATATGTCATGTCTATTGATATTTTTAACTATATGATACTTTTAGTTTGTTATATAATGTTCAATGGAAATATTAAAAATATTAGATTAATATTGCAATGATCTGCAGGGTAAGTGAACAGTTCTCCAAACATTGGCAGTAGGCAGAATGAGAAATAAAAAAAATTATTTGAAATAAAAATAAAGACTCAATTATAGATCAGAAGTGGGACTTTGTGGGTGAATCAGCACTAGTGGGGCCTGATCCAACAATGAGTTAGAGTCACTTATACATTATAAAGTCTTTAAACATCAAAGGGTTTCACTGTGAAAAGGCTTCTTGAGGTAAACAGGAGAAAGTTGTGAGCAAAACAGTTTAGTTGGGGCTTATCAGTTCACACCCATCGCTTCTACCTCTGGGCAGCTGGGATTTGAATTCAAGGCTTTTGAACTACTAAATTTCATGACAAGCATGGAATACGCCCTATCAACAGGCGTCATCTGCAAATGGACATTGCTTTCAACACCCTCCCACTGGAAAGATTCCCAGGAGAGGCATCTCACTGTCCAAGGTTACATAGTTTAAGGTAATGATTCATTCACAGCTCCCAACAGATAAATTAAAAATATATTATTCCTTATAGACATTTTATGTAACAAGAATCAGTTCAGCTCTAAGTCATTTCAAATCTCTTTTCTTTACATTATGCTTCTTTAGCATTTAAAAATCTTATTTATTTATATAAATCTACATTGAACTTCTATTTTAAAAGGTAACAATTAATCACCAATTATTGAGCATGTGAAATCTGACTAGTTTGAATTGAGAAATGTTGTGAGTATGACTCTAGAATTTGAAGATGTAGTATAAAAAAATTCCTTAATCATCTTTCATAGATTACATGTAGAAATAGTACTTGGGTGGATAGACTGGTTTTAAGGGAATACTTTAAAAAAATATGGCTGCTCTTTTTTAATGTGGCTACTAGAAAGTTTAAATTTCATATATGATTTACACTGATGATTCACATTATATTTTAATGGGGTAGCATTCATCTATTAAAATCTGTGTCTATGCACATAAATGTTAGTGCACATATGGGTTAATGAACACAATGAAAAAACTTGCAAAATTTCATTATACACTGCACAGACTTTACAATATGGATCTTTTCATTATCTTTACTGAAAGGCATATGAATTCAATGTTAAAGTCAAGATTTCATGCTATAAGAAAATAATTATTATTCTCTATAACCACTTTTTTTTTAAATACCAATTGCCCTACAGTATATTCCTTTGGAATAGAGACTTTTGCAAACATTAGAATATACTATTCTTAACCTTTGAAGTCTGATTATTCTTTGTGTAACATATCATCTGACATTTACTCATTTGCTCATCATAAATAAGATTTATGAAAGAAGTAACCACATACATGTTGTTCAGTGCTATGTACCCAAAACCTACCTTAGTCTGTAGCACATAGGAGATATGCTATCATAAAAATTATATAAATGAAAAAAGGCATCATAATCTATTATGCAGATTAAATTAATGTCTGCATTGTATCCTTTGTTGTAATTTACTTAGTAATTACTAAACATATTTAATAATATCTACATTTGCATATGTATATTTCACATTTATACTAAGATATTTGAATATTTCTAAACTCTTAAGGGTGAATTTGTTGGGAGTCACCCCGGCTCCAAAGACTAACTTCCCCATCCCCCAAGAAGAGCCATCCAATGGTGAGCCCTGCTGGCTCACCTGATCCTACCCACCAATCAGACTAGCCCTTCTAGCTCACTTGATCCTTACCCTCCAATCAAAAAGCACCCCATGACAACTGTCAAACCACCCGTGGCTCTATAAATATGCAGAGCTGTTCCTCAATAAATGGGCATTTGCTCAGAGGACAAGCCTTGTTCGTTCTTTCAGAATTTGTATTCATTAAATTGACAATATAGTACCACAAAAAAAAAAAAAAAATATTGCCAGTTATTTTTCCAAAACTATTTCTGAACTTAGAGAAATAGTACATTGCTAGTAGTGTCCCAGAGTCTTACATATTCAACAAAAATAGATTATAAATATTAAAGTGGTTAGAGAGAGAAATTGCTACAACTATGAACATTCCATTAAAAATTTATGTTTTCATATTTTTATTATATAAAAGTTAAACACATTTAAACCTGATTTTTTTTTATGTTTTTCTTTTTTTATTTTTTTTTAATTTTTTTATTGTTGGTTGTTCAAAACATTACAAATTTCTTGATATATCATATTTCACACTTTGATTCAAGTGGGTTATGAACTCCCATTTTTACCCCATATACAGATTGCAGAATCACATCAGTTACACATCCATTGATTTACATATTGCCATACTAGTGTCTGTTGTGTTCTGCTGCCTTTCCTATCCTCTACTATCCCCCCTCCCCTCCCCACCCCTCCCCTCTTCTCTCTCTACCCCCTCTACTGTCATTCATTTCTCCCCCTTGTATTATTTTTTCCCTTTCCCCTCACTTCCTCTTGTATGTACTTTTGTATAACCCTGAGGGTCTCCTTCCATTTCCATGCAATTTCCCTTCTCTCTCCCTTTCCCTCCCACCTCTCATCCCTGTTTAATGTTAATCTTCTTCTCATGCTCTTCGTCCCTACTCTGTTCTTAGTTACTCTCCTTATATCAAAGAAGACATTTGGCATTTGTTTTTTAGGGATTGGCTAGCTTCACTTAGCATAATCTGCTCTAATGCCATCCATTTCCCTGCAAATTCTATGATTTTGTCATTTTTTAATGCAGAGTAATACTCCATTGTGTATAAATGCCACATTTTTTTTTATCCATTCGTCTATTAAAGGGCATCTAGGTTGGTTCCACAGTCTTGCTATTGTGAATTGTGCTGCTATGAACATCAATGTAGCAGTGTCCCTGTAGCATGCTCTTTTTAGGTCTTTAGGGAATAGACCAAGAAGGGGAATAGCTGGGTCAAATGGTGGCTCTATTCCCAGCTTTCCAAGAAATCTCCATACTGCTTTCCAAATTGGCTGCACCAATTTGCAGTCCCACCAGCAATGTACAAGTGTACCCTTTTCCCCACATCCTCGCCAGCACTTGTTGTTGTTTGACTTCATAATGGCTGCCAATCTTACTGGAGTGAGATGGTATCTTAGGGTGGTTTTGATTTGCATTTCTCTGACTGCTAGAGATGGTGAGCATTTTTTCATGTACTTGTTGATTGACTGTATGTCCTCCTCTGAGAAGTGTCTGTTCAGGTCCTTGGCCCATTTGTTGATTGGGTTGTTTGTTATCTTATTGTCTAATTTTTTGAGTTCTTTGTATACTCTAGATATTAGGACTCTATCTGAAGTGTGAGGAGTAAAGATTTGTTCCCAGGATGTAGGCTCCCTATTTACCTCTCTTATTGTTTCTTTTGCTGAGAAAAAACTTTTTAGTTTGAGTAAGTCCCATTTGTTGATTCTAGTTATTAACTTTTGTGCTATGGGTGTCCTACTGAGGAATTTGGAGCCCGACCCCACAGTATGTAGATCGTATCCAACTTTTTCTTCTATCAGACGGCGTGTCTCTGATTTGATATTAAGCTCCTTGATCCATTTTGAATTAACTTTTGTGCATGGTGAGAGAAAGGGATTCAGTTTCATTTTGTTGCATATGGATTTCCAGTTTTCCCAGCACCATTTGTTGAAGATGCTATCCTTCCTCCATTGCATGCTTTTAGCCCCTTTATAAACCTGATTTTTGTATCTTAGGAATAACAGAAAAAGTATAATAAACAATTCCAACTCAATGTGATTATATGAAAACCATCTTCTTTTTAACAAACTTGGATTTTTCTGGACTGTTGTAATTTTAAAAATGTATTCTCAGGTTATCATAAAACAGTTGTACATGTTTGAAATTAAATTTTTTATTTCCATAATAATTTAAAAAACATTAGAAAAAAATATGTTTAAATAAAATAATAGTCTAGTAACCTTAACAAGTAGTTCTCTGAAGTATAATTTGTAGACAAGACTAACTTTTAGCTTTCCTCTTAATATCTACATTCAGGTTAGGATAACTATTCTGTCAAGTATATATTTTTAATGACATATATTAACATTCTATGTTAATTTTACATTACTAATCTCATTTTAGGTAAGTTCCCTAAGTGGAGATTTTTTTTTCTTATGCCTTAAGTAACTAGAATATTACCTGGCAAATGCCTCCTGAAATATGTAAGATCATGGATGATTATATTTATGAATATGAACAAAGTATCCCAATTTTATTGATAGATTACAGTTAAAATTTTGTAGATTAATTTTATTTAAGCATGTAAATCATTAAAATATTAAAGTAATTTGTCATAAAGTTTTGTAGTAATTTATATTTTATTTATCTTATGGACTAAATTGTAATAATACAAAGTGTTTGTTATAATTAAATGTACTGTATGAAAAATTACTTTGAAGTGGTTTGAAAAAAGGAATATGTTAGGAAAATTAAATCTTTGTACAATACACTGTCATAAAGATGTTTGATCACCACCAAAAGGACATTTAAGTGCATGTATACAGTTTAATATGCTGTCAAGTAGTAGTAAGTATGCTATGAAGTTTTTCCTAAAAGCATATTGCTTTTATTTTTTCAAGATCATACTCCCAAAGCAATATCAGGCCACTGGTCCTCCAGAGGTATGGGGAGAAGACAAGTTCACAGAGTGCTAGTCACCTCCAGTATTATCCAGCGATAAGTAAAAGGTTCCTGTCCAAAGACGCCTTTGTGCTGGCTGGATTGGGGGTTGGAGGGGCTTCCAGCAGGGTGTTGAGAGTGAACACAGAGCTGGTAAACTGTATCTGAGTGGGGCTTAAATCCTTGTGATGCTGTGTAGACAGGGTTATGGAAAATCATATGGGTGTAGCTGATAAACTTAAAGGTTTCAGCTTTTCTGGAAAAATTCTTTGTTGAATCTTAAGGGATATACATGTGCAAACCAGATGAATATTGGTTTTCTTTCATTTGTTAATTTTATTGTTTTACTTCTATTCCACTTTATTTACTATTGTATTACTTGGGCATTGAACTTGTGTTTGAATTAATTACATCCTTCACAGTTCCAGTACAGCACATGCAAATGTGTATAAAATAATTAATGATAAGCCTCTTATTTTATTACCTTCATTCTGCTGTTCCTTGTCTATCAGTCTTTGCTCTTTTAAAATAAGTTCACCTTAAAATTATCTTAAGGTATACAAATCTTCAGAAACATCCTTTGACAACACATTTCTGTTACTTCACCACTGGCATCAAAAAAACTCAAAATTTTATCAAAGTATTAAAACCTTATTCTTAGCACATACTTTAAATGTAATTTTATAACAATTAAATTATAATACAAATTTGCTCATGTACACATAAAATATTTTTGCTAAAATTTAAGGTAACAGTGATGTATGTTATCTTAACTGGAGAAAATAACTTTTATTTCTATCTTAAATTTGAAGTGAAGAATCACACAAATCATCAGAAACAAAAATATTTGATTTAAGTAGTATATTTTGTTCAATTGTGCCAAATTATTCAGAGGAAATATATCAAAATGAAATATTAGAAAATATAATATATATGTATATATATACTATAATATATGTCATATATATAATATAATATATATAGACAGATAGATATTACAAATTGTGAACCCTAAATATGAAAAATTTCTGAAAGGTGAGTGCTTTCAAAACTTCAATTACTACTGCAAAAACAATGGTTTAATTAACTTTTAGATTACCAGAGAATTTATCAATAAATCAGAGCAAAAGCCAAATATTTAATAAGAAAACCAGTCAACAGAAGAATAGTAACCCTGTACAAAACTGCTTTCTAAATGACATTGCATTTGCTAGGTAAAATTTTTGTGGAATTTTCCATTGAGATCATAAACAATTTTATAAAATCTAATAATACACATACATGAGCACTTATTAAGTATAACATCACATCTTAAACATCAATATGTTTAATAAAAAGTGAAAACACAAGATAGTGTCAATTTATTAGTGGTAACAAAAGGTTTAATTCCTGTGTTTTGTTTGTCCAGTGTTGATATTCTATGCCTCCATGGAAGTCTTATCTACCTGAGGCAGAAGATGGAAGAGTCAATTTCTTACTAAATAAGGAAAAATGGCATTACAGGGGAACTAGTATAAGGAACAAAGTAAGATAGAATATGTGGAAGACAAAGAGGTAGCCACTATTTTTAATGAAATGACATTTCTGGTATTTCAGTGAAATTGCTTGATATAACTGGTGAATTATTGAAGGAAAAAAATAACCAACTCTATAAGCAAAATGTCTACACAAAAGTCTCTGCACTTCTCTTTATTATTAGCTCTTCTGTGCTGAGGTGGTTTTTTTTGATACAGTTATAACAGATGCAAATATATTTATAAATATACATATTTGTAAAGCTAAAAATTACTCAAACCATTTTTCTATTCACAGTTTTTGTCATATATCAAATCTTAGCTGACAATTTGTATAAAACCCGTGTGTTAATTAATTATTTCTACCTGAGTGGCTTGTCTTTAACAATATTGGCTAAAGCTAGATAATAATTCTACATCAGTTGTGGGAGTAATTTGCTTGATGTTGACATTAAAATTTTCAGTAGAGTGCATTAATTAATTACAACAGAATTAAAGGGTTTAGCTCACAAATACTTTAACAGAAATACGTGCTAGTAGATACAATACAAAATTATAGAAATAAATTGAATTGTCTATTTCTTGTACTTAGAGAATGAAAAGGAAAAACTCAAACTAAAAATCTAGCAAAATTTACTCTCTTGTTCCATGGCTTTTCTAACATATCTAATAAACTGGAAATAAAATAATGCAGTAAGATCCCAAGTGATATAACTTTAAGTCATTTTGTTTATTTGAAGTTCAAAGACTTCCTGCACTACTCATTTAATCATGGACATTTCCCCACAAATATGAACTAAGCAACTGTTTTATTCTGGATATTTTGTTAGACTAGAGGATATAATGTTGGGAAAGTATATTCTCCACTCTTTGGAAGCAGAGGAAGAACATAATAGTTGGAGGGTAGGTGCACTTTTAGGTGGTAAGTGGTGTGATGTGTATGTACACAGACAACCTAGAAACCCATCAGTAAAGTCAGGAAGTCATCTCCTTACTACAAGTTTCCTGTGAAATGATGGACAAGTTGAGTCAGTGAGACCCAAGTGGGAAAGCACATGGCTATGTTTCAAAAGGAGAGAAAAGATCCCATAAAGAGAAAGGACCCATATGTCTCAAAAAAAAATGAGAAAGGATCAGTTTATTAGGGGAAATTTAAAGGATCTAATGTATAGAGATCTCAAGAAAAAATATGATTTGATAATGAATGTAAATTAGCTATTTATCACGAAGGATGGCCTTTCCTTAACTATCAGATTTGACATTACGTAAGGTTTTAATGGTTGTGCTATGGATGTAGTAGTTGATACACTTTTAACAACGTTAAAGAGCATGTGCTAAGCTAAGTTTTTCTATATGGGAGGAAAAAATATTATTTATTATCAAATAAATATTTTCTTTTTATTAATAATTTACCAAGCATTCATTTATTCCTTCATTTTTAATGTTTCACAAAATAGCCTCCATTAGATTTTTGTATAGTGCCTTACTCAACACTATATATAGATAAGTATGTCTGAAGCTTCTTTGTTTTTTTAACATCATGAGGTCACTGCAAAGTGAAAGTTTATTGGATCATGTTCTATGTTTGTATTGAATTCCAGTTATTCATTCATCCTATAGAGATACTGTTCATCCCAATTTAAGGCAAAGAGATATACACAATTAGCAATAGAGGACTTCAATTCATGTATTTGAAGCTAAATTTTTTTTTTTATTAATGAAGAACAGCACATTATCGAACGGCAGTAGAAGACCTAAACCATTATCTTAATCCAATATGCAGGGATAAGTACTTTAAATGCCTAAACTTTTAACAAATGAGAAATGGAACACACACTACCCTTCTAGCTATATTTCCAACTAAGTTCCTAACTGGAAAACACATGAAATAACTTTATATATAAATTTCTATTTTAAAAATGATAAAAGTTTAAAGTAAGGTGAAAGGAAACTATTGTTCTTATATTGTAATAATTTAATTTTATATTTAGTTTCAGGTAACTAAAATGTTTTTAGATGAAAGTCTTAAATACGGGATGAACAATTTTAACTGCTTTATCAAATAAGCTAGGAATAGTAACTAAGAAGTAAGAGAACTCTGAGACTCTGAAGTGTTTTATACTGAACAGAGAGTTTATAATTATCTATGCCTTTTTACAAATTAATGACTAGCTCTGATTTTCCACTGTGCCCTAAGAAGTCTCTCATTTTCTCAACAAATTTTACTTGTTACTAGATAACTTACTTTAAAATAGTTTTGTCTTGGTAATCATTTTTCACTCTGCATGGAATGCATGATATTTTCATAATCTATGAATCTAAAATGAATATTTTAAAACAGAGCACAGATTATATTTAATTTGAATACCAGCTGCTTAGCATCCAAACTTATTTGTATAATAAACCTCAGATATATGAAAGAAATTATCTGTCATTTTCATGCTAAAGAAAGAGTATTTGCCTCCTGAAACAGCAAAATCATGGTGCACATCAAGGGTAAGATACCTTTTCTCAAATGATAAATAATATCATTTGATATTTAATATCATTTGATAAATCATATTAAGATACTTATAATAGAACTTTCTATATTAAAGTCATAAGGGAAATATAAGTTTGCTTTACTTATTTCTGATAACAACTTGTCATTTTGAATTGTTTTTCAATATCTTGATTGAATTAGCAGTACAAGAAATTCAAACTAAAATTTCTAAGGAAAATTATGTAAAAGGGAATTTGTCACTGATATACAGGAATGCCTTCCACTTTGTTCAATTTATTTACTAGTTCTAGAAGTTTCTTGGTTGAACTTTTTGGGTCTGCTAGGTATAGGATCATGTCATCGGCAAATAGTGCTAATTTAAATTCTTCTTTTCCTATGTTTATGCCTTTAATTTCTTTCATCTGTCTTATTGCTCTGGCTAGTGTTTCAAGAACTAAGTTGAATAGAAGTGGTGAGAGAGGGCATCCCTGTCTTATTCCAGATTTTAAAGAGAATGCCTTCAATTTTTCTCCATTTAGAATGATGCTGGTCTGAGGCTTAGCGTATATAGCTTTTACCATGTTGAGGAAATTTCCTGTTATCCCCAATTTTTCTAGTGTTTTGAACATAAACACTCTTTGTTATTTTGTTGAATGCTTTTTCTACATCTATCTATATGATCATATGGTTCTTATCTTTAAGTCTATTGATGTGGTGAATTACATTTATTGATTTCCGAATATTGAACCAGCCTTGCATCCTGGGGATGAATCCCACTTGTTCATGTTGCATGATCTTTTTGATATGTTTTTGTATCCAATTTGCCAGAATTTTATTGAGGATTTTTGCATCTATATTCATTAGGGATATTGGTCTGAAGTTTTCTTTCTTTGAAGTGTCTTTATCTGGTTTTGGAATCAGAGTGATGTTGGCTTCATAGAATGAATTTGGATGTACTCCCTCTTTTTCTATTTCCTGAAGTAGATTGAAGAGTATTGGTATTAGTTCTTCTTTAAAGTTCCTGTAAAACTCTGCTGTATATGCATCAGGTCCTGGGCTTTTCTTGGTTGGTAATCTTTTGATGGCTTCTTCTATTTCCTCACTTGATATTGGTCTGTTTAGGTTGTTTATATCATCCTGACTCAATCTGGGTAGCTCATATGCCTTAAGGAATTTATCGATGCCTTCACTATCCTCTATTTTATTAGAGTATAGGGTTTCAAAATGATTTCTAAATATCTTCTGTATTTCTGAAGTGTCTGTTGTGATGTTGCCTTTTTCATCCCGTAAGCTAGTAATTTGGGTTCTCTCTCTTCTTCTCTTTGTTAGCATGGCTAGTGGTCTATCAATCTTATTTATTTTTTCAAAGAACCAACTTTTAGTTTTGTCAATATTTTTGACTATTTCTTTTGTTTCAATTTCATTGATTTCAGCTCTGATTTTAATTATTTCTTGCCTTCTACTCTATTTGCTGATGATTTGTTCTTCTTTCTCTAGGGCTTCAGGATGTAGTGTGAGGTCATTTATTTGTTGTCTTTTCCTTCTTTTAAGGAATGAACTCCATGAAAAGAATTTTCCTCTTAGTACTGCCTTCATAGTGTCCCAGAGATTTCGATATGTTGTGTCTGAGTTTTCATTTACCTCTAAGAATTTTTTAATTTCCCCTTTGATGTCTTCTGTAAACCTTTGTTCATTTAGTAGCATATTGTTTATTCTCCATGTGATGTAGGAATTTCACTTTCTTATTTTTTCATTGATTTCCAATTTCATTCCATTATGATCTGATAAAATGCATGGTAGTATCTCTACTCCTTTTTATTTGCTAAGATTTACCCTGTGACATAACATATGGTCTATTTTTGAGAAGGATCCATGTGCTGCTGAGAAGAAAGTGTATCTGCTTGATGTTGGGTGGTATATTCTGTATATGTCAATTAAGTCTAAGTTATTAATTGTATTATTGAGCTATATAATTTCTTTATTTAACTTTTGTTTGGAAGATTTGTCCAGGGGTGAGAGAGGTGTGTTAAAATCTCCCATGATTATTGTGTTGTGGTCTATTTGACTCTTTAACTTGAGAAGAGTTTGTTTGATGACCATAGCTGCACCATTGTTTGGGGCATGTATATTAATGATTATTAAGTCTTGTTGGTATATGGTTCCCTTGAGCAGTATGTAGTGTCCTTCTTTATCCCTTTTTGATTTGTCCACTGAAACTGGTAAAAATTAAAAAAACAATAAGTATTGAAGCTTTTTGATATTGTCTTAGAGGTAAAGAGCAAATGAAGAAACATCTAAAGCAATTCATGAAAATTAAATAAAGAAGATACTATTTGGCAAAGAGAAGCTTGGCATTTTCCTCTTCACAAATCAAAAATTCTTTCTAAGATTTTTGCCTATGAGGGGGAAAATTGGCCCTAAAATGAATAACTCCTAATATTTTCCCAAAGAAATGACCCCATTTGTACAAGAGCTTGGAAAATTTTAACCTAAGGACTATCTAAAGAACAGCGAGAGTTGTAGTAAAGGCAATTGTAAAATATCCACAAATCTAAGGAAGATAAAGCCTAGAATGGGAGCCAACTAGTTAAGAAGAGTAACAGAAAATATGATCTCTATACAGACATGTACATCTAACATAAGAAGACCAAAATAGAGGGAGAAAAAGCATTGACAGAAATAAGGAACAAATATACAGTTCAACGACAATAATTGGAGATTTCAATATCCTATTTTCAGTAATGGATAAAACAATTACAGCATTAACAAAGAATTACAGGACTTGAAAAACTCTATAAACCATCTAGACCTAAAGGATATCTCTTAACATTCCATCTGACAACAACAGAATATAGATCTCAGGTACACAAACAATATTCTCTAGGATACACTATATTCTTAGCAGCCATAAAACAAACACTGATGAAATTAAAATAATTGAAATCATAGAAAGAATGTTTTCCAATCATGATTGAATGAAGCTAGGAATTGATAGAAATTATTTGGGAAACTCAAGAAATATTTAGTAATTAAACTCTCACTAAGAATCATTCCTTTAAAGAAAAGAAGAAGAAGAAATATAAAATGTTATGAGATGAATGAAAATGAAGAAAAACCACACCAAACTTAAGGGGTGCTATTAAAGTAATAATTGAAGGTGAAAGAATTGTTATAAATGACTGTTAAGAAAGAATAAGATCCCCCTGTGAATGTTAGCTCACACCTGTAATCCCAGAGGCCTGGGTGGCTGAGACAGAAGGATCATGAGTTCAAAGCTAGCCTCAGCAATTTAGCAAGGCACTGAGCAACTGAGCCAGACCCTGTCTCTAAACAAAATACATAAAAGGGCTGGAATGTGGCTTAGTGGTTTAGTGCCACCAAGTTCAATCCCCAGTACCAAAGACAAGAAAAAAAAAGAAAGAATAAAAGATATCAAATAAAAAACCCAGCCTCTCCCATAAGACACTAGAAAAAATAAGAGAAAAATTAAACCTAAAGCAAAGAAAGATAATAATAGATATGAGAACATCAATTAATAAAATAAAAAATATAAAACAATAGATGAAATGAATAAAATGGTTATTATGCTGAAATATGGTTAATTGAAGAAAACCAACACAATTGTCAAAACCTTAGTTTGATGATGAAAAAAGAGAAGAACTCAAATTTCTATCAAATAAAGAAAGGACATTACTACTGACTTTACAAGAATAAAAACAATTATAAAGTGATACTATGAAAAATTATATGTAAACAAATTATGTTACTTATATGAAATAAAAATTTCTGAAAGCAAACTAACAAAACTAACACAAACACAAACTAACAAAATTGGTTAAAGAAGAAACAGAAATTTAAATAATTTTATAGCAAATAAGTAGAATAATTTAGTAATTAAAAACTATCCCCAACTAACAGCTCATCACAAAAGAATTTACTATTGAATTCTACCAAACATTTAAAAAGAATTTATTTTTAAACCATTTTATAAAATATGAAAGATAATGGAATACTTCCCAGCTAATTATATCAACTCTATGACCCTGATTTCAAAACCAAACATGGATATCAAAAGAAAACTAAAAATCAACATATAAACATGGGTAAAATCTTCAAGAAAATATTAGCAAAATGAATCAAGAAATTTTTAAAAATAATTATGTGCTACAATCCAATGTGATTTATTCTAGAGATGCAATGTTTAATAGCTAAATATCAATTAATGTAACACTTCTTACCAACAGAATAAAAATACAATTACACGGTAGTCTTAATAGAAATAAAAGAAGCATTTGATAAAAGTCAAAAACTTTTCATGATAAATTATCTCAACAACCTATAAGTAGAAGGGGGTTTCTTCAGCCTCACAAAGAATATCTAGGAAGAATCCATAGCTGATGTCATATTAATGATTTAAGAGTAGATGCTTTGGCTTTAAGATAAAGAGCAAGAAAGAATTATCTACCCTCTCCACTTTCATCTTAACTTTGTAATACAGATATTATACAGGACAATTTGGCAAGAAAAAGAAATAAAAGGAGGCTAGGTAAAAGAGGAAAACATAAAAGTATGTCTATTCACAGATGACTTCAATTAGTTCATGGATAATCCTAGGAAATCTGGAATCTATTATAGTGAATAATTGCGTTCAGAGAAGCTTCAGGATAAATAATCAATATACAAAAAGCTAATTTTATTTTTATATACTTATAATAGAAAATTTAAAAAGAAGTCAAGAAAATTATTCCTTTATAGTATCATGAAAAATATTGAAATACTAAAGAATAAACTTAGTAACAAATTATAAAACTTTCTAAAAGGGAAAAATATTGTTCAAAAATTGAAAGATATAAATAAATGCAAAATATCCAAAGCTCACTATTTAAAAGGCTTATTGCAATAATGGCAATTCTCCAAACTTATATACATAGTTAATGCATTTTTTAATCATAATTTCCAGTTGACTTTTGTAGAAGCTAGAGACCTGATTCCAAAATTCATATAGAACTTCAAAACACACTACAGAGAAACTAGGAAAGTTCATTGCTAGCATCAGGATAGACATATAGATCAGTGGCATAAAGTTGAGTATTTACAAAAGAACTGATATATCTTTGATCAAATGATTTTTGACAAGGATGTCAAGACCATTCAATGAGGGAAATCATAGTATTATCAACAAATGGTGCTGATCAAAAAGAAAAATTGGTTCCTTACCTCACTAGAACTCCATGTTCTAAAGTGGGCTTAGAATATAGACTTAAACATAAAATTAAATACTATAAACTTCTTAGAAGAAAACATGAGAATCTATCTTCATAATATAGGATTTGACAGAGGATTATAAAATATTATGACAAAAGCACAAATAAAAAATAAAAGGTAAATTATAACACATCAAAATTAAAAACTTGTGTTATCAAGGCTACCATGGAAAGTGAAATGACAACCCACATAATGGATTTTTTTCTATTTCTTTTTTTCTTTTTGAGTTGTATTAACCTTGTAGTCTATATCAGCAAATTGCAAGCCCATTTTTTCTTTTTTTGGACAAAATTTGTGAGTTATTCTCAATACCTCTCATTTTCTCTTCCCTTAATTCTAATATATCAAAGAGTCAGTTATCACTAGTTTCAGAGTACAAGGGTCTAGGTAGGCCAAGTTTTTATCACTTTCACTGTTAGTATCTTGATCCAAGTCACCATCATCTCTCATAATCATTATTATAATCACTTCCCTGTTTATCTCTAATTCTACCCTGTACATTTTGCCATTTATTTTTAGCAAAGCAAATCAGAAGAGCTGTAAAAAGGACCTGCTAAAGAGTTTTGTATTGTACTCGAAGGTAAAGAAAAGTCATTTAAGCTGTATAATCTATTAAGGTTTAAAGGCATTGCTCCATCATGAAGAAAATAGTATTTTAAAAAGAAACATGGGAAGGATTCTATGGATACTTCCATCATTAGGTGAGACATTATTATGCCTTGGAGTAGTTTATATATAGAAAAAAAAAATCAAAAGAATTAAATGGATTATAATTTAAAAGTAAACAAGATGTACTGATGAATCATTCATGTATAATAAGGGAATAGGAACAATCAAAACTAGATTAAATCTTGAGTAAATAATGGAACTTTCTGAAGAGACAATGAAACTCCTAGAAACTGAGAGCAGAGTGGTTCTCCGAAGCTGGGGAGAGCAGCTGGGAGGGAGGATGAGAAAGGCTCATCAGTGGGTGCTAAGTGAAAGTTACACAGAAGTGGGTTCTGGTGTTCTACTGTAGAAAAGACTGTATATAATGGGAATAAACTGTGTATATGGAAAACTCTAGAAGAAAGGATTTCAAATGTTTTCTCCACAAAGAAATATAAAGCATTTGAGGAATAGATGTTTATCCTGTTTGGACAGTTCACAATTTATACATAGATCAAAATATCATTTAGTACCCCATAATAAATTTAAAAAAATGGATATAGAAATCCTACCTTTAAATTCTATTAGTAAGACACTAAAATATATTAACTAGGTAGTTAGAGATGGCAGAGCTTATCTAATGAGAGTGATTAATCTGAAACTGTATATTTATATGAAAACATTTCTAACCAGGTTTTAAAGAATGGTGTCTTGGGGCTAGGGCTGGGGCTCAGTGGTAGAGCACTCGTCTGGCACTTGCGAGGCCCTGGGTTCGATCCTCAGCATCACATAAAAATAAGTAAATAAAATAAAGGCATTGTGTTCAACTACACCTAAAAAATAAATATTAAAAAAAAAGAATGGTATTTTGGAAGGGAATCAATAAATATGACTTTTTTTCCTTCCAGGGTCCTAAGTAATTTGAGAAATAAAATTTATCTTCATTGTATTAATTGGCATTTAAATCTTTCTTTACAAAAAAAATGTGAAGGCTAAATGAAAACAAGATGTCAGGAGAAATATTACAAAAGTTCTTTTACCAGTGTTAATTCTTCTTATTATTATTATTATTTTGATATCAGGGATTGAACCCAAGGGTATTTAACCATTGAGCCAAATTCCCAGCCATTTTCCTTTTTATTTTGAGACAGTGCCATGCTAAGCTGCTTAGGGCCTCACTAAATTGCTGAGGTTGGCTTTGAACTTGCAAACCTTCTACCTCAGCTGCCAAGTCATGTCACTGGGATTTTGGGCAAGTGTGATTCCACCAGGTTCACCAGTTTTAATTATTGTTCTATATCTTTGTGCTCAAGTCTTCCCTCTTTTTACACTCTTGTTTCTCGTAAAATGTTACATTAATTTTTTGAAAAATTTAAACAAAAATTTTAAAAGTAAAATTTCTTTCCTTTTTTTTTTTTTTTATGGGGGGAAGAGTACCGGAGATTCAGGGGCACTAGACCACTGAGTCACATCCCCAGCACAATTTTGTATTTTATTTAGAGACAGGGTCTCACTGAGTTGTTTAGCATTTTGCTGTTGCTGAGGCTGGCTTTGAACTCATGATCCTCCTGTCAGCCTCCCAAGCCACTGGGTTTACAGGCATGTGCCACTGTGCTTACCTGCAAAATTTCTTTTAAATGCATGAAATGTTTGTAAATGCCTAGCTTTAACTGATAATCACATTGAATTCAAACTGAAGAAACTGTTGAAATTTAGCTCATTTTTAAAAAAGCCTTAATTTGTACATTTTCGATTAGATGTGGATACATTTAATATAATAATGAACTAGGAATGATAATTGAAAGCCCTTTAGAAGATTATTGAAATTCTTAGCTTGAAAACTTATGAAAATATTTACTCATTTTGGAATAATAAACATTTGGAAGCTTAAGGTATTTTCTAATATTTAAAAATATTTAGAAATATATGGCAAAGCAATTAAAAATGTTGAATCTTTCCAACCACAAATAAACATCAATATCCAAATTTGCAAGTAATTAAACATATGCTTGTAATGAGGCCTGTCTAAATTCAGTGATATTGATAGGAAAAAGTAACACTGGAAAACACTGAGAAATTGCGTCAATATTTATAGCACATTTAGAGTTTTCTATATTGTTTCCATATAATTTTATTTATAACAATTAAGCCTGAATAACTAATATCAAATTCCATATTGTTTTGTGAAGTGATTTTGTATCATATTTTAAGTAGATTCAAAATATATACAGCAGATGGAATGAAAGGCTTTGTAATGCCCTTCATTCAATTATGTCCTCAGTATAAGTAACTATTTCATGCCAGATTGTTATAAAGTTCGAGTACAGTGCATCTCAAAATTCCCAGATGCTGTGATTATGCTTTTCCTTGAATCACATTAAAACACCAGATACCTTTTAGCAGTGTTGGGTTCAAAAATTAGAAAGCAAATTTCTGTTCTTTATGAAGAAAAGAGCAAACTTATGTAAATATTTATAGTGTAATTAAGGATACTTGGGTATAAAATGAAAAAGGCAAATAGGATGTAAAACAAAAGTGTCTAATATATAAAGAAAAATTATAAAATTTCATATCAAAATATGTTTAAACTTAAAGTGTGTTAATAATAATATAATTAATTGACATGTTCATTGATTTCCATTGCTTATTTTTAAAGCCTAAAACACTTCACCTATGCTGCAACCACCATAAGGGAGAGTTGGCTGTCTGTATGTTAGAGACTATTATTAACTGTATTTGAGGTAGAAAAAATTGGGCATCTAGTAAAAGTGAACAAAAAAATAACATAAATTGAAAGTTTCAGTGGTCATCAAGCCTATTGTTCTCTAAGTAATGGATTTTAAATTTGTTAAAAGTATAATTTATTCAGTCTGCTTTCCTTTTTCATTTGCCACTTAGCCTCAAAGGAGAATTCTTCTCTAATTATCTAGAAAGCAATAGGGCTTCCATAATGGATCGTCAATGTCTAGAAATATTTTTGTATTTGTTCTCCAGGAGCATCTATGTATTCATTCAAAGATTCAAGAAGAACACAGAGTGCATATACTATATCTTAGGTCATGCTTGAGTATGATCCTTGATAGTAAGTAATCCATCTTCTTCCTTTTTCTTTATCATGTACAATCTAACAAAATTCCTTGGGCATAACATTATTCAATGTATGTGTATAAATTTAAATAGCTTTAATCATTGAGTGCCTACTAATGATTAAATGACTAATAATGTATTAGTGTCTAATATAATCCAGACATTTTCCTAGTTGCAAAGATAATTAATGAGTATTTTTAAAATTTATTTTTTCTACCAAGGAAGATAATACTTGTTTTGAATCATTAACTTCTTAATGCCAAGGGCCTAAATATTAACTATTGTTTAATAAATTACCACTTTGATATTCTCTTATAGTTAAAGAATTCTTTTACTCTTGTATTTAAAACAATCATGTAATTTTAAACAATATATTCGAACAATAATGTAATTTTCAATAGTAATGAAATTAAAAATTTTAACTGTGCTATATCTTCTTTCATAGCACTAGATATTTTTCAGAACATGTCAGACACTTTTGAATGATATACATCTGTACATAAATAGTTGGATGATGTCTTCAAAACTGAAATTTTATAATATTGATGTCAAAATTTTACAAAGCTGAAGGCTTTTTAAGTTAAACTAATTCATCTTAAATTGTTAATATGTTCAGCACAACTTATTCTTCCTTCTTTTTCTGGTAAAGTCAAACTCACAGACTGCAAGTTGAGATATAGATCTCTTAATAACCCAGTTTCTAGCTTAAAATTAATAAGCCCACCTATCAATAGAATACCGGCCTCAATGTGGGGCACTAGAACAGCAGTGCCCTCTTTAACTGCATGCTATGGAAGTTTTATTTAAGGAACTAAGTGTTCATTACCTGCCAACTTTTAGCAAGATAGCAGTAGTTTAAGCATTGCTAAAATTTTGTCACATTTAATTCTTTCAAAATTATGTTGCTTAAGAAATATTATTATTTTACTAATATCATCATCATCAGTTTTAGAAAGGAAAGAAAGATTTTCTTAATAGCTAAGAGTTTAT
Source organism: Marmota flaviventris (assembly GCF_047511675.1). NCBI lineage: Eukaryota > Metazoa > Chordata > Mammalia > Rodentia > Sciuridae > Marmota > Marmota flaviventris. The sequence goes on along the minus strand of NC_092504.1, from coordinate 49,067,620 downwards.
GACAGCTTAGAACAAATTCAGTGAGTTAGATTCTCTAAGCAGAGTCTCGAGGACACAGCTTTATTCAATCCCTTACTTAGACTACACAAGGAATTAAATTTGAAATTTCTGTTGGTAAGCATGCTGTTGAGTTCTGCGGTGAGTTCTTTTGTTTAGCTGGCTAGATGGTTATTTTAAGAAAAAGCCCATTTAGAGCCTAGGGAAAACTTCCTGCAAAAGGATCTGTCTTATACCTTACTTAAAATTGTAACATTCATTGTCCCATTAGTTTGCGAGGTTTATATGTCCTTTATACCATTTGCTTCTGTAGCATGTCTTTATGGGGATATGAAAAAAAAAGCTGGGATCGAGAAAATCTGAGAAAGCTGTATCTCTCTCATAACTCATCTCCTCCCCCTGGAAAAGGTAGGAAGGTGGTAGAACATTTAAGAATTAGGACAGAATAATTGGTGGATGTTTATTACTTAATATTGTTTAATATGAATTATAAGAGAAGAAAATTTCTGTTTCTAAGAATATATTCTGATGAAGACAAAAAAATATTTATCTCAAACCTAAAGAGAACGTATTTTACTATAAACTGATCCCTAGAAAGAAATTTTGAAAGATATTAAAAGAAAAATGATACTGTTTTTATACTATAGTTATTAATTTATTTCCGATAAAATTTTAAAAGTTTTTTCTTTATTGTCAATGGACATGAATTGAGTACAGCATGAAGATATAAATAACTGTCACACAATATTAAGCTCCTATAATTTAGTTCCTAGACTTATTACAGAATTTTAAACTTCTAAATTATTTTCTACTTAATTATTTACATGTTACCTGTGCTAATTATTTTTATCTATGTCATATAGATCAATAAGGCTACTATTAAACAATAATTCTGTTTTTTAGATAAGCAGAACACACCTTTAAAAATGGTAGACATAAATAATGGCAACTAAGCTTATGATTTTGTCAACTCCCTTGTGAATACTATTAAAATAAGTAATACTATCAACAAGCAGCAAAAGCTGTTCCAATTAATAATTTTTAAATTGTTCTTTGTAGTTTGATTACCCTCCTGAAATCAAGAGAGCAATCAAAATCCCTTAAGGACAGTTGGATATGTGGATATTATATTTACATTCAGCATAATTTCAGAGATGTTTTAAGAGAAGAGTATTACTACCCTAAATTACTTAAATGCATTTTAACATGAACTAATTTTCTAGCAGTTGTACTAAGGTGAATTGGTGCCAAGCTACTTTTATATTTAATAGCTTCTGGGACATTGGGATCCAACTTCCCTGTGGGCCATCCTCTGAAGACTGAAATGTTGCAGTAATTTTTCTTTCCCTAGTACAAAACAGAATTTTAGAACAATTGTTTCCAAACAGCAGGAGGGCTTAATTAAATTAAAGCACTGAGTTAAGAAAGCAAGTATTATCTTAGCACCAAGAGAAGAGGATTGTTGAACTTCGGTTTAAAAATAAAATCTTGCCCTCAGATTCTGAAACTAGAATTTAAAATATATTAATGAATTTATATAAAATTGTTCAAGGCAAAATATAATAATGAACTGGTGAAACATACTTCAATTATAATTCAATTCAACCATGCCATTGCAAATATACAAAGCAAATATATTTTCTCTTGTTATTATTTTTTTTTACTTCACTCATGTTTATACATTTATTTGATAGAAACAAATATTTCTACCATGTTTTACATGTTAGAAGTGAACAGAAAAAGACTAGTGTTACTTTCTTTAGCTTAGTATGTCATGTTAACTTTGATATCTCTGATTCTCAGTGATATAATTTTGAATAAAACTGAATTTCTAATAATAAATTTGTTCTATATTTAATTATTTGTTTCAGTCTTAAATAATATAATTTTGAAATCTAAAGTCTGCAGTTAATCTAAAATTTATTTAAAGTTTTAGTTATGATTTTGATAGATGATTTTAGTGTGAGGACTAAGAATTGTCTTAATCTTGTTTTTAAAAATGATCATTCTTATCTATAATTCTGTCAGTTTATTCATTATAAGGGTACATCAACAACATAAACAAAATAGAAAGAAAGAAAAAAAAGTAGTTATGCAGGTAGTGCATGAAGAATATATTGACTATAACAACTTGGTTTTTTATTTGTTTGTTTTTGCATTGCTGTCAATGACCATGGTAGAAAGAGGGATACACAATGTAAAAATCAATTTTATTCAGGCCATTGGACATTCAACTCAGCATGATTTTTCAATTTTACAAACAGTAGGAGACTCAACAAGAGATAATGAGGTAAAACAGGACCATGAAATCACTAGCAGAATTATTTTCTTTTTCTATTTTTTGATCATTTAAGTTCAGAATTAAATTCTTTTAAAAATGTTAGAAAGACAGAAATTGTAGAATTTGTAAACAACTATTCTTTATTTATGTGTTATATACAGTAAAAGCCCAAACTTTCCACCTTAAAAAAATGATAGTGAAAAATTACAAATAAAAAAATATAAATTTATAAAGGAAAAAATATCAGGTAAATATTCCAAGAATTTAAGTAAATTTAAGTAAATTATTATGTAAAATTCAAAGTAATATGCTACTTTGAGTCAGGGAAATTGATTTTTAACAATTATCTTTCCTAATTTTTATGCAGATAGTCATTCTGGTCTATAAATCTCTACAAACATAATTTCTAAAAGACAGATCATTTCTTAGATAGATATGTGGCATTTTACCATCTGGTTATATATTTCTAGCTTTCTGTCTTATTCAAATCATTCTATATGAGTCTTTTAGAATATCAATTATCTATCATGGATGGCAAACTTCCCCCCACTAGTTTTTTAATATAAATTCCTATCTAGTCTTCAAAGTTCAGCATTAATAAAATTTTCACTGTGGAGTGTATCTTTATGTTATATACAATGTAAACAATATGGGATACTTCGTTATTATTATTTTATTGACACAATTATTTCATATTGAGCTAAATATTCTTTAATTATGGTACATATCTTTCAACTTTATTATTTAGAATAGTTTTGACCAGTAGAAATATAAATGAACCATTAAAGGGTGTAAAATACACATTTATATCAGGCTATGGAAAACTCATTAAATAACATAGAAACAAATTTACACTAATTTTAATGATATACTTAACATATACAATAAAATTTCAACTCATAATCAGTATAAACCATTAATGGGAGATTTTACATTTTTTTTCTAGCTTCAAATCCATCTTAAACTTTTTTTTTTCATTATTTCTGCACATGTCAATTCCAAATGGCTCTATTCAAATTGCTTAAATTGCCCCATATATCTAGTAGACAGCATATTGGACCATGTCAGCAATAAATGTTTTAGGTTATGATACAGATGTATACACACATGTATGTAATAAAATAATACATTAGAAAACTTGATACAGTGGTACAATAAACAGAGACAACCAGATTAGTAGACATAAAAAGGGGATCCATTAGGAAGAGAGGAACATGTTATTTTATGGGTAGATACACAGAACAGCTGAGTAAAGATACATAAAAGTGAATAAAGGAGTTGATATTTAAGAAGTAAAAACAAAATTATTCAGTAAGATATATGTCATAAATCATTTTCATATCTTATAATGTTTAATATGAATTTGACTTTGAAATGACTTTTATTTGTTTTTTGATTAAAAAATTGGGGGCTGTGAATACATATTTATTTATTTATTTATTTATTTATTTATTTATTTATTTATATGTATGGAGAAAAAGAATACTATGTAAAGCAAAGATGACCAAATCCGGAATTCCTCTCTAATATCTTACACTGACCCTTTGAATACTCCCAGACAGGAGACTGAGGCAAGAGGATCACAAATTTGAGGCTAGTCCAGGAAACTTAGTGAGACCCTGTCTCAAAAAAAAAAAAAAAAAAAAATATATATATATATATATATGTGTGTGTGTGTGTGTGTGCGTGTGTATATACATATATACAGGACTAGATTTTTAGCTCAGTGATAGAGATCCCCTGGGTTCTCTCTTCAGTGCCACACACTGGGAAGGGAAGGCAGGGGATCCAGCAAGGGGCAGGCAGGATCCAGGCCCAGGGCCACTGCCAGGTGTCAGGGTTCCAGGTGCAGAACCAAGCACCCAGGGAGAGCAAGGGGCCCAGGCAAGGGGCAGGGCTCTGTTTCCCATAAGGCGTCCTGGCCCAGATGAGAATCCAGGGACAGGGACCTGGCAAAGGAGGCCTGAACCAGGGAAGGGGGCCAGGAGGAAGGCGACTGGAGGGCGTGGGGGGGGGGTTGTGATGGGTGCCTGGAAAGGAGAGAGCCAGGACCCAAGCCAGGCGCCCAAGCAAGGGACCCATGTGACTGACCGAGGATGAGGGACCAGTACACAGAAAAGTGTTCATAGCACAAAATGATAATTGTGTAAGATAACAGAAATGCTAATTAGCCATGTTTAGTCATTTCAAGATATATAGGTACTGTGAATATCATGCTGTATACCCTAAATACAGATAATTATATCTATCATTATTAAAAATCAAAATAAATAAAGCTATCTTAACTGCACAAATGTTTTCATGTAATTTGTTCTCATATATCTTATTTCCTCTTCCTTTTCCTGACAAACTTATGAGAAATAAGCTTTCGTCTAATTAATCTTTAAAAAAAATAGGATTTAACAGCTCTCATCAAAAAGTCAAAAGACAACAAGTGTTTGCAAGAATGTGGAGAAAAGAGAACCCTTGTACAGTGTTGCTGGATATGTAAATAAGTACAGTATGGATATTACTCAAAAAATTAAAACTGCCACATGATCTGGCAATCTCACTTCTGAATATATATCCAAAGTAAATGAAATTACCAGTAGTGCAGATATATCTGCACTCCTATGTTCCTTTATTGCAGTATTTTTTTTACAATAGTCAAGATGTGGAATTAATTTATATATCTACTGATTGAAAAAGAAATTTATAGAATGAGTAGTTAAAGAAAATCATTCTTCATTACCTTCTGAAAGTAATTCTATCATTTGTGACAAAATGGATAAAACCTAATATATATATATCACATATAATGTATCTACACTTATAAACATGTACAAATGCATGTGCACTTTATATATATTATAAATTCCTGAGGTTGTACAACTTGAATTTACACAATTTTATTTGTCAAATATGCCTCAATAAAGCTGAAAATTAAAATGAATAAAATAAAAATCAAACAATCAATTTCAGTTTGAAGAAGTTTCAAAAAGCACATCAGATTTCACTAATTTATACAATTGATTGTTTCCCTAGAATACCTGATGGAATTGAATCTTATATTAAAAATACATATTTGTAAAACAAATTTAATTTTTTCATAAAAATATGAGCATAAGATTTTTAAGAGTCGAATTTTATTTCAGATCATTTCCAAAGCTGTAAAAAAATGTGATTAAATTATAGTTACACACCAGCAGAAGAAAGTTTTCTGCCATTTTATTTGCAAATTTCTTTTTGTGGCATGAAATTAAATTTCTACCATCAGAAGAAAAAAATCTGTCTTCAGCAATTACATCAACATAAAGATGATGTGTTAAAAAAATCACTAGAAGTTTTAAATAGCAGTTCAATGATCACAAAAATCATTAATGTAAAAATGCATATTACAAATTCTAACTAAAACATTTTATGAAATGATAGAATAAACAATATCTCAAAGTAAGTATGATTTTGTTCCATTTTAAATATGTATGTAGTTGATGTTTAATGTAATACATAGATATTTGAATATTTCATGTTTTCCTGACATTTTGTATTTTCCAACTTAAACCTCTGATAAACTAAAATATTATTATTATTGAATTGCTTTTATTCATATTGTCTTAAATGTGTATATATGAGGAGTTTTTGTATGTGTAGAAATGTTTTAAATATATGTATATAAAACAACCACTCTGTCAAAATCTAAATAGGAAAATAAGAAGAATCATGTCTAATTTTAAAAATGGAATATTATGAAAGAATTTAATTGAAATGAAAAACTAAACATCATTTGGTGATAAAATCTTGAATAAATAAATTTAGGAACCAGAAGTGGGAGCAGGAACATGATGAAAACTGGAACCATGGATACATGGAAAGATGGATCCACTGCTGATACAGACACAGCTAATGCAGAATACCAGAAAAACTACCTTGGCTTTTCCCTTCTTTGAATTTTGTTTTCCATCTCTTTTACAGCATCACCCATCATCTAAATCCAACTTAAAGCCATGTTTGAGCATTAGACTCCAAAGACTAATAGAAGAATAATGAAAAAAGTATCTGAAAGACAGACACTGATGGTTGTAAGCTGCCTCTGATGGTTGCATTTTTTCTTATTTCCCATGAAATTGCTTATGAAACCATAAAATTTGTTATTTGGTTTTGTTTGTAAATACATTCATAATAATATCTAAACTTAAAAAGAATCTTTTGGAGCTGGGCACCATGGTGCACACCTGTAATCACAGCAACTCAGGAGGCTGAGGCAGGAGAATTGTGAATTCAAAGCCAGACTCAGCAAAATCAAGGTGCTAAGCAACTCAGTGAGACCCTGTCTCTAAATAAAATAGAAAATAGGGTTGGGGATGTGGCTCAGTGGTTGAGTGCCCCTGAGTTCAATCTCCAGGGATTGATCTCCCTCATAAAAAAAGAATCTTTTGGAAGTATGTGGATTGGATTTTACCAAATGTAAATCTGATTAAATGTAAATATGATTATAGTCTTTTGGGAGAAAAATACTCTGTAACTAGTAGTCATTAATTCATGTAAAACAGCAATACCAATAATATCAGCTTCTTGCCATAATTGTCCTTTCCCTATAGAAAATTGGTTATAAAGTAAGAACTGGAGTTCCTATGCAAAGATAGAAGAGACTAATGCTTCTTTTATCTGTAAATAAAATATAATTTTAGATTGCATTCCACATGTTTTTCCTTTAGAGACTCACATTCAATTATAGCCAGGTACTAGTAACCATTGTTTTGGTTACATATATAAAAGAGAAACTCCATTTTCTAAGGAGGAGCAATTTTGTTGATTTAGAATATTGCACTTTGTATAACAATATAATCTGTAAAACAAATATTAAATAAAGTTTGCAGTGCTATGTATTGCATTGACAAAAGAAAGAATTAAAGGTAAAATAGGAACTTGAGTAGGTAGGATAATGGCTTCACAAATAGCCATATCATAATGTTCAAATTCCAATGTCCTTATCCCTGATATCTGTGTATATATTATCTTACAGGACAAAAACAGAATTTTAATTATGTGATTAAGATAAGGATCTTGGGATGGATATATTATCCTGAAAAATGTAATGGGCCTAATATAAACATATAGGTTCCTAAATTTCTCCACAATGACAAGTTTACCTGTTTTTTTCTTTTGTATCATCATTTCTGAAAGTGTTCATGTAAAACATATTAAATACATTTGTATACTTTTTCTTTTTTAAATTTCTTTCTTGTCATAGAGACCTCAGCCAGGAATCCAGTGATGCATGAGAAAAAAAATATTCTTTCATCCCTTACAAGATAAGAGCTTGGATTTTCCTAAACAATGAATTATCCACAGACAAGTAGCATGAATAAAACATCATTTCTGAAAGATAATTTATATTTTAATGTGGAAAGAATGGAATGAAGAAAAAAGGAGACTATTTAGAATGATACTTCTAAACTCAAACTATAGAGTGTCATGTAGTAAGGGCAGTGATGATGAAAATCCAGAAAAACTGAGGGAGTAAAGATATGTAGAAAAAGAATCATCAAGTCAAGGCAGGGTATCTGAATAAATTTGATCGAAGTTACAAGACATACTCAAGAACAAACCCTGGATTTCTATTTAAATAAATTGTACCCTTCAACAGATCAATGGATAAAGAAAATGTGGTATATATACTCAATGGAATATTACTCAGCCATAAAGAAGAATGAAATTATGACATTTGCCAGTAAATAGATAGAACTTGAAAATATCATGGTAAGTGAAATAAAGCCAGTCCCAGAAAACCAAAGGTCAAATATTCTCTCAGATATGTGGATGCTAACCCAGAACAAGGGACAGGAAGAATAAAAGTTCATGAGATTAGGCAAAGGAGCATAAAGGGAAGGGAGGCAAAATGAGAACAGGAAAGATAGAATGAATTGAACCTAAATTTCCTTTGCTCATAAATGAATACACCACCAGTGTAACTCCACATTATGCACAAAAACGAGAATTAGATTTTAATTGGAATGAGATGTACTCCATGCATGTATAAAATGTCAAAATACATTCTACTGTCATGAATATTTAAAAACAACAAATAAAGAAAAGTAGAAAACTCACTGAAACAATATTTTGTGATACATAAGAAGTATATGAAATTCATAGTACAGTGTTCATTAATAAAGTTTTATTAGAATACAAAATAGAGGTTGAGCATTGTTTAATGTCATATATTGAGAATGTGAATATAAAAGAAGAAAAGTGAAGGGAAGATAGCTCATTTTTGGACCTGCTGCCACTTGTGATTCCATGCTAGATATACAACTAGATATTTAAAGAAAGTATTTATATATGTACTTTAAATACAAGAGATGTTAGGTTGATTTCTTTAAAAAATTGCTATTTATGTGGCCATTATATGTGGTTGCCAAATGAAGCAAGGAAGGAACAGAAAATAATTCCAAAGGGAAACGTTTCTAAAATACATGCCCAAGAAATACTAACTGTAATAGCCAAACTATGGAGAAATATGTAATTTTAAAAGTACCAAAAAAGAAAGGTGACATCATAAAGGTATAATCAGGATATGCAACAAATGTAAATCAATGAAACTCAGCTCAAATATAAGATGAGGGGCACCAGGAGGATCTACTACTAAGTTTCAACTCCTGGTTCAATGTATTCCTAGATTTTGATGTGTTTGGTTAAGCTACTATCAATTGTAAAGTCTTTTATAATTGATTTATAGATGTGAGTAATGTTGAACATGTTTACAAAATTACAATAAAGAAATTTTTGCAAGTAATAATTAGCTTTTCTTTTATTTGGGGAGGGGGAGGAACCTCTGTGAAACTCAACTAGCATTTCTAAACTGAGAGAATTACAATTTGATCCTCATACTAATTTTAATCTTGGTTCAAGTAACCAGAATTACCAAAAAATATTCTCATGATTCTTCTTTAAGTATAGACCTTTTGCGAATGGACATAAGTATATGAAAAAAGGTTTAATATCTCTAGCAATTAGAGAAATGCAAATTAAAACTACAATGACATTTCATCTCACTCTAAACAGAATGGCGATTATCAAGAATATAAGTAGCAATAAATGTTGACAAGAATGTGGGGAAAAGAGTACATGCATACATTGTTGGTGGGACTGCAAATCACTGCAAACCCCTGGAAATCCGTATGGAGATTCCTCAAGAAACTGAGAATGGAACCACCATTTGACTCAGTTATCCCACTCCTCAGTTTATATCCAAAGTATTTAAAATCACATACACAGTGATTCAGCCAAATCAATATTTATAGCTGTACAATTCACAATAACTAGGTTGTGGAGCCAACCTAGATGCCTTTCAACACATGAGTGGATAAATAAATTGTGGTATATCTACATAATGCAATATTAATCTGCTGTAAATAAGAATGACTTTATGACATTTGCCAGTCAATGGGTGGATCCAGAGATTATCATGCTAAGTGAAATAAGCCAGTCGCAAAAAAATCAAAGGATGAATGTTTTCTCTGAAGTGTAGAAGCTAACCCAAAATAAAGAGGGAGGGGAGAATAGAAGTTCATAAAATTAGACAAGGGGAATGAAGGTAAGGGAGGGAGGATGAAAATAGAATAGAGAGTGGAAATAATCAGGAAAATAATTTTCCTATGTACATATATGAGTACATCTCAGTGAATCCCACAAGACTGTACATCCACAAGACTGGGGCTCTGATTAGAATAAGATATACTCTATGCATGCATAATTTTATTAAAATGAACTCCATTGTCTCAGTCCATAGACATCCAGCTCCATAGCTCTGGACAAATATATTGTCATTGTTTAAATATGAGGTGTCCTCCAAAAGCTCATGTGTGAGACAATGCAAAAAGTGATCAGAGGTGAATTATTAGATTATGAGAGCCTTAACCTAATGAGTGGGCTAATGCATTATGACAGAGGAAGCAGGTCAGGACATGGTAATCAGGAAGCAGAGAGAACTCTGTTCATGAGTGATAAAATATATATACCAAAAGCATGCCTTCAGTGACCCACCTCCCCCAATTACACAATACCTGCCTACAGTTATCACACCTGAACTTTTGGAGGACACCTCATGTCTAAACCACAACAATGTGTTTGTGAAATTCAAATTTGACAATACATAGCTTACTAACTAATTTAATTTAATTGTCATTTTGTAATTCAAGGCTATTACATCTTTGTTTCCTCGTAAGAGATGTAATTGATTTGTGTGCATAAGTTTGAAGTAAATCACAATAAAAATTTAAAAATATATGTATCCATAATTAAAGATCTATTTCCAATATTAAGAAAATACTTATATTAAAAAAGCTAATAGATGTAATGGTAGATTTTATGTAAAATGAAAATCCATAATACTTTTGAATGTATTCACAATAAATTACATCCCGCTATTCCATTCAAATGCAATAAATTATTACTAAAGATTCAATTTACAGAAATTTTATAAAGTCATCAAAACTACTTGTAAATTTCACCATTTAGTAATGATATACTATATTGAAATTTTATCTTACAGTTCACAAGTCAACAAGAAAGAAATGTTCTCTACATTGGTTGTTTGAATGGTTACACATACATACATACATATTATATTAAGCACATTAATTTTTCCCATTGAATGTATAGAATATAATCATACATATTTATTGATTTCTAACTACTTATGATTGATTATACTAGTCAATACTCTTTCAGAAACAAATTGTTGATAATTGTCAACATAAATATCTGTGTGCACTTGGAACAGATTATTAAAGAGGAGTTGGTATAAAATGTTATATATAACACTGTACTTTGTGTCAATTATTTATGAACATGATGATGAGGTTCAAAATATGTCTATTACAGAATATTTTATTTGCCTTTGTTTACTGTATGTATATGAATTTTTTTAATATTCACAATCCATTCATCTAGTTTTTTGAAATCTGTGTTAAATTATTGTTTTCAATATTCAAACTACTATGAAGTACAAATACCTATAATAGTACCCACTGTCCAGAATTTCCACATCCCTTCCTTCCTTTTATGCTTCCCATCATCTGGTAACCACCATTCTACTCTCAACTTCTGTGAGACCAACTTGTCTTTATTTCACCTATGAGTGAGGTCATATAGTGTTTGTCTGTGTCTGGCCTATTTCACTTGACATAATGACCTCTGGTTTCATCCATGTTGCTGCAAATGACAAGATTCTGTCCTTTTATATGGATGAATAGCATTCATCATTTTGTGATGTCTTTTAAATTCATGATCATTTCTTTTTATTTTACATCTTTATTGAGAGCATTACTTAACGTACAATGTTCCCTCTGACAAACTTAAGTTAGCTGAACTAAAATTCCTCTACTCGCCTATAAATTTATGAGTTTACACATTTTAGAACTGATTTAATTATGCATCATTTCTTTTACTTGTGCTTTTTTGCCTTAGTCACTGAAATAAATATGATATTTCAGCTATTTCAGTATAGAAACCTATATATAATCAGCATTTTGGACTTTGTCTGCTGTAACAGAGGATGCTTAATACATATATAAAATAAATAAATGATTTGACTTAGCATTGTATTAGTTTTAGGTCCAAGACTTTAAAAGTTGTTATTTGGAATTAAATTACGTTCCTTTATAATTTCCTTATATGACACATATTTACACAGAAACAAAAATATCAGTTAAAACTCCAGACAAATTATGGTTTGCGGATTATTTGATGATTAGTTTATGAACTATATTTAATTATGAGAGAGTAACAGTTTGCAAAAGCTCCTTTTTGTGAGCTTTGGCCACTCAATAGTAAAATAATATACTAATTTTTAAAGATAGTTTTGCTTATTGTAGTCTGGGAATGGTGGTGCATATCTCTAATTACAGCTACTCTGGAGGCTGAGGCAGAAGGATCACAGGTTTGAAGCCAGCCTCAGCAATATAGTAGTAGATCCTGTCTCAAAAAAAAAGATAAAAAGGGCTGAGGATGTAGCTCAGTGGTAGAGTACTCCAGGGCTCTATTCCTAGAACATACACAAAATATTTGTTTATCATAAATCTACTTATGGTTTCTGTAACTTATAATATGTATTCTGTGCAAAACATATAGCACAAATACTATTTCAATTAAAATATCATTTCAAAATTATTCCAATTTGTACTACATAGTGTGTAAATTGCATATGCTCAAAATTAATATACATAATATATAATATACACATATATTTACATAAATACACTGATATATGCTTATTATTATTTCAAACAGATTCCATAACAATCTGATAAATATCAATGGTTTTGCTCATTATTTAATATATAATCTTAAGATTCTCCCCTTTTGTCTCCTTCTTTCTTTCACTTCTTTCACACATGATTCATTCATTTATTCATACACTATTAAATGAAATGTATTCTAGTGTTGACGGCCTAATAGATACTGAGTGTGGAATAGTTAAAACACTGACATTATTCATACCAGCAATTTCCCTCTGGTCAGTCTTGTTTAATAAGATATGCATGGCAATATTGCTTCCTGGCAATGATTCTCAATTTATTTTGGAGGAAAGGGCAAGGATAATATTAAAATATCATTTGAAAATGGAAAGTTCAATAGGTAATAAATGATAGGACTATATAGATGAGGACCATATATATATATGAGAACTAAAGAAGCAAAATTAGTATATAACACCTAGTAACATTCTATTTCTATTTCTAAGACAGAAATCTGAGCACCAACTTTGTCCTTGCTTTCTACCTCACAATCCATTGGCAGATACATATCTTGTCAGTTTTGCCTTCATAACAAAATATCAACAAACTTTTGTATTCTGTACTCTTGTATTACTTTTCCACTGTGGGGAGGAGGCGGAAGACGAGGAGGAGGAGGAGGAGGAGGAGGAGGAATAACAGTAAAAGCAATCAAATGCTACAGTGTTTAAAAGCGAGCAACATCTTTCTTTATCAAGGAAATTTCAGAGGAGGAATTAGTGTTCTACTTGGCTGGGATTTGTTGGACTTAATTCTATACTGCAGGTTGAATTCAGGTCTACTTCACCCAGTAGTTCAGTTTAGACCAAGAAGTTTCCTAGCACATTTTCGTATGTAGAAGAGCAGAAACACAGAAAGGTGAGTGGAAACCTGTGATCTCTTAAGACACTGACTATGAACTAGCACACTACTGCCTTCCCTATATTTCATTGACCAATGCAAATCATAAAGTTAAGCTCAGTGTCAGTAGACAAGATAAATGCACTTCACTGGCTTGAGTTGGAGGAATTTCAAAGTTACACGGCCAGATGTGGATGTACAGTTCTAGTAACACACAAAGCTACTTGAGTCTAAAGCCTTCTTTAATGAATTATTCCAGTAATTTTTTAATCACTTTATTTCTGTTGCTCAAAGCTACTACATCCAACCAGCTACCAATTATTTTTGACACTCATTTGAAGGCCAATTTTAGAATTAAAAATTGTCTAAACTACTGGGCACTTAGATATCACTGAGTAAATTATCATAATATTAGGAATATGTTGGATTATATAGTGTCACATGCAAGATCTTTTAGTATCTAGTCCTGTTCATATTTCTATTTTGTTCTTCTTCCTGATCCAAACAATTTGTGATAATTTAGTGACGATTTCCTAAAATAAACTTCTTCCATTTACTTTTCATTTTATTTGTTTGTTTATTTATGTATCTATTTTTGTACTGGGGATTGAATCCTGAGGTGATTTACCACTGAGCTGTATATCTCCAGCCCTTTTTATTTATTTGTTTATTTATTTTTTAGCAATGTCAATGTTCCCAATTTACTATGCCAAACAATGCAGAAAAACGTAATTTTCAACTCCAGATTTTCTTAACACTTCTTCCAAGAGGCTACTGAACAGGATGTACAACAGAATTCTGTTTCAGAAACCAAGGCATCAAGGAGGAAAACTGGCTTCAGGGAACTTTTGGTGGGGACACAGAGAATGTCAGTGTATCATAGGTAAAGGGAGGCAAAGGTAGGTAAAGTGTTTTACACACAAGGCCCACACATTCATGTTCAAAGATAGGAGAGGAAAAAGAGAAGGGAGAAGGAAAAAAAAAATCAAAGAAAAAAAGGGTTTCACACAACATAATATCGAAAAAGTAAAAGGAACACACACACTGAATGCACAAACTGGTGACAGGTAAGTCCATAGGCAATTGTGATAGGTCTTTCCAGCATCAATCAGTTTCTTCTCATCTGTTAACTCAAGATTACTTATAGATGTGGTGACTGAGTTTCTCACTGAAGAACAGTCAAACAGGCTTTAATCGTTGGTTTCTGGGTTTGTCTGTGCCAATGGAAGCATCCAACTCTGCATCCAGATATCCTTCAGTTTTAAACATGTGTGCATCCAACTGGTTGTCCAGTGGCTCCTTGGTCAATACTGGAGAGTGAGGACACCTTTCCCTGATCCACTGTCTTGTCTTCGGCCTCCAAAACCCCCTTTCACTGACCTATCTTGCCCCGACTTCTACCACCAATTTAGCCACTACCATAGCTCCAGCCCCAGGCCCCCTTTCCCAGGGCCTCCGTGACTTTGAACATCACCTCTTCTTAAGCCCATTTGGGGAGCTATGGCTAGTTCACCTAGGAGCAGGTTTTGACCTCAGAGCCATATCCTGTCTCTAAGTAGGGTTCTGGTGGTACATCCCTCACGTTGTCCTTCTCTGGATAAGTCTCTCTGGATCATGAGCATAACTTGTCCTCCAATTGCTCCCTTGGCCAGGACCCCTATGAGTCGGCCTGACCTCGCTTGGATATTACTCTTACCCAAGTGCTGCTTTAACTTCTTCTGCTAAAATTTTAATGCTGCCTTGTCAGAAGTTTGAGATGGGGCCTAGCCAAGTTGCTGAGGCTAGCCTCGATCTTGGAATTCTCTTGCCTCAGCCACCTGAGATGTTGGCATTGCACTTGTGTACAATTGTGTCCAGCTTACGTTTTATTTTAAATAATTCTGCTTTAAAATTTTAACATGAAAATTAAATTCCCCTAATGTAAAACAAGTTAATATTACTCTATTTAATCTGGATAATGATTTCCTCTGACTCACATATTTCCTTGGCCATTTCTACATAGTTTATCACATAATATTATAGATGCACTACTTTCCTTCTGCACTAGAATATAATAGACTCTGTATTCTTTGGTGTGATTCCCGTGTTCTTGAAATTTTCTGTGACTGTTATACAGTGCATACTTGAAACATAACTTATTGAACTACCATTAAATACATGTCCACGAAACCATGAGCAGAGCTACACTAATTAAAACATTACATGAAACATGTATTCTATCCTCAAGAGGTTTATAACGTTGTAGGGATGATAGGGTTTAGGAGTAAATTATAATGTTATAGGATTTATATTAATGTATAATTAGCTATTTGTGTGTATTAGTACAAGAATATTGTTATAAGGGATAGTAGAAATATTTTAGATATTGGCTATGGAATTTAGGCCACTATATTTTTAAACATGTGAATGTACAGAAGTACTGAGTTATCTTTAGGAACCCTAGATTACTTTAAAAGCAGATAACTTAAAATATGCATTGATGTAAATGATTATTTTAGGATTAAAAAGCTATTTGTCCACTACTAAGTCTTTAGTGCAGAAGAATTTCAAATAAATTATATAGACCCTCCACCCTAATAAAGGAAGAGTATAGTTCCCCATTCTGTAAGTGTAAATGCACATAAGTGGCTTTTTCCAAAAGGAAAAAAAATTATGGAAATGGTTAGATTAGGTAAAAATAGTGATTCAACTATGGAGGAATGTGACAAGTGATTGAGAGGTTAGTGTCAACAATCATAAATGTTGTTGATAGTAAGTACATTTGATATAAGGCAATGACATTGGTGCTTTTCCCGTGTGATCTTCTTATCCTGAACTCTACCTCCTAATTATTAGAAAACATCAGAAGACTCTGATAAAAATGGACTCTACAATACAATTGACATTCCTCACTACTGTCAAGGTTAATAAATACAAGGAAAATCTAAAATTATTATAACTGAGAGAAATTTGGAAAGAAATTAATATGAAGTAGTATTCTAGATTAAATCCTGGGGGAAGTAAAATGACATTAGGGAAACACTAAAGAAATCTGAATCAACTGTATATTTTAATTAATGAAAATAGTCCATTAGTGATTACAAATGTACTGATGTAAGGTGGTGATGTCGGGGGAAGTATTGTGTGGCACGTGTGAACTAAGCAGATGAGTACCATCTGCTCAATTGCACTCTGAATCTAAAATTGCTGAAAAATAAGTTCTATTAATTTTAAAAATAACAAAATTAGAATACTTAAACCATGACATGATGAGTTTATATTAGTGTTATTAACAATTTTACAGAGGAAATTCTATTCACAGCTAAGTGTCAACATGTCATTGTTATGACAGGGATCATAAAACAGTTTTCTTTTATTTCATTTGGTTTCTTTTTTGGCATTTGTACATTATCAATTGTGTGTGTGTGTGTGTGTGTGTGTGTTGTGTGTGTAGCCTTTGCTATATGTTATGCTAAAGAAATTAGAAAAGATAATTTAAAAATTAATTACAGAATCAGGTAATCAGATTTTATTATTTAGCTATTCACAAGACTATTTGATAAAAAGTTATTTCAATAGTTAGTGAATTAGTTTAAAGAATATCTACCTTTACATACCTCAGTATAGGTATACCACTTTTGGATTGATAATAGTGAAATTTTCACTGCATATGTAAAGCTTGCTATATTATTTATCTGTTGTACCACTTCAAAATTTTTAAACACTTTCATTAACTTATCTATAGAGTTTCCCTGGTAGATCTCCAGAGAGGTTCTGAATACTTTATGTATGCATAAAGGTAAATATAATTATTTCCCTTCATTTACATAATTAATAATTTATCCATATTAGATCATATCTTCTCACTAGTTTTTCAATAAAAAATATTCCTCTTAGATTTTGTACTATCAATATCTAACTAACATAGATATCCCACTCCATTTTTCTTTCCTTCTTGACAAGGACATGATTTTGTACTTCCTTATTCAATAAATAGGTCTATTAATATCTGCCCCTCTAATATCAATGTCATATCACATACGAAGTACTATATTTTCAAAAAATGTATTTTGTGATTTCGTAATTTTGCTATAATTTTCAAATTAATCTCCCTATGTTAATGGTTATTATAGTTTATCTATACCTGACTTAACATATTACAAATAAGGGCTGTTTATTGTAGTCATTTCCTTCTAATTAGAGGAATAGTGTTTTACTTTCTTAAAACTTATTTTGGGTATTCTTTATTCAAAATATAATACAAATAATATAAAAGTATGTATTCTTGAAAATTTATTAAAGAAGTATCAATTGAATTTAAGAAATTTTCCCCTCCTCACCAATCTGATCTTGTGATGATGACAGACCCTTCAAAGAAAAGTAGAAGAGAAATCTTTATGACATAGTTTAAGATTACAACAAAATCTTATTGCAAAAACTATTCCCGTTTAACATTGTCTACAGTCCTTTTTAGTATAATAAAACAGTTGAGTAAAATAGAAAAAAAAAATTTTTGGACATAAAGTCCACATTAAACAGCAATTATATTTCTACAAATCAGCAAAAATGTGTCAGAAAATTTATCTTTGAAAACGTAATTTATGATATTTCTAAAAATATAGTTCTTCTATATACAAGTCTGTAGTATTTTTGTAGAAAACAATTATGAAACATTAAAAGTCATCAATTTATATTTAAATAAAAATACATGTTTCTCATGGATTAAACACCTCAACACTATATAATAAGATTCTAAATTTTCTAGCTTGATTGATCAAAGGTAATAATTCATTTCCAAAATAAACTGTACTATTTGTTCTTATGAATATGTGTACTGGTATAAATCAATGTATTAATTTTAAAGTGACACAGAAGAACTAAGAACAAGAATAACCAAAAATAAAATTGTTGCGTAGAATATCACAGACTATTCTGAAATAAAAATATGAAATTGTTTAAGTTTATATTTACCCAATTAGACATTGCAAATCAACAAATATATGAATATGTTGAACCAACAATGAGATATAAATTTCCAAAGTACACACATGTATTTTGCTCAAGTATTACACTCTGGTGCCTTATAGTATTAGTGCATATCTTATTCAAATCTCTCTTGTAAAGACCTCTGTGATTTTTTTAAAAAAAGTTTTGAAACCAATACCCTCATTTTAGTGCCTTGCAACTAAATGATCCGATTAAAGAAACCAAAGGATTTTTATGATACTCTTATAGTATGGCTTGCTCTTAAATATCCTTTATAGAAATAAGTAATTATAAATTTATAAATTAATATAGAAAACAGTAACTACCATATATTTAAATCCCATAGCACTAAGTTATCTTCATTACTTGAAATCCTTTAGAGATTTTTAAACTACTTGATAAATACATTAATTCAAAGGTTGATGAATGATATACAAAAGATTGTGTTCTCTACAAACAGTTAATTTACTCACCCCTGTTTGTAGAGAACAAAATCTTGCTTTGTAGGTGATATGTTTAGAGAACTTTGAGAATATAGTTTCAGTTCACCTGGCTAGAAATAAAGTTTCCAAAATCCATCTCAGTAGGCAAATATGAATCTGTATTTTTTTTCCTTAAAATTTTAATGGATAAGATTCTATCTCAACAAAAACTCTCACATTATATTTTATTGCTGTTTTGAAAATTATTATTCACATGTTGACTTTATGTACAAATGATGTCAGTTTCATGGAAATTAAGAAATATTTTAAAAGGTATGAAGATATGAATATATGCTTTTAAAATGACTTCAAAGTGAAAGATTATCTTAAAACATTCCTTTTATCATTTAAAATCTTTGATTGAAGTTTCTGAGTGGATATATTAATTATTTCCTGAATGACAGAAGAACAATTTTACGTTGAAGAATCTAATGAGATAAAGGTATAATGACATGGTACAATTAGTGACATTTATTCTCTGCTGTACAAGGTTTTAAGATATTTGTGACTTGTACATATGATACAACAATACAAAGATACAGAAGACAGTCAAGTGTGAATGCAGCTACTTTACTGTTTATGGATTTTACTTCATATATGTTATCTAAATTATGTTCTTAAAAAACACAGTTCTCCAAGTCATCAGAAAATATGTCTAAAAGTTATATATTAGCTCTTTTGAATAAATTTGGAAAGCTTGTAGACATCTTATATCATTAGAATAATGAATTATTTATCACACATATACTCAAGCCTACCCCTCTGGTTAATTTATAATATATAAATGCTGTGAAAATGCTTTTGGTTTCAAGTGTATTCCCTTTAAAAACAGTCAGACTGAAGCTTTTGTTGTTGTTGTTAATCTAAGAAAGTACATCAATACCTTTAAGAAGCAAAACTTAAAAAACTAATTTTATTTTTAAGATTAAAAAACTAATGTAATTTTAAAACACATTGTGTCAATGAATAAGGAGGCTTTTGAAAATGCACATGAGATATATAACTGAAGTTACGTAACAAATCAAAAACTTATTCAATGTAAATTTTAAAATGTGAATCTTGGTATTCAACAATTAACTTAAAATTAAAATTTAATAATAAATAGCATAACAAATGTCTTAACAACCTGAAAATGGTTGGAGTATATTCATCATCTCTAAACTTTAATCTCTAGGTACCCATTTTTTATTCTTAATTTCATGTGACTTTATCTTCAGTTGCTAACTTACTATCCATCAAGCACAGTCATTTCTAAGCATACTAGAAAAAAAGAAAGCATAAGATTTGAACTGTCCCATTTTGTTTGAGGCAGCAATTTAATTTAAATTGTTAAGAATTGTCTCCAAATTTGGCGTGAAATAAGTTTTTAATTCTATTTAAAACTTTAATGTAGAGGGCTTCTTGTTGCCCTATGGATATGTGAATAATGAAATTATATGGCAAATTGTGTTGTGCTATATTTATACAAATTCTGGTAGTTAATATAAACTTTAGTACATTATGATGCTCCTTAATAAGCATGCAAAAACAAACCTAGCAGAAAATGACTTCTCAAATTTCTAGAATAGTTGGTTGGTTGTCTTTCCAGTTTTTAAAAAAAATCTAAGGATATTTTTTGTTGTTGTTGTTTTGAGTGATTTTGAAGTACAGTGTCTACACTTATTTAGAAACTTGACTTGAGATTCAGTGGCTCTGAAGAAAATTAGTCTCTTTAAGGGAAAATTATTTATTTAAGTCACTAACCAGGAGTGGTGTAAAGATTAGGATATCTGGAGCACCTCGGCTCCCTTAGCTAATTTTGAAATAAGATAATCACACTGCCAAACAATGTTTTGCAACTTTATATTAAAAATAAAATTTATGCTTCTTAAACAAATTTACTAACTAAAATTTCATTTGTTTTCAGTTTCTAACAATATGAATACTTGAATGAGCAGGAAATGTTTGTGTGTTGGTTCAGGGGATATATGTGTGTAAGAGAAATTTTTAAAATAGTTAACCTGTACTGCTATCAAACCATACTCATAAAATTATACTGTCAA
Source organism: Marmota flaviventris (assembly GCF_047511675.1). Classification (NCBI taxonomy): domain Eukaryota; kingdom Metazoa; phylum Chordata; class Mammalia; order Rodentia; family Sciuridae; genus Marmota; species Marmota flaviventris. Next base: position 49,046,739 of record NC_092504.1, on the reverse strand, counting down.
CTTGTATTACAGATAGGATGTTAAAATCAGTAATATCCAACACAAGAAAAAAGTGTCCTACAGTATGGTTTTGTGAATATCCCCCATTTAAGTAGAAGCTGCAAACATGAGGGCACTCAACTCAAAGTTAAGATGCGATGAGTATGACTGGTTCTTGCAACTGTGTGAGAACTGGTATAAGCTACCTCCAGCAAATTATAAGAAATTAAGAACTGTAAAGTAATGTTATGATTTAGATACAAGTTGTGCCCTAAAATTCATGTGTGAGATAATCAAAGAATGTTCAGAGATAAAATGATAAAAATAATCGTTGGCTTAAACCATGGATATGAATTAATTGGGTGGCAACTGTAGGCAGCTGGACTGTAGCTGAAGGAGGCAGGTCACTGGGTGGATGCCTTTGAGGGTTTACATTTTGTCCAGGTAAGAAGAGACCTCTCTCTTTTTGCTTCCTGGCAGCCATGATCTGAGCTGCTTTCCTGTTCCATGTCTTTCCACCATGATATTCTGCCTCAACTTGGGTACAGAGTTATGGAGTCAGTGGACCATGAACTGAACCTCTGAAATGGTGGGCCCCAAATAAAATTTTTCTCCTTTATGCTCTTTGTTTCAGGTCTTTTGATAACAGCAATGAGTAAGTTGACTAAAACAAGTCTTAACATAAAAATAGGAAATCAGGATGGACTACAGGTTGTGATTGTATGGGTCTAATTCAATGTTTTTGAAATGAAGTGGCTATTAGCACCATCTATCCACAAGGATGAAATTAGTCATGATTATAAATGGCCAGAAATGAAAGACTACAGAGTATTTAGATGAAAGACAAAACATTACTGTGGTTATCATGATGTTCTAAATTGGTATTGACATTTTTTTTTTTTTAATTCTAGAAAATTTGACCAATAAGTTCAATATTCAAAGTAAAATAGTAAGGTTGTCAAACTGAAGAAATCAAAACTACAGAGCAATATGCTGCTTATAAGCAAAGCATCTTAAATATGAATTACAGGTTAAAAATATAAATGTATTCATACTAACTAAAAACATTGAACAGAAGAATGCTCATTAAGCCACACGAATATCACACATACACATGTGTATGAACATAATTATTTTCTCCTTATGTACAAATTTTGGGAATATTGAACTAATGACACAATTTCTTAGTTCCCGGTGAGGACCTAATTTCTGGTTTATAGAAGGTGTTTCTAGCTTGTTATCACATTTTGAAAGGGAGGAAGGTTTTGTAAGTGTAATAATCCTATTCCAGAAAGCTCCCCATAATGATATAATCATCTGCCAACAGGCCCAATCTGGTCATCCCATTACCTTGGGAGTTGGCATTGCAATATATAAGTTTTATAAGGTACACGTAGTTTCAGATTAAAACACAAAACTGGTATCATTTCATGTAAAAGTGAACCATTTAGAAAAATTCACCATATACTGTTATGCTCGAGTTTGGGACCCCCAAAAGACCACCAGAGACCAAAATCGATGTAAGCAGCAAAGAGGTGTTTATTGCAAGCTAGCTCGGTCCTCCACACGCACACAGCAACTGGTGACGCTGAGAGGCCCCGAGCCCAGGGTTTGCAGCAGTTTTATACACTCTTTGGGGAAGTCAGGGACTTTATATACATCATAGCATCTCTTAGCAAATCATCACACACCGTGAGAAAATCATAAAACAACTCTAAAACATGATTAGCACATTCACTGGCAGGAACAATTTGTGTAGGGATGATTAGTTAGTACAAGAGGGGGATTCGTTTGAACTGATTGGTTTAAGCCACAAGGGGAATACATGCTGGACTACATGGTTTCACAACATGTTATCAACCACCATAAACTACTGAGAGGATCATCTGGCATCCCAGGTATTTTCCCTGTCTCATGCTGATTGGTGGTTGCTAGGGGGTTGCTATGGGTCCACACCTAGCCTGACTGAGTCAGGGACACCTGGGTAGCAGGTCTCCTGTTATTTGTAGATAAACAACTCAGCAGGGTGGGTATGTGCCTAGGAGCTTTCTGTGGGTTTTTCCAAGGACAAGGGTCATGCCCCCTTCCTTGGACAAGCTTTGCTCTGAGGTAGAGGCTGGTTTCTCAAAAATGGAGTCACCATCAGTTTCTCCATACTACTTCATAAAGGAATCATAAATTATTTCAAATATTGACACAATATCAATTTTATACTCTGATCAATGGAAATTAAGACTACTAGAAAATCTTCAACAAGATAGAAACAATTTAAATGTTCATGTGAATTATTTGTGAATTTAAACAGAAATCACAAAAAAGAATAAAAAATATTTTAGGTTGAATATCATTTACAGTGTATATCAATGCTTTCTTGATGTAGCTAAAACACTGATTAAAAGAAAATTTAGAAATATAAATGCATATATTTAATTGAAAAAAAAAGAAAACCTTGAAATAATTTATCCTAGCTAAGGCCTGTAGCTAGAGAACGTTTAGCAAATTAGAAAGAGAACAACAATGATTTTTTGGTAAAATGGGAAACAATTGTTCAATAAAGAATTTCAAGTAAGTAAAAAGCTTGTTCTCTAGAATCCATCAATTAAATGTATAGAGTGATAAAGATTAAGAAAAATAGAGAAACAAATCAATTGCTATTGTGCCAATATAAGCAAATAACTTGGGAGGGGGACATCGAGGAGAAGAAGATCACCACAGACTCTCCAGTCATTTTGAAAGATAATAATAAGATATAAACAATTTTATCTCAATAAAGTTGGAAAACTCTAGTAAATTGAACAATTCTCAAAAAATGAAAGAGAACATGAATTGGCAAACTAATACCAAAAAATGAGAAACTGAATACTCCTTTATTTTTTAAGATAGCATATTGGTTACAAAACATAATCCAGCAAGGAACCAAAAGGGCCTAGAATCTTCCTCAAAAACTCAGGGAAAAAGTCCCCTTCTCCATTGGTCTGGAGGTTGATCTAATTACCATTTTCCATTCCATTGCTTATATTTCTCTCAGTACCACAGGGAAATATTTGTTCCTTCCTGGGATATTCTTGATGACTAAAAATAAAAACAAAATCTCAATTAAATGTTAATTTTGCCTTTAGTCACTAATGTTTGTTTTCACACCTTGCTCTTAATGCAAATAGATTTAATTTAAATGTGATTTCCTTAGGGAATTTCAAATTAGTGAGTCACAAGTATTAACACTGGCCCAAAGATATCAGCATTTTTAGTTATCACTACCCTGAGAGGGGAGTGAATACAGCTGCATAGTCCCTCCATCTTTGCCCCATAGAATTTCTTGGCTTCTCATATTTGCTATGATACATTCTACCATTTCCCAAAGATTCACAACTATGCATATAAATACCTGTTTATTTTCTGTGAAGTGACAGGTGGTGAAAGTCAGAAAAGAACGTTTTTTGACAACTTTAATAACATTACTCCATTTTTTAAAGACCTGCATAATGCCAAGATGCTGAAAAGGAGGAGCACTGGAGGTGACAAACCTAGTACACAGACAGTTATATGCATGAAAGACAGGCCACTGTTCTTACTCAAAATACAGAGCCTCTCACTAGGAAAAGAAGAGAAGGAGGAAAAGAAATGTTTCCAGTTGTCTGTAACTCTGGATGCATTGTAAAGGCAGGTTTATCTTAACCCCCACTGGAGCCCTTTATTAAATAGCTATGCTCCACGCTTTAATCTCAAGGCCTGTAAGAGATCCCTGATTGGCTTACTTTGGATTTCTTACTAACAGTGGTAACACTTGAAGCTCCTGCTCCTAGATATTGCCACTCTTAATAATGCCTAGGTCTCCTTAGTGCCACCTAAATTATTCATATATTGGTTTTATCAAGTCTATTCTCTATTGCCTCTTTCTGAAGGTCCCTACTGAGCTTGAGAGTGAACAGAGGAGAGCTCAGATAACATAAAGAAGGAATTTAGGAGCAATAAGAGTGCTGTCTTCTTTCACTCCAATAAGAACATTTAAGACACTCGTGAGATTTTTCCCACTCCTGTTGGCTCTCTTTTTTTATTACAACATTTTTACTCAAATTGGCAAAGTAGGCAAACAGCTATTCCAGTGTGATCTTTGCACTACTAAACAGCAGAGGATGGTGATCCAAACCATGCAACTAAATGATTTTCTTTCTCCCAAGGTATCAGCCTATATATAAACAGTGTAAGTGAGTTTTGTAGTACTATAATTCAGGAAAAAACAAAACGACAAAAAGATACAGTGTATTAATATATGTTATATAATATAGTCGTGAGAGAATTAAAGACTTAAATGTCTGTCCATAACCCTGATTACCTAAGCCATATCACTTTAATATCGTCTTAGTTACCATTATTAATTTCTCTATAGAGGCATATATATATATATTATACACACATACACACACACTATATACCACATACTAAGTAGCTTGCTGATCTTTAAAATAATCATAAATTCTTACATTGAAAGATATTCATTATTTGAATAAGAGTTATTTGGTGTTTGACAATTTTGCAGTGAAATCATATTGGTTTTAATGATAGATTTTTAAATTGTCTGCTTTTCTAAAGCACAGGCTACTGTTATTTGTAGATTCTGTAAATTTAAAGAAAATTCACTGATTAGAAAGTCTTATGACCCATGTATTTCAGTTCCTTTTCACAGGAACTGCTGTTAATCATTAGGATACAAAAAGTATCTTTGACCACAGATATCAGGAGAAGATACAGAGAAGCAACTTTCCCCTGAGAAGAATTTTTAACCCATTATGCAGTTTCAGTTCTACCAGCAGGGGCTTAGTTTTCTCCTATTTAACTATATGCAGACCCTTACTTGATTTTAGGACCATAATCTCCCTATTCTTAGAGTGTTAACTTTAAAACAAAAACAAAAAAAAAACTTTTAAAAGTTATGTCTCTGGTCCTTCAAGATATAAATCTTTTCAAATGTGGTCATTACTGCCTAAGTCTCCACATCTCTGTGACTCTGAGAGGGGAGTAGCTTAATATTAACAGGCATCAATATTTTTAAAATTAATTTTCTGACTCCAAAGTACAAAATGGTGAAAGGGTGTGGTGGAGGAAAGTGGCTCACAATATGACATCAGGAAGCAGAGAAAGAGACTCCACTGGCCAAATACAAAATATATACCCCAAAGACAATCCCCTAGACATCACTTCCTCTAGCCACACTCTCCCTGCTTTTAATTACTATACAATTAATCCCTATCAAGGGATTAATTCACTGATTAGTTAAAACTGTCATAACCCAATCATTACAAATCAAAACCTTCTTACTTTGTCTCACATATGAGCTCGGGGGACACTTCATATCCAGACCATAACAGGTATAAGTGTTTGTGTGTGTGTGTGTGTGTGTGTGTGTGTATGTGTGTATAAATACATTTGAGATATATATTCTTTTATTAAGTTTAAGATGTTTCAGTTATTACTTTTCAAATATTCTTTCTCTTCCTCTACCTTCTGTCTTTAGAACATATCTTATGCTTATGTTTATACAATTGATGGTTTCCTACATTTTATTAATTTGGAAATCTATTTGTTCATTTTTATTTATTTTTTTTCCTTTTGATTCTTCAGACTAAATGTTCTCAATTGATCTATTTTCAAGCATACTGTATTTCCTCTTCTTGCATTTAAAGGGTGTTCCTGAGACTTTCTAGTGCATTTTTTTAAACTTTCAGTTTATTTGAATTTTCAAGTTCAGAATTTCTACTTGGCTCTTTTAGATAATTTTATAACCTTTTATTGGTATCCTCCATGTAGCAGGACATTGTTCTCACACTTTCTTTTAATTGTTTGAACATGACTTCCTGTATTTTTTGAAAATATTTATAACAACTGATTTAAAAACATTGTCTAGTAATTCCCTCATCTGTGTTTCATCAACAATAGCTCTTGATATTTACTTTTCCTGATTGTGGACCATATTTTCTTGAATTTTGGTATGTTTTATTGTTATTTAAAATTAAACTGGACATTTTAAATACTGCTGTTTTGCAAAGGTGAGATCTGGAAAAGAGGATGGGGGAGAGGGAGAGGGATAAAGAAAGTTTAAAATTCATAAAACTCTTTTTCCTTCTGAGAATGAGTTATTTTTTTAAGAAGCATTCCTGAGATAGTTGCAAGCCTTTGATTAATTTGCAGCATTCTTACTTAAATTGTTGATCTTAACTATTTTTCCAGTATTCTAATTTTTCATATGGAAAAACCATTTTGGAAAAAGTATACCACCTCCCTAATTACAGTCTTTAAACTAAAGCATTTAGTCTTTAAACTAAATTTAATCCTTCAACTAAAGCATTCTCTTAACCACTATGTTTAGTATGACTAAGAACTAAATATCCTTGTTTCATTTAAATATTTTTTCTTTTCTGTTGGAAAATTGTCTTTTAATATATAATTTGTGTCAAATAGAAAAAATATATACAATATATTTGTATTTTATATTGACTCTATTATTTCTCTATTCAATTCTTTTATAGAAATCAATAATAGTATAAAGTAAATGATAAAAAGATGTAAGAAGCATATAAGTAGCTCATGAGCCCGCTGATCTTAGGAAAGGATAAAAAGAGTTAAATATGCATCAAGTACTCATGAAACACATGAAGCCCCAAATATTCAAGGAGTCTTAAATTAGACTCATTCATAATATCGATTCATGACACATTCACACTTTGCCCTAGACTTGCAAATAAAAACAATAGTTGCTTAGCAAGTAATCTCTGAGTTACAGTTATTGACGCGGTACTCTCTCTTAAACCTCTGTTTTCCCTTTATTTATCTTTATTCATGGGTTTCATTTGCACAAGGCTTTTATTGCTTTCTAATGATATGCTCTTTGTGACTTTTAGCTCCTTTCTCTGCAAAAAAATTAGCTAAATGACTAATTTGGATCTTATTTTTTACTAAAGAAAGAAAAACTAACTGGCTCAGTAGATTCCAATAATCATATTTTGATAAAAGATTTAGTGCAAGACTTCTCAAAATCTGCTGATCTAACAAGAATTCATGATTAACTACCTTAAATTAAAATTGATTAAGGAAGCCTGAGGTGGAAAAGGTTTCCTGGTGGATATTGAGACAAACCAATTGTGATCAATGGACAGCATCAAAATCTCAAGGATCACAGTAGTCTGTCAGCCAATTTCTGATTACACTACCCTTGCAAATGATGTCACTCTTGAGTGTTTTATCATTGCTTCCTATCCTCTGTGTACCTTCCCTCAATGTTTATAATGGGCAAGTGTATATAAATAACTCCTATATCCTGATGAAAATTTGGGTCCCATAGGCAAGTGTTTCTTCTCAAATATCTATCAACTCCTTTGGATTTCTTTTTTAATAGCCTCAACTCCAAAATAGTAATAGACTTCATTGTGAACTCTAAAGGTCTGCTACCAATACATTTGATTTAGAAGATAAATATATGGAAGCAGGGAAAGCATTTGATTAAAGATTATTGGTTTTGAAAAGATAGATGGGAGATAAAAGTAAACAAAGAAAAAATACTCTGGAAGAACCTGTATCTTTATGATGAACTTGCATGCATTCAGTGAATTTTAGGATAAAGACAATTGTAGTAGATTTGTATTATGTCAACCTAATTTAACTGAAGCTATGTTTTTTTAAATAATTACCATCCATACATTCTTCTGAGTGAACTTAGGCTGAGTCAACTTAAAATTTTGGAAGACCAAAGGGAAGCCCTAGCAATACTGCAAAGGTAGATGTAGTAACCAGACCTTATTGCAGTTCATGAACTTTCTGATAAAATGCTATTTTACTGTGTTGATTTGAAATAATAGCTTCTGGGTCTGAGGCTCCCATAACAATGACCATCTTTAGTTTCTTTAACATGTCGACCAAGGGCATATTCATCCTATGATGGAAGTGGCCAGCTGCTTTGGCAAGTTACCTCCATCACCACATTTGAAAAACTGAAGGCAATGGGAGACCAATACAGTTTTCAGCTTTGTTATTATGGACTTCAACTTTTCCTTGTTTTGTCCTATTTCTTTCACTTTTACAAGTCTCCACCTGTTTAACTTTGAGCCAAGCCAGATGAAGAAGAACCATAACATGTTTAACCACCTGGCTAATAGTATAAGATTGAATCCTCTCATTAAATTGTATAGTTTAGTTTATATGGTGGAACTACAACTGAAATATTAATCTCCCTTACTTCTTTGGTATCTCCTTAAAGGTTGTACCATGCTCCTTCATTAGCAGAAATTCATTAATCTCTTTTCCATTCCAATCCTTTCTCAGTCTACCTATCACTACCCGTGGAAAAAAAGAATGGAGTTGCATATAATAATAATAGAAAAGGGGTCAAGGAAACTACTTCATGAAGGCTGTAAGATAATCTAAGAAAGCATGATAAGTGGAACTTTGCATACAGTATAATCTAAGTAAGTAAAAATATGAGTAATAAAAATTTTAAAGGGTCTATGATTAAGCTAGGCATAGTGGTGCATGCCTCTTCCCATGTCTCAGAGATTTAGGAGGCTGAGGTAGCAGTTTAAAGTAAGTCTCAGCAACTTAGTGAGATCCTCAAAAACTTAGCAAAAAAATTTTTTCTGATATTCTTTTTTTTTAAATAAAGTGTATATTTGAGCAAAACTCCCAAATTTCTATATAGTAAATAAATAGGAATTAATGTATGGACAATGGTATGGTTTGGATATGAGGTGTCTCCCAAAAGTTCACTTGTGAGACAATGCAAGAAGTTTCAGAGGAGAAATGATTGGATTGTGAGAGTCTTAACCCAATCAGTGAATTAATCCCTGATGAGACAACTGAGTGGTAACTAGAGGCAAGTGGTGTGTGGATGGAGGAAATGGTTAATTGGGGGTGTGGCTATGGGGTATATATTTTGTATCTGGAGAATGGAGTCTCTCTCTCTCTGCTTATTAATCAGCATGCTGTGAGCTGCCACCCTCTGCCACCCTCTCCTGCCATGATGTTCAGCCTCACCTCAAGCCCTGAGGAATGGAGCCGGCCTTCTCTGGACTAAGACCTCTGAAACCGTGAGCCCTCCAATAAACTTTTTCTTCCCTAAAGCAGTGCTGGTCAGATACTTTAGTCACAGAAGCGAAAAAGCTGACTAAAACAGACAATAATAAAGTTCTGTAAAATAACAGATTTTGTTTTGACTTGGAATATACTAGAATTAGATATTATTATTTCAGTTAAATTAATACAAAATATTCATAAGTTTTGACCATTGATTATTTTTCATTGAATTTTCACTTAAATTTTTATTTAATGGGAGAGATCAATATTTCAGAGCTAAATTCAGTAAGGAGACAAAACATTTATTAGCACACATCTGAAATCTGTTTTAAAGTACTGCATAGACTAATATTATTTGGGTTGTAAAGTTGTTTTACCATTTTAAAGAGTAGCTTATATCTGTACTTGAAATTTAAAAGGAACTTGGATATGAACACATATCAGAAAGAATGTGTCTAATGACTAAAGAATTTCAGAAAAGAGTGAGTACCTTAGATAAAACTATTCTCTTCAACACTAAGTACACCTTAAATAAGTTTAAAAATAACTTTATTAATTGCCCATTAAAGAAATCTTTGTTTGTTTTATAGCTTAAACTTTTAGCACGCAGGATGATAGATCTATTTATTTGTCTTAGTGGATTACCAAGCTAAATTGAGAAACTGAAATAAAGAAGAGAGACATTGACAGTTGAAATGTTTGCTTTGTGTGCAAACAGTATAAAAATAAGTCAAATTATTTGCTTAATTCATTTTCTGCAGAGGTTATTTCACAAGAACCTGAAAGAAGTCTGAAATACAGGTGAATTAGATACAATTCTTGCAATATTATACAATTCACCACAAACACAATTTTTTTAGAAAGCTCCTAAAGGAAGCAAAACTAAACTGTAGTCAACTGGTCAAAATGTATCTTTTAAGAGCAATTTTTGAGGCAGATATTAATAAAAGTGTGGTAGCAGAAAGAAATAAGAATTGTTATGGTTGAACAGTGTCTGCCAAATTGAATTAACTTAAACTGAACAATCTAATTAGAAAAAGACTCCTAAATTAGCACAAAATCATTTGCAGAAAAGATTTATGTAGAATGTATGTGATTTGAATCTGTGGTCCTTTAATACAGATTAATAAGATTATAAAATTCAACATTGTATGAGTAATATAATAGTTATATCACCTTTGAATTAGTTTTATTCTGTCTAGAAAGAGAAGTGAGCTCAATACCTAGTCATAATCCCTAGGTATAGAAAATTTGGCAGTCTTTTAAAATTAAAATCAAAATAAATTCTCAGTTCAAAAATAAACTGTTAAATTCTGATCATATTTGCATAGTAATAGGGGAAAAGCAGGAAACATAAACCAGAAGAACATTAATAGATTGAGAAAATTAGAAATGTCCTGGGGATGAGGGCACTTCTTCACAAACTTGGAGGTACTTTTTCTTTATAATCCAGTTTGACAAGGAGGCTGCTGAATGGACTTGAAATGTTTGATATTAGTGGTGGTCCCAGGATCTAATGGTAGAAGCCACCTGTCGTTTTATTCAAAGCAGTATAATTAAAATGACAACTGATATTGAGGATGTCTTGGCTTAGAACTCTGGCATCAGGTAACAGATCAGGTTCAAATGTTAAGATAGTTGTTTAGAGGACTAAAGTTTTGCTCAATTTGTACAATTAAAAAAAAAAAAAAGAAAGAAAGAAAACAAAAAAGAAGGACATTATCAATCAACCCAGGGTAAAGTTTTGATCTCTTGCTCTATTAGAGGTCTGAGACAATTCATAGACGCTGTCCAAATGACAGTAGGTTGAGTCCTTTGAATAAGGTGAAAAAACATTGCAAGTACAGTTGGGCATGGTGGGGCACACTTGTAATTCCAACAACTCTGGAGAGAGGCAAGAGGATCACTCTTAGCAACTTAGTGAGACCCTCAGAAACTTGACAAGATCCTAACAATAAAAAAAAATGGTTGGAAATGGGGGTGTCTGTTTCTCAGTGGAGAGAACTTTCTCCAGTTAGAAAGGAAGGAAGGAAGGAAGGGAGGGAAAGAGGGAGGGAGGAATGAATGAATGAAGGAACGAAGGGAGAGAGAGGAAGGAAGGAAGGAAGGAGAGAGAGAGGAAGGAAGGAAGGAAGGAAGGAAGGAAATTATATAAAAATAGTGCAAATTACTGCTAGTCATTTAGTACATTGTGCTTTAACTCACATCTAAAGATATTTGCAGTTCTTTCCCTGGGTAATAATGCAATGGGCGAAAGCGAACATCTAACTATTTCAAAGGCTTTTGGATACAGTTATGAGGTAAGAATGATGCCAGGAACATTAACTGCTTTCGTAGGATTCTGATGGCGTTGGTGCTTACTAAGTCGAGGAGCTAGAATATTGGCCCAGTTCATCTCAGAGAAGACAGCTTTCCATTTCATATTTGGTTTTGAAAATAAGAGAAGCTTTTCTTGGTGCCTTTAAAAATAAATCTCTTTATCTTTGGTTTGTATCATACATGCTATGAAGTAAATTGTTGTGTTTTTTGTTTGTATTTAATGTGGCTCAAGTTCGTGGTGGTTCTTTATTCTCCCTTCATTCTGTGTATGTTCTGAAGAACAACATACAGAATACACAAATCACCTTAGTTATATTGATTTTCAAGCTTTGCCTAAGCAAAACCGTACATGTGCTTTGCTCAGTCTGACTTCCCTTTCTCAGTACAATGTCTATGATAATAATGAAAATTGTTAAAACAGATATAGATAACTCCTTTTTCTTCCTGACTTGTATGCTATTATATAAGTCAACCATAATTTAATTATCCAATATTCTCACATTTGACCTTTGAACTTTTTCCAAAAAATCTATCATGGACACAGAAAGTGAAACCTCTATTTTATAGTTATTATTACTCTTTTTTTAGAAAAAAGATGTTCCAAGTATACAGTATTTTCAGTTATAATTGGTACTGGACCATGAATTTCCAAAGTGATTCTTACTCCTTATTCTCCTACCAACAATTGTACAAAAATTCCAATTATTTATCGTCCTTGCTTATATTCGCATGTTCAAAGGAAGAGCTTACTCAATATTTGAAACAAAAAGTGAAATATGTTTCTTCATATTCAAGAAAGACTGTGGTTTTCAGTTCCAGGTTCTTGAAATTTGACAAATTGTCAGTCTTACACAGGAATTTCGTCTCTGAACTGATTCTTTCCTAACTAGTAAAGTTTCAAGATTAATAAAATTACAAAAATGTTAGTCCCAACTATGGGCTGAAGGGTATTGCTCCACAATTTCTATGTTGAATGCCCAATCCCTTATGTGATTGCATTGGAAGTAGGGTCTTTAAGGAGGTGATTAAGGTACAATGAAGTCATAAAGGTGGATTCTTGATAAAGTGGGACTGGTGCCCTTGTAGGAGGAAGAAGAAACAACAGTTGTTCTATTCACATCACATGAGGACACAGCAAGAAGGTAGCCATAAGCAAAGCAGGAAAAGGACCCTCAACAAAATCTGATCACACTCGCACCTGATTTTCACCTCCTAGTGACATGGTTCCCAGGCTACCATCCCAAACAGTTGGCTTCCCGCCCCCTGCAGAGAATTGGTGGTGGACCAGTGGAGCTGGATGCCCAGAAGCATTGGATGAAGGTGTCAAGCACAACCCATGGCCACTTGAAGCCTGCCATGCAGGTATGGCAGGCCTGAGTCAAGGTTGGCCAGCTCTGAGGTGAGCCAGGGCAAGCCAAACCCCATCCATGAAGGGTCACCCAGCCTGCATACAGTGGGGATGCCCAGTGCAGAAGCACACTCCGCACAACTCTGCAGCTCCAGACACTCCATTGAACATCAATGACTTCAACCTCTCAGTTCCAAAATCAGGGAGAAAATGGAAGGGGGACAGATCTGATTTGAGAATTGACCAATAGCATTAGTATGTTTTCAAACTATAATTAGCATAAGTTTGGACCAAAAACAGGGAATCAAGTGCTATATAAACCCTGAGACTAGCATAGCAGGCCAGAGACAGTCTGCTATCAGGTCCCCTCTTACACTACAAGACTTATGATCCTGTTCTTTCATAAATATTGCTGTGGCACTCACTTTTCCTGGTTTGTGGAGTTCATTCTTTGAATTCAAGAGACAAGAATCCAAAAGAATAAAAAAATAATGGTGAGCTGTTGGACTTTGCTGCAAGTCTGCAGGGCATGGCCCACTACTAAAAGCTATAACACTTCTGGGCTGCAGAGGTCTGCAACCTTATGTAGAACCCACCTGCCAACAGAAGCAGAGAATCCAGTTTCATCTCAAAACTCCAGTTTCACTAGCCTTGGGAATTGTGAGTCGATAAATTTGTGTATGTTTTAAATTTCTTAATATATAGTATTCTGTTATAATACCACAAATTGGACTGAGTAACATGAAAAGGAGTTGGAGATGTAAGTACAAATCATTTTAATATAGGACCTAAATAAAATATGTACTGTAGGCTGAATTATGTCTGCCAAAATTCTTATTCACTACAAAATCCCTAGCATTTTAGGATATAATCATATTTGGATATAAGGTCTTTAAATAAGTAACTAAATTAAATACCCTGTTAAGGAAAGGTCCTCATTCATTATGACTGGTATTCTTATAAGATGAGGAAGACATACCTGTGCACATAAGGAGGGCCAGGGAAGAGACAGCAAGGAGATGACCATCTATAAGCCATGAGTGAGGTCTCAGAGGAAAGCAAACCTGTCCCCACATGCATCTTTGACTTCTAGTATCTAGACTGTAAAGAAACAAACACCTGTTATTTAAGCTACAGTCAGTGGGACTTAATTATGAAAGTCCTAGAAAAGTAATATAATATGGAAAAGGATTAATTTAACATTTGTTTTAAAATATAGTGGAATCTTTTTAATGCAGGAGAATGATTGGGTTCAATTTTTTAAAAAATATCTTTGTTTTCTGTGTGAAGTATGGACTGGGGAAATAGGAAAACAAATGAAGAAACTGATGAGATTATTAAATTGAACAATGAAGAAGCCTGATTCAACATTTTTTTTCCCCAGAGAATTCAAAATTCATTTAAATGATGGAGTCTCAGAAGTTTTATATACATCCATGGGAAAAGAGAAATACTAATGGTTAAAATTTTTTATTTGCAATAGACATGCAAATAACTAAGTTTAAATAATACCAGTTTTGAATGTATTTATTTATTTATTGCTTAAACTAGCTGGAATCAGTATCAATAATCAATTGAATTTGCTTGCCTACATTTTGAACAGTGAAGGCAGTAAACTGAAGGGTATCTGATGTTCCATGTTAAGATGCTTGTAGATATTAAAGTTATGATGCCATGAGCCAAGAAATGCTAGAGATTATCAGAACCTGGAAAAGGAAAGAAGGGGACCTCTCTAGATTTCAGAAGGAGGATAGCCCTGCCTATACCTTGATTTCAAATTTCCAACTGTACCAACTGTAAGGGAATAAACTTCTGTTGTTTAAAGTCATGGTATTTGTGGTACTTTCTTATACCAACCCTAAAAAATTTAATGCAGTGTATATAAATTGATTCTTATCTGGGCAAATGATTCACAGATGTTGAAGAAAATATGTTATTTATTGTACTTGCATCTATAAGGATTTAGGAATGAGTTTAAACCAAATGGAATTAGAGAACAATAAAATTGGAATTGAATTCTATTACAAATTGTAACCCAGTAATGTACTAACATTTTATCTTTGGTAGGCATTATTAAACACATGGAAATCTACCAAAAGACTTAGAAGAGAGGGGAAAGGAGGAGGATGGGAGAAAGGGGTTTTTTTGGTCTCTGTTAAGGATTTATAAGCACCTTGTCTAAACCATACCATTGATATATATTCAAGACAGAATTCTTTGTAATATTTCAAGTCCAGAAATTTTCAAAAATTGTTGTGAGATAAATCACAAGGGCATTTTTAATTAAGAAATAATGAAGAGCTTTGTAATGTTTTGAACAACCAATAACAAAATAAAATGGAAAAAAAGAGAAATAACAAAGGGTCATATGATTAAATTCCAAATTGAAGTCTTATTTTGAAAGTAATTTGACAATGTATCATTATTTTATAGTCTTAGTAATACTTATCATATAGCTGAGTCTATAAAAATGGTATAGTTTTTATTGTGAATTATTGTATAGCTTAAAATAAATTGGCATAATCTCATTTTAAGTACAAATGGATACAAATTGCCACCATATGACAAAATGTAAATATATATGCCTTGTTGCTCCATTGCCTGGCATGAAGAAGCTGTATCTATATGAAACACTCAGGGTGAACATGAGGCTTCCCAGCCTATCATTTATGTCACAGAGGGCCTTGTCCATTTTCTTAAGTAAATTACTTTTTCCCCTTATCACCATAGTTTTAACACTCACATTATACTGAGATTTCCCAAAGAAAATTTGATTCATTTGTCATGTGGGTGTCATTTTAATTTAAAATTTATGTTTGCATTTAAAGCTCTACATTTTCAAAAATAAACATGTTGGGAGAACTGCTATTCTATAAAGCTGCCTTAATTATATTTGTTTATAATTTTCTGGCAAACTAGGCAGCACTTAAAAGATATGTGTGTGTGTGTGTGTGTGTGTGTGTGTGTGTGTGTAAAGGTATCTTTTAGGATTAGTTTATTTTTAATTCTTGCAAAAAAACAAACTTAACATGTTTCTATGGTTCTTAGATCTTTCATTTTGTAGCTCCTGCCTTCCTCTTTGCTTCAGCCATATTATTATCTTTGTTTCTTTCTACCTTAAGCCTTTTTGTTTATTCTAGTCAGTCTATGCTCATGGTCTCTTCCCACCCCAGTGTCTTTTCAAGAAAGCTTCTCCGTAGCACCCTCCATAGGTCCACAATCACTGTGAAAGCAAGTGGATGACTGCTCTGCTCATATTTTACCTAATAGTGTCTTAAAGTGTGTTAGGCAATCCCATGCACACTGATTTATCATATGGGACATTGTGCATGCATAAAATTCCCACTATGATTCATTTCTCATCTCCAGAATTGACATTGTTTTATTCTACCTTCTCTACCACACTTATCTCCCTAAAATTTCCAGTCTCTCAAGTATATCCATATTCATCATGTTGATCAAATCAAAGCTCTGAGACTTACAATTGTTACCTCCCATTTTATTCCACTTCCCCTATATCTACCAAATTGGCAAATTTATGCAAATAGTAACAATTTTACTTATGTCTTAAATCTGCCTACTTATCCAAAACATCATCTCTCATGATTTTAAGAGCCTCATAAATGGTGTGAACCTTACTTCCTATAATTTATTCTTTTTATAAGCTATGGCGATATTGAAAATTATCAATGAGTGTTCAAATAGGTTGTTATATTTGGATAAGTTGGCACTCAGGTATTTAAAATTGAAATTAAAATTTCTCCAGATAACTGTCTCCCAGTCACTTGAAGTGGTACCTAAGAACAACAAGTACTGTCGGTTTCTTTATATTTGAAATATTTAAATATATACAATCAAAAAAATCTATCTATATACATTTCTATAATTTGCATAATAATTTGTACCTCATGGTTTTTAAATTAATAAAATTAAAAAGATATTTTAACTTTAAGAGATAATTTAAAGTCATAATTTTTTAAAAAAAATAATATATTTTGTTTAAGCAGAATATTCTTTAAAATAATTTAAGCATCAATCATTAAATGAGGCTCTGATTAATGGAAACTTAGATTACTTCCAAGTATTGATATTATAAACTATGTTTCAAATTGTACATATTAATTTTCACTAACATGATTGCATTTAGAGATTCCCAGAAATAGAAATTCTAAATCACAGAATATATATGCATTTGGAATTTTAGCAGATGCCAAATCCATAAAGCTGTGGCAATTTGTGGATTCACTAGCAATGTATAAGTGCTTGCCTTTTTGACCTTCTAAGTACTTGAAGAAAAGTTACTAAGTCCTACTAAGTTAAAGGTGTGTTTTTAGTAGATACATCATATTACCTTCTATGTTTATTTAATGTTATTCCTATTAAGAGTATCTAAATCAACCAGAGCTGATGCTTTACCCAAAGAACAAGAAATAGATAAGTTGCCCCATAAATTATGATGTCTCCTGTCTCAAAAGACACAACTTGAGAAACCTTATTGTTTCTTACCAGTTTAGATTAAGAAGTCCTTATAGTATGAAACTAGGAGTATTGGGAGCAGCACTTAGAAGATTTTGATGTAGAATGAAGCAGGACAGACTGTGGTAGACCAAGCACAAGGAAAGCTCTGATGGACGGAAACTTGTTTAATTAGAAGAGGGAGCTGATAAAGGGAGAGTAAAACTAAACACGTACACAGATGTTGGTGCATCTGACATGAGGTTGGCCATGCATACTGCATCTCAGGAGAGTCTTGCATCACATTAGCTTTGGAGTTCCAGACTTAGTGTATGTGTTTTGTTTTCTTAAAACAATTCCTTCCTTTAGAATTAAGTATTTTATGAAGTATTGTCACTATCTTATTTCACTAAGACAAAAACCAAATAAATAACAACAGAAAAACAACAACACAAAAATAGTCCAGAATGTACTGACTGACCAAGATCACACTGTTCTACAGTCAGGTATTCACCAGGATGAATAGTATTTTTATTTAACAAGCTGCCATATTGTGACTGTTCAGTTTTTTTTTTTTTTTAATTTATATTTCTTCCCTTTCTTTTTCTTATCCGATATTTCCTCCCTTTCCCCTTCTCTCCTCCCTCTGTCTGTCCTTCCCCTTTTATTTCTGTCTTCCTTCAGAGTTAGATGAGAATTTTAAATATTTCAATTAGAACTTTCTAGCCATATGTAGAAGTTGAGTTCATTCTGACAACCATACATGCATGGAATTTGATTTCAGTTCATGATTCCCCCATTTTCCCTCCCATCCTCTCTCTGCTCTACTTCCTTTTACTCATCCACTTACTAATATTTGATGGTTTCTTTTTACTTACACAAAAAGGTGAAATTCCCTGTGCTTTATTTATGTATGCTCGTAACATGATTTTTTAAGAATCCATTCTGCACGGCATCCCTTTTACTTCCTCTACAAACTTTTTGATATCCTATCCTTATCTACTCCTTTTCTTTGTTTTACTCTATCTGCTACATATGAGAGAAAACTTTTGATCTTTGAGGTTCTGAGACTGGCTTTTGTTTTAAAATTAACCTGATGTTCTCCATTTCCTTCAATTACCAGCAAACACCATAATTTCATTGTTCTTTATGGCAGAGTAGAACTCCATTTTGTGTATACACCATGATTTTTTAATCAACCCATCTATTGTTGGGCCTTTGGGTTGATTTTGTAATTTGGCTATTGTGAATAATGCTGCTATAAACACTGAGAAATTGTTGCTATAGTATGCTGATTTTAGCTCTTTGGGAGCAATACCAAGGAGTGGGATGGGTGAGTCATATAGTGGTTCCATCCCAAGTGTTTTGTGGAATATCCACACTGCTTTCCAGAGTGGTTGTACTAGTCTACAGTCCCACCAATAGTGCACAGGATACATTTTTCCTACATCCTAGCCATCATTTATTATTGTTTGGTATTTTAATTCTGGCTCTTAGCACTTCCCTTAGCAGATCTTTGCTAAGACCTAAAACCATGAACTTTCTTTTTTATTTCTTATGCACGCCAGTCCCACAATCTTCTGCTTTTGGCAGTGTTATCAAGATATTTGTACTTTAGAATTTAATGAGTTTTGCACGTAATGGATTTGTGTTTTCATTAGTTCTCCTACTTTGGTTTTCAATGATTTTTCAGAAAGAAAACTAAAGAAACTTCCTTTACCATTCATTACATGCAGTGACTTTTTTCCTAGCACTTTTCAATCTAATACATTATTTTTAGATATCTGGCTATGCAGTAATAGAACTAAATTCTCATGGGATGTGAGCCTTTTCTGCCTTATTTACTATCATACCCCTGGCACCTGGAATATATAGCAGAGACTCAATAAATAAGTTCTACATGATGAACTGATGAATACTATGTCTTTAAGGGCTTTTAGCTGAAAATTAAACATACCAATCTGCACATTTTCTTGATAATAGACTTTTATATTAGAAAAGGAATTCAAGAAAGCTTTTTATTCCTTCATCATCTTTTTGAGAAACCAACTTCAGTCATAGAGAAAAACATATGTTGAAATAAATCAGAAGTCAGCATTAACCAATATTAACTCATTTTTGAAGAAAGGGTGGAGAATCTAGTAAATGCATAAGATTAGTAGCAAAAAAAATTGGAATGGTGAAAAATAAATGAAAGAAAAGTAACATTTCTGTAGTTAAATTCTTGGACAATTTTAGGACTAAATTATGTGTTCCCAAAAAGATATGCTGAAGCCCTTCTCTGTAACATCTCTGAATCTGACCTTATTTGGAAATAAGTCTTTGTAGATGTAGTCAGGTAAAGATGAGAATGTTTTAAAAATGAGTATATTAAAGTGGACCTTAATCCAATATGACTGGTGTCCTGATAAAAATGAGAAATTTAGACACAAAAACAGATGCACACAGAGGGAAGGACTGGTAAAGAAACATAAGAATGACATATAGAAATCTGAGTATGATTTTATATCCCAAGAAATTCTAGGTCTATCAGAAGCTAAGGAAAGAAAAGGTGGGACTTTCCTACATGTTTCCTAGAGACATTGGTCCTGACAACCCTTTGATTCATAATTCTTGCCTACAGAACTGTGACATAGCAAATTGCTAAGGTACTTGGTTATGAAAGTCAAGGCATTAAGATATGTATATCAAGAAGAACTGGATTAAAATAAATTAATTCATGTGACTCCAAATGATCAACACAACATCTTTCCAAATAAGAAGTAATTAGGACTTTAAAAAATATATCATGAGCAATGAGAACAAAATTCTTATCTCAGAAACAAAACAATACTCTGAGGCAGAATAGTCTTCACTAATGTGCAGTGAAATTCATAATTTTTCAGAATTCTTCTCATCCTATAACATACCTGTAGAGAGTAACACCTCTGACACCTAATTTTGTCTAATTTCCATAAATACCATCAGGTAGATGAAGAGAATATTTTCATGTTTTGCATTTATTTTCTTAATATCAGTATTTTTTATATTTCCTCATTTAAGAAAGACTTCACTTTTAAACCATTGGATTTCATGAATTAAAACTAATACTCATGCCTATTAGTTTTTTTCCTATAAATTAAAGTAAGTGATTTGAATGAAGAATGAATTTGTTTAATTTGATGACTAGGATTTAGTAAGGATACAGCAAAGAATAAAATTTTGGTGTTATAGATAATAGCAAGATTGTGATGAAGAAAAGAATTTTTTAAATAATCAAGCTAACCCTTACATGTTGTCAATTTAATAATCATTAGAAATAAATGAATTTAATTTGTAGTTGTTTTGTCAATCTGGTTGTCGAAATCAGAATAACTTAGATGCAACTCATTTGAAAAATAAGAATTTCTAAATACTATTGTAGTTTAAGTTGAACTTAGTAAAATATAAGTTCTGCAATCAAGTATTGGACAAAAGGAGAAGTTAAATAAATCATGCAACTGCATCTCAACAACACATCCCTCAAAATAAAGTTGTACTCTTAAATAATATGAGACATTATAAAACATGATGTTGAATCATTAAATTTATTTTGAAAGTCGTTTATAGCATTATTGGTACATAAGAAGGTTAAATATATATATAATATTTAAGCAGCCTAAAAGCAAAACAAACATTTCCCCAAAATAAACTTCTTACAATTTAGATTTATTAACCAAACACCTTGTATTTCACACAGTCTCACTAAAATTTTGCATGTGAATTTTATTTGAAAAAATTAGTATAGAAAACCAAACACTAATTTTCCAAATATCCAAGTATCTTCATAGAATAATCAATCATGCTGATATCTTTCCATTTCATCAATTTATATAAAGAGATAAGTTTTACAGTTTTATTATCATTTTCTATTACATTAATACTTGATATTTGACTTAAAACATTTTATACATTGTTTTATTTCCCTTTTTTTAACTCAGGAGGAGTCATCAATCTACAAAACTTTGTTTTGAAATGATTTGATAATGTCTATAGAGCAAAATAAATAATTTTATATGAGAAGGAAACAAAATGACAATATCTGCCTTTCTAGTTTTAATCAACTGCTTAGGAAGACAATAAGCAATATTTTAAGTAAATTAAAATGGAATTTGATTTTTACCATGTCTCATATATGCCAAACAATGAAATGATTTAGTTTTCAAAGTTATTATATCCCAATTGATCTTCCAGGCAACAGACTTATTATCTGATTATGAAGATATGCACATTTATCAAAAGCTAGAACCATCTGTCTCAATTCTGTTTAATTTCATTATATATTCATCATTTAGGCAGTCAGCTTATGACATAAGCTTCTTTCAACGAGTAATTCTATACTTATTATCACTTAAGAATGTGCACAGGCAGACATCAGTCAACTCCTATTAGTCTACTTTGAAATTAAAATTATACTACTGATGGGCCACTGACTAGCCAATCATCACTAATACTATATGCTAGAAAAAAAATTCTCTTCATTTCTTTAGAGAAACCTAAAACTATCAACTTTTTTTTTTTATTTGCATCAAAGCACATGTGCTTAGAATTAATGATTTCTTCTTGGATCGAGAAGTACACAAATTAGTATCATATACACATGTTGAAAATTCTTAATTTTAGATTCAGGAAATAAAAGGAGGGTAGGGTAATTATAATGTAAAGTAATTATAATGAAAATAGTTGTACTATTCATGCAATTTTATAATCTTTGAGAATACATCAATTATCCTGCTTAGTGAATTTAGGACAGAATACCAGAATATTGAGCAAAGTTTATTTTCTTTATCTATTATTTTTGACAGAATTGGATCATGATATAGAATCATTTTATAACAATATTTGGTTCTTTTTAAATATCTGGACTGAAGCTTAAAAATATATGGCATTCTATTGTAGTACTACTCAAACTGATTAGAAAAACAACTTGGTATCAGTAAGAACATAGCAAATTACTAAAAATAGGCCATATACTCCGTATATGCCACTTCCCTGTGATTGTCATTATGATCACAGCAGCACAAATAAACTCAAAAATTGCTTGATAATGACTCAAGTGCAAAACATCTTATAAAAGAATTTTTAAATATAACCTTCTATTTTAATTTGGTGACAATTTATGGAAATTATTTAAGAGGAACTCTGTATTTTCTAACAAAGATAAATATTGTGTACTATTTGGAAATCAAGCTTTCTAAATTTAATTTCTCAATGATTAGAGGCAGAGATTAACTATAAAAATGATTGTCATCTCAATCAAAAAGTTTGCTGGAAAAACAGAAGCCAGAACCAGTGAGAGGGCAGTGAATTTGGACTAGGCAGCCAGGGTATTTAAAAAGCTGTAAATTTAACCCAGGATAGCACTTGCAAGCTATTGTTACTTGGCATCCAGGGGTTGTAATGCACTCAGAATTGGCATTAGTCATTTTTAACATTTATAATGAATAATAGGTTAGAGCAAAAATGGAATGTAGAGGAAATCAGATAAGCCAGCTGTGTCTTTTAATTCCATCTTCTCAAAAAAAATCTTTCCAGCCAGCAGCTGAGTTTATGAGTAACTGGCTTAAATTTCTCCAGTGAAAACATCTAAATGAAAATACTATATTAGAAATGCAACCACATAAACAGTAGTCTCAAACCAATAGTGAACCTGTAATGTTGATCTGAACAAATAAAACAGAAACTGAAGAGAAAAGACTGATAGTTGTCTCCCATTGCAGATTCCCACACTGTGGTAGCTTCAAACCCAAAAGCTAAAAAAATTAAGGGGCTGAGAATCATTCTTGTGACACGGAGTAAATAAATCCTTGTAATTGTTGAGATTGATAAAGAGATGTATGTGAACTGTGGTTTTGAGTTGGTCTTTGGTATTATTAATAGGAGAACCGAATGCAGAAATGTGTTCTCTGAAACTAAAGGCTCTAAAATTTTATGAAAGTTGTAATAAACATAGATTTCTCTCTCCCTGAAAGCATTTGAAACAAACATTCTGAACTGAGTGATAAAATCACTCTGTCCTTGAAATTTACTATTCTAGACAGAGGAAAAAGTCATCACATCTGTTTAAATGTATAAACTCAAGAAATTTTGATTGCTTAGTTATGTTACATATAAAATTATGAAGGTGACATTATTACTAAGAGACAAGGAAAGCTTATGAAGGCAGCAGTTAGCTTGCTGGTCTCAAGGTTTTTTTTATCTCTAATTGAACAGCAATCAAGAAAAAGTTTTCTGCATCATATATTGTAGGTTATCTGAATTTACCTGACTCATTTAATCAAAGGGATTAATTACACTAAACTCCCAGGTATATTAAGTTATTCGAGAAATTAAAACAACTTCAAGAAGGAAAGATAAACACAATTGATTGGAAGCTCAGAGGGAGTTACGCAGATCCTAAATTTTTCCCTAAGTAACCTTGGAAAACTTAGTTACCAAAACTCTTGGATTCTTTGTTTTCATATGTAAAAGAAAAGAGTATGCATGTTCCAGATAGTATTATTTATAGCATTGCCATAGTCGATAATTATGGAGGCTAAACTTGAAATATTTTTTTGAGTCAACTCATAGGTCTTTCTACTGTGACAGATGTGAGGTCCCTTCCTTATCTGATTACAGCTGTAATTCCCTTTAACAGGCTATAACAACTGTAGGAAATTTGAATTGCCATTTACAAGTAACTTTCTTAATCTCGGGACACAGTTGTAATAATTTAAGAGATTGTGTCTTAGATTTAAAGGTCCTGTAAAATCTGTCCAAATTATAAAATCATATATACCAAACCAGCACTTGTCTCACTTCTGCTCTCTAAACAACCTATTCTCAGCCTCCCCCAAAACTTCATGTTAGTTATTTAGTAAGTTTATAATAGCTGTATCATTTTTTTCTTTCATTATTCTACAATGTATCTTGAAGTATATATGCACTTAATATATATTTTAACCTCACTTTAAGAACAAATTGTGACACCTACAATGTTGATCCAATTAATGTAATGTTATTTTAGGTACCATTCTTCTATATCAGATGAAAAGGGGGTAATGTTGAACCTTCTGAAGATAAATTCATGTTTGAAATTATAAATAAAGTGATAATTTCCCACATTTTTCTCTTTGTTTCAACCTGTAATAAAGATTTTAATAGTTTTAAGATAAACTAGAGAAATGTATTTCTGCAATTGCAAACAACAAAACCATAATATTTGCAATCTAAAATATTGTCACATTGAAAAGGCAATCTTCAGAAACTGAATATGTTCAATCCATTTTCCTTTGGCTTATACTGTTTTTACAAGGAGTAATAGCCAATTTTACTGTTGCTCTTTGGAACATAATCTCTTTTTCTTCTCAGACTGCTTTATGAGGTTTTTGTGGTATTGTTTTTTGTATTCAGCAGTTTCCTTCCAACTTACATTTTTTTTATTTTAAAATCAAAGTTTTATTTATTCCTTGTAATCTGGAAATAATTTCCTTCTGTTTAAAAGAAAAACTGATTAACTTTTTATGTCCCAGGTAAAGATAAAAGTTATACATATTAATGTACATGCCATTTGAGGCTTCAATTTATGTATACATTGTATAATGTTTAAATCAGGGTAAATACATCTCTCTCATCCAAAATTTATTATTACTTTATGGTGAATACTTTCAAATATTTTATTCTATTTTTTTGAAATACATATTTCATTATTGTTACCTATAGTACCCTACTACACAAGCATATTAGAATTTCTTGCTTGTATCTGTAATATAAGACCTGTTGATCAAACTTGACCCATCCCCTTAGATTACTAGGTTCTGGTAACCACCATTCTGCATTCATTTTTTTTTTTTTTTTTTGTGTGTGTGTGTGTGTGCGTGTGTGGTACTAAGGATCAAACCCTAGCTTGTATATGCTGGGCATGTGCAACACTACTAAACTATGTCTTCAGACATTTTTAATTTTATCTTTTTGAGACAGTCTAAGTTATCCAGGCTGACCTTGAACTTGTGGTCCTCCTGTCTTAGCCTCCCAAGTAACTGGATTATAGGCAAGCACCACTGTGCTCAGCTCTAGTCTTATTCTCTACAAACTCAAACTTTTTAGATTCCAAATATAATTGTAATTATGTTATACTTGTCTCTCTGTGGCTACTTTATTTTAAGTAATGTGTTAAGTAACACATTGATTTTCATTTTGATTCATGTTGTCAAAATGACAGGATTTCATTCATTTTATAGCTGAATAATATTCCATGATGTATATGCAATACATTCTGTTTAGCCATTCACCTGTTGATGAACACTTAGATTGTTTCATAGTATTCTCTGTTGGGAATAGAACTACAGTAGACATGGAATTCCAGAAGATTCTTTGACATGCTCATTTCTTTTCCTTGGATATATATGTACCCATGAGTGGGATTGCTAGATATTATGGTAATACTATTTCTTTCTTGAGTAACTTCCCTACCATTTTCCAAAAAGTCTGTACTAATTTACATTACCTCCAACAACGTGCAAGTGTCACTCTTTCTCCATATTCTTACTTGAACTTGTTATCATTATTATTTTTTAAAATAATAGTCATTCTTAGTATATTCTGGCATTTGTTTATTTATTTTGATTATTGATGTTGAGCACAGCATTTTTTTATATACCTATTGGTCATTTTTGTTTCTTCTTCTAATGTCTTCTAGACATTTTTCATGTCGATTTAGATTTATTGCCTGAATTTTTCAATTTTTGGGAATTTATTATATACTCTAAATATCAATTCATTATCAGATACATAATTTAGAAATATTTTCTTGCATTCTGTAAATTGTTTCCTCATTGTTATCCTTTATTTTACTTTGTAGAAGATTTTTAGTTTGATGTAATCTTGCCTGTCCACTTTTGTTTTTGCTTCCTGTAGATTTGAGGTCTTGGACCCCCAATTTTTCCTATTCTGATGTCCTGAAGTTTTTCCAATATAGTTTTCCACTTTTTCCTGAAGTTTACTTTATTGGTTTCACACTCTAATGGAAGACTAGATTTTGTTAATTGTATCAATACATAGTAGATATTCTTGGCATTAAAAGAAAATTAATGTTTTATTTCCTTTTTTGTTGATATTTTATAAAAAGTTATTAAGAATAGTTAATGATGCCTTCTCAAGAGAGGGAACATCTTATTCTACTTATTTTTCACAGTTATTCTACTTATTTTTCACAGTTAAATAGACTTTAAAGAAAGCTGTTGTAATTTCAGCAAAAAGCCTAAAACATTAATCTAGATATAAAACTGAAAATAATCTAGATATAATACTGAAATAGTGACTCTACTACACAAGCATATCAGAATTTCTTGCTTGTAACTGTAATATAAGATCCATTGATTAAACTTAAACCATCCCCCTAGGTTACTAGGTTCTGGTAACCACCATTCTGGTTACCAAAATAATTGACCATGCATTTTACACATTTTATTTTTTCCCTTGGATCAGATGAGCTCCACTGTATTTTGTATTAGAAGTTTTGTAGTTTTAGTCTTATACTCAACTCTTTAATCCAATATGATCTTAGATTTTATTTATTTATTTATTTATTTATTTTGGTAACAGATGAGAAATAGGAACCTAGTTTTTTTCCTATGTATGTATATATACAGTTTTCATGGCATTGTTTATTGAAGATAATTTTCTTTCTCCAACTTGTTTTCTAAGTAACTTTTCAACAACAACAAAATTATTAGACTACGGATAAATTTATTTGTAGTATCTCTATTCTGTTCCATTTGTTTATTTGTCTATATTTATGCCAATACCTAATAATTTCTATAGCTTTGTGGTATATCTTGGAGTAAAGGAATGTGCTGCTTCCTACTTTGTTCTTTTTGTTTAAAGTATCTTTGGCTATTTGGGGTTATTTGTGGTTTTATGTAAGTTTCAGGTTTTATTTTATTTTATTTATTTATTTAGTTCTGAGGAATGTTATTGGCACTTTGAGAAAGATTACATTGAAGCTGTAGAGCACTTTGGGAGGTATGGACATTTTAAAAATGTTGATTCTTTCAAACTCTGAACTTGGAATGGTTTTCCATTATTCTATTTCATTCAACATTTTTCATCAATATTTTATAATTTTTATTGTAGTGACCCTATACCTCTTTGTTTAAATTTATTCCTAGGTATTTTATTTATTTATTTGCTTATTTTAGTTATAATACACGAGATTTCTATTCAGCTGACTCATTACTGACATATAGGAATGTTACCGGTTTTTCTATATTGATTTTGTATCCTGCAACATTGCTAAACTCTATTATTAGTTCTAGTACGTTCTGGTGGAATCTTTGTGGTATTCTGTATGAAAAATCAGTTTCTTCAAATAGTGAGATTTGACTTTCTCTTTTTCAACTTTGGTGCCATTGTTTCTTCCTCTTGCCTAATTTCTCTAACTAGGACTTCCAGTACTATGTTGAATTAAAGTAGTGAAGGTGGACATCCTTATCCTGTTTCAGATATTATAGAGAAAAGGTTCAGTTTTTCCCCATTCAGCATAACATTAAATATTGGCTTATCATAAATTGCCTATATTAGGTTGAATTATCTTCCTAATTTGCTCAGCAATTTTATCATGAAGCAGTGTTTAATTTTCTCTAATGATTTTTCTGCATCTATTTAGATAATCACACAGTAATATATAAATTATTTCAAACCAGAACAAGTAGATTTATCCCAAGTATGCAAGGCCAGATCAGTTTTTAAATATTATTCATACCACAATCAACATATTAACACAGAAAAAAACATATATTATCATATCAATGGATACAGAAAAACATTTAGAAAAATCTATCACTTATTCATGTCAAACACTATCAGGAAACTAAAAATAAATTGGAACAACTTCAATTTAATGAAGATTATCTAAAAAACAAAAACCTATATCTGACATCATACTTAATGTTGAAAACCTGGTTGTGGGCTGGGGTTGTGGCTCAGAGGTACAGTGCTCACCTAGCATGTGTGAGGCACTGGGTTCCATCCTCGGCACCACATAAAAGTAAAGGCATTGTGTTGTGTCGTCTACACCTATAAAAATTAAATATTAAAAAAAAGAAAACCTGGTTGTATTCACTCAGATCAGATGAAATCCTATCCAACTCTCAAACTGAATGCATATTGTAAGTCATGGGTAAAACAATGAACAAAAACAACAACAACAAAAAGATATAAAAATTATTCAGATGAGAAAATAAAAAAAAAGTCATGAATGCAGATGAGATTGTTAAGTATATGGAAAACTTCAAAGAACCAACTGCAAAACTACAATTATGAGTTAAGTATACTTAGGTAACAGGATTCAAGGTTAATAAAGCTATCACTTGTTTTCTTAGATATCAGCGATGAATAATTGGAGTTTCAATTTAAAAGGTATGCAATATCATTTATATCAGCACCTCTCACCCATGTCCCGTGTGGGTGGTAGAACTTGGGTTTCCTCTGAGTGATGGCCATGACATCAAGCTAAGAAAAGAAGGTGGTATAAAAAATTATATGACACAGAAAGCAATTTTGAAAAGTCGGGATGGGTGGCTCTTTGTCCTTAGGGGTCGAGCTTCCACACTGGGGAGAGAGAGAGCGCGCGAGAGCCCACGTTTGCTTTATTATATATGGGGAAAACTTCAAATGTTTTCCATAGAATCTTCTTCTGCCCAAGAAATTAGGAGGTGGGCTGTCCAGGCCCAATAGGTCAGCAGCCTTCCTAGCCCAGCAAAAACTGAGGCCTTGGGAGTTATGTAATTCATTAAGTAGAAAGAGCCACAAAATGACTTACAATGCCAAACCAAAATCTTCTTGGCTCAAGGCCAAGTGAAGAACCTAAATAGCTCAAGAGTGGCTTCCCAACAATAAAATGAGATATGTTCAATAAAAACTATATATGATTTATGTGAGGTAAATTACAAAAATCTCTTAAATAAGACAAAAATGGTTATATTCAACTGATTTTTGGGAAGGCAGCAAAGACAATTGACTTCTGAAGGGGTAGACTTTAATAAATGGTGCTGAAAATTTGGATGTCTATATAGAAATTAAAAAAATGAATGTTACCCACAGAACTCACATCATACATAGCAATTAATTCAAAATCTGTCATAGACCTAAATATAAGATGCTAAATTTTAAATCTCCTAGAAAAAAAGGCATGAGAGAATTCAATTTACTTTTGCTTATTCCATGAGATTTTGATACAACAAAAGTATGACTAATGAAAGAAAAGATTGGTAAGTTGGACTTTATTAAAATTTTAAAAATTCTATGAAAAAATATTAATAAGAGAATGAAAAGTCAATCCACATACTAGAATAAAGTATTTACTAAACACTTATTTAATAAAGAAATTAAATTCAAAATATGCAAAGTATATTTAAAATTTAACAATAACCAAACAAGTAGCCCAATTAAAAATGAGCAAAACATCTGATTAGATGGCATGGTCAATGACTATAGAAATGAATATATGATATAGAGATGGCCAATATAATATTTGTCATGACCTGCATGGCCAGAAGGGGATTGAGAGAATACAGGCACAGAAATAGAGAAGAAGCTCGGATTGGTGGCTCAGCCAACCCTTCATCCTGGAAGACTGACCACAAGCAAACATGGCACATTTCAAGTATTTATTGTGAGAAAGTTTCTTCAAAGCAAGCAGAATCGTGGTCATAAATCTAAGCAGCCCAATTATGATTTTCGGCTGTGCCCATAACTTTTTGCCCCCAAGGAGCTGGAATCTGAACCTTGAGATTCAGAATTTGAATAGCTCCATGGCTGGCACAGAACCTCCTATCCAACAGAGCATCAGCATAGCAACTGGCCTATATCAGAGGGCACCTTCCCACCAAGGATTCTCCAGAGGGACATCCCCTCTGTCACAGGACAGTGAAGGACCTATAATTCAGTTGCCACTCCTGACAATCTGTCATTTAGTTGAAAATTAAAGTATCAATGAGATAGTACTACTCACATAGTAGAATGGCTAAGACCTTCAAAATAATAATTATAATTGCTATTGAGAATACCACACTTCAGGAACCATAATGTTGAAGAGCACTTTTTTACACATTCTTACCAACATTAGTTAATGTTTTGTAATATTCTATAAAATTTGTTCTAACAGGTATGATGTGATATCACTTTGTGGTTTTAATATGAATTTTCCTAATGATTAAGATACTTAACATTTTTTTCCATTTTTTCATATACCTGTTGACCATTTTTATGTTTTCTTTGAAGACATTCTTGCTGAGTTCATTAGCCTATTTTAAAATCAGTGGGTTGTTTTTGTTGTTGTTGTTTGTTTGCCATTGAGTTAATTAGATTCCTTATATATTTTGGATATTAATCATTTAGCAAGGCCCTTGGTAATCATGATCTCATTATCAATTCAGAATTTTTTTCTTAATCATGGTTGGCTTATTTCTGTTTTATTCTTTTTTTAATTTATTTTTTTTATTCTAATTTGTTATACATGACAGAAGAATGCATTACAATTTATATTATACATATAGAGAACAAATTTTCATATCTCTGGTTGTATAGAAATTATATTCACACCATTCGTGTCTTCATACATGTACTTTGGGTAATGATGTCTATCTCATTTCACCATATTTTTTACCCCCATGCCCCTTCCCTTTCCCTCTCACCCCTTTGTCAGATATAGAGTTCATTTAATCCTCCCATGCTGCCCATCCCAACCCCACTATGAATCAGTCTCCTTATGTCAGAGAAAACATTCAGCATTTGGTTTGTTAGGATTGGCTAACTTCATTTAGCATTATATTCTCCAACTCCATCCATTGACCTGCAAATGCCAAGATTTTATTTTCTTTTACTGCTGAGTAATATTCCATTGTGTATATATACCACATTTTCTTTATCCATTCATCTACTGAAGGGCTATCTAGGTTGGTTCCACAGTTTAGCTATTGTGAATTGTGCTGCTATAAACACTGATGGGGCTGTGTCCCTGTAGTATGCTGTTTTTAAGTCCTTTGGGTATAGACTGAGAAGTGGGATAGCTGGATCAAATGATGGTTCCATTTCCAGCTCCCAGAATCTCCATACTGCTTTCCATATTGGCTGCACCAATTTGCAGTTCCACTAGCAGTGTATGAGCATGCCTTTTTCCCTATATCCTTGCCAACACTTATTGTTGTGTTTGTTCTTAATAGCTGCCATTCTGACTGGAGTGAGGTGAAATCTTAGTTTTGATTTTCATTTCTCTAATTGCTAGAGATGTTGAACATTTTTTCATATATTTGTTGGTTGATTATATATCATCTTCTTAGAGGTGTCTGTTCAGTTCCTTTCCCATTAGGCTATTTGAGGGTTGTTTTTTGTTGTTGTTGTTTTTTTTTTGTGTGTATACTTTTTGAGTTCTTTAATTACCCTAGAGATTAGTCCTCTATTTGATTTTGTGAGTTACCCTAGAGATTAGTCCTCTATTTGATTTTGTGAGTGGTAAAAATTTGCTCCCAAGATGTAGGCTCTCTATTCCCCTCACTGATTGTTTCTTTTGCCAAAAAGAAGCTTTTTAGTTTGAATTTATCCAGTTTATTGATTCTTGATTTTAATTCTTGTGCTATAGGAGTCTTATGAAGGAAGTTAGGGCCTAATATAATATGATGGAGATTTAAGTCTACTTTATCTTCTAATAGGTGCAGTGTTTCTCATTTAATTCCTAGGTCCTAGATCCACTTTGAGCTGAGTTTTGTGCATGGTGAGAGATAGGGTTTTAATTTCATTTTGTTGTATATGGATTTCCAGTTTTCCCAGCACCATTTGTTGAAGAAACTATCTTTTCTCTAATGTATGTTTTTATTTTTTGTTTTATTCCTTTGATATTTTAAGATGAAAATTTAAAAAAAAACCAAAAAACTATTTTTAATGGAAAGCTTGATCTAAAAGTTTTGTTTAAATTTTCTTCTGAGTTTTTTAAAAGTCTGTACAACTATTTCTTCTCTCAAAATAAACAGCTTGACACCTTTAGATAAACATGGCTCCTCATTCTCAGTTCAAGTCTTTGGAGTTTATTTGTGATAAATAAACACATGAATAAATAATTAAGATTATTTATTTAAATATTTGGGGTCTGCATCTGATATATTTTCAAGCAGATTTTAAATAATTCTTTTTAAAAAATTTTCTCTCAGGATGTGGGTTAAATTCTTCACTTACCATTACAATAATTGGGTTTTTAAAAATACTTTTTTAACATAAAGTTATATTCTGTAAGTTCTCCACAATGATTTAGTTTTGAAATATTTTTCTTGACCAAACTAAATTATTATATTTGATGGGATCTTCTATTTCTGAATTTTGAGGATAAGATCTATACAGAAATAATAAAAAAATACATTGAACATCATTAAAAATTGTGTTTCTAGAACTTAGGTTTCCTTACTTGTAATTTTTTGTTCTGTCTACTGCATTTAACTCATCCTATACTCAATAAGCTGCTTCTGTCTGCTTCCTCCTTCTTTCTTCCAAGATAGCATACTAAAGTAGTAAGTGAATTTTTTAGAAAAGTAGCAAATACATTAGATTATTATCATTGTTGTTAATCTAGAAGTATTTCTTCACATGGTAGACTTTAACAGATAAGTGGGACCAGCCAGAAAAAGGAAAATGAGCAGGAGTTTACCTTTCTGTAAGTTTTTCTTTATTCATTGCTACAATGTGATTTCCTCTTTAAAAATCTCTTAACGTGTGTAAGAATCTAGATTAAAATGGCTTTTTAATTGTCCTTTTCATAACATTTATTATCAACATTTATTCACTAACTGGTTATGAATATTTATTAAAGTTTCAAATTTTTAAAAAATTAAGTTACTAAAGTTTATTGGTAATATATACGAATAGATGAGCTTACATATATAAATAGAATTTTTTTTATATTAACTTTGTAGATGGCAACATGGCTAAACTTATTTACTAGTCCTAGAAGCTAATTTATAAGTTATTCTCTACACTCTACATAGGCAATCATATTATCTTTCAATACAGAAATTTTCATTTCTTCCTTTACAATCTGAAATTTTTTCTTGTCGTATTGCTTACCCTCTATTTGTTTCTATTATAAGTGAAAAATCTTTAATTATTTTACTGTTAAGGGTGATGATAACTGTGGGTATTTTGTGGATTTCTTTTATCAGTTAAAGAAAATTTCCTTTATTTCTAATTTTTGAGGTTTTTCACCTTTAGAAACGGATAAATCTTATCAAATGCTTTGTTGCATATTCTGAGATGATCTGTCACAGGACTAAACCTCATATTGGATAAACATTTTTTATATATATATCAGAAGGTAATGATTTGAGGAAATGATAATATAATATAACAATTGTTCTTTGGTTTTTTACCATTATGATTTGCATCGATTTATTATGAGATTTGTACTGCTTTGCATTGCTTGGGTAAAACATCACTAGGTCATAATCTGCTATCATTTTTGTATATTTGTGGAACCAAATAACACAGTGTAAGAAAGCTACTCCCAAACAACAGAGTGGATTAATAATGCATATTAGTGTTAATGAGTTCTCTCAACCATCTTTCCTGTAAAGAGCAGTTTCATATTGTCTTAACAGTGCAATTCATGTGGAATGTCCAAGGAACAGGTAATATAAACTGGACTACGATTACGTAAATACGAGCAATATTTATAAATTAGAAAATCTAATAAAAGAGAAACATTTCAACTGAAGGTAACAGGTTAATATAGACAATAAATGCAATATAATCAGAATGTATAAGAAAAAAGATTTGCTGTGATTTTTTTTAAGCTCATCTTATTATGTATGTTCATGTGTATAAATAAAACTAAAGATATTTTCAACAGTTTTAGGAGACACAGAAACATCTAAGAGAGCTTTGGGTTCTTCAAATCTTTATGTTCTTAGTCCCTGATCCTTATGTATATTTGGAGATAAGCTAGAGAAAGGAAGAAATCAGCTACATAATGGATTTCCTCTTTTATATTGTTATCTTTGAATATAATTTCTAATGATTTAAAATGAATGAGCTTAATGAAACTTCCTGGAAGGATGCTTTAGTAGATTTCACTTGTAAATAATTATTTTTTCAGTAAATACATAATTTGACCCTGAAGTAAAAATGCAAGTTGATTATATTTTATTAACTATAGTGAAAGAAGTAAATCTATGCCTATTACCAACACAATTTTTTTAACAAACTAAATGTTGCAATGATAAAATGAAAACAATTCACATGCTATTGTATAATTAAACAGAAATCAATCTAATGCAAGTGAAATCACTTTCACAAATATTTTAAAACTAGATAATTTCCTCATTGTTTCTGAGTATAACATTTTTAAAAATGTAAAATACAGCTATCTTCTGAATGAGCTTTTCTAATCTTATAAATTATAATACAAATTTAAAACAATGTACTTTTATAGGAAAATTTTAATTTTATATCTTAAGCCATCAATTCCAAATTGATCTAATCAGATTACTTTTATGTCTTCAAATACATTGCTAACCTTTTTCTGAAAATAGCACATTTCAAGGTGAATGTATCACAGGACTAAAACTCATATTGCATAAACTTTTTTTATATCAGAAGATAATAATTTGAGGAAATGATAATATAATAATAATAAACTTTTTTCCTGTATAATTATTCTCACTGCATGCAATAAATGTTTGTGTTTTAACAAAATAACAACATCTAGCTCTCTCATCGATTATGTTAATTCTTAAACCTGAAACACAGAATCAGAAGAATTAAGTAAATATTTGTGCAGTTAATAGATTTTCCAACAAGTTCTTTTACATGTGATGGCATTTCAAGAATGATAAAAACACATTTTTTCAGGTATTATTTTGTATATATCTATATGATTTCATCTTAATTTTTCCAAAGAAAAAATGTATTTATCTTTCTTAAATAGAAAAGAAGAAAGGAAAGAAAGAAAGAAGGGAGGGAGGGAGAGGAAGAAAGGGAATGAAGGAAATCCCATCTCCATGTTTTCTGTGGTCCTGGGTATTTCCAAAGAGCATTTCCCTTTTAAATACAACTGAGGTAGACACTGTGGTGTACAAATTATCTTGGGCCATGCAACTTTTGTATATTCCTCTCTGCTAGTGAAAATTTGTCAATCCAATTGTTGTTTATGGCTGATTCTTCTAAAAAAATTTGATTTTCTTTAGAAACCCCTATGATGGGAACTCCTCCTGCAAAGCACAGTTGTTAGCACAGTTGTTATGGTGATGCCCTGTTCAAAGGAGGTTCAGCGCTTTCCAGGGAACTCAGTCTTGACCCTCAATTTGGACAACAGCTTCTTCTGGGATGAGGGGGATTACAAGTGTAAACTGATTATTGTAATTGGGTCTGCTAGTCTCTGACCTTGGTCCTGCTTGCCTTGAAACTTTCTCATGGAAAACACCTTTGATGTTTCCCACCCACATCCAGGGTTTGAGGTGGGAATGGTGTTCCCCTCAGTGGAATGCGCTGGCTGAGAAATAAAACTAAGAGAAACAGAATGGTGAAAAATCACAGCACACAGAAAGTAGTTTGAAAAACAGGGGCAAGACAGGCAAGCTGATCAGACAGATTGAGCCTCTGGTAAAATGGCACCAGTGCCTGCTTTATTTATATTGGGTAACATCAAAAGTCTTCCACAGAATGTTCTTCTCCAAAAGAAGTTAAATGTGGTCTGTTCAGTTTCTTAGCATTATGCCCATCTCTGGAGCTACTATGAAGAACCTTTCTAGCAGAGTGGAGGGAAAGTCATGTGCTTTGAGCGATGTATCGCTGTTGGAAAGATACAGAAAGTTTCCAATGCCAGGCCTCTCTCTCCCTGGTTTTCGTGCTGAGAGAAGAGCCTCCTGTATTTCATAGATGGCTTTCCACAGATGTAAAAATCTATTTTAATAAAGTGCTGAGCTGGCTCTGGGTCATTCATCCCTCATCAGGGGATGGAGAACCATCAGGCCCTGGCTTTTTCTCTATGTGTGTCTGTTTGTCTTTTCTTCATTCTCATCGCCCCTCACCAGTTTCTGAATTAATGGTCATGCAGGTTGGGGCAACTAACTGTGCTTTATCTTTTTGTGATACTTTGCTAAAAGCACTACAAACTAGTACCTCAGTAAGTTCCATTACACTAATAGTTGTTTATTTTGACTATGTCTCTTAAAGCTACTCACTTGGTAGAACCACCTGATTTGTTTGACTGTTTTCTCACCTGCAATTTCCTCTTCTCATTTCCTGCTGTTAGATTGCTAGGCCAATGGAATGGAACATACTCTATATTATTGTAGGACAATCCCCATCCCAACATGTTGATATGCTCCTAGAAAGAAGTCCTAAATGTAATACTAAAGTGGAAATTTCTTCTATCTAGTGTAAAATTCTCTGTTCCACATTAACATTCAGAAAGCTAGATTTTCTTCTTCTTCTTTTTCTTTTTTGTTTGGCTTTTGGTGTTTGTTCTGTCAGCTTATAGAGGAGAGTCATTGTCAGCATTATTGAAGCTGGATCACATGTACAACTGTGCTATGGCTTAAGGACAGGGGAAGGTTGTTCACAAGCCAGAGCTTATTCCTAAGGATATGCTTCTATAAACCATGCTTATCACTTTTCTTATCTTCCTTTAGAGAAAATAAGACTACATCTTTGACAGAGATGTTCTTGACCACACTTTATAATGACTTTTTAGAGAAATTTCTTGACTAGGCATTAGCATAGAAACTTGTTTTTGTCCTGCCTGATCCACTCTTTGTAAGAATCTTGGTAAATCAGGTTACTGTAAACCCCTTATTAATCCTTAATATCTTATCAAGTGTCCATCCTTTTTTATAAGTCCTTGACTTGTCTGAGGCAAGAATTCTTACAGATTAGATTAATAGCTATCCCTCCTGCCCTCTGTGTCTTCTCTTAGTAAATTTCCACCCTCTTGCTTTCTCTCTCTGCTCCTTGGCTATGAATCTGAATCTGCACTCATCAGTTGTATTTGGAGTTGAACCTGAGTCTTCTTCCCTATTATAATAACCCTATTTCACTAATTATGAATAAGACTTCTTTTCAATTACCAGTCCTGAGAATAATGTTTTTCTTTAACAACTTCAGCTGTTAAAGGAAGACTGTAAGATCTAGCATCACTGGGCATCTATGAACTCGTATTTCCATTTGTGAGTGAAGGGGAGAATTCATTTGTCAAATGACTAACAAATTCACTAAGAATTCATACTAGTTCAACTTTTGCATGATTAACATTAAAATCGAAATTAAAGCCTGGGGTTTTGGCTCAGAAGTAGAGTGCTCACCTAGCATGCATGAGGCACTGCGGTTCTACCCACAGCACCACATCAAAATAAAATAAAGGCATTGTGTTCACCTATAACTAAAAAATAAGTGTTTAAGGAAAAATCAAAATTAAATATGAATATGCCCATCATACAAGTATTAAGTTCTCATTCTAGATAAATTATAAACATCATTTTATCTGTACAGAAGAAATGGAAGATACAAGAGAATTAAAGGATAGGGGAATTAAATTTAGAGAGGTAATGTATACTAAGAGAACTTTAGTCTAATAAATTGTATATTGAAAATCTGCTAAGATAGTACAGTTTGGGTGCTCTTGACATATATACACACAAAAGGGAACTTTAGAATAAAATGAGCATGTTGAATTGTTGACTGTAATAATCATTTCACCATGGATATGTATACCAAAATATCATGTTTTGTACTTTAAATTTATATAGTAAAAAAAGTAGTTTATGAGAATTCCAAAAAGTATATTTAAGTAAATAAATTTAAGTAAATATTTATTTTAGTAAATATTTATATTTATACAAGTAAATACATATATTTACTCATATAAAATACATTTTAGTAGATGAAAAACATGCTTTTTGAACAGAAGTTATATTGTAAAAACACAAGGAAATATATCATTGAGATCTTTAATTTGATGTTTTATTTATGTTTCTTATCTATAGGAATATTATTTCTTATTACCAATATATATTAACTATGTAATTACAGGGGTTATAACTTATTGAATTTCCACAATTTTCTTTCCATTATATTCTCATTAAAATGAGATAAGTAATGAATTTTAATCCATAGTATTTATTCATATATATAGGTAAATAGAAAGCATTTTAGAACATGCAAACAATTTTAAAATTAACATGATAAATTTAAATAAATTGAATATGCAGAAAATGAAAATGTATTTTGCTGTTAAAGCAATATTGTGAGTTTAATTCATATTCAAATATTTTATGTTTAGTAACTTCAAACAAAAGAGAAAGTGATTTGAACAGATGTGATCTTAGTATGATTCCACTCTATAAAGAATATCATGTTGAGCTACCACAGGCCTATAAACCAAGGAGAAGAATAAAGAGTGACTTTTATGTAGTCCCACAGGATACTCAAAGTTGATTTATCATGTGGCATGTCTGGGCATCCCAAATGGATGGTTAAAATAAATATTTGATGCTAGTGGAAAACAGTGAAGAGCAAAGAGTAAAATATTCCTTTCACTGGATGGAAAAAAGTCTTTCTCTAAATTTAGTTCCACAAGGAAAACAAGAAAACTTATGTACATGTTATAAAATAAAACTGAAATGTTTTACTTACACATTTTGAGGTTGCCATATCTGTCTCTATATTTTTTTTTTTCTCTCTCTCCCTCTCTTTCAAGATCTTCAGTGGGCCTTAGTCACTGTATTGGTAAAAACTCCCTGTCTAATATTCCCATAATGGAATGTAACCACTGGAATACAGTGTGTTTCAATGTTTTGCTTCCTGCTGGAAGCCAGATAGCCTGCTTCACAGTCCAGCTTTGTCATTTCTCAGGAGGATGACCCTTCCTCAATTTATTTATGTGTAAACAAGTATAATAGTAATAGTATCTACATCACAGATTGTTGTTATATACATACACACACACACACACACACTATATATATATATATATGACATCAACTGTCATTTTTTTTTAAATATACCTGCTACATATGCCCATTTGCAAAGCCACTTTATCATAGATATTTTGGGCTAGCTAGACATCAAATAAGGAATGTAAAGAATGAATCTGTGGTATAATTCTGATCCTAAATAGTGGGAGATATAGGTTGGTTAAACTGAATGAGCTAGTCCTGAGAAAGTTCAGCGAGGTCTCTTTGCTTAATTTTTTTTTTTAATCACTATTGACTTAAAATAGGGTAGATTTGGCCAGATGAATTGGAAAATAACTTCATGTGAAAAGCAAAACTTGTAGTGAAACCCTAGTAATGAGGGAGTGTATTTTGGAAAGACAAAAAAAAAAAAAAAAGAAAAGAAAGAAAAAGAAATTCTTTTTTTTTTTTACCTATAACAAAGAAAAAAGCAGTGAATTAGCTCATCATGGGGCTGGATAAGTAGCAATTAAAGAGTTTGAATTTCATGTGTATTTTCCATAGCACAATTTTTGGGGGCATGGGGGTATGGCAACATTAGATTAACTTTTCTTTAGTATCACTGAGGAGCATGACTTAGCAGGAACTTTTGTTTTTGTTTTAGTTCTTATTTGTAACATACTAATGATGTGGCCTGGGGCAAGATACCAAGTTGTCTAAGTAAGGATTACATTATTGTATTTGAATAGAGTAGAAATCATATATAGATTATTATTATGGGTTGAATCATGTTCCCTACAAAAAGATATGCTGAAATCCTACCCTAATTCCTACAACTATAGAATTTGTGGTCCATCCTTCATATAGGATCACTGCAGATGTAAATAGGTAAAATAGAATCATACTTGTAATACAGTTCTCCAGAGAAATAAAACCAAAAAGATCGTGATAGAGGTTTATTACAATGTGTGTTGGTTCATGCAAGTATAGAGACTGAAAATTCCCATGATCAGCAATCTGCAGCCTAGAGATCCAGAAAAGCCAATGGTGTGGTTTGAAAGGCTGATAACAAGAGATTTGATAATGCAAATTATAGTCTGTTGGAAGGCCCAGGAACCAGGAGAATTGAGGTCAGCTCAAGCAGTAAGGCAGAGAGATAGTGAAAATTCCCTCCTTCATTTTTTTGTTCTATTTAGACCCACAAAGGATTGGATAATGTCCATCCACATTGGAAAGAGCAGTCAGTTTTACTAAAGTCCCCAATTCAAAATTGATCTCTTCTAGAAACACCCTCACAGCCACACCTAGAAATACTATTTAACTAAATATCAGAATATCCCAGATACAGTCAGATTGATTCATGAACTTAACCATCAAAATACAGGAATAGAGTTGTCTCCTAATCTGATTGATGTCCTTATAAAGAAAAAGCTAAAAAAGAATTAAATATGAAAAGACAGAGATATACAGAGAGAAGACAGCCATGGGAAGATGCAGAGATTCAAGGTGCCACAAGCCAAGGAATATCTAGCTTCACTGAAAATTAGAAAGATTATCTTCACCCAAAGGGAGGATATCCTCACTCAGAGGAGGCATGGCTCTACCAACTCATTGGTTTGGTATTCCCACTCTCTAGAAATATGATAGGAAAATAATTTCCGCTGTTTTAAGCCACCCAGTTTGTGATAATTTGTTACTACAACCCTAGGAATGGGCTATTGAAAGCTCTTTCGTGTTCTCCAAAAATTCCTGCTAAGTCATGCTCCCCAGGGATGCTACAGAAAAATGAATCTACTGTTGCCATAATTCACAAAATTGTGCTTTGGGAAATACACATGAAAATCAAAACTCTTTAGTTAGCTACTTATCCAGCCCCATGATGAGTTAACTCACTGCTTTCTTTCTTTGTTATAGGTAAAATAAGCAATTTTTTTTTTTTTTGTCTTTTGTGTTTTCTGATTTGGACACTAATCATAGTTATTGCAATTATTTCATTTATATGAGAGTTTTCACATTAATCTATAAAATATCTGAGGAGAGTGTCTATTTATTTTGTGAATTATTTTATCTCAACTTAAGTGATAAATGTTTAATTTACTATATTTTATGAATTTAGGCAGTGAATTTAAAATTTCAGTCATACCATTAAGTTCATATATAATGAAAAATAAAATGTTTTATGAAAGATAATTTTTAATTATTACCTGAGAGTAATTAAATTAATAGACAACATTTTGCTTAATATTTTTAAAAATAATTGTAAATATCTTTATGCAATCTAACTGAAAATTTTTTTATAAGTATAATTCTTAATATAGTAAGATGATAATTTCCCTCTTGTTTTATTGAGTTATAGTTAACATACATTGCTTATCCTTTCAAAATGTACAACTCAGTAGTTTTTAGTGTATTTGCAAAGTTGTGCACTAATTATCACTATTGAATAGGATATTTCATTACCCCAGAAAGGATATCTCATACTACTTAGTTGCCATTATACAGTTCTTTTTTCTTCCAGTTCCTGCCATTAATTTAC
Source organism: Marmota flaviventris (assembly GCF_047511675.1). Classification (NCBI taxonomy): domain Eukaryota; kingdom Metazoa; phylum Chordata; class Mammalia; order Rodentia; family Sciuridae; genus Marmota; species Marmota flaviventris. The sequence continues at coordinate 49,005,113 of NC_092504.1, read as the reverse complement.
TTTCTATTTCAAAAAATCTATGTATTCTCAATATTTCACATGAATAAAATCTATGCAAACATTTTATATAGTTTATTTCGCTTAGGATGTTTTCAATGTTCATCAAAATTGTAGCACATATTTCATTCTTATGACTGACTGAATGTGTATCCATTGTATGAATGAATTTTTTTTAAATCCATGACTCAGTTAATAAACCAATGTATTGTTTCCATTTTTTTGGCTATTATTAAGGATGATGCCATAACTATTTTCTCCAAAAATAATCAATCTTACAATCCATATTTATTCATAGTATTTATGCAATGAATTTTTCAATTAAAAAAAAAAAACTTAATTACTTTTCTGGCTTTATTTATGAGGGATTTGATCTTAAATTAATCTTAACATAATATGCTACATTTATAGATGTGAATTGATCTTGTGATTATTTTTATTAATATTTCTATTATATGTTTTATAATATTTCTATTATTTTCATGTTTCATAATGATTAAATTGCAATTGAAATTAGAGAAGGAATATCCATAGAAAAGTTTTAAGTAAAATTAAGAAATTTCTGGAAACTAAATTCCATACAGTTCAATCTCATACTAATTAGAATACAAATAAAATGTTTCCTGAGATTTTTTTATAGTAAGGGATGCACAAATAGTTCATGTTCTGCCAAGGAAGAGAAGAAAAATAAATATAATACATTGTTTTTTAAATCATAAGCTATTTGATGAATTATCAAGGACAACTAAGAATGACTGAGAATATAACTTTATGAATTTCAAGAACAAGATATAACAAACCCAAGGTAAATACATTATTAGTCTCATTAAATCCATATATGTACAAGACTTATAACTACAAATATATTATGTTATATATTTCGAGTTGAAGTAGAAAACCAAATTTTTGCCATAATTTGACAACTCACTTTGGATAGAAAATATAAGAGATACTATTTTAAGTAAAAATTTAGGACCCATAAGCACAAATTGGATTCCAAATGATCTGAACATTTGATTGTTTATCAAGCTTTAATTATTCAATACAGTATGCCTGGACTTTTCCTGTACAGTTTTATTTTTTTGTTGTTGTTTTTGCTGCTATTATTTTTAAGATTCTTAATATAACTAGAACTCTCTGTATTTTTTTTTTTTTTTGAGACTCTCTCAGCTTAAATGAACATTAGGTACTTATCAGATCATATACCTCCTCAAGAACTTGAAAAAAAAAAAACTAGTGTGTTATAAATAACAAAATAAGTAACAATATATCACATCATCCATGTGGTGTTGATTCTGCAGGAAAGCAGGATGCTGGAGTTAAAGGGTCATGGAGGCTTCCACAAAGATTTCAAAGGACGATCTCTTAGACCAGGCAACGTGTATTGGCGTCAGAATCCCTGTGAGCTACCTCTGAAGGGGGAATGCATAAAGCTGTAAAGGAAAAGCCAAAGTTGGAATGGAGACCCTAGGAATTAAGAGATGGCAGCAACAAGAACTGTCTACTGACAAAAGATGCTGGCTGTGGAGGAAACTAGGCTAAACAGAGGACATGTGGGCTAAAAGCAGCAAGGCCCAAAGTCAGGGTACCTTTTGAAGAGTACATCTCACTGCCATGTGTCCTAAATTCAGTAGGAGGAGTTATGCCTGGCTAGGTTGCAATCTAATTTTTGTTCTATCTCTTCTTTTTCTGCCCCTATTCTTCCCTTTGGGAATGGGTATGTTTAATCTGTGCCACTATATATTGGATATATGTATTTGCTTTTAATTTTTTACATGGGCACACAGCCAAGAGTTTTCCTTGAGTCTCAGATGACACTTTGAACTTGGATTTTTGGGCAATGCTGGAATTGTTAAGACTGTGAGAATCTTGGAGGTGGACTAAATGTATTTTGCATTATGACATAGATAGAAGCTTTTGGTGGCCACAGGCAGAATATTGTCATTTGGATATTAGGTATCCCCTCAAAGCTCCTATGTTAATTCAGGGATGGTTGAAGGTGAATTGATTAGATTGTGATAGCTATAAACTTCTCAGTTTATCCAAGTTTGAAGAGACTATTTAGGTCTGTAGGCGGGGGATGGGGTGCATGACTGAAGGAGGTGGGTCACTGGGGATATACCTAAAAGGGTTCATCTGCCTTGACACCCTTATTCCCTTTCTTGCTTCCTGGACGCCAAGAAAATATCAGTGGTCTCTCCCACCATGACCTTCCCCCATGATGTTTTGCCTCACAAGGGACTAGAGCAATGAAGTCATCGTCTCAGGGACTAAACCTCTAATACCATGAGACAAAATAAACTTTTCCACCTTTAAGTTATTATTGTTGGATATTTTATCACAGTGAAGAACAAGTAACACAGAAATTATTTTTTATTAAAATAACTTTTAATATGCAAGTGTATTATGTACACTATGATGATTTGATATATGTATAAGTATATAATCATGAAATAATGATAATTAATATTTTCATCTTTAACACATTTAAAATTTTTAAAATTAACACATAATAATATATATTTATAAGGGAAATATATTTCTAAATATGTATATAATATGTACTGATCAAATCAGGATAATGAACACTTTCATCTCATTATTATTTTGAGTTTAAGCTTTTAAGCTGCTGTCTTCTATTAACTCATCAACTACACAGTAAGTTGTTGTAAACTGTAGTGCTCACACTGTTCTGTAGTGAACACTTTGCTCAAGACTAGAACTCATTATTTCTATCCAACTGTTATCCAGTCTCCTACTACTCTTTCTCCCCTTCTCAATCTCTATTAATCAGTATTATACATTCTGATTGACTTCTATTTTTACCATTCATATATGAGAAAACATGCAGAATTTGTCTTTTTGCATCTGACTTATTTCAGTAACATAATGTATTCCAGTTCAATAACAAAATGTACCATTTTGCTGTCAATGATAGGATTATTCCCCGCCTGAACAATACTCCATTAAGTCTGTACAATGAAACTATATAATCTTTTAAATTATTCAATATAGTGACCTATCTTTACTAAAAGTGCATGTATTTTACACATATTAAAATATTTCTTCTGATAGTGTTTATTCTTCTTTATATTTTGAATTTATTTTCTATTATTATAAATCCTATTTGTTTAAATTATTAATTGAAGCTCTGCTTTTTTATTTTCAATGTGTTACATTTATTTGCCATTTTATTTATTTATTTATTTATTTTAGTACTGGGGATTGAACCCAGGGGTGCTTAACCACTGAGCCACCTCCCCAGCCCTTGTTAGATTTTAGAGACAGGGTCTCACTAAGTTGCTTAGGGCTTGACTAAGTTGCTGAGGTTGGCTTTGAACTCAGCCTCCTGAGCTGCTGGGATCATAGGCATGTGTCACTGCACCCAGGTGTGTTTATCACTTTGTTGTATAATTTACAATTTTTGTCATTACTTTTTAATAAATGGAAGATAACAATTCATTTTAGAAATGAGTAAATTTAGTCAGGATTGAAGAACATTTAATTCTTGGTGCTCCTGGTTTGCTTTAAATATGCAAATCATTTTTTTTCTGTTTTAACTTTTGAATATGGAAGAAAAAGCAGTGATGATGTAGAAAGTAACTGAAAATATTACTATATTTTCACTAAGAAGAATTGAAGGTAAATATTAATTTCACCCATCTTAAGCTTTTCATAATAACAGGAATAAAATAATTATAGTATATATTTTGAATACTCATTGACAATCAACTTTTGCATTCTACTCCAAATATAATTAAACTCGTTTCCAACATGACTACTTTCTAAATATTTTTACATTTTTACATAAACATAAGTGTATTATTAAAAACTTATTGTGTTCTTTTATAGCTCATTTTTAAACCTCTATATTCAATTCATTATACTAAACATTTTAATTATCAAATTACTCATTTCTAGATAATAATGTGGCAGGTAATACATGTTAAAATTAAATGTAGTAATTAAATATCACATTTGTCTCATTATGTTCTATACTAGAAATAAGATTTCCAAAGCATAAAATGTACACTTTGAAATATACCTGGACCATGCCTACTTACTTTTAAAAGTGAGATTTATTCATTTCTAGTACCTTAGGGTATCTCTGAGTATTTCAGTTTTTAAACAAAAGTTGCTGAAAAAAAGTTTAAAAAACTAAGAAAGCATTATTTTAGGTATAATCTTATATTTAGTGCTTCACTCTGCTAACCATACTTTTTACTTTCTATATTCTCATACTCTTATTTGTTAAACTTGGTCACCATTTCCTGGGTTAGTTAATTCCTAAAGGTAGCAGACAACTCACCTTTTCAGACACCTTTCATCACCAGTCAACCAATTCAGAGCTGCTATCCCCAATGATTTCTTTTCTACAGTTCTCACTTTCTAAGCCCCCATCCACCTACATTAATCAATGCAGTACCAGTTTTTTATAATTTTATATTGATTTTTCTTTAAAAATGATCATACATTCTAAATATATAATACTGTATTTTAGGGGTGTTTAAATCACATAACGTTAAACAAATACACATTGTTTGGAGAACTCCTGTGATGAAATAGATGTGATAAATAAGAGAAAATGTATAAAGGATTTTTTATAAACCAATAATTACAGTGCAAATCTTAGAAAATAAATGCATTAATAGAATGATAATCTTTTCATTCAATGTTCTAATTATTTGTAAACATCTAAGTGATATAGCCAACATACAACTTTCATTGAGATATATACATTGTTAGGTATTTTAAAAATGTATTTTGTATAAATATATATGTATAAAAATATATTTTAAAAAACTTTGCCTATGGAACAAAAATAAGCATCAGAGAAACATGAAAAAATAAGGCTTTTCAATAATGGAAGGGTTCTTCCCTAATATTATTTGATCCACTGAATACTAAAAATATCTAAAAACCCAGACTGTTGGAATGATAAAGTTCTTGCATGACATAAATTCTTTTTTTGCTATTAAACTTTGTTAGAACTCTTTCATAATGTGTTCAACTCAATTCTTGTCACATCTTGCTTCACCATTCTCCTTAATAGTAAAATTGTAAAGGAATTTGTCTTGAAAAGAGACATTACTGAAGGTAATCATTTATATATTCTTCTTGCTTACTGTAAAAAAATAATAAAACTAATATATTTTTAAATTAAAAATAGTGCAATATGATCATCTTCACTTATTACTGACCTTAATGATATTGTTCTGCCACATTTGGTTTACAGAGCCTTAGTCTACCATACATAGGAGAGAAACACACTTAACCTGATGTATTTTTGTCTTTATATATCCTTAAAAGTATTCCCTGAAAATTAAAATGTCTGTTATCACATCAAATTCTTAGACATCAGATAACTTTTAACATATCATAATACATTTGTTTATTTAAACTTTTTAAATAAAATTATATTTTTGATAGATCCCTAGGAAGCATGCCTACATAATTTGCATTTTTTGACAAATAGTATTTTACCTGAGAAGTAAAATAGATGATACTGAGTCATACATGAAAATAAACATTACCTAGATATTCATTCACTTAAATAGTTAAAACCTTTCTATCACATGGCCCTCTTGGAAATGTGAACTTTACAATTCTAACCAATAAAATCTTAGATTACTTTTGAGTAAGAGGAATGTCTGGCATGTTACTGCTTAGTTAAAAAAAAGTCTAAAAGGAGAATTTCTTCAATCTTCTCCATTTCAGTATAAAGAACTGACAGAAACAGTAGGAATATTTCATTTGATTAATTAAAGCTAATTTTATAAATCTCTTTTTATTCCAAGCTTGTCATATAGGTAAGTTCAGGCAAGATATATGAACTCCAAACATACATTAGCATTCTTTATGGTAATTTTTTGTCCCATAGTTACTATTGACTCTGTTAGTATGAAGACATGGCTACGATAATACAAAATTGGGCTCAACTCTTTTTATAATAACCTACACAATTTTATAATATTTTTATTTGTTCTTATTAGTTAAACATGATAGTAGAATTTATTTAGACCTATTAGACATATTATGTATATATGGAGTATAACTTCTCATTCTTTTGGTTGTACTTGATGTATAATTACATTGGTCATGTAATCATATACGAACATAGCATAGTAATTACAGATTCATTCTATCTTCCTATTCCCATTCCCTCTCCCTTCCCTTCATTCCCCTTTGTCTAATCCAAAGTACTTCTGTTCTTCCCTACCCACCACCCCTTATTATGAGTTAGAATCCACATATCAGAGATAACATTGGCCTTTGGTTTTGGGGGGATTGTCCTATTTCTCTTAGCATGATATTCTTCAGTTCCATCCATTTACCAGCAAATGCCATAATTTCATTCTTCTAATGGTATTATTACGTTGAATATATATACCACATTTTCTCTATTCATTCCTCTGTTGAAGGGCACCTAATTTGGTTCCACAGTCTAGCTGTTGTGAATTGAGTTACTTTTCTAGTAGCTTGTTTATCATTGATGTGGCCATGTTACTAAAGTATGATGATTTTACAAATTTTGCGTGACCAAAATAAAGCTATTGGTTTACATCTTACCTCTTCTTCAACAGTCTTCTTCTTTTTTTAAATTTTGTTTAGTTGTAGATGGACACAATTTATTTATTTATTTTTTATGTGGTGCTGAGGATTGAACCCACTGCCTCACATGTGCTAAGCAGGTACTCTACCACTGAACTACAACCCCAGTCCCTCAACAGTCTTCTTTACTTCACTAAATAGTAACAAAATCATCCTGTTGCTTCAGCTTACAATTTAGAATTTATCCTTGATTCCTCTACTTCCATGTGAATACACATAGAACCCATTAGTAATTTATATCAAAATCTTCTGAAAGTATATTCCTAAAACACCTGTCTCTAGTTAGGCCACAATCATCTTACAATAAATTCCTGGGTCATTTTAATTGTATTAGCTTATGATTATTCTGTCTCTGCCTGCCCCTGTCCTTCTAGGATCCATTTTCCATTAAACATTTGGAATAACCTGATAAAACTATATACTGGACTCATCTTCTTACAAACTTCCTAAAGTATTCCCATAGAATAAAAGTTCAAACTCCTTTACTTATACTTTCTGCACTGATTTCATCTTTCATTAGTTTTGTTCTTCTGTTTCCACTACCTATAATGTCTATAATGGCTTCTTATAACTTTTCTATTAACTATTTCTCATTTTATGATTCTTGGATTGGTTGTTTGCACAGAATACTCTTCCACAGTGATGGTTGTACTTTTAGCTTTTCTTGTTCTTCAGGATAATCACTGATTTTTTTTTTTTTTTTATGTTTATAGAAAGGCCTTCTCAGTTGCCTTCCTTGAAAAGCCAACCTGTTAGTCACAATGAGAAAACTACATTATACTTCTGTACATTAAACAAATGCCTACATTTGTTTTCTACCTTTTTTCTGAAGTGTCTTCTAATTCATCTGGATACTTAATCCAAGTATCTAGAGAAACTTGAGATTTGTCAAATAATTATTGGAAAAGAATGGATTAAAGAAACAAAAAAGTAAATACAACTTACTGTTATCCAACTTAATTTACATAAGTTTATGAATGAAATTTCAATTTAATGATACAAAAAATAAAATCATGGAATTATGAGACTATCACAAGTAACTGATTACCGGAAAAATTATGGTCTCTGAATGGGAGAAATCATGTATACCCACTAATCATTGGATAGATCTCAATGACAAGACTACACATCATTTCAGGATAGGTTTAAATATATCTTTGTGATTCAGGAACAAGGAGAAATAAAGTATCCCATTAACTAAGGAATTCAATTTGGGAAATTCACCTTCCCAGGAAGAACATCAATATCTTCCTCAGCACATAGAGCAGAAATCATTTTCTTAGTTGGCATTCTCCAAAAATAAACCATAAGAAAAAGGGGGGTATATAAGTAATTTATTTGAGATATGATCCAAAGAAATATCAGAAGTGCAAATGAAAAGAAAATTTGAAAATCAATTTTTAAGCAAGTTACCACTGTTTGTAAATGGCTGAGTTCTGTAGGACACTACAGCCAATCTGCAGTGTTTAAGACTTCCTCCTGGTCATGAAAAGTGACTATTGGCCCATATAAGAAAAATCGGCTTTGCCATTCAAAGAAAATTTCCCGGTGATGAAGTTCAGGGGCTAGCAGTTGGTAAATCAGGCCAGTGTGCCCTGAAATTATGAAGGCTAAAAGGATAGAATCAGTGAGAACCTCTGCTTCAGTTGGCATCATTCATTGTTTAACACTGAATCCTGAGATAAAGCCAAGCACCTAAATAAGAAGTAGGTTCAAGAGTCCTCCATTGTGCACTATTTCTGTCTGTTCTTATCTTTGTGGGTCTGCTTTCATGGCTGCCGTGATCTCCTGACTTTCTTCTCAAATCCCTCATTAAAGGGGAAGTACTATGATAGATCTGATATAGAAATACTTCTCTTATTAAGTTATGTAGAACTCCAACCTTGCATGATAAGCAAGATCTTATTAGTTCCCTAGCTCAATAACATGATATGTATGTCCACTTCAGCTGGTGATGGGAAAAGGTGAAGAGTTATAGTTTAGATATGAGGTATCCCCAAAAAAACTCATGTGTGAGACAATGCAGGAAGGTTTAGAGGTGAAATGACTGGGTTATGGGAGCCTTCACCTAATCAGTGAATTAATCCTCTGATATGGATTAACAGAGTGGTAACTGAAGGCAGGAAGGGTGTGGTTAGAAGAGGTAGGTCATTGGGGGCACTGTGTTGGGTTTATATTGTATATCTGGCAAGTAGAGTCTCTGTCTGTTTCCTGGTGCCATGTATGGAGCTAATCTCCTCTGTCACACCCTTTCCCCATGATGTCCTGTCTCCTTGGAGCCCCAGGGAATAGAACTGGCTGTCTATGGACAGAAACCTCTGAAAATGGGAACCCTCAAATAACCTTTTTTTCTTCTCTAATTGTTCTTATCAGGTCTTTTGAACACCGCAGCAAAAAAAAGCTGACTAAACAAGAAGGGAGGGAAAAATAGAAAGGAACACAGTAATAGGTATCTTTACAGAGGTGGATAGTGAGAGAGCATCAGGTGTTTACAAGTTCTTGCTGATTGGAAAAGCATTCTTCAATATGATTTAAACTGAAGAAAGATGATATAGCATATGAATGTATACAGAAAAAAATAATGTTTTTATTGTTTAGTGGATTCTTCAATTTTTAAGTTTATTTTACCTTTTATTAAATATGAATAAGGCTAATGTCCAAAATATAATATTTGACACAGAAAAAATAAACAACAGCCTGGCACGTTAGCACACACCTGTAATCCCAGAAGCTCAGGAGGCTAAGGCATCAGGATCACAAGTTCAAAACCAGCCTCAGCAATTTAGTGAGGCCCTAAGCAACTTAGAGAGCCTTTGTATCTTTGTATCAAAATTAAAAGTAATAGGGGCCTGGGGATATAGCTCAGTGGTTTAGAACCCCAGAGTTCAATTCCTGGTACTGAAAAAAGAAGAAAAAACAAACAAACAATATCCAGACTACATGTAGATATTATCTATCTTATATCTATAATATTTTAGTAATATATGTATACAATATATAAAATCATGTATATATATATTATATGTAATGAATATAGAGCAAATAATTACCTATACATTAAAATGTTTCATTAATACAGAAGAGTTCAAGAGTTCATCTTAAATTTTCCAACTCAAAGCTAATAACTTGGTACTATTAGTTTTTGAAGCTAAAACACAACTTTCGCTTCTACTAATTAGGCTCTTTGAAAATTCTTGCCTCCAAGCTAACAGCTTGTTTTCTTCCATAATATTCTGCAAACTAAATACTTCTTGTTGCAATCAAGCTTTAAAGTTACATTGCTTCAGGCAAGATTGTTAAGTAAGATTCTAAACAAAGTCTGTTAAGCAATGATGGGAAAAAAGTTCAATGAAACTTGCTTAAAACAAAACTCTAAGGACCATGAAAATTAATATGAAATAGGTACACTATAATATTTGGGAGAAGTTAGCTTTATGTTTAATTAGGCATAGATTATTTTACTTAAACTTAATACCTTATTCATCTTAGACTCATTTTCCTTTTAAATGTAGTAATAATGTCTTCAAATATCTGTGTAACAATAATATAATATTTATACTTACACTGACAATTATTTTTATTACTTTACATATAATGTAATTTAGGATACTCCATCTACTGAATTTAAGCTTTTATTAAATTTGGTATGCTTTATAATTTTGAAAAATTATGGATACCACCATAATGTCAGGAATTATTTATGTTGGTTTATTTTGATTTTTTAATTCTTATATGAATTTATTACATTTTCCAAAAGGTAATTTGAGATATTACTAATAATATTTTTAAAAATTTCAATAGGCTAGGGTCAGTGGTAAAGTGCCCTTGAGTTCAACCCCTGGTAACCTCCCAAAAAAAATAAAATAAAATTTCAATAAAATTATCCTTTCTTTCACATCTGACATATGTGCATCACTGTTAAAAAGAAGACTTTGCCCTATGTGCATAGTAGCATCCTGCTAGTACATTTCATCATTTCAAATAAAAAGTAATGTTGTCAGGTATAACATTAAAATTAGGAAATATATTCAGAATGACACTTGAATTTAAAAATATAAAACCAACTTTATACATGGTGTAGAATAATTCTGGTGGTTTCTGTATAAGGAGAACAGGGAAGAGGAGGGAGTTTGAGAGGGAGAAGTGGGAGATCATGCACTGAAATCAAATTCCATGCATGTATGATTAGGTTGACATGAACCCAACTACTATGTATAACTATTAAGCTCTACTAAAAATATAAAAACATAAAAACTCATAGTAATTCTCGTGGATGAAATAAATGAACAGACAAATTAGTGTAGTGAAATAAAGAATTTTTATTTTTTCTCTGTCCTTATTCATAGAAGAGTTAGATACTTCAAATGCTTCTTCATATTCAAAGGAAAAATGCAAAAGATCAAAATTTTTCATTATAAAGGAAAACTACTTCAGAAGAAGAAATGGTGTATAGTTGTGATAGTTCATTTTATTTGTCAACATAACTGGGCAATGGTCACATAGAATGTTTTCTGGATGAGATTAAAATTTAACTGAGTGGACTTTGGGTAAAGCAGATAGATTTCTAGAATGAGGAGTGACACAATTAAACCAGGTAAAGTCTATAATGGAATAGTGAATGACTTCACTCAAGAAAGAATAATTTCTGCCTGGTGACTTCCTTTGAACTTCAACGGAAACATTGATTCCCTACTAGGTCTCCAACCTGCAGATCTAGCTGGCATATTTTGGATTTTCTAGGCTCCATAATTGTGTTACCCAATTCCTTAAAACAAATCTCCCCACCTCCATGATGGTTGAGGTATGAGATTTCCCCCAAAAGCGCATCTGTAAGATAACTCAAGAAAGTTTAGAGGTGAAATATTTTGGTTATGAGAGCCTTAACCAAATCAGGGAATTAATACCCTGGTAAGATGAACTAGACGTTAACTGTAGGCAGGTAGGGTGTACGGGTGGGATCCTAGGGGCATGCCTTTTATTTTTGTTCTTGTTGAGCGGAGCTCCTTCTGCTTCCTGGTACCATGTTCCCTGCTGCTTACCTCGGCCACACTTTTCTGCCATGATATTCTGTCTTCCCTCAGACCTTAAGGAATGGAGTTGGCCATATATGAACTGAGACCTTAAACTATGAGCCCCCAAAATAAACTTCCTACTCTAAAATTGGTCATGTCAGTTCATTTGGTCAAAAGCAGTGAAAAAGCTGACTACACATTGTATGTGTGTGTGCATGTGTGTGTGTGTGTGTGTGTAATGTGATTTGCCAATAAGATGTGCATATCTATATACATACACACATACAGACACATACACAGACATACATACACTTGCACATACACACATATGTGTTCTGTTTCTTGGAATAACCCTGAATAATACATTAATATTTTAATAATACTAACAAACATTACTTATTTAATATCTGCACATGATTCTCACCAGGTTTTTCACGCATTAACATAATTCCCAAAATCACATTGTAAAGTAAGTTCTACAGTTTTACTCATTTTTAACAATGCACACCATAAGAAGAATGAAAGATATTTCAGTGAATAAAACGAACTGACAATGATATTCACACCAAGGTGAATGGGGAAGTTGTGTTTCCCCATCATGAGTCCTATATTTATTTAGAAAATTTAATGCACATAAATTTAATATTACTGTTGACAGAGATAGTGTTAGATTTACTGGTTTTTGTTGGTTTTCATTTTTCTTTTTACAATAACTTTATTTATTTATTTATTTATTTATTTATTTTTATGTGGTGCTGAGTATCAAAACATGCAAGGTGAACGCTCTACTGCTGAGCCATAACCCCAGCCACTTCAATTTTTACTTTATTCCTATGTGACTCCTTCTGTTTTTCTTCTAGATAAACAATGTTGCATTTTAATTACTCTTGAATTTTAAACTATACCTACTTGCTTTATTTTCAGTGATTAATTTAGGTATATTATATGCAACATTAACCTACTGAGTATTTTATTACCATTCACTTAAAATTTAAGAAACTTTTAGTAATACAATTTCCTCTAATATCCTCTCTTTTGTGTCATTACTTCCATATATATTAATATTATATTCACATACATTATAAAAATCACAATATGGTATAATGATTTTTAATTTTCTCACAACCATTACTCTTTATTTCTTTTCAAAGATCTGCATTCCCACCTGGTGTTATTTTTCTTCTGCCTGAAAAACTTCCTTTGAAATAACTTACAGTGTACAAATCTGCCAGGAATAATTCTTAAAGTTATGAGTCACATGCAATATTTGTATTTTACCTATATATTTGAAAAGTCATTTTATTGGATCGACAATGCCAAGATTTTTTTTTTTTTTGTAATTTAGCTACAGAGTGTTTTAATATTTTAATTCTAACATCCATTGTTCTGATCAGAAATAAGAATCCTTGGTATGGTCATTCCTTTATGTATATATGTGTACGTATGTGTGTGTGTGTGTGTGTGTGTGTGTGTGTATGTGTATTCACATACATGTATAACACACATATCTTGGCAGTGTACAAAAGTTTATTGATTTTTTTTTGCGTTGAGTAATTAGACTATGTTTAATTCAGGTGTATTTTTTTCACTTATTTCTTTTTCCCTGCTTGAAAAGGGCTAAAATTCTTAGATCTATAAATTAAAACATTTTTTTAAGTCAAATTTGAGAAATAGTCAATCTTTTTTTCAATTTTTTTTTTCTGTTCTATTCTCTTAGTCCTATTCTAGAATAATCAGGGGCAATTTTTCTGTGCCCTGCTCTGTTTCATTAATAATTTATGTGATTGTTTTTTTCACTGCTAATATTTCCTCTTATTTATTAATTTTAATCATATTTATTTGCAAGTGGTTGAATACACTCTTGATAATTACTCTAATATTATTGTCTTAGAGTTTTAACATTCAAATCATCTGTAGTTTTCTTAACATACATTAGTATTCTTATTTTTTTCAATCCTATTATTTTTTTAATTTCATTTTTAGTCATGATATTGTGAATAATAACATATTTGGTCAACATTTCCTGGATTATGTAGATTTCTGTGCTAATATAAGTTCTTATCTTTGCTAGATTTAAGTTCCAAATTAATTATCCCTCTCAGTAGACAGCAGACACAATCTTCATTTAATTCAAGATGTCTACTGGCTCCTTTGAATCTCTCTCTAAATGCATAGTTTATGAACTAGGCCAAGAATTTGGGTAAATTTACTTTTGCTTTTCCATCTTAACTCCTTTTTAATGTGATTTTCATCTTCGTCTTTCAGCTTTGGTGGCAACCCAAACTACAATATTTTTCTATACTTGGAATAAAACCATGAAATTCTGCTTGAATACACAATGCTCTCTGACATCAGTAGTTTAGGGAACACTGTGAAATAAGAATTCTCATAAACATAAATCTCAATTTTTATTAGTATATTTTCCCTCTGTTTTTAGCCTAGTTCTTTTTTGCTTTATTTACTCTATTCTTTTTACTTTATTCACAAAGGTTATTGTTTTGTAAATAAATTTCCACAGTTTATACTCATTTTATAGAGAAAGTTATGTGCATTACTTTTCCATTGCATGAAAAAATGCCTGAGATAATCAACTTAAAATAAGGAAAGATTTAACTTTTTGGAATGTAGTTATTTTGCTCCATTGCCTTGGATCCTGTGGTGAGGTAGAACATTATGGTAAAACAAAGTCGCTTACCCCATTGTTGACAAGAAAAAGAGAAAGAGAGGGGTGGGGGGAGAAGGAGAGGGAGAGAGGGAGGGAGAGAGGAAAGGGCCAGGGTCCCAAAGCACCCTGAGAGAACATGCCTTCAATGACCTAATTTCTTCCACTAGGCCTCACTAGCTCCTTGTAACACCACAGAATGGAAACCAAGTCTTTAGCATATGAGTCTTTGAAAAAAAAAATCAGACCCAAACTCAAAACTTGACCTGGTAAAACTTACATATATATTAACAGAAAGAGAAATGAGATATTTTGATATGTCCAAGTAATAGTCTTTTCATTTGCTTTACTTTACATCAAGCTAAATTGTAGGTTGAATAGAATCAAATTCATAAGATAAAGTAAGTAGGAAGCAAAACACTTTTTCCAAGGGAGGGTATCTTCAACTATATTTTCTTGGAAGCAATGTATTTGGGGATGGAAATTCTTTTGTTTAACTTGATCAATATACCCACGGCCCAGTAAAATACTGTTGCTAGATGTTTTAGTCAGCTTTTTAGCTGCTATGACTAAATGAACTGACTGGCACAATTATAGACAGGAAGAGTTTATTTGAAGGCTCACGGTTTCAGATGTCTTGGTCCGTAGAAGGCTGCTTCCATTTCCCAGGGCTCAAGATGAGGTTGAACATCAAGGTGGAGTGTGTGGTAGAGGGAAGCAGCTCACATCATGGTGATCAAGAACCAGAGATAGTGTTTCTACTCTCCAGATAAGAAATATATACCCCCAAGCCACACCCCCAAGTCCCACTTTCTCCATCCACTCATATCCCTTCAATTACCACTCAGTTAATTCCTATCAGAGGATTAATTCACTGATTGGGTTAAGACTTTTATAACCCAATCATTTCTCCTCTGAAACTTCTTGCTTTTTCTCACATGTGAGGGACACCACAACTAAATCATAACATCAGATGCCTATATTGTATGTAACTTCAGGTATCTTCTATGGACAGCTTCAAAATTGCTAATGAAAAATCTGACAGACTAAGTCACCCAGAATGAAAGAGAGGCATTATTTCTACCTAAGTACTCCTATCTACTCTCAGTTACTGAAACCATGCTGTACAGGGCTCTTACACCCTTTTCCTTTGAGATTCATACCAACTGAACACATATGGCTGTTTTTAGCTTTTAAAATTCAAATTTAAGTCTGAAAATCACTTGTTTAAAATTTAAATCTTCAACTTCCTCCACTTTCTATAAAATATTTGTATTTTCAGTAAAATCATATCAGTGGAATATCATTTCCCACCTTAAAAAAAATCACGTGCTTGTTTCTTGTGATTCCATACTTGTTTAGTTTTATCTTTAAACCACATAACACCTGGAATTAAATTTTAAATGGAAAACTGAAAGTACCATCTTTCTCTAAAAAGCCATGCAAAGATGTCTGTTTTACTTCATTCTTAGTCATTATCAATATAATTCAGTTTTGAATCATAATTCTCCCCATCTTCAAACACAATTCAATAAGAACTGGTTTAATGCCTTTATATTTCTTATGTCTTATCTAGTAACATGTTTTCAATATAAAAACAAGGAGAATTCTAAAAATATTTTAAGTATATTATTTCTTATTGTTCACCTTTATACTTTCATTAAATATGGAAATATATGAATTTATTTGTATGTTGATAAAAATTTAACAAATTTATTGATAATGAGTTAGGAAAAAAATAAGAATAACTAATATACTCAAGACTGTATTTTGCTAGAATCATGAATGCAGGTACCAAGCTAAAATTGAGCAGATAAGTCCTATTTGAATTAATAATCATTTTTAATACAATGTCCCATAGACCTTTTTTATCATTTGCCATATGTTATATAATTACATAAATGTTAGTGTATGCTGTGAATATGCTGCAAATTAACAACATTTCTTGTTTCTGGAGAGAAAATGAGAAATTAATTTGGCAAATGTCAAGTTCAGTTCATGTCAAGATGTTTTTTGTGTCATGATCCATCATGAAAAATTAAACAGATATGTTCTACTAAATAGACCAATTTGGGACAGCAGCTGTGGCTCACATTCTTTCATTTCAGATTCATTCCACCTGACTTCAGAGAAATTGCTAAGACGATGTTTTCATAGTATGAATATGTTTTTATTTCCTTTGCCCAATTCAGTTAGAATTGGTTGAGAAAAAGAAAGTTGTGTTATATTTGGATCTTCAGTTGAAAATAGCTGCCACAGTAGTTTTATTAGTTCATCAGTAACTAGAAAATAAATGAAAATTAAAACTGCATAAATGTAAGGTTTATTTTAATGTTAGATGGGATATGTGTAAGTTTCATGAATCAGTCTGAATGAGTCATAAATTAATATTTTTAAAGCTCACAATGAAAATAGGTTTCAGCAGCATGCACTGTTTCTCATAGGATTCTAAACCACATATACTTAAAACTGATTCATGGATGGGGAAGCAATTTGTCATGACCCACAGTCAACAGGCATTTTACTTAATAAAATGTAGCCCAGATTTTTCATAATTTTCCACTTTGCCTTCATACCTACACTCTCATGACAGTTCTCTGGTATAAAATTATTTACCATGGTAAGCACATCTTTAATCTTTTTTTTAATCTAAAATATATTCTTAAACAATAAGTTTATATTTTAGGAAAAGCATCAAAACAAACTTAAAAGCTTTTCATTATCCTGAACTCTTCTTATTTAAACATTTCACAACATTTATAAGCATAGTGTATTATCAAAACTTTCAATTACTTAGTTTGCATGCCAGATATTTTGTAAAAACTTGATTGTAACTAATTTAAGACAATTTCAACATCTACATGTGTGTCAGGTATTGAACTAATTATTTTTATATAGGTTTTCATTTTTGATGGTCATAGTAGGCTTTATTATCCTTAACATATACATTTGTTATGGTTTGGATTTGAGGTGTCCCCAAAAACTCATGTGTGAGACAATGCAAGAAGGCTTAGAGGTGAAATGATTGGGTTATGAGAGCCTTAACCCAATCTTTGAATTAAATTCCTGATAGGAATTAACTGAGTGGCAACTGAAGGTTAACCAAAACAATACCAAATAGATAATTAAATATTAAATAGTTTTATCATGTTACATATACAGTAATATTAACTCATAATGTGAGTCCATGTACTCAATAACTTGTGTTCTTGATCTTTGTGAGGAAGTTGACCTGACAGCAACCTCCATGTCCTTTTTAGTTATGACTATTGTGAGGAAAATGCAATAGTCTTCTAATATCCAAAATAATATGTCCTCATCTTTATTCTAAATAGATATAATTATTAGTTCTTTCATTATCTACCATTGAATATGGCATGAAATTCAGATCTAAAATCACATGAGGAGTTGTTTATTTTTAGGCTACCTTAAAGTCTTACTCAAAATTAAATTTTACATAAAACTTTCAGTGTTATTATTATTACCTTGTGTTGGTGTATATTTAGGAAACAATTACATGGAATCCTTTTCTGTAAAAAAAAAAATAATAATTTCTACAACTCTAGGGACCCGATAATCTTTTCAGGGAATTGGACTACATTTTAAAGCTTCAGTGGTCCAGATAATCTCTTAGGGGAATTCAACCCATGATTTAGTCCAAAGACAACACAGCATTTCCCTTAGAGACTATATTTTTGTAATAAAAACTTTTTAACATTGAGAAGTACCGTATCCACTTACAAATATATAGTTAAGACTGTTTTTTAGTGTTAAAAATGCCTATTTTGAACCAAATGTGTCTTTGTTTGATTGTTATGTTTAACACATAAGCATATGAATTTACCACTAAAATGTAAAATAACAGTGGCATGGGATATTTTATGCTAGTTCCTATAAAATACTCAAAATAGGCTGCCCAATGAATTCATGACAATGAAAGCTCCCAGAAGTGTTAAGACTGACAGAGACTATTTTCCTGGGGGCGGGCAGGAATCCACAGAGAGAAAGAATATAGAATGTTCACACGCCTATAATCCCAGAGGCTTGGGAGGCTGAGGCAGGAGGATGACAAGTTCAAAGCCAGCCTCAAAAAAAAGTGAGGCACTAAGCAACTCAGTGAGACCTTGTCTCTAAATAAAATAAAAAATAGGGCTAGGGATGTGACTCTGTGGTCTAGTGCCCCTGAGTTCAATCCCCAGTACCACCCCCTAAAAAAAAAATCTGAGTTTATTTGTTTTCCTTCTCCCAAACAAACCTAGAGAACCTCTCTTGAAATACTTGAAATTCGTACTGTCACAAGTGAAAATAAAACATCACTTCCAGAGCTCCATAGTTTCCCAAAGGCCATATATTGGGTAATAGGTGAGTATTTCAAAAGAGGACTGCAGTGGACAGGACTACTACTTATTAGGTGCACTACGAAGAAGATATGGTCAAAAATTAGAACAATCCCTATATATTTCACCATCAATAGGGGAAAGGAAAGTTTTTAAAGACTGTTATTATTCATAATTGCATTAAGTATAATTTCTTGTTTTCTATTATAATTTTTAAATTATTAAAATTACATGAAATTATATTAAAATCATAGAGCACAACTTTTGTATGGATTAGTTCAAAGAAAAAAAAAGTCCAACTATTAAGAAAAGTCTAAGACAATTCAAACCTAACTTTTCTGTCTTTTGAGGAGTTCAATACCTGAGGTGGCTTTCAGTATTGTCTTACATGGAAGCCAAGTGTATTTCAGTGCTACAAGAAGATCAGGGTTAGACATAATAGCATTCACTAAGGTCTTCCCTTGCAGTCTTCTAACCCTTTAACTATTTCCTAGGTACTGGGTGAACTTAAAAGAGTAAAATTAATATGACAAACTATCATTGTTCTCTGTGATTATTCTAGAGAGGGTAAACAAGATCCATCATCTCTCTGCTCCATACATGGAAGTTTTCCCTAATCTTTGCTTTAACTTTAATGGACCTGCATTAGTTACACAGAGCTATAGTAACACATAAACACAAATTTAATGGCTTAATATAATAGGAACTTTCTCTTTCAAAGTTTTAGAGGCTATAATAAACATGTGGGCAGGGCTAGGCTTCCTATAAAGAATCACAGGGGAAAAATCCTTGTTTTACCTCTTCTACATCTTAGTGGCTTCTGGAATTTCTTGGCAACTTAATTCTAAATGTCTACCTTTCTCTGATATATTTCTTTATTTTCTGTGCCTCCATTTCTGTGTGATGATATCCTTTGTGGACTTAGTTAGGGCCCAGCTTAATCCAGTCTGATCTCAATTTGCTGTTTTTCATAATTTTCTTTTTCTCATAATCTCTGTAAAATTCTATTTCCAAATCTGGTAATATTCTGAAGTTTTAAATGGATATGTATTTTGGGAGGATGCTATTCAACCTGCTCTAATGTATTCAGATCTCAGTGCCTATCGCTCCAATTTGTAACTAAATATGCAAAATACATTCCCCCAAAATTTCTTAAAATCTTAAAAAATATTCAGCATCAACTCTAATTTTAAAATATCATCTAAAAATAATGTTAAAAATCCCAAATCACATTATCTAAACCATGTAAATTAACTAGGGTAATATGATCCAGTATGATGGGAATTCTTACCTACCTGTAGACCTATGAAATCACAAAAGAAGCTATCTGCTTCCAAAATACAATGATGAGACAGAAATAGGATAAACATTCACCTTCCCAAAAAGAGAGACTGAAAGAAAGAATTGGTTCACCAGACTCATGCAAGTCTGAAAGTGAGAAAAATAGCTTAGATTTCAAGCCTGAAAATGATTCTCGGTATACTTTTCAATTTTTTTGTGTGTGGGGGGGAGTACAAGAGATTGAACTTAGGGGCACTCAACCACTGAGCCACATCCCCAGCCCTATTTTATATTTTATTTAGAGACAGGGTCTCACTGAGTTACTTAGTGCATTGCTTTTGCTGAAGCTGGTTTTGAGCTCGTGACCCTCTTGCCTCAGCTTTCTGAACAGCTGGAATTACAAGTGTGAGCCACTGCACCCAGCATTCTTTTTAATTTTTATGTTTTTATTACTGCCTTACAATTATACATAATAGTGGGACTTATTGTGACATATTTGTATATGTTATATTTTGGTTATTAAATTGATTATACTATGTATTTGGTTTTATCAAAAAGATATCACTAATAAAGAATTCAGAGGGAGAAGAAGAAGAAGAAAGAAGTGAAGGGGGAGGAGAAGGAAGAGGAGGAGGAGGAGGAGAAGAAGAAGAAGAAAAGAAGTAGTAGTAGTGGTAATAGTAGTAGTTTTATTGTCACCATCTTTGTCATCTGGTTTTAGTCCTCTGGTTTAAAGCTCTTCCCTCTGGGTTAACCATGGTAGATCTGCCCTCTGAGCATAATTCTATGCCTTTTGAGTTGATTCTCTTTTTTCTTAGAGTTTTGCACTGTATGGGGTTCCAGTTTGAGGGATTGGGAAATGATTAATTTGTAAAAGGAACATAAAAGGCAGTGCTTGGACAAGGTTGCCTGAGAAAGCAAATTGTTAAAAGATGAAATGGTTCAGATGCATTGTTCTCTATCCCATTATTTAATAGAAGCTTCACTACCTCCCCCCTGAAATTCTGTCAGGAAGATCACCCTGTCTGTTGACTGCTAATTTTTTGGCACCAGGAAGTCCCTAGAATGACTGGGTAGAGGCAGTAACTCAAAACTCAGTGGTTGATTGGTAACCCTTGGTAACTCACACTCAAGATGGTTGATTGGTTGACCTTTTAAGAACCAAATATACTGAGCCATGAGATTCAGGTTTATGGGAACATGGAACACATACTCCTGAAATGGGTCATGGATATTTTTTGGAAGCTGGGTTACTCCTAGTCAAACTATATTCCTGGAGCAATCCACATCAATTTCATTTTTTAAAGACAGACAATACATACTTGATGAAGACAATACAACTTCATTGACTATTATCTACATGCTTGTCTATTAACTGAACTTCCAAAAGGTCATTCTATCACTATGAGGCTAGAAGCTTCTGAGTATTATATGACATTACAAAGTCTTTTGATCCCCTGTTTATGTTTCCTGCAACAACACTTTTCCCGTATATTGGGTTCTTTTGTTTGTTACTGTTTTCTGAGGAATCTCATGCAACTGGAGCAAACATTATGCAAATATTATGCACCTCAGAGTGCTAGCTGAGGCCTGTAGGTAAAATGATATGCCAAATATGTGTCTCTCACACTCAAGATAAATCATTATACCCTCCATGCAAATAATCACAAGCAAACAATTTATAGTCAGGTAGTTCCTTTTGGGAGATAGGGTCCTATTGAGGAATAAATATTTATCCATGTTGATGGATGTAAAATGGAACACTTATATAGCCATGTTGAAGGAGGCAAAGGACACCATTTAGCTTTGTTTGCATGACTCTATGTTCTTTCACCCACAAATATTTTCTATCCCTACTACCCTGTCTACCCTGTGTCATCCCTGTGAGTGGGGAGAGAATGACAGAGGCTATCTAAGATTAGTTAGTCAAGTCCTTGTATTTACTTGGGTTTCTTCTGTGTTGAATGTTCTATAGTAGATGTCAACATGTGATACACATATCAGGCTTACAGCACTTTTCACATGTTCATGTACATTTCTCCCTAGACCTTTTAGTTGCCAAAATTTATTTATTTTTTTCCTTCAGGCCACTGATTAATGGGCCAAGTCATTCATCACTGACCATGAGTCAGTGTACAGTCTTACCTGAGGTCACTTCTATTTATACATCAAGTGGGACTCCGTGCACTGCTTGGAATTGTGCCCTTTAGGAATATTTTTCTGATTGTTCATTCAGGTACATAAAATCAATCAAGCTATTTTCTGCTAACAGTCCATTCTTTAATCTGTATCCAAAAAAGCAACCAATTTAGGTATGAGTCAAACTCATCCTTTTCCCTCTCTTTATCAACTAGTCACAAAGAAGTCCCCCAAGTGGAATAAATGTGAGCTAAGGCAAATAACAGTGTACTGAACAACTGGTTTAGGGAGATATAATCTTCCATGAGTCACATGCTCCAGAATGCTCTCCTGAATATGTCAATAATGCAAAGCAGTGGCCACTCTTCATCTGTGGCATTCCGCATGGTTACATTTGCAACAACAACAACAACAAAAGCCCTTGAAGGCTGAGGTAATATTTCTTCTTGAATAGGAACCGGGCCTTGCTTTGAAAGAGGTGAATACCCCATCAGTGTTTCTGTACTGAGATACTGAATATAATCACAGTCTGCATCTGCTGTTCTGCAGAGTCCCTCCTGGACTTGTGGGGATTAAGGATGTCATGCTAACATGGATCTCATGCTACTTTCTGTGCAATGAATAATAAAGTCTTTTTTCCTGTGTCAGAATTCTCATACCTTCTATCTGCATCCAATAGTCACAGGCTAACGGATGAGGTTGTGAGTAGTGTAAAGGCCCAGTTCATTTCATGGTTCCTATATTTACTCTCTCTGCTTATGATTCATTCTGGGTATGTGAGTTCTGCAATAGTGAGATGATTTCTGGTCCCAGCTAGCTTTACAGCAATTTGTTCGTTTGCATCACTGATCTTTTGATGGAAACTCTGACTTCATGGTCACTTTATTTCTCATAATTAGGTGTTCTATTTGGATCAGGACCTAGCTGCATACAGGTGTCATTCGTCAAATAGAGTTTACATCTTTGGCATAAATAATTTGGAGTTATTCCAACCTAAAGGATAATGAATGTGCTGTGTTTTGTGTGCATGTGCATACACAGGTACTGCTGGATTACAAAGTTTAAAAATTTCTTTATGAAAGACACACATCAGACAATTTAAAACTTTAAAGTCTTCACAATCGTGTTGATCAGCATTTTAGAAATCTCCCAAGGCTTTCCTGATTCATTAGGATATAGAGAACCTAGCAAGTTATGGAATCAATGAATCTTAACTGCAAAAAATTTCAATAGATACTCTCCAGGGGTTCTCTGATTGATATGTATATCTCACCTCAATCTTATTGCAATGCAGAAACCTGTATGAATTCACTTTTATAATAAAGAATTTTTTTTCAACAGAGACTCTACTGTTTCATCAATATAATGAGCATTTCTAACTTTGATTTCTGCAAGTGGTATATTCAAGTATCTTTTTTTCTTTCTTATGAATCTACATTTAATTCAAATCTCATACATGACCTAAAAAACGATACACTTTTAGTTCTGAACTTATTTTCTATTCACAGTTTCAAGGTAAGATGAAAAATATTAAAACTTACACTAGTTCTTATAGAAAATGGAACATTTAATGTAAGATGGAATAAATAAAACACACAAAAAAATAAGACCTGAAGATATTAGGGGACTTCAGATAATAAATTAACAGACACTAAAGAAAGTATGTTTTGCTATCTCATTTTTTTAAAGTTCTAAAAAAGGCAAACTAATACATAATGATAGAAAACAGATTAATGACTTGGAATGCAGATGGAAATAGAGGTGAGAGGAAATTTTGGAGGGATGTTACATACGTGCCTTGTTTTGATTGTGGTGAGGTTTTCACATATATCTACATCTTTCTGTAACTATGTATTACTAAGTTTTCAATATGCATATTTGTTTCCAATTTAAAAATTACAGAGGCATAACGGGGGATATTAATATACGTATATTAGTATAATATAAATTGAAATGAAATAATCTCTCTTATTAGATGCATAATCAAACTTGTTTTTAACAAAAATACATCAATTTTTTTCTAAAAATAAAGTTTAAAAATACACAATTTAAAAAAACTCAATATATTCTTGATTCTTTTTTCCCCTCAGAAATCATAAATCAAGTGATAGCAAGAACATTAAGGATGAGTTGAGTCATATATTGCTATTGCAGTCGAAAGAGATATACCAGTCATTGAGGACATAAGGGCACCTTTATTCCATATGCTCCATGAGAAACTAAAGGGATGGCATGTAAGAATGACTGTGTCAATCCAGATCACATTGAAAACTCTAAAAAAAGATACATAGGAAGAGTAATGTTAAATTTCAAGTTCTACATGAAACTAATAATTAATGACTTGCAATACCTAATATAAGTATTGAAAAAGCTTTTACGTATAAGATAAATTTTGAAAATGTCAAAGATGTGCATATACATAAAAGTTGATCATTTATTATTTCTCAACATTTAGTGTTTATTCTGTTCCAGGAAATGTTTTAGGCATTGGATATAGTAATAAAGAAAAACCTTAACTTTATAGAAACTAATATTATTTTGATTATGCATCTAATAAGAGAGATACATTTCAATTTATATTATACCTCTAAATATTCCTGTTATGCCTCTGTAATTTTTAAATTGGAAACAAATATGCATATTGAAAGCATAGTTCATCACTATTAAACAATTGTTGGTATCACTTTGATTGCTGCACCAAAACCAACTCAGTACTTAAAATACTTTGCACTGACATTGTCATTTGAGGAAGATCTCAGAGTCCTATGTTTCTGTAGCTAACTAAAAATTGATTTTGAAATTAACTGAATATTTATGTGTGTCTGATCTTTCACACCCGTATAGTGTTCTGCATAGCATTATAGGGAAAAGTCATTTTGCATTATCTGATCCTCTTTTATACTTCCAGAATCTTTGTATTCCTAAGTGTTAATTATATCTTGGTCATCTGGTTGTCCTCTCTCTGGTGTATATTTTATGTTGTCCTTAGGAAATTAGTTTTGATATAAAAAGATAAAGTAAAATATATTCTACCATGAACATGACGACTTTCATTTACACAACCATATTACTTCTCTGCTTATTTAATATATTCCATTTTCTACAACTTTGAGATAAATGTATATTTCACTTGTATCTTTTGCATTTTCTCAAATATGACTTGGGAATTATGCAATAAAAGGGCACAGCATTTTCTTTTATTTACATAGATCATTTGCACAAATACTTAAAACAAGATTTTGGACACATAACCAAGGAAGAAACTTGTTACCTGCTTTCATGTAGGTTACTGTCAGTTCATATCTCATCTTTCTCTTGTATTATACTTAGAATAGAGTAACTGAATTCTTTCTGCATTTGTAAACTCCATCCACATTGAAAAGGCAATGACACATTGACTCCATGATCAATTTTCAGATTTTCTCTGAATAAATATCTCCAATGACTTTCCATTATGTAAATAGATATTAATGCAAATACTATTTTTTTTAAAAAAATAAATATATGGAAATATATCTGCTTGAAAATATTTCTACACAAAGGATGTTGGTTATGAATATTAGTTGTTTGTCCTTTATTCCTGCATTAACCACTTGCAATTGATTGCAGGCTACGATCGGTGAATGAAGCTAATAGTCTCAAAGCACAGAATTCTGTATGAAAACAATTGAATTGGTTTGGCTTGGCTACTGAGAAGTGAGCATTTAGATAACTTTCTATTATTTCTTTTTAAAATATAATCCAATTTTAATGTGTTTTTGGTTGTAAAGCATATAGTTATATGTGAAACATATAGTCATTGTGGCACATTGCAAAATCAACCATTATATTTTCCTGCTTATGTTTGCAATGTTGACTCTGCAGAACCTTTTGTAAACTGGTGGATTTTTAATCCTCTACTCTTTGAATCCTGGCTGTCCACTGTGATTTGCTTTGGCCAAAGGATAGTAAAAAAACTTGATGAAGCTGGGCATAGTAACACATGAATGCAATCCCAGTTACTTGGATGGTTGAGGCGGAAGGAGCTCAAGTTCAAGGCCTTGCTTTACCTTCTTTACCTTTACCTTCCTCTCTACTTAAATACACTTAAAATATAAACAGAGAAATAAAAAGTGTAAATCTAAAGGAAAATATTTGGAGAAGAAATTCTGTAAAATTATTAACATATGGACAACAGGTGGATGTGCTAGCAAACATGAAAAAGCCAAATGTTAATTGTCTACAGAAAAAGATGTAAATGTCACATAATCAAGGACAACTTCAAACTTCAAAAAACACAATACAATAGAACTGGTGAAGTTGAAATATAATGAAGAAAACAGGGCTGGTCAAAATTCCGTTATAAAAACCTGTCAATACACCCAGTTTCCTTTCAGTGTCCAATCTATCTGTAAAAATAAGCTGACTCAAAACTGCAGAAGACAGAAGCTTCATTACATAGAGAAAATAAAACTGAAATAGTCTTTTCACTGAAACAAGGGATACTGCAAAGGGTGAGTCTCAAAGATAGAATCAAACAATGAAAACATTCTGTACTGAAAAGGAAGATTCGCAAATACTTACATTGTCAGAAGAAGAAAGAAGAGGGAAAAGAAGAAAGTAGAAAAGGAAAAAGTCAGTGGAGGAGGAAGAGGTAGAGGCAGAAGAGAAGGAGAAAAGGAGAAGAAATAATTTTTAGTGATTGTTGTTACAACTAATATAACCATAGTTGCAGAACTTATCGTAAGTGATTTCAATGATTCTCTCTTTATGAAAAAAGGAGTTCCCAGTATTTAATGAAAACACTTGTCTTAATATGAATTTTGGAGCCCCCCAAAAAAACAAAATTGGAAAAAAAAATCTCATGTATACACACACACATACACACACACACAAATACAGGAAAAGAAAGACAAGCTCAAACAAGTGAACAAACCAACAAAGCAAGGAATTGAAAACATAAAAATTGTAAGTTTGTATGCTATTGAATCTGCTTAAAAAGACAAAATTTAAAAGAAACAGTGGGGGGAGGGTGTATTTAATAAGACTCCAAAGCTCAATAAATGATTTAGCAGGAAAAGTTGCTCATATTTGCTAATAGAAAAATACAAAACGTTCAAAAATAGTGAAAAAATTCTTTGAATTTCATTGTATGACTACTTAATATTCCAAAAAGTAAACCCAATAAAATCAAAGTTGATAGATTCAAAGAAGTAATATAATTTTGCCCAGAAAAATTTATGTTTATATTTTATGTTTTAAATTGCAAACATCTGGCTTATGAGGGTATGGAGGAAGAGGAACCATACTGTTTTGGTCAGCAGTTTTGCTTCTGTGACTAAATGACCCAACCAGTACAACTGTAGAGAAGGAAGAGTTTATTTGAGCGCTCACAGTTTCAGAGGTCTTAGTCCATAGAAGGCTACCTCCATTTCTCAGGACTGGAAGTAAGGCTGAACATCATGGTGGGTGAGTGAAGAAGAGGGAAGCAGCTCACATTATGGTGATCAGAAAGCAGAGACAGAAATTCCATTCAACAGATATAAAATATATACCCCCATAGCTGCACCCCAATTTCCACCTCCTCCAGCAACACCCTACCACTTCAATTAATCCCACCAGGGATTAATTCACTGATTGGGTTAATATTCTTACCATTCAATCATTTCTTCTCTGAACCTTCTTGCATTGTCTAATACATGAGCTTTGGGGCAACACCTCACATCCAAACCATAAAATATACCAAGTCCCATCTAAATAATATTTCAGAACTCCATTTTCAGATGGAAGGTCCAAAATCTAACTTATGAAGTACTATAGATAACATACAAACATATGAAGCTGAATGTACATAACGGGACTAGACTTCTCAAAATTTGAAGAGTAAATTAACACTTTGAAAATTTGTAAGAGCATTAGTTTTCATATTGAATTATTATTTTTTTTAATAATGAAGACTGAATCTATGGGTGCTCTATTACTGAGCTACATTCCATTTTTATTTTGAGAAAAGGTCTTCCTAACTTTCCAGAATGGCCTCAAACTTGCAATTTTTTTATTTTGATATTTATAAATTATCTTAGTATTTATTATACTTTTTGGTTATTAACAATTTACACTGATTTCAAATCAAATGTGCAAAACAAGCAATATTTAAAGTCTAGATTTTCTTTCTTCCTGTCAGCCAATTTCTCTTCAGCAAAAAGATAACTGTCTTTAAAATTTTTACATTTTTATCTTTCTAATGTTAAAAACTATAAACAAGTGCTCCTATATGTACACATCTGAACTTAAGTAGATAAATGGTAAGCTAGTAAATGCAGTTGTCTCCAATTTGCCTACTGCATTTTAAAAGCCAAGGAAGTATGTATCTTCTAAAGTCCATAATGTGCTTGTGAAACACAATTTCTCCCAGGGAAGGATTAGGGAATGTAGAAAATTGGTGAATTAAGACAAAAGAAGAAGAACTTTTATTTTAATTTTGATGCTAATGGGTGAATTAAAAGTAAGTGAAAACAGTATTCTAACTTTTAAATAGAGGAGGGATATTAGAATTAGAAGATTAGTATTTGTAGAACTCAATTTTAATCACGTCAATTTTCTGGCTTAAATCTTATAAATATTTCCATTGCCTGATGAATAAAATTCTATTTGTTATTTAAAGATATACATGATATTTTGTCTTTAGGTTCATTTTTACCATTGTCCCCTGTACACATTTACATATAAATATATGTAGGCTTTAACTGAAAAGTTGTGACAGTGTTTGTTCTTTCCTTTTTCTGTTGAAATTTTAAAAAAAAATGCCTTTGTTTAATCAAAAACTTTTATATTCTGCAAGGTAAAGAGGCCAAAAAAAAAAAAAGCACTGAGAAGTTTTTGAAACAGGACATGATAAAAGCAGCTATTTTGCAACAAGAAAATCTTTTTTGACATATATTTAAATATTTAATGTGTTATGAGCTTGAGAAACCATCTGTGGCTGAGAAGTTGTGCAGTTTTCTGTTATCACCTGAGGCCAGAGCCCCTTAACTAGCCTGAATCAACATTACTCTGCAATCCCATATTGTAAAAAAAAAAAAAAAAATCTTTGCAAAGAATGACTGAATTGCCCTTTTCTTCACATAGAATTGTTGTAATGCTTGTATAATCAGGATGCCTTCCTACTTCTTTTAGAAGTCAGTTGCCCTGTGTAGAACATTTAAAAAGTAACTATCAAACAAAACATCCAGGTGGTACTAATTGGTGTAGAAAAAAGTGGTAGAACAGATAATAATAATAAAAAAAAACACATATGAACAATGCAAGTGGGGGACTAGATAAAAACAAGACTACCTAATAAAAAGCATTTCAGATAAAACATTGACCAAGAATAATGCTGAAGGAGATTCTGCAGTATTTCAGCAAGGCCTTAAAATGCTGCCTGGAGGGAAATATTTGGAGAAATGAAATGTACACAATAACTTAAAGATACTTGAAAAGCCAGACAAAGACCTGCAAAATAAATATTCAGTACATCTTAAGAATCATTAGAAAAGGTAGTTTCTCTTCAATGTTTGGTATATGTGGAATAGATAAAAATTATGTACATTTTTTAAGAAACTCAAATAATGTTTTTTTTTCCATTTAGACTACTAACTTGGAAGGAGCAAATATAAATAAATGATATTGAATTTAAATAATAGAAAAGCAGAAAGAAAAATACATAGTTTCTCTAACCTTTTATTAATTAAGTATGTAGTCTTGGCAATTGAAGAATCTGCCTTCTTGTGTAAATCTCACAAGAAAACAGTCTTGGAATTAAAAAAAAAAGCCTGATTTTGAAACATTTTACATGAGTTATCTTCAGGTTCACACAAAATCAAGAATTTTCAAAATGGTAAGAATCAGAAGCAATTGAAGTAACTGAATTTTTATAGCTATAGTTAATTATTTTACATATTTAAATGTAGCTTGTGACTTAGCATAAGCCTAAACTAGATTTCATTATAAGACTCTGAATAAGAAAATTGGAAAAAAATACAAGAAATAGCACTGTTTTCCCAAAAAGTATCTGATATGACTCACTAGTCATTTCTAGTAACACTGAAAAGTGAAAACTGACTTCCATGGAACAGCTTGAAAATGCATTAAGTTATATCTAATATAATAGGAGTTTATCAGTCCCTTTGCAACCTGAGTTCTTCATTCCTTTTGGATGAAAGTCTGAAGCTGGTGGGCTCAGGAATTTGCATTTTACACAAATCCTAGGCAATTTTTATGTGTACTAAAGTCTGAGATAGCTGTAACCAAATAATAGCTAGTCTATTAAACTACACAAGCTGATTGACAATCAAATTTCAGAACATGTCAATACATATACTAGTAGGAAGCCCTTATATTTCAGAACCATTGTAAATATCCTTGAACTTATTGTATTGCAAGAGTACAGGAAAATGTTCATTGAGGTCAATTTTCAATATCTATCAATAACATTAAAATGTTGATAGTCTTTTTCCCAGAAATTCTATTACTAAGAATTTATCTTGGAGGAATCTCTTTTTCTATTTCCTGAAAAAATTGAAGATTATTGGTATTAGTTCTTCTTTAAAGGTCTTGTGGAACTGGACTGTGTATCCATACGGACCTGGGCTTTTCTTGGTTGGTAAACTTTTGATGACATCTTCTATTTCTTCACTTGAAATTGATCTGTTTAAATTGTGTATATCATCCCAATTCAATTTGGTCAAATTATATGCCTCTAGAAATTTGTATATGCCTTTGATATTTTCTATTTTATTGGAGTACAAGTATTCAAAATAATTTCTCATTATCTTCTGTATTTCTGCAATGTCCATTGTGATATTTTCTTTTCATCACGTATATTAGTGATTTGAGTTTTCTCTCTCCTTCTCTTCGTTAGCATGCCTAAGGGTCTGTCAATTTTTTTTTCAAAGAACCAACTTTTTCTTCTGTCAATTTTTTCAATTGTTTCTTTTGTTTCAATTTCATTGATTTTTAGCTCTGATTTTAATTATTTCCTGTGTTCTGCTTTTGGTGTTGATTTGTTCTTTTTCTAGGGCTTTAAGATGTAATTTAACTCATTTATTTGTTGACTTTTTTCTTTTTTTAAGGAATGAACTCTATGCAATGAATTTTCCTCTTAGAACTGCTTTCATAGTGTTCCAGAGATTTCAATATGCTGTATCTGTGTTCTCATTCATCTCTAAAAATTTTTAAGTTTCCTCCTTGATGTCTTCTGCAACCCATTGTTTACTCAGTAGCATATTATTTAGTCTCCAGGTGTTGGAGTGGATTTTATTTCTTATTTTTTCATTGATTTCTAATTTCATTCCATTATTATCTAATAGAATGCAGGATAGTATCTCTACTTTTTTGTATTTGCTAAGAGGTGCTTTGGGGCATAGTATATGGTCTATTTTAGAGAAGAATTCATGTGCTGCTGAGAAAAAAACTGTATTCTGTCATTGATGGTTAAAATATTCTATATATGTCAGTTAAGTCTAAGTTATTGATTGTATTATTGAGTTCTAGAGTTTATTTGTTAAGTTTTTGTTTGGAAGATCTATCTAGTGATGAAAGAGGTGTTTTAAAGTCATCCAAAATTATTGGGTTGTGGTCTATTTGACTCTTGAACTTGAGAAGAGTTTGATGAATGTAAATGCTCCATTGTTTGGAGCATATGTATTTATAATTGTTAAGTTTTGTTGGTGTATGGTTCCCTTGAGTAGTATGTAGTGTCCTTTTTTTTTCTGTTTGTTTGTTTTTATTGACTTTAGCTTGAAATCTACTTTATTTGATATGAGGATGGAAATCCCTGCTTGCTTCTGCTATCTATGTTAGTTGCATGACTTTTCCCAACCCTTCACTTTCAGCCTGTGGATGTCTTTTTCTATGGGATGAGTCTCTTGGAGACAGGATATTGTTGGGTCTTTTTTTTTTTTAATCCAATCCGGTAGTCCATGTCTTTTGATTGGTGAGTTTAGGCCATTAACATTCAGGGTCATTATTGAGACATGATTTGTATTCTCAGCCATTTTTGTTTATTTTTGGTACCTAACGTGACTTGATTTCTCATCTGATTAGATTTTCCTTTAGTGTAGTGCCCCCCTCTGCTGATTTTCATGATTGCTTTTCATTTCTTCTTCTTGGAATAGTTTGCTGAGGATGTTCTGTAGTATAGGCTTTCCAGTTGTAAATTCTTTTTTAACTTGTTTATCATGGAAGATTTTAATTTCATCATCAAATCTAAAGCTTAGTTTTGCTGGGTATAATATTCTTGATTGGCATCCATTTTCTATTAGAGCTTGGTATATGTTGCTCTATGATCTCCTGGCTTTGAGGGTCTGGGTTGAAAAATCTGTTGAGAAATGAATTGTTCTCCCCTTATATGTGATCTGATTCCTCTATCTTGCAGCTGTTAAGATTCTAACCTTATTCTGTATGCTAGGCATTTTCATTATAATGTGTCATGGTGTAGATCTGTTGTAATGTTTGTACACTTGGTGTCCTGTAAGCCTCTTGTAATTGGTTTCCCAATTTGTTCTTCATGCTTGGGAAAATTTCTGATATTTATCTCATTGACGAAATTGTGCATTCCTCTGGTTTGAAATTCTGTGCCTTCCTCTATCCCAATAACTCTTAGATTTGGTCTTTTGATGCTATCCCATAATTATTGGATGTTCTGTTCATGGTTCCTTACCATCTTCACTGTGTGATCAAATTTATTTTCCAGATTGTATACTTTGTACTCATTATTGGATGTTCTTTTTTCCAGGTGATCTAGTCTGTTGGTTATGTTTTCTATTGAGTTTTTTATTTGATTTATTGTATCCTTCTTTTCAAGGATTTCTGACTTTTTTTTTTAGAGTCTCTCTTTCTCTCTCTTGAAATAATCTTTTGCTATCTGATTTTGCTCTCTTAGCTCTTTATTGGTGTGATCGATTTTGCCTGTGTTTGCTAAATTAGATCATTATTTATTTATTTATTTATTTTTGCATTACAGTTCTTAATACACCTTTATACCACAATTTCTCATATCTCTGATTGTATATAAGGTATGTTGACACCAAATTCACATCTTCATACATGTATTCTGTATAATGATGAGGGTCTCCTTTCACCATCCATGCTATTCCCTTCCGAGAGAAAGGGAATCCTTTTCTCTCCTACCCTTATTCCCTATCTAGAGGTAATCTTCCTTCCTTGCTCTCCCTCCCAACCCATTTTGAGTCACCCACCTTATATCAGAGAAGACATTTGGCATTTTTTTAGGGGGGGGGATTGGCTAACTTCACTTAGCATAATCTTCTCTAATGCCATCCATTTCCCTGCAAATGCCATGATCTTATTATTTTTTATTTCTGAGTAATATTCCATTGTGTATAAATGCCACATTTTTTTAATCCATTCATCCACTGAAGTACATCTAGGTTGGCTCCACAGTTTAGCTATTGTGAATTGTGCTGTTATAAACATTAGGTCATTCTTTAATTCACAGATTATTTTAATTATTAATCTTTTGAACTTTTTCTCTGACATTTCATCAACTTCTCTGTCTATAGGTTCTGTTATTATAGTATCCTGGTTTGTTTGGGGCACTTTCCTCCCTTGTTTTTTCATGTTGTCTATGTGTCTTCCTTTCTTGCCATGTGGATCTGAGATATTACAGTTTTTTTCCCTATGTTTTTGTACAACCCATGCAGATTGTCTGTACCTCACCTTGATATTGGGCTTCTAGACCCTGCTGGTGTCCCTCAGTGTATGCTACTGCATCTAAAGGTGGTGGCAGCAATTGCTGAGGTAACTTAAGATAATAGTTAAGGTGCCCCAAAATGGAAGCAATGTCTTTCAGAAGTGGGGCTGAAAGGGTGGGCCTCACACTCCCTTTGGGATGCCTGCTCTGAGAAGTAGCTGCTTCTAGGCCCTGTTTGCTGTCAAAAAGTTAGGGGCTACTGCATGGGGAAGGCTATGTTGTGGGGAAGGCTATGTCTGCAGTGTCCCAAGATAGAAGAGGGTTAGGCTTAGGATCCCAGGTGGGGGGCAGGTTGACCTCGGACCTACCCTGGTCCTGGGTCCTCTGCAAGTTGGTGTGGACAAATCTGGACCAGGCCTGGTCTCCTGTGGTATAGTCTGCTGGTCAGAAGAGGCAGTCCTGTGCCAGAGGCTGGGCTCTGGTGGGTGTCTGCCTGGCTGGTAGAGGGGTGGGCCCCAACCTACTGTGAGCCTGGGTTCTGCACATGCCGGTGTGGCTAGGTCTGGGCTGCTATGCTTGACCTCCTGCAGTAGTCTGCTGGTCGGAAGGAGCAGTCCTGTGCTGGAGGATAGGCTCTGTCAGGTGTCTGCCCTATGGGTGAAGGGGTGGAATCAGGCCTATTGTGAGCCTGAGTCCTATAAGGGCTGGTGTGTGCGGCCTGGGCTGGGCCTGGGCTCCTGGGGTAGTCTACTGGTCAGAAGAGATGGTCCTGTGCCAGAGGCTAGGCTTCATAATGTGTCTGCTCCATGGATGGAGGGGTGGACCAGAGCCTACTCTGAACCTGGATCCCACCCAGGCCAGTGTGGGTGGTTCTGGGCTGCTATGCTTGATCTCCCGTGGTATTCTGCTGGTCAGAAGGGGCTTTCCTCCTTATTATGGTTTTATGGGAAGTTTTAAAATTTCTATTCTGTAAAATTCTATATACTTTATTTAAAAATTTTATTCTATGACTTTTTTTTGTTTAGCAAATAGTCTTCACATAACAATAGCAATGTTAAAAATTGAGAAAAATAAATCAAGTACTTTTTAAATACTTGTATATTGCATGTGTCCATAAAATTTCATAATGAAGTGTCATTTATTTGCACAATAGCACTTTGTACATAACAATTTTTCTTCATTATAAAATCAAAGAAAAGAGTTTTAAGTTCATTTTTTAAAAAGCAAATTTGGGGGGATTATAAAGTATCAGGAAAGAATTGGATAATGTCTTTATTATTCATAAGAATGCATTTCTAATTTATGAGAACTTTGAATGTGTCATTTAAATTGCTATACCACCAATTAAGCCAATTTATTTAATGACAGTGATGACTCTACTTTGTCTGAATATTAATTCCTTGGTCTGCTTTACAACTAAAAAAGTAAAATGTATTTCTTGCTTATTATTCATGTTAAAATAGTTTTTACAGTTTTAAAAATAATTTTCTACCATTTTCTTCAATTACTGTCTGACATAAATGATGGCATGTCCATTTGCATTATTACAAACTTTAATAACAGTATATTTGTGTGTATGAGCATATATATATATATATATATATATATATATATATATGCATATAAATCCACTTATCTAAGATATTTAAAACATTTTCTTAGGAAAAATACTAATCTCCTATAGATTTATTTTTGTGTTTCAAAAATATCAAAATATTAAATTTATTTGAAAATGTATAAAAATATGAAAATTGGGATTATATAGCTTCTGATCATATTTAAAAATTGTTTTTAATTCTCAGCAAGTAATCAAAGAAATCAGCCAAAATTGAATTTTACTTATTGGTTAATTTATTTTTTGATAAGTAAGCATCAAATTGTTGGGTGCAGCAAATGAATTGTGGTCCTTGAACTGCTCTGTGACAGAAGTGATGTCCCTCCTAGGAACTCTCATCACAAAGGCTGGATTTGAGACTTCCTGCTACTGTAGTGATGCCCTATAAAAATGAAGGTTCCATGCCAACCAGGGAATTATCAGTTCATGACCTAGGTTCAAACACCAGCTGCCTGGACATAGAAAATTATGGGCACATGCTGATAGTTCTAGTTGGGCTGTATATTCCCTCAATTTCAGTTCTGTTTATCTTGAAGAAAACTTCTCACAATAAATCCTTTTGATGTTTGAACTTATATAATAAATACGCCAAGCTTGTTTGTGGTCACTATCCCCCTATCAGGATTGTTAAGGAACCACTGAGTCCCACCTTTTCCTCTATTTCTGTGTCTGTTTGTCTTTTCTTCATCCCTTCTCCACCAGGGTTAGTTTTTTGAATTACTGGCCCTACAGGTTGCAGCATCAAATGTTATGTATTATAACTTACCTAGGGAAATAATATGAGGTAGTATTAAAAAAAAAAAAAAAAAAACTATGTAACTATTTTCTGAAGTTAAGACTAGTCAGCTTCAGAAATTTGGGTCTCTAAGAATGGATTTAATACTGAATATCACTATGTCTCAATAACTGGCAGAGGATATTATTATATGTTTTAGCAAACATATAATTATTATATGTTTTAGCAAATAAAGTGATTTTTTTAACATTTTAAAAGTGAGTCATTTTTATTCTCTGCGATCTTAATTTTTAATTAATGACAGCACTAAAATCTTACTTGTAACATTCAGTATGAACTTCAACTACATGCATACAGAAAAGAGGAACTAAAAGGAAAGAAATACAAAACTCATTACATTGAACTACATTGTTTCTGACCTTTCCATTTTAATTTACATGGCAACTATATGCATTTTAAGTTATTACAAAAATCACAATATAAAGTAGGAGTACTAAACTTCAAGTTTTGGTAAGAGTTAGTTCACAAAAGAACAGTAAAGATTGTTCTTTTCCTTTTCTTCCTAAGTAAACTGAAATTTCACATATGTCATGTGACAAGAAGTAAAATAGATGTCAGAGTGCATTCTGAGGACTACTTGTGCTCTCCCAGATGCCATCCTAACAGCATGTTCCATTAGAAACCATCTTCAATTTAGGCAACAATATCTTACATTTTATAAGTCAACAAGCAAATAGCACCATAATATTTACAATATAAAGTAGCGTGTAATGATCAAAGAGTATCTCTGACATTTTAAATATCCCTGTAATGAACTTTTGTTCGTACATTCGATATTCATAAACAGTTGTCAAATAATTTACTGTAAGCTAGGTTATTAAATAGTAATAATGAACTTCTCTTAAAAACCCACATGGATGCCCTCCTTTTCAGTTTTATTCAGAATAGCGTTGTTAGACAAACGTAGGGTTTAGGCTTATTTGCTAAATACTCAGACAGTTTTTCACCTATTTTAAATAATTATTTTAACTTCTGAAAATTTAGCATAATGTAAATTACCATCTATTTAGAACTGAAGAAGAGAACTTAGTGATTATTCATGTGCCTGACATATTCAATAGGATAAAATTTTCTATTTCTATTATGGAAAATACCTTATGACCAAATTCATCCAACTTCATATATAAACTTCCCTAACATTTAAGTAAAATCCCATTTAATTTATAATTAAGATTACTGAAAATAAGGTACTTTGTAGTTCATGGAAAAAGAAAATGAAAAGAATAATGTCAATATATTTTCAGACTCATTAAAATCAAGTAGTAAAAATGTACTTCATATGAAAAGACTTTGATGACAGATTGTAGACCTTCAATTTGTCCCAGTGTCTATGATTTCAATTTATACTTGCTAATGAGCTTACTTTCTGTATGTCAGATAAATCAGAGATTTCAGTAGAAATAGGATTAAAAAAAGACACCTCTCTCAAATTTCCTCACATAGTCATACAAGAAAATTCATAAATTTTCTTTTGTCCTTCATTTTCTCATGATTCTAATAGACCAGATTTATAATAGTTCAAATTGTTTTAAGATAATTCTGAGAATTGTGCATTAGGCTTTATTAGGCTTATAAAGTTGTAACAAACAAGCAAAAACTTGTTTGAATATCTGGTTTAATAGCTGGCTTGTTGATTTGCTTAACTCATAATATATCAATTGTTATCTTTGCCAATAGATTTCCAAAGAAGCATGAATTCCCTTTTCAATACACTTTATAAATTTATAATCTTATAAATTTACACTGGTTTATACTATTCTTGGTTCAAAGAGTTTCAAGATGATAAAATATACTGGGCTTTTATGAGATTTTAAATATATTCCATAGAAAATAAAAGCTAGAACAACACTAAGAAAATTTAAAAATTACTTCTACCTATCTTGAAATTCTATGATTCCATTTAAAAATAATGCATAATTGGATTTAAAAAAATTCTGTTTGGGAACAAAGAATACATTAGTACACAAGACATGCAAAATCATTCATTACCTTTTTGCTGTAGAGCTTACATTCTAAGGTGAAAAGCCATAAGCAAAAAAATGTAAGTAGAGTACATTGCATGTTAGATGTCAGAAATACTTTGAAAGAGCAGAAATCAGACAGAGGCAGGAAAATTCTAGGAAACAGCTCTTTCAATTTGAAGCATGGTGGCCAGCAAAGACCTCATGGAAGAGGTAACAATAAAGAGAAAAATTTGAAAGGGGTGAGGAATGGGAGTTGGAAAGTTTGAAGAAGAACGAATAGAGAGTATGACTGCCTTGAAGTAGGCGAATGCCCTTCTTGAGAAATAGAATGTATTATGGGTATTAATGTAACCTTTCTGATGAATCAAGAGATAAGTAAAAGAACTAAGTCATGCAGGTGTTTATCAAAAGTGGGTGGATGGTTAACTCATTTACTGGAAATGAGGAAAACTGAAGGAGGCAGTTCTGCAGTTCTGCAGATTCTGATCAAATTATTCTTTTTGACAAGTTCATTTTGAGATGGTTCTAGAAATTTACCTGATCGCCACCCCCAATGGCAGTCTTCTCTGGAGGTATCCACTGTTCAGATATTAATATCTATTCTCTATGTCACGTTTGTGTAATTGATATGTATCATTAATGTTATGTATTTTATGTTACCATCATACTATATGTACTTTTATAAATTATATTTATTTTCTTAATCTTAATTTTGTCATTGAGAGTTGATGTCTTTTATGCTACAAAACTAATAATTCTCTGATATTCTGAATACATACATATTATTTGAAAATAAAACCATTTTGTCCCTTACTTCCTGATGCTTAAAAATATTTTTAATCTACTGCATAGATCATTACCTCATATTCTCTTTAATGTAAGTAATTTTATGGCACAAGTACAACATCAAAAAATATTAGTTTTATCAGTCACTCACAGCTTTTACCTGGCATCAATGCTAATAGTGCTCGTGTGTGTGTGTGTATGTGTGTGTGTGTGTGTGTGTGTGTGTAACTAAACAACATAATATAACAGAGAAATCCATAAGGTAGAAAGCTTTTTTCAAGTTAAGGGAATATATATTACCTTGTCTAGCTGCCAAGGGTGATTCTGATAAAAAAAATGAATATTTTTAGAAATAACTTTAGAAGGCCTACATGTTTATATGCTTTTTTCACTTTAACCTGTTAACCTACTGACTAATATTAATACTGACTTTTAAAAATTAATATATTATTATTGTCATTAAATTAAATTAGTTTACTTAGATCCAGTTTTTATATTTTGTTTTAGAAATATGCTACATTAGATGTCATATATAATGTTGTTAAATCATTAGCATGCTAGAAATATTATTGACAAAATGCTAATCAAATATTTTGATCAATTGATTTTCTTTCTTGGTCCCGAGCTCTGAGAGTTTACTATTTGCATAATGCAAAACTGGTGAAATGAATAAAGTAGATGTTCACACCTACACAATGTTTGTATTAGATGAATATTTTATTTTTCTAAATAGAATATGGATTATCTCTGTAAAGAAGAGTATACAATTAAGCTTATGTGCTTGCTTCCAGAAAAATTGCTGAAGCAGATTAGCTGATAAGTGGATATTTGAATCCCAAATTTATTTTTCTCCAGATCATTAGGTCCTTATTTTTATAGTGTCCTATTTCTTATTTTGGAAATATTTATTTTCTTTAACAGTTTAACTTTGGATTTCAAACTCATTTCCATAATATTGCATATATTTTATTATCATGTTAAGCACACTATCTGGAATTATTATTGTTTTATTCATTTGAAATTCTAACTGTCTTAAGCAAATTTGGCAAGATATAGCTACTTCTTTAGCCGTTTAAGAACCTCTCTTTGCTTTTATTTTGTCAAATCTATAATTTTATTTTCTATATATTTCTTATTTTTAAAATATTTTAATGTGCTATGTCTTTCTAGCATTTTTAATAAAATTTTTTTAGTTTAAATACATTTTTAGTCTATAAGTGTAAAACATTTTTAATAGTGTTATTAAATAATGTACTATCGAAACATTATTAAACAATCTATAATTTTCACTTTGATTTTTAAAACTTTTCACATATATACATCAGTTAATATGTCTTTGTGGTCCATTAAAATTTCTTCATACTCTTTTCTTAATGTAGTAATTATCTTCAATTTAAGTCAATGTCTATGAATATGTATTATGTATATTATATATATGTGTGTGTGTGTATATATATATATATATATATATATATATATATATATATCCTAATATATTTGATTGTATTGATATGTTTCAATATTATAATTATACTCTTAGAAAATTTGAAAATAAAACCATAAAATCCATGTAGTATATTTAGGATTGTTATAATGTAAGAGAAAAAAAATATTATTGTATTTTATTCAATTTCCTCATTAATATAAAATTTTAAATTTTACTTAACTTCTGTCTGCATACAGATATATCATAATTGTTTCACAAAAAACCTATAACAACCAAACAAGAAGAAAGCTAAACGT
Organism: Marmota flaviventris; assembly: GCF_047511675.1. NCBI lineage: Eukaryota > Metazoa > Chordata > Mammalia > Rodentia > Sciuridae > Marmota > Marmota flaviventris. The sequence goes on along the minus strand of NC_092504.1, from coordinate 48,964,495 downwards.
ATATAGAACACTGCCCTTTTGCCTTAACAAATCAAAGAGGAAACTACCCCTCTCTCCCCTGTATCTTTGAAGAGGTTTGTGAGATACTAAAGACAAGGACCAGTTCATTGATGGGATTCTACAGATCCTACAGATCAATATCGGCTAACACCAAACTTTTTCCTGGGTGAAAAAATAAACCCCTCAATGGGCAAATCTACTCTAGGTGTATTTCTTATTTATTTCAGTCTAACAAAATGTTGAGTTTTAGAAATCATTTGCATTATACTTGCACTCAAACTTAGAAAATTGTGTGTTGTATAAAAGGGATGAATTATTCAAATGAACGTGGCTTAAAATTAATAAAAGCTCACTATAGAAGCATAAAAATATTTCCTAAAATAAACTGCCTTCTGCAGGTACATGATCCTTATTGGAAGATGTCTCCTTTACCTGTGTACTCCTTGAATTAATATATTTTACAACCCAACACCACCTTTGTAAGTACCCCTCCCTGTGGCCCATAACCCTGGGGTTAATGCATACAGGAAACCTTCCAGAAGTTTGAATCTGTCTCCCTGGATCCTTTCACTTCTTTGTCTTCCTGTTGCTTCAGCTGTTTTGTTTTATTTTTAATCATGAAACCTTGAAAATATAATATAGTTTAAAATACAAGTGTAATTGCATTTTATTTTCCTGTTTATTGATATCTTTTTAGAACTGTAGACACGAAATGCCATGGTATAAAGATTCAATGTCTTGTTCAACCCAATTAATACATAAATACCGTATGCTATGTCAAAATAAGTAATCATGCATAATTATTAAAAGAGAAAAGTACACTAAATAATTTAAAGTGTCTGCCACTAACTTACTATGTAACTTGCAGTAAGGAAATTCATATTTTTGGTCTTCAATGTCCCTTCCTTTAAAATAATGAGATATGGTAAATAATTTCAGTGCTCCATACCAGTGCTATGAATTAGCATAAATTTGCTTCCTAGTGATTAATTTGCAGTTCCTGAAATTGTTTTTTCCTGTTTGAGCTTCGTTGAATATGCTAGATTGCTACAAAAATCAGTAGGTATAGATCTTTAGTAAAAAGGACTAGAGAAATACTGCTGATTAAGTGTTATAAACACCCCCCCCCAAGTTTTAGTAAATACACAGTATAGACCAGCTGTAGGAATTCATTTTGGCATAATCTTTGAAAATATAGAAATTTGAGCAAGTAATAATCACTGCTCATTAAACCTTTAAATTGCAAAGTTAAGGGCAGGCATTATATTTTTCCAATACTAGTGAAAGCCCACATCTGGATTTTTAAATACTCTTTTCTTTAAAAACCCAAAGCTATAATTCATTACAATACTATTGCACCTGTGAATAATGCATAAGAATTACAAAAAGCGTATCATTGCTAATTCTTTATCGTTACACAGTTTTTCATAGGCAGCTTGATATTATTTGATAAATGATGAATGATATCAGAATGAATGTAAATTTTGGTGTAAAATATACATAGATTAGGGTTATAAAACATACACTAATATCAACTTAAGCCATCCTGTGTGCTTACTATGTGGTAGGTACATAAATGCAAACCAATGTCATTAACTTTACACTTATAATACAGTTAGGTAGGTACAGGTAGACAAACTATGGTTTCTTTTCTCTAATTTTTGTTACAGTTTTATTTTGCTATTGTTTTAGTTTTGGAGATATGTACAAAAGTGACATTTTTCTATCATACGTAACTAATAGTAGGCTTTTAAAATCAAATTTACACAGACATTCAGAAATATCGACATGAATTCAAATGATATCCATAACTTTCAAATTGTAATACTGTGAAATGTTATGTAAAGCTGAGTTGTTTACATACATTGTATTATTAATACAACTTCATGCGTATGTATTCATTCCTATAGGATTTATTTTTATAGGAAATATAGGATAAGAAGAATGTTCAAAATTATCCAAGTATATGTGGGGCTGGGGTTGTAGCTCAGTGATAAAGTGCTCATCTCGCACATGAGAGGCCCTGGGGTTCGATCTTCAGCACCACTTAAAAATAAAATAAAGGTATTGTGTCTGTTTACAACTAAAAACATATTTTTAAAAAATTGTCCAACTATATAATTAAAGAAAATTACAGAGTTTGACTTTGATTAAATTTGCCTTCAAAATGGTGATATTATACTATACCACCTATTTGTATGGTCTTCTTGTTTAAATGTAATTCTTCAGTATGCTACTCAATGTTTACTTGTATCTTGAAATACATGGGAAATGTAAAATAGTAAAAGAAATGTTAATTGTCAATACCATGAAGTAAATTGTCTGAAGGTTGAGTCCTGCAAATGAATATTTAGAAATATCTCACTACTGACTTAGTAAAATAGGCACAGACTTATATGTTCTGCATATTAATTATACTATTATACCAATTAAAAATTAGCATGCTTTACTGGGTGTGATGGCACATGTTTGTCCTGTAATCCCAGCAACTTGAGAGGCACAGGCAGGAGGATTGTAAATTCTAGGCCAGCCTCAGCCACATAGAGAGACTCTGTTTCAAAAAAAAAAAAAAAAAAAAAAATGCCAGGGAGGTAGCTCAGTAGTAAAGCAACTCTGAGTTCAAAACCCAGTACCAAAATAAATCATCATCATCATCATCATCATAATAAAAGTGAACATGGTTTGCATATTTTGGGTCTTTTGATAATTTGGATATGAACTAACAAGAAGTTATTTTTAAGGAAAGAAATACATTGACCAAAAATTGTAAGAAAAATATATCTGTTCTCTTTTCTTTAAATAATCTTGATTTCAGATATATATTTTTTAGAAAATCTATAAATAAATGGTAGAAAAAATGCAATAGGTATATGTAAGGGTACAAGCTTATAACAACAAGATGGAAAAATTAAAGAGGAAGTAGAAGTTTCCTAGTTATTCTAAGAATATGTATACCTGTGCTGAGGTTGTGGCTCAGAGGCAGAGCACTCGCCTACTGTGCGTGAGGCACCAGGTGCGATCCTCAGCACCACATAAAAATAAAGATATTGTGTCCACCTATGACTAAAAAATAAGTATATAAAAAAGTATACCTGACTTTAATTTCATTCCAATAGGTGAAAAATAATAAGTACTTTTTTTTTAAAACTAGTGCCATGAGCTTGTTAAGCAAGCCCTCTATTACTCATCTATTTCCCCAGCCTTTTTTATTTTTATTTTTTTTTAATGTTGAGATATCATCTAAGTTAGCCTCAAACTCAGGATGTTCCTGCCTCAGTTTCCTGAGTAGCTGGATTACTGGCATGGGCCACTGTACATTTGAACTGATATGGTTATTCAGATTTTTAAAAAATCTTTTATTGATAAATACTGAAAAGAATAGAAAGGAAAATGAATTAGTAAAACATGCCATCATTAATTAAATAAAAGATTACAATGGAAACCATAAATTACTATACACACCTGCCAATACCATGATATATGAAGCACCTAAGAGTAGTAAGAATTGATATACAACTCCTTAAATGCATTTTTAAATGCCATAAATATTAATTCTCATAACTTTCAGGAATAGTAAGGTGGCCAGGTTAACATTTTTACTCTAGCTAAGACAATGGATTCTAAATGTGAAAAAAAAAAATGAGTTCACTGATACTTGAATCAGAACAGTGAACATGAAGCAGGGAGTGATTAAGAAACAATTTAGGAGACAAAAAAAAGCAGAGTATATGGAATGTGATGAATGAAGAGCATGGGTTGAAGGATACTAAACCATTTTCTGACAGTGAAATGAGTGGTAGTAACATTACTTTAAACATGCTAATTTATCTTAACAGCTGAATATTGATATGGTATAGCAGGTGGAGGTGATCAGTTTCATTTGGAAAATACAGACTTTGAGGCAATCTATGGTATATCAAAATGGAAATAACAAATCAGCATTGACTTCAACGATGTAAGATATGTCCATGGATCCTCACACACACAAGGAAACCAGGGGTAAATAACAGAGAAGCCACACAAATCCACTGAAAACTTAAAGCTGTAACAAAGAAATTGGTCCTTGATCCAACCCAGAATCTAATTTAGAAATTCTGATATTCAAGTGTCAAGATGTCAGGAAGAAGATAAGAGTGGAATCTTTGTATGACTTTAATTTTTATGGAAAATAATATTTCAGTGAGATTGGCAAATGAATACCTGCCTGAAAGGAGTAAAAAACAAAATAAAACAAAACAAACAAAAACACTTGAATAGGTCCACTTTGAGTATGAAACTCTTCAAAACTACTAGAGAAACTGTTTGATAATGTTCTCAGAAGAAACCAACAAGATACTAAGAATGGTTTTGGTAAAGTCTTGAGGATGAGAAAGGCCAAGAATCTTATGGTTATTTATTTATTTACATACAACTAAAATGTTGTTCTATCACTGGTTCCATATGAGTTATGGAAAAGTGCTTTGAAAGTTATTGAAAAATTATTGAAAGTGCTTTGCCTGATTAAAAGAAATATCTACCATGAAACTAAAGAGGGGTCAGTATTGTGACATTGATATTATATGAATAGCAAATATAAAAGAACATATGATCTATTCATGCATATTGTATACATGCAGATTTATTGAACTAATAGAATATCATTATAGTGAATTGGATGTTAGAACTGAAAAAGTGGCGAGCAGTAGACCCTCACTGGGAGTCTTAAGTTTAAGAAGACAGTATTACAACCACATTCCAAAGTAGGGATGAGGAAGTTGTTACCCTTTCAGTAATTTTGTGTACCTAGAATAATGGCAACTTAGACATTTGACTTCTCACAGTGGCAACTTGCAACTTGTAGGCTGACATTCATGCCCCCAAAACCTGGCTGTTAACAGTTAAGGTCAAAAATAATGACAAATTGGGGCTGAGGTGGTGGCTCAGTGGTAGAGCGCTTGCCTAATGTGTGTGGGGCACTGGGTTCGATCCTGAGCAGCAAATAAAAATAAAAAAATGAAATAAAGGTACTGTGTAAAACTACAACTAACAAAATATTAAAACATATAATGACAATGTCGTCTTCCACTAAAGTCCTTTATTGCTAAAACACATTTTTAAAAATATTTTATAAAATTAAAAATAAGTTACCAATATTTTGCTGTTCTACAATGACAATATTATCTTTCTTCTGCCCTCCAAATCACATTCTAGAACACTTTATTTGCAAAAAAAAAATACTATTCAGAATGTTTACTGGAAAGAAATTTGGCAAATGAAGGATTTTAGAATTCTAGACATTTTAGTAAAAGACATAATCTTATTAGAGTAAATGCCAAAATGCCCATCTAACATATTATACATATTATACTTATACTCTATTTTCAAAATATATATACTAGAATTTTTGAAGCAAAAAGAACATAAAGTAACATAATAGAAATGTGGCTGCAGAAAGCAAACATCATGCTGTTCAATCTTCATTCTTTGAATTAGAAGCATCCTTTAGTGCTTAAGCACATGCATTTCTTACAACACTTTATCATAATTAAGAGTGAATTACCAATATTTTGTTATTTTACAAAATTATTGATAGTAAGGATAGGGATTTCATTAGTGCACAGGACATTTTTGTAACTAATCAGTTATATAATTTCATACTATATTAAAATACCTTAATTATAACAAATGTAAACTTTAATGATAGGAAATATTTTTATCTCGTCTAAAAAATTAATAGCAGCATATTTCTCAATTTGTCTACATAACAAAGAACCACTGGTTTATAACAATTATTTTGAATTAAATATATATATATTTTTAAATGAAGATTGTGTCACACACAACTGACCTTATGAATAATTCTATTGGTAATGCACCTCTTTAAATAAATAGAATTTTAGTAACTATCTGAATTTATCAAGATTTATGCAATTCTTTTGAATTTAAATTTTTTGATTATTTTTGTTTTCTCAGAAATCTTAAGCTAAATTCAAAAATTAGTAATATAAATGATGTTTGTAAATGCAGCAAAATGTTATCCTTTGCTTTAGGCAAAATCTTGAAACCTAAATACAAATAAGTAAAACAACAATAAATACCTTCTAAAAAATATAACTTCTACTAATAGATCACCAGGAATGAGGAAAAAGTCTTTTTTGGAAATTTTCAAATTCTGAGGGTTTTTTTATACATTAACTTTGTCTCTTTTCCTATAATAATATCAAAGTTTTATCACTGCTAAATTAAATGTTAGAATAATTTTAATAAATAATAATTAATAAATAAAAAGACCAAACAAAATATATATTAAATGTGAAGATAAAATCCAAAGTAGTACTAATATTATAAAATAAATACACAATATAATATTCAATCTCATCAAAAACAACACAAAAAATTATAATTTTTTAAAAAATACTTATAACTGTCATATGTACATTAAATAAGGTTATCTCAGAAATTTATGCAAAGTGTATCAATTGACATGAATGTTATAAGATAAAAATTTGATATGTATTTCCAGAAAAAAATGACTCATATTTCACCATTATCTTATGAAATTATTTATTTTATCAAGCTAGACACAAATAATAATGTTATATGAAATTGTTATAATCTAAAATGTAAAAAGAATTAAAAACTGAATTGTCTTAATATATACTATTTCATAGACATGGCTTATTTTAATTGTCTTAATATATACTATTTCACAGACATGGAAATGCTCTTATATATTTTTAGTCATGGTATAAGGCTAGAAGGGATGATTCAAACATACATATGTAGATAATATAGGGAAAATATGTTAAATGTACAAGAAGATTTTGATTTTCAATTTTGTGTGTGTGTGTAGTTATACTTCCTTTTGAGTGTCTTTTCTTATTTTTCTAATTATTTTAAGTATTTCTTCTATCAATAACAGGGGAAAAAATGAAAAGAAATTTGTACTTAATCACCATTCTGACATTTACCTTGTTAAAAAGTAAATTAATATGGTCCCCATAAAACAAAATATTTTTCTTTCAATCCACTATGAAAAAGTGTCAGTTCAAAATTGATAAAATATAACCATTGTTTTGGTCTTCTTTTCTGCAGTTGTGACCAAAAGAACTTTCAGAAATAATTAAAGGAGCAAAGGTTTATTTGGGGGTTCATGGTTTCAAATATTTCAGTCCAATGGTGACTCCTTCTTTGGGACTTGAGGTGAGGCAGAGCCTCATGCCAGAAGAGTGTGGAGCTGGAAAGCAGCTTGGGGACATGGCCACCAGGAAGCAGAGAGAGAAAGAGAAAGCAAAAAAAAAAGAGAGAGGAAGTGCTCTTCTCACCAAGAACAAAATACAAACCCCAAAGGCATGCGCCAGGAACTCATCTCCTCCACCCCCACATGACCTGCCTATAATTACCACCCAGTTAATTCCTAACAGGAGATTAATGCAGTGATGAGGTTAAGACTCTCATAACCCAATCATTTCACCTCTAAAATTTCTTGCATTGTATCATGTATGAGATTTGGGGAGACACATCATACCACTGATTATTTTATGACACACTGTTTTACATTATTCAAAATCAGTTAATTCATGAGCATCCCTTTCTTACATCAAAAGTATGTCAGGCAAAAGTAAGATTATATTAATCTCAGTTATTTCAGCTACCTGTTGTGTGAATGTGGTATATATCATATTGTTAATCTATCTGAAAGACAGGGTCCATAATATCTTTTACTCTCATCTAACTCATGAGCTAGCTCATAAACTGGGGGAAGAATGTTGAAGTATTTGGTCAATAAAATTTCTCTGACATGATTTATTGTCTTATTATGTATTAATTTAAATTATACTTTCAGTTATGTGATTTGTACATTACTTTTTGCAAAAGTATTAGAATAAGGTATTTTTTTGTAGTGTGTTCAGATTTACATATTGTATAAGGTCCCCATAAATGTTTGAAAACACATTAGTGTTTCTAAGCATTAAATGTTTAAAAACACATAACTCTATTCTTGGAAAAAAAAAAGATCAATGTAATATTTTGTTATATATTTTATTTGACACAAATCATGTGATGAAAGAAACAAATAACAGATCTAGACAATTTTTGGTGTTTTTTATAAAATAAAGTAGAAAATAGTTCTACAGTATTTGTGTTACTGTCATTGAAGTAACTGCATCTATTCTAATTTCAATGACATATACATGTTTATACTGTGCTTTTCTTGACTGCTATGGCTTTGTCCATACTGTCAAAGATATATCTTCTTTTGGCACAGTATACAAAAATAGTATATTGCTTTTTTAAAAAAAAATTATTTGCAGTAACTTTCAACAACAAAATATGTACCTCAAAGCATTTTTATACAATGAAATATCTGAATTAATGCATTTCACAATAATAACTTTCCCTTATTATAGAAACATTTAAAATGAAAATTATATTAATGGTAGGGAGTATAAGACAATATTTTAAAAAATGTTACAGTGGTTATTTTTGCTCATGTATCCTGCATGTCTTCTTCCTTCTTTGTTCTCTACAAAATCCCACCATGTGTTCAGTTAAAGTTATCTCCATGTTCAGCTTCTGCATTGGTGCACAGGTAATTCCATCTACCTTGCAAATGATTGGTTTATAGTGATCACATGACTAAAACAATGTATCCAATGCAGGTTGTTTGCTAAAAAATAATGGCAAATCTTTTGCTCTTTAAGGCTCAGAAATAAAACACATTATATGTGAAAGTAAAGAGAAGGATTACTGCAGATACCTTGCTACCACATAATCTAATGTTTTGGAGGAATTTGAGTATATTATTTTTAGTTGAGTATATTTCCATTTATATAAAGCAAAAAGCAAAACATCACAAAAATTATACTTAAAATAAGCAGTAGATTTTTTTGTTCTGCTATGATCTGCTTTCAAATGAATGACATTATATGTAATTTACTCATTTTAAAATTGCATAACACAACATAAACAACTGTCATTATAGGATGCTAAGATAAATAAGATCTGTTGGGATATTTAGAGACTAAACATAAGGTAGGTTTGATGTACTCTTTGGCCTAATAATCAGAAATAAAACTAGAAGACATAATGAGACAGGATGGAAAATAAATGTAAACAGATAAATGTAATACCAGAAGGTAATTTATCTTTCTTCACAAACAAAGTCAAAACATCTGATTTTTATTTTCTATTTTCAGTATTTAAAGGAACCATATATATAACTATATAGGAGGCAAAAAGCATAAAATGTTATTTATTCCAGGGCTCATTATGCACCAACTACCTCTAATTATGGGTTTAAGCAAAGAATAAGAGCAATACTCAGAAACTACACATTTCAAGTTTTGTTTACATCCTCTCCTGCTCAACATTGTATTTGGCTCAATTCATTTGAAACACCTGGGAGTCTCAATGACCAAAATCCACCTATGCATTGTGTAACTGTGTCAGTTGACTATTTTCCTTTCTCATTATTTCATGCATATTAAATAGTAGAGCTTACAAAACACTAGAGACATGACCTATAACTATATTTCACTTAAAATTCATGAATTTGACAGGTACGTTTTTCATAGCTAGAAGTTTTTATAAGTCTGTATTTCTTATGCAATAGGGACATTTGCAAAGTTCAAGTCAGAATTAGTTATTCACTAATCTTATGTGACTGCATTGTCAATTTAGAAGACAGACTTTGAAAAGTTTCACCCTTCTATTTGCTTTATTTTGTATTTTCTTTTTCCTTTAAAAATAATTTTGGAAATAAACTGAATAAGTTTAGGATAAGAACTTATGTTATTAATTTAAACCATGTATTTGATTTTAAAATATATAGCAAATTAATCAAATAATTATTTATTGATTGGATATGGCAAATTGTCTCATTGTCAAAATATTACCTACTGCCACTTAACATGCCTCATCACTAAACAGACTTCCCCACAAAAAAATATTGCATTTTCCTTTATACCATATGATGTGTTTTGGCCAAGAAAATTTGTGTGTAAATTTTCATGATACTAGGAATCATTGGGTGGTTTCTATATTTGTCTTTTGGCTCTACTCTCAGATCTACATGTCCCTGACAGGGGCTAGGCCTATAGCTGGACATGAGTGTGGTTTTAAATGACTTAGACTGAAGGTCAACTATTATCACAGTATGAATTATCCCAGGGCTCATTATAGCACAACCAAGTGGACAACCACTAACTAAGTGGACAATTTCATACAGCATCATACCTCATGAGACATATTTTATGTAAACCATATCTTTTAATTCTTTTAACCTGTTGATATATTATTATTTCTATTCTAACATGAGAAAAATAAAATACAGGTAAGTTGATACAACAAAGCTAAGTTGATACAACAAAGCCAAATCGACTAAGATGTCTGATTTTTTAACTGATATAAAAAATATAAAAGTTGTACACATTAACGAGGTACCATATGATACCTGATACATATACATGTGTACACTTTATAGTGTGTAAATTGGTTTTTCTCCTCAAACATTTAACATTTTTTGGTAAAATTCTTCTATATCATTTCTTCTACCTTTCTGAAATACACAGTACATTATTGTTTTTTTTTTTTTTTTTCAGTTGCCATACTGGACACCCAGTATCCCTAGCTAGTTACCACCTTATTATTCTTCACTTCTATGAGAAAGCTTTTTTAGATTACACATTAGGGTGATCCTGTGCTACTTTTAATAGATGTTTGTTTGTTTTACTTAAAATAATGACCTCTGGTTACCTCCATGTTTTTGTAAATGTCAGGATTTCTTTCCTTTTTATGTCTGAATAGTAGTCCATTGTATATATGCACCTCATTTTTTAATCCATTTTTCAGTTAATGGATACTGAGGTTGTTTCCATTTATTTCCTATAGTGAGTAGTGCTTCAATGAATATGGGAGTACAGATGTCTCTTTGATATACTCATTTTAGTTTCTCTGGATATGTGCCCATTAATGGGAGCTGTCTGATTTTAAAATATATGCATTAAAATATTAGCATATACTTTATCCTTTTATGATAAGAATAAATCACATAGCTAAACAAAAATCACAATTTTTTATAAGAAATGCATACAACTGAGCATGGTTACCATAATCTCAAGTTTTGTTCAAGTCTTAGATAATAATTAGAGTGATAAAAATATTCTTCTTCTACAAAATTTGTTCCATTTGAGAGTGATCTTAGATGTGACATTTCTTTTAAGTGAAATTATAAAAACTGAAAACTAAAAGCAATTTCCTTCAATTCTTTTGAATCATATGCATATATAATTTAAAAAGTAAAATAAAAGAATATTAAATGAGAATTTCTTCACAAAAAGAAACTGCCCAAATCCCCAGACTGGGAGAAATAAATTGCATCAGTCATCTGTTTATTTTCCCATTGACAATATATGCATATGTAAGAAATGTTTAAAATATTTTGCATCTTGCTTTCATTATTAAATAAATCTTATACATTATAAAAAATAAATTGTGATATTTTCATTCTTGAAAATAAGATCATGATTTGTTAAATGAATGTTTTCATGTAAGCTTGTATATGTCTTTAAAAAAGAAAAATACAGAATTAGGAAAATTTATGACCTAATGGATATTGCTAAATAATTCTTGTGAGAACTTTTACCAACTTGCACTCCCACAAATAATGCAAGAAATTTCACCATACATTTGTTCAAGTCAGTGTGTTAGGAGAAAAAAAATGTATTTCAAAGTGACTGGATTTGCGTTTCTATTTTTACATCTATGGCTGAGCTTATTTTCTGTTTAAGAGTACTTATTTTACATTTTAAAACTCTATTCATATCAGTTGCTCATTTTTGCAATGTTTTTTTTGTTATTTTATTTAGTGATTAAAAAATATGTTTTTTCATGAGTGTAGATTTAATAATGAAAATACATTTTAAAAGTTTGATCTCATAGACATCTTTCTATATTATTTATTTTTTGATTTTTTAAAAAATACGTGACAGCAGAATGCATTACAATATTATTACACATATACAGCACAATTTTACATATCTCTGGTTGTATATAAAGTATGTTGACACCAATTCGTGTCTTCATACATGTACTGTGGATAATGATGTCCATCACATTCCACAATCCTTACTAATCCCCTGCCCCTCCCATTCCCTTCCACCCCTCTGCCCTATCTAGAATTCATCTATTCCTCCCATGCTCCCCCTCCCTACTCCAATATGAGTCAGCTTCCTTACATCAGAGAAAACATTTGACATTTGTTTTTTTGGGATTGGCTAACTTAGCATTATGTTCTCCAAGGCCATCCATTTACCTGAAAATGCCATGATTTTATTCTCTTTTAATGCCAAGTAAAATTTCATTGTGTATATATGTCACATTTTTTAATCCATTCATCTACTGAAGGGCATCTAGGTTGGCTCCACAGTTTAGCTATTGTGAATTGTGCTGCTATGTCCACATTGATGTGGCTGTGTCCCTATAATAGGCTGTTTTTAAGTCCTTTGGGTATAGACCAAGGAGAGGGATAGCTGGGTCAAATGGTGGTTCCATTTCCAGATTTCCATGAAATCTCCATACTGATTTCCATATTGGCTGCACCAACCAATTTGTAGTCCCACCAGCAATGTATGAGTGTACTTTTTCCCCCACATCCTCGCCATTATTTCTTTATAATAGCTGCCATTCTGACTGGAGTTAGATGATATCTTAGAGTAGTTTTGATTTTCATTTCTCTAATTTCTAGTGATGATGAACATTTTTTCATATATTTGTTGATTGATTGTATATCTTCTTCTGAGAAGTGTCTGTTCAGGTCCCTGGCCCATTTGTTGATTGGGTTATTTGGGGGTTTTTTTTGGTGCTTAGCTTTTTGAGTTCTTTATATACCTAGAAATTAGTGCTCTATGTCATGTATGAGGTGTGAAAATTTGCCCCCAAAATGTAGGCTTTCTATTCACCTCACAGATTGTTTCTTTTGTTGAGAAGAAACTTTTTAGTTTGAGTCCATCCCATTTATTTATTCTTGATTTTAATTCTTATGCCAAAGGAGTCTTATTAAGGAAGATGGGGCTTAATCCCACATGAAGAATTTTAGAGCCTCCTTTTTCTTTTATTAGACACAGAGTCTCTGGTTTAATTCCTAGGTCCTTATCCACCTTAAGTTGAGTTTTGTGCATGGTGAGAGATAGGGGTTGAATTTTATTTTGTTGCAAATGGATTTCCAGTTCTCCCAGCACCATGTGTTGAAGAGGCTATCTTTTCTCCAATGCATGTTTTTGGTACCTTTGTGTAATATAAGATAATTGTAATTTGGGGGGTTAGTCTCTGTGTCTTCTATTCTGTACCATTGGTCTACCAGTCTGTTTTGGTGCCAATACCATGCTGTTTTTGTTACTATTGCTCTGTAGTATAGTTTAAGGTCTGGTATAGTAATGCCACCTGGTTCATTCTTCCTGCTAAGGATTGCTTTAGCTATTCTGGGTCTCTTATTTTTCTTTAGCTATTCTGGGTCTCTTATTTCATGATTGCTTTTTCTATTTCTATGAGGAATGCCATTGGGATTTTGATCAGAATTGCATTGAATCTGTATAGTGATTTTGGAAGTATGGTCATTTTGATAATATTAATTTTGCCTATCTAAGAGCAAGGTAGGTCTTTCCATCTTCTAAGGTCTTCTTGGATTTCTCTTTTTAGGGTTCTGTAGTTTTCATTGTATAGATCTTTCACCTCTTTTGTTAAGTTGATTCCCAATCATTTTATTTTATTGAGAATATTTTAAATGGGATAGTTTTTCTCATTTCCCTTTCAGTGGATTTGTCACTGATATACAGAAATGCCTTTGATTCATGGGTGTTGATTTTATATCCTCCTACTTTGCTGAATTTATTTACTAGTTCTAGAAGTTTTATGGTAGAGCATTTTGGGTCTTCTGGGTAAAGAATCATATTGTAAACAAATAGTGCTAATTTAAGTTCTTCTTTTCCTATACATATTCCTTTAATTTCTTTCATCTGTCTAATTGCTCTGGCCAGTGTTTCAAGAACTGCCACAGGCCGGCTACAGCAAAATAACTGGGGGGTGACTAACAACTTGTGTAGATTGATACAGCAGGAGTGGGAGCCATTTATTGTAGGACAACAGAGGTATTTATACATTCCACACAGCTTATCTTAATTAACATAAACTAGATACAGCAGTCAACCAATAAGGAATCACCACACTTAATGGCTCGCTGGTGTTACTTCACAAACCACTCCCTCTGGCAAAATGCCAGGTGCCATCCAGACTTGTTTACAGACTCTAACATTTGCCAGGTGCCATCCTGACTTGTTTACAGACTCTAACATTTCCCCCTTTTGTTTAATTTAAATAACGACCATAGTGGTTTTTACACAAACACCATACATAATCTGCTACAAGCAGAAGGGGAGGATACAAAATGTCACAATACCAAGCCATTTGATGGCTCCATGCAAGAAGCCCTTAGAAAAATTATACCAGCAATGACATCATTTGCAAAGATACCTGGTTACAATTTGTTGTAGATTACAGTTTGTTGTCTCAGTCCAGGTAAAGCAGTGTCTCAATAGATTAACTCACAGTCCAGGTAAATCACAGTCCAGGTAAGTTCTGCAGGCAGCTAACTTGATCCGAAGTCTTGTCCAGTTCTCAGCAACACTGGAAATTCTTTTACCTTCCTCTTCACCGGGACTGGGACGAAGGCAGGAACTCCGGATGGCTAAAGAAAATCCTGTAGTATTCCAGCAGGCACTAAGAAAACAACCTTCTGAACAATTTAGTACATTATCTCAAGGATTTTTACATTTGAAATAAGCCTTAATAGTGCTCATTACTCATTAGCTTCCAGGTGTGGGAGAACCATTGTAGTTACTGGCCTTGGAAATGATCAAACTTCAGGGACACAGGCCGTCTCCCGCCTGCAGCGTCCCCAGGCAGCCCCAGATGGCCCCAGATGGCCCCAGATGGCCCCAGGGAGAGTCCGGCAGTGTTCCGGACTCAAACTGCCACTGGGCACAGGGAGCAAGAGCCTGTGAGACTGTGCCTCCAGGTCAGGTTTGGATTTGGGCTCTCACAGTGGCGTCCTGCTCCCCAGGGGGGTGGGGGGGCGGCTGCTGCCATTTGGAAATTCCTTGCTGCACCATGATTCGCTTGCGCACATGACAGCCTCCGTGCGGATTCACGCACCCTCTGGTAACGAAAAGTATTCAGTAATAGCCTTTTGCTGCAACTTTTTTTCTGATAATCCTTCTTTTTTTGAATTTCCTTTTTACTCTGACTAGAGTTCCTGGGCTTTTATTAACACATGCCCTAATTGCTCTTGGTTCCACTGGGGTGCCTTCTTCCCTTAGTAATTTACTTCTCACCCCTTCCATATTTTCGTCACAAAGACAATACAACATTTCAAGACAAAACAAGACACAAACATACTGTATCAATCTTCTCCATTTTCTCAAAATGGCCATTTTTCCTCTCACCCTATCTGCCTAGGCACTAGCAGATTTGCTCCCGTCCTATCTATGGACGGGCAGCTTTTTTTTTTCGTCCCTTACCCCCAGTGTCCCAGGGCTCCCCATAAAGGGCCACCATCTGGGAATACGGCATATCCTGCTGCCTCAGGCGCCCGCTCCTTGAGTTCCCATTGAGTTCTCGTGGGATTCAGAGAGTATTTGGGATGCAGAGCCCGGTGGAGGTGTGGAATTTTCCCAGAACGTGCATGTAGAGTGCCGGTGAGAGGTCGGAAATGAAGAGTTGCTATTTGAATCTACAAGGCGATGTGGTGGCTCGGTTATTTTGTGCCCAGCCAGACCGCGGCAAAGAACTATGTTGAATAGAAGTGGTGAAAGAGGGAATCCTTTTGTTGTTCCTTTTTAGAGAAAATGCCTTTAATTTTTCTCCATTTAGAATGATGTTGGCCTGAGGTTTAGTGCAGATAGCCTTTACGACTTTGAGATATGTTCCTGTTATCCCTAGTTTTTCTAGTGTTTTGAACATAAAGAAGTGCTGTATTTTGTCAAATGCTTTTTCTGCATCTATTGAGATGATCATATGATTCTTATCTTTGAGTCTATTGATGTGGTGAATTACGTTTATTGATTTCCATATGTTGAACCAACCTTGCATTCCTTCAAGAAGTTCTATCTTCATCTTTATGTGATTTACAAATAGTTTGCAACTTCTTCATTTTAGTTCTTGGTAGATTTTTACTATGTGTAATTTAAAAAACTTTTTGTTATTTTTAAAAATCACTTCTTGGTTTAATGTTTAGTTAGTGCATTATCACTTTAAAATTAGACATTCCATTTGATTCATTTTCATATTTGTGAAGTATTTTAATCATTGATAATTTATATAAATATAAGATGTGCAGTATAAATCTGAGTTGAATTTTATAAGTGTTCATTTTAGTTAGTTTTTTTCATCACTGTGAGCTAAAGACTTGACCAGAACAACTTAAAGGAGGGAAAAGTTTATTTTGGTTCAAGAGGTTGTCCACAGTCAGCAGACTTAATATTCTTGTTCCAGGATAAAGCAGAACAGCATGGCAAAAGGGAGAGGTAGAGAAAAGCAGCCCAGGACATAAAAACTAAGAAACAGAGAGAGTTTTGCTTGCCCAGGACAAAATACAAACTGCAAGGGTATGCCCCCCCACTTACCTACCACTTCCACCCACACCTTAAATGCCTGTAATTATATCCCAATTAATCCACATCAGTGCATTAATATACCAATTAGGTTACATCTCTCATATCCTAATCAATCATTTCACCTCTGTAATGATGTCTCACACATGAGCTTTTGGGGGACACCTCTTATGAAAGGCATAACATTGTTTATTCTGCTTTTCCAAATAATATATATTTATATAAAATTTTTCCTTTCCTCACTGGCTAGTCATGTTACTTGTGGTAAATTATTTTCAAGGATTTTCACAAAACCACTACCCATTTTTCATGTATTTGTATTATGGCTTTGTCACTCCTTACATCAGATGTTGGAATCTCACTTTGAATCTTGCTAACCCTGGAACTTGCTTTGAATATGTGTGAAAGAATTGCAGTTCTGGTAATTCCATTCAGAGGCCTTTGTGTGACTAAGCAGAGCAGATGTATTCTACTCCCAAGGTGAAAGTAAAATGGAATTGTGAATTAGGTATATGTGTGTCAAATTATTAAAGGGCACCCCAGAGCATTTTTTGATTAATAACAAATTCTTTGATATTTTTTCTATTTTATTGGATTAAATACTTAATTTTTTTTGCAGTTATACAGCAAAGTGAATAGCTTATTAACTAATCCCCAGCTACTCTCAAATCATAGCTTTTACTATGAAAATGTAAATGGTCTGCAAATTAAAAAATAAATTTAAAAAAAGGAGCAATTGGTGTTGACATTTGATATTTCTATGGTATTGAATGAATATGTGCTGAAATTCTCAAGCATTCAATTTTGATCTATGTGCATATGGCAGGGGAGATATGTGTGATATGTGATGGGAAGGGAATCTGGTAATGACCCCTAAATAAATTAGCAATGAATTTCAGAATATGTGGTTGGTGAATAATCTGAAACACTTCAAAGTAAGTCTTTTATTTTAGAGACAAATTCTGATTTATATTTTAGTACTTCTTTCCCCAAAAGAGCCAAAGTTTATGGAGAGTGGGAATTGAGATTGTAGGGAACATTAAAGACACATTTTAAAAATAAAGCATAGTCAATTTAAAATCATGCTTCTTTTAAAATATATTATTTAGCTTGCAATCTATATTAACATTAATATTCTCCAACATTTTCAAAATGGTAATTAATATGCCTCTAGAGATACTATGGAAACTATGACAACTCTTTTAGCCATTTGCAAATCTCATAATTTGAATATTACCTAGTTAACTCTTAAAGAGAAGTGTTAT
Organism: Marmota flaviventris; assembly: GCF_047511675.1. Lineage (NCBI taxonomy): Eukaryota > Metazoa > Chordata > Mammalia > Rodentia > Sciuridae > Marmota > Marmota flaviventris. Next base: position 48,946,584 of record NC_092504.1, on the reverse strand, counting down.
TGATAAGTTTTACTGTCAGTATTTTGTCTGAAATTACTTTTAATAAGACTCTCTTGTGAGCTCACTTTCAGATATATTCTTAAAATGTTTTTAAAATATGTAGCAAGGTAACATAATAATTGTATGTTTTGTGACATGATCGATCATCAATGCAGGGAATATGAAGATAGGAAGCAAGGCTACAAACACATTTCTTATTTTTTCTTGAGTGTGGAATTATTGCAATCCATTTCACCAAGTCCATCACAATTATAGTAGAAAAGACACAAAAATTGTGCGTCTTTATGGAAGCATGTGGGAGAAGGGAACCTGCTGTAGTAAACAATGTATGTACATAACATCAGGGAAGAAAGAACATACTGCAATGCCAAATAAGTAAATGTTCAGCAACAAGGATGGCATGAGAGGAATTTATTTCTCTTTAAACATAATGACACTCATTTCAGTTTTATCCATAACAATTTTCTTCTTCCATAGATAAAAATTGTGTTAGAATAAAGCTAATAGTAAAAGAGGTGGCATGGTGGCACATGGCAATTATCCCATTGGCTTGGGAAGCTGAGCCAGGAGGATCAAGAGTCCAAAGCCAGCCTTAGCAAACGTGAGGTGCTAACCAACTCAGTGAAACCCTGTCTCTAAATAAAATACAAATGGCTAGGGATGTGTCTCAGTGTTCGAGTGCCTCTGAGTTCAATCCCTGGTACTAAAAAGAAAAAGAAAAAAAAGATGATGAGCAGATAAATCTCTTCCCAGAGCCATCAGAGAGCATTACAAAACAAGAAACCTTTTGATTTTCTGTTTGTAGTTTTATATTTTCCTTATAAAAGGTGTACATCTTGGGAATTTTTTCCTGAGTAAAATAATCCTAGAATTATTTTCTTCAAATGAAAAATAAGGAAAATGTCAGAAAATCACAAGTAAGTAATCTTGCTTTTGAAGATGCAATAAAAAAGATATTTTCAATATTAGTGCAATAAAGAAACTGTAAAGACATTCAGAAATGATGTTTATTAACTATGATGGTTCATTTTACATGTTGACTTGACTAGGCCTTCATATCCAGCTATTTGGCCAAATATTGGTCTTGAGGAGATAAGCTTTAGCATTTAAATTGGTAGACTTGAAACACAAAGATCACCCTCAATAATATGAGTGAGAGTCATCCAATCAAGTTAAAATTCTGACCTCACTAGAAGAGGGAATGCTGACAGCAGACTGGTTTTAGGTAGAAATATCAGCTCTTCTCTGGGTCTCTGTCCTGCCAGTCTATCCTACAGATTTTGAACCTGATATCTTTCACAATTGTGTGAATTAATTTCTGGAAACACTTCTCTCTTTCTTTTTCTCTCTCTCTTTCAGTTCCCCTCTCTGTATGTGCATGCATGTTCCTGCAAACACACACATATTTTGTCTCTGGAGAATTCTGATGAATGCAATAGAATATTACGAAAATAGTGACATACCTTTTAAACAATTCAAACATGTATTTTTAAAAAGATAGTTTTTAAGGTACTTTGCTAATGAACCAGCAGCTCAGAGTTCTAGGCTGATATAAAATGACAAAATGTCACTCACCTCAACATCCAAGATATAATGGTCAAGCCCTTCTGAATTGCTAATTGAATGGACATGTATTAATGCTGTTTATAGGTAGCATTAATTCCTAATCTGGTGTTATTTTAAATTGGACAATTGCAAACTTTACTACTGTTTGAATGTGTCCCTCCAAAGCATATGTTGGAAACTTAATTCCCAGTGCAATAGTGTTAAGGGATGGGACTTTTAAGAGGTGATTAGGCCATGAGGTCTCTCTACCCATGAATAGATTAAGATGCTTGGGCAAGAGTGAATTTACCATAAAAGGCTGATTTTGACTCCTTTTCTCTCTCTTATTCTTCCAACTCTGCAATCAGTTAATAAAACAGAAAGGTCCTTACCAGATGCGAAATCCTTCCTTTTACACTTCTCAGTCTCCAGAAGTATAAGGACAAGTCATTGTTCCCTATAAGTTATCTGGTCTTCTGTTATAGTAGCATAAAATGTACTAAAACAGGATTATTTATTTATTCATTAAATGGTATTAGTGGGCAATGCCCAAGGAAAGCTTTCTTACTGGAAAATTTCTTATTTTATAACATTAGTGTTTGATTTAACTTGCATTTATTCTCTACTAGAATATAATGGTGAACTCTACTTTCTTCTCATTCAAAGCTATGTCCTTAGGGTCTAGAATTATACTTGATGTACATGATATACTCAGTAAATGTGTGTGAAAGAAACAAATGAATACATAATGTGGAAACTTTTTATTGAACATTTGGTAAGATTTATAAATAAATACCACTCTGAGCTTCTTAAGTAAAATTATTTTTAAAATGTGATTACCTTGGTTAAGAACAAATAGATGTAAGAAATTTATTTGAAGACAGAGCTAAGCCTTCATAATCTAAGAATATTTTTCAAAATTTTTAATAAAAACTACCATTTTTTGACTGTTGTACAATCTTTACAAGTAGTGCAATATTGTACTTTTTACAACTTTTATGATGACACATCATTCGGGGGGATTATTACTTCAAATACCCTTTGATTTACCAGTCAAACCCTAACCCCCTAATGATGGTTCCATTTCTGTAAGTCACACAGAACAAATCTATCCCTTTTAAATGATATATTCAAAATAAACACAGTCTGTATACTGTGGATTACCATAAATATTTCATTTCTTATAGGTAACATTTAATAAAAATCCACCATGTTTTCTTTCCTGAAGCAATACTGACAATTTTCAATGTTCCTTTTTAATTGCAATATCCAAACCAAACAAATATTTTAGATATTGCTGTCAACCTTGACATTTGTCATTTTATTATGTTTTCAAGGGAGTGTATTTGAACAAGTTTGCAACACTAGAATATTTCAAAATTAATCTTGACTGAGTGCTAAGTGTCTTTCACATGTAATATTTTATAGTGGAACCTATGTTTTCATATTCCCAAGGCTGTGTTCTATCTTACAAAACTCATTGAAAACTAAAAAGATCACAATAATGCATAGCCTAAAGATATTTACATTTATTACCATTGTAAAATGCATTATTGAGGATGTGATAAGAAAATGTCCATATCTTTTAATAAAAACTGAAATACTTTAAAATTAGAGCTGGTTATCTAACTCATGAGTAATAGAAAAAATATCAATTTGAATTTGAATATAGAACCTAAAAATGGCAGTCATTAAATCTTCTAATTTATTAAGGCACAAAAATATAAAAAATAAGTGAAATTAAAGTGAAGAGATAATATATTGAAAAGAGTTTGTATTTTTTGTATCATTACACACTGAAGTAGTTTGAGAAGAAAAGAATTATTGGAAAATAAAGAACACATGAACATATATGACTAGGCATATGTATCTAAAAATATTTTAAAACACAAGAAATAAGTAACTTCACAGAAGAAATAAGAGAAAGTGGTAGACGTTTACTGAGTAATAACCTATTTGAAATATAATTTTAGAATGATTTCAGGGATATGTGTTGCAGGTTTCAAATAACAGATTATTACTAGATTTTATGGACTCATTAAGAAATAATTAAAATCAAAAAAGCTATTACATTTCATCTCTGACAGGTATTATTTCATTAGCACATTGAGAATGGAAAGATACTACCCAAGATTTCTTCCATTTCATAAATCAAAAATAAAGGTTTGACTCAAGAAGATTTAATAAGATTTATTGTTACAGGAAAATAAAATTATTTAAATTGAGAAAGACTTGGGTAATTTTTTTTGTAATAAGAAAGTTGCATACATCTTTCCATTACAAAAGAAAATAACAAATGTTCCTGTATATAGTGAAAGTATAATACCAGATATTCTTTCTCTATAGTCATTTTAAAACTTTGAAGTTGTATTTGATTCCTACAAAACTTTAATAAATTTTATTTCAAATATAAGTCACATTTAAATATATTTATATATTAAAATATTATATCTGAATAATTACATTTAAGCTCTAAGAACTTACTCAATCTTCACTATAACTCTGTGATCTATGCACTAGTGTTATGGATTGAAGTTTTTATTCACTAAGTTCAATAATAAAATCATAAGCCTCCATGTGATGATATTAGGAGGTAAGGCACTTAGGACATGGTTAGGCCCAGAAGATGGACCATTCATGAGAGGGATTAGTACCCTTAAAAAAAGAGAGCTGAATGTGCACCCCTGTGGGAGAAAACAGTAATAAGAGGGATGTCTAAAAACCAGGAAGTGGGTGTCCTCACCACACGTTGGAGGTGTTGGTACTGCCATCTAGAATGGCAATAAATGTTTGTTTTTATTTTTTTTTATTCTTTTTTTATTATTAGTTGTTCAAAACATTACAAAGCTCTTGACATATCATGTTTCATACATTTGATTCAAGCAGATTATGAACTCCCATTTTTACCCCGTATACATATTGCAGATTCACATCAGTTCCACATCCACTTTTTTACATACTGCCATACTAGTGTCTGTTGTATTCTGCTGCCTTTCCTATCCTCTACTATCCCCCCTCCCCTCCCCTCCCCTCCCCTCTTCTCTCTCTGCCCCCTCTACTGTCATGCATTTCTCCCCCTTGTATTATTTTCCCCTTTCCCCTCACTTCCTCTTGTATGAAATTTTGTATAACCCTGAGGGTCTCCTTCCATTTCCATGCATTTTCCCTTCTCTCTCCCTTTCCCTCCCACCTCTCATCCCAGTTTAATGTTAATCTTCTTCTCATGCTCTTCGTCCCTACTCTGTTCTTAGTTACTCTCCTTATATCAAAGAAGACATTTGGCATTTGTTTTTTAGGGATTGGCTAGCTTCACTTAGCATAATCTGCTCTAGTGCCATCCATTTCCTTGCAAATTCCATGGTTTTGTCATTTTTTAGTGCAGAGTAATACTCCATTGTGTATAAATGCCACAATTTTTTTATCCATTCATCTGTTGAAAGGCATCTAGGTTGGTTCCACAGTCTAGCTATTGTGAATTGTGCTGCTATGAACATCATTGTAGCAGTATCCCTATAGTATGCTCTTTTAAGGTCTACAGGGAATAGTCCGAGAAGGGCAATAGCTGGGTCAAATGGTGGTTCCATCCCCAGCTTTCCCAGGAATCTCCATACTGCTTTCCAAATTGGCCGCACCAATTTGCAGTCCCACCAGCAATGTACAAGTGTACCCTTCTCCCCACATCCTCGCCAGCACTTGTTGTTGTTTGACTTCATAATGGCTGCCAATCTTACTGGACTGAGATGGTATCTTAAGGTGGTTTTGATTTGCATTTCTCTGACTGCTAGAGATGGTGAGCATTTTTTCATGTACTTGTTGATTGATTGGATGTCCTCCTCTGAGAAGTGTCTGTTCAGGTCTTTGGCCCATTTGTTGATTGGGTTATTTGTTATCTTATTGTATAATTTTTTGAGTTCTTTGTATACTCTGGATATTAGGGCTCTATCTGAAGTGTGAGGAGTAAAAATTTGTTCCCATGATGTAGGCTCCCTATTTACCTCTCTTATTGTTTCTCTTGCTGAGAAAAAACTTTTCAGTTTAAGTAAGTCCCATTTGTTGATTCTTGTTATTAACTCTTGTGCTATGGGTGTCCTATTAAGGAATTTGGAGCCCGACCCCACAATATGTAGATCTGAGCCAACTTTTTCTTCTATCAGACGCAGAGTCTCTGATTTGATATCAAGCTCCTTGATCCATTTTGAGTTAACTTTTGTGCATGGCGAGAGGAGGGGATTCAGTTTCATTTTGTTGCATATGGATTTCCAGTTTTCCCAGCACCATTTGTTGAAGATGCTATCCTTCCTCCATTGCATGCTTTTAGCCCCTTTATCTAATATAAGATAGTTGTAACTTTGGGGATTAGTCTCTGTGTCCTCTATTCTGTACCATTGGTCCACCCGCCTGTTTTGGTACCAGTACCATGCTGTTTTTGTTACTATTGCTCTGTAGTATAGTTTGAAATCTGGTATCGCTATGCCGCCTGATTCACCCTTCCTGCTTAGAGTTGCTTTGCTATTCTGGGTCTTTTATTTTTCCATATGAATTTCATGATTGCTTTATCTGTTTCTACAAGAAATACCATTGGGATTTTGATTGGCATTGCATTAAATCTATAGAGAACTTTGGGTAATATCGCCATTTTGATGATGTTAGTTCTGCCTATCCATGAAAAGGGTATATTTTTCCATCTTCTAAGATCTTCTTCTATTTCTCTCTTTAGGGTTCTGTATTTTTCATTGTATAAATCTTTCATGTCTTTTGTTAGGTTGATTCCCAAGTATTTTATTTTTTTTGAGGATATTGTGAATGGGGTGTTTTTCCTCATTTCCATTTCAGAGGATTTGTCACTGATATACAGAAATGTCTTTGATTTATGCTTGTTGATTTTATATCCTGCCACTTTGCTGAATTCATTTATTAGTTCTAGTAGTTTCTTTGTAGACCCTTTTGGGTATTCTAGGTATAGAATCATGTCTTCCACAAATAGTGATAATTTAAGTTCTTCTTTTCTATTTTTATGCCTTTAATTTCTTTCGTCTGTCTAATTGCTCTGGCCAGTGTTTCAAGAACTATTTTGAATAGAAGTGGTGATAGAGGGCATCCCTGTCTTGTTCCAGATTTTAGAGGGAATGCCTTTAATTTTTCTCCATTCCGAATGATGCTAGACTGAGGCTTAGCATAGATAGCTTTTACAATGTTGAGGTAAGTTCCTGTTATCCCTAGTTTTTCTAATGTTTTGAACATAAAGGGATGCTGTACTTTGTTGAATGCTTTTTCTGCATCTATCGAGATGATTATATGGTTCTTATCTTTAAGTCTATTGCTGTGGTGAATAACATTTATTGATTTCCGTATATTAAACCATCCTTGCATCCCAGGAATGAATCCTACTTGATCATGGTGCACAATTTTTTGATGTGTTTTTGTATCCGATTCACCAGAATTTTATTGAGGATTTTTGCATCTAGGTTCATTAGAGATATTGGTCTGTAGTTTTCTTTCTTTGAGGTGTCTTTGTCTGGTTTTGGAATCAGGGTGATGTTAGCCTCATAGAATGAATTTGGAAGAGCTCCCTCTTTTTTTATTTCCTGAAATAACTTGAAAAGTATTGGTATCAATTCTTCTTTAAAGGTTTTGTAAAACTCCACTGTATACCCATCTGGTCCTGGGCTTTTCTTGGTTGGTAGTCTTTTGATTGCTTCTTCTATTTCATCCATTGATATTGGTCTGTTCAAATTGTGTGTATCCTCCTGACTCAGTCTGGGCAAATCATATGACTTAAGAAATTTACCATGCATTTTATCTGATCATAATGGAATGAAACTGGAAATCAATGATAAAAGAAGGAAGGAAAAATCCTACATCACATGGAAAATGAACAATATGTTACTGAATGATCAATGGGTTACAGAAGACATAAAGGAGGAAATCAAAAAATTCTTAGAGATAAATGAAAATATAGACACAACATATCGGAATCTATGGGACACAATGAAAGCAGTTTTAAGAGGGAAATTCATCGCCTGGAGGTCATTCCTCAAAAAAAGAAAAAAACAACAAATAAATGAGCTCACACTTCATCTCAAAGCCCTAGAAAAGGAAGAGCAAAACAACAGTAAATGTAGCAGAAGGCAAGAAATAATTAAAATCAGAGCAGAAATCAACGAAATTGAAACAAAAGAATCTATTGAAAAAATTGACAATACTAAAAGTTGGTTCTTAAGTTGTCGATCTTAAGTAAATAAGATCGACAGACCCTTTGCCATGCTAACGAAGAGAAGAAGAGAGAGAACTCAAATTACTAACATACGGGATGAAAAAGGCAATATCACAACAGATGCTACAGAAATACAGAAGATAATTACAAATTATTTTGAAAACCTATATTCCAATAAAATAGAAGATAGTGAAGACATTGATAAATGTTTGTTTTTTAAAAAAAATATTTATTTTTTGTTGTAGTTGGACACAATATCTTTTTTTTTTTTATCTGTATGTGGTGCTGAGGATCGAACCCAGAGCCTCCCACATGCTAGGCGAGTACTCTATCGCTGAGCCACAATCCCAGCCCCTAAATGTTTGTTTTTTAATCCACTTATCCTGTGGTACAATTGTCAGAGCAGACTGAATTAAGACAACTAGTATTTTAAATTTAAAGTTAAGTAAACTAAGGATTCAAAAAATTCAGTGATGGCTAAATTACTAAGTGATTGCTGAGTTAGTTAATGATGAAGCAGTTAGTGAATGATATAAACCAGATTCAAGCCCAGGTTTCTCTGAATTTAGTTCCATGCCTTTAGCCATTGTCTCTATGCTGTGTCTGAAAAGTATGCAAAAGTATGGACACTCTAATAGTCAAAAATTTAGAAAGGAAGACAAGAATGCCCAACATCAATGGACGTATAGGAGGAAATAATAGAATACAGTGTTGCTAAGAGACAAAGAAATGGACAACTGACAGAAGATTGCATTCCAAAAAAGATTAAAAAATGATGAAAATAGATCCATGTCAACTAGTCTAATAAAAATTGATGAACACTTGCTCAATTTCTAAGCCTAGCCAAGAACCTATTTACTGAAGAGACATACCCTGAAAAAACAGAAAAAAAAATAGGGATTATGATTCTTTTAGTTCTTCCAAAGGGATCTATAGTCCTTTTTCAGATAGCCATTCAATGGAAAAAGAAAATTTCCCCATTATAAAATAATAATTTATGGTTACAGGGACTAATTTATCACTAATCTCTAATACTATTGTTTGAAGGTGTGCCTGAAAAAAAAGTGATGGACACTTAATCTCTAATGAAATAGTATAGTCAGACTAAAGCCATTATTGAAGGGTGAGTTGCTTATAAAAGGATGTTTATCCCCCTTTTGCTCTCTACATGCCCTCCCTTTGCCCTTCTGCTATGGGGTGATGCAAACAAGGAGCCCCTCACCAGATGCCTGCTCCTCAATCTTGGACTTCTCAGTCCCCAAGACTGTGAGACAATAAATTTCTGTTCATTATATAGTACTCACTCCTTGTTGTTCTATAATAGCAGCACACAATATATTGAGACACGAAGGGTACCAGAATATAGTTATGGTCTTCTTGTTAAAGTAGAAGGCCAGTTAATAAAAGGAAAGGCCAAGGTCTCCATAACATTATACATTCTGAGTCTTTGGACCTAAACAAGTAACTTTTTCAGAATTCCCCAAACATATTTTGAGATGGGCATACAACATGTCACATTGACAAGGTGACATGGATATATTTTAGTTCTGATAGGATTTAAGAGAAGAAAGATGTGTACATTTCAATGAAACAAGTCATTGAAACCACCATGATGCAGCAGTCCATTATACCCATGGAAACAGGGATCTGTATGGATAAGATACGGTATAGACAAGAAAGATATTATATAGAGTCATTTTAAAATCATAAGAGAGTTATAGAAAACACCCCATCATATTTTCAAGGAAGTTTATGCTGTTTATAGTGAACAACTCTGTAAATTGTTTTGAAGGATAAATTCCTGTAAGCCATTGGACTTTGGTAAAACCTTAACATCTAACAAAGGGTTATCAAGTCAGCATGTGGCAACATATCTGGTTATGATCTGAATAATATCTGAAATAACAAGTAATAAACCAAGCAAACCCAGAAGCAGTACATTTTAAAATACTATCATGAGACAGTAAATGCTATACGTAGCAATTCAGATGTCCAAGTTCCCTACACCGAAGCAAATAAATTTCTTCCACATCTCAAATCTATAACATTATAATGCATTCCCTCTGATTAAGTTGATTAAGAATAAAATATCCAATTAGAATCCCACTCTTGTGGTTGTCATGGTGTGGGATCCTAATTAGAATAATTTAAACTCCATGCATGCACAATATGTCAAAATACACTCTAGTGTCATGTATATCTAAATAGAGCAAATATAAAAATCCTAAAAAAATTGGACTTCTTGAAACCCAAAATTATGAGAAATAACTTTCTATTTTATAAAAAGAATAAAATATTCAGAGTTTCTTCTCTAAACTATCAGCTCTATATTCAAAAAAATGCTAAAAAAATGAACTCGATTGCTTTTCAACCCCATATATGAATGACTCTGGAAGACAATGATGAGGCTAATCCATGCAATGTAAAGCTTTGGCCTGTATTTCCAGTAACCTTCTTTCTGCTAAGAAATAAATGACCCTAAGGATGGGCATCAAATCCCAGGGGATGATTGGTTGAACTGAATGACAAATCAACTTGAAGAATCAGGATTGGAAGAAAAAGATAACTACAGGGAGGGAAATGAAATGAAAGGAGGGTGAGCAAAATAAGTGTAAGACTATTTATGTCACAAGAGAATTTCAACAAGAAAACAGCTGTTACAGAAGAGGCACTAAATAACTAAGTGGACAAGACATCAACGCACTACAATTATCAGCACTTGAGTGTCACATTAATAGAAATAGAAATTGTAGAGGAAATAAAGGTCATGCATGGACCTGACAGCATTGGCCTCTGTCTCACCAAGGCCAATCTAACTGCTGCTCCTGCCATTGATCTAACTTACCAGTTCAATGAAAGGCAACAACACTATCCTACAAGTGATGATTAACTTCATGTGTTACCTTCACTGATCCATAGGGTGCTCAAATACCAGTCAAACACAATTTATATGTGTCTATGAAGACATATTTAAATTATATTAACATTTGAATTGGCAAACTGAGTAAAAGAAATTGCCCTCTACAATGTGGATAGACCCAATACAATACATTGAAGGCCCTAATAAGACAAAACGTTAAATGAGGGGGAACCTACACTATTGGATTAAATGTCTTTAAGCTAGGCAATTTGTCTTCCTTCAGACTCAGACTCAGACTCAAACTCAAACTATAACTTTTGCCATTACCTGTCCTGGTTCTCAGACCCTTTACTGTAGATGGAAACTATAGCATCATCTCTCCTGGGTATCTAGTTTGTGATTACAGATCTTAAAACTTCACAGTCCCTATAATAATAGTATAAACAATATCTTATTAGCGTCAATATGTGGATAGATAGATAGCCTATCTTCTAGTGATTCCAATTCTCTTTTTCACAGAATGCTAATACCTAATAAAGAAAAGCCAAGATCTGATAGCTTCAATAGTGAATGCTACCAAAGGCCAGTATTTAATACCAATTATCCTTAAATTCTTTCCCACAAAATAGAAAAACTCTTTCATTATGAGTCCTATATTACACAGGTACCAAAGCCAGATAAAGACATATAAATATAATTGTATGATACCAGTAGTCTAGACAAAAAAAGATAAATTAGACTTCATCATAATTATAATTTTTTAAAAATTAATTGAAAGATTGACAAGGTGAAATGGCAACTTTTGCAATAACAGAATGAGAGGAATATATGTAAATCATGTATCTGTTAAGGGTATCCAGAGTACATATATAACCCTTAGAACTCAACAACACAAAGGCAAATAATTGAATATTTTATAAAAGGAGTGAATAACTTGAGTAGACAATGTTCCAAAGAAGATGCATTAAAATATATACAAAAATATGTTCAACATCATAGCTCATTAGCAAAATGCAAGTCAAAATATTAAGGAAATACCACTTCATGCTCATTAGGATGGCTGTAATTTTTTAAGATGGAAAATAAGAATCTGGAGATGTAGATCAGTATTAACACAGTTGACTGGTATTTATAAGATCCCAGATTTGATTTACAACAACACTTTAATAGTACTAATAAACAAATAAAGTAAAAACTGAAGATGATGCACAAAAATTGGGTCCTTATATATATTTGGTGGGAACATAAAGTAGCACACTCAGGGCAAACCAGTTTAGAAGTTGTTCAAAATTTAAACAGATTTACCAGATGACTCAGAAATTCTCTTATAAATACACCCAAATGTACTCAAATGTTCATAGAAGCCAATCCAAAACAGATTAAAAGGTGATATATCTTAAATACTCATCAACTGTTAATGGATTGTCTAATTGCACTATGCACAAAAAATTAATATTATTCAGTCAAAAAAGAATGAAGGAATGACAAGTGCTACAATATGGATGCACCTTGAAAAATTATTTTAAATGAAGCTAACCAGACATAAACAGTCACACATTGTAAAATTTCATTTATATGAAATATCGAGACTAAATCAATTCACAGAAACAGATTATTGAATAGGGATAGAAATGGGAGAAATGGAGAACAACTACTTAATTGGCACAGAATTTTATTTGGGGAATGATGAAAATGTTTAAGAAACATATAAAGAAAATAGTTAATACATATATATCCAGATTCTTAGGATTTCTGACTCAGACTGAATTATATCAAAAGTTACATGATCACAGTTACATCAACTCCCCTGATTCCATGGTTCTAGGCCTTCAGATTTGGACTTAATTTTACCATCTTCCCTGATTCAATAGCTTTCCAACAGCATATAGTAGGATTTTTTAGCATCCAAAACTATTTGAGTCAATCACTCTAAGAAATCCATATATACGTGTGTGTGTACACACACTCACACACACACACATATACACATCTGTTAAGGCCTTGAAAACAACTGGAGTTTCGGAGTCAAAAGTTTGTCTCCTCCATCCCCGCCACCCACTATGGATCAGCATCCACTTTCCACTTACCAGAGAAAACATTTAACCTTTGTTTTTTGGGGATTGGCTTACTTTACTTAACATGATATTCTCCAACTCCATCCATTTACCTGAAAAATTCCATAATTTTATTATCTTTTAATGCTGAGTAATTTTCTATTGAGTATAGGGGAAGAAGGGCAGGGAAGGGAACATGGGGGCAGGAAGATGGTGGAATGAGATGGACATCATATGTCCATGCACATATGGTGTAACTCTCCATAGTGTACAACCAGAGAAATGCTCCATTTGTGTACAATGAATTGAAATGCACTATGCTGTCATATATATCTAATTGGAACAAAGAAATAATTTTTTTTTAAAAAGGTTGTCTCACTAATCTTGTTCTAGCATATTCCCTCAGAATTATTGCAAACTATAAGCCCATGAACCTGGAAAATCATAATCTTGAGTATGTCACTTAATATTTGCAATTATCTCTATCATATATAGGATGTAGGCTGGAGTGCATGTTAGTGGTGCCCAGCAAAATTCCTACCACCTATGTCAACCATACTCCAGCTGCTCTAATTGTTTTCTAATGACAACTCATAGCTTCTGCCTTTCCTGAAGAATAGCTGTTAGCCAAATGGAAGCTATAATGCTTATAAAGATGTATTCCACATATATACTGGGACATCTTCAGCCAACTATCAATTGTCATATGATACAAAAGTTGTTCTAAAGGTGGGCATAAAACTCTTTGATGTAATTTGTATTTCAAACTATTCCATAATTGGAAGAATATGGCCTCAGGCTTGAAACTACTTTTGGCCATATTTTTTCTTAGTTTCTTGGCCTGTCTGCCACCCTGATTCCTTTTCTCAATTTCTCCTTAGGCCTCTCCCCTAATACATTGCTAAAAAAAGAAAAAACCTGGTCTGTGGTCTCATTCTTCATAGCCAAACATAATACAAAATCAAAATGGGTTTATGAATTTGGAAAACCTTTGGAAGTCTTGCTTGTAGCATATTACAAGCAACATTATAGTTGATTTTATTACTTTGAATAGGGAGATATATTTTAAATAATGCTTGCTATGGATTGTCAAGATCAGTATTGTATTATCACATCCCTTTTCTTTCCATAGGAAGTTGTCAGTGTTGCTATGCTAAAGAAAACAAACAAAACAAACAACAACAACAACAAAAAGCAGATTAAAAGGACCATGAATAAAATGGAGGTGAAATAAAAGTAATTAGCTCATGGCACATCTTGATATAAGATATGAATTGTAAATGAAATGGGTAAACATTAAAATACATTCTACTTATAATCTATTGAATGGCCTGCCAGATACTGACACATTTTTGTAAGCTTGACTGAAAATTCATTAAAAACACACACGCATGCACACACACACGTAGAAATATACAGTTACAGGGTATTTTTAAAATAAAAATTACAGAGAAATAAAAATCCTGGTATATGGAGTAGAAGAACTTGAGATCCTTGAACTGCCAAATGCACAGGCAACATGACCCCAGTCAATTAATTTAGTATTTTGACTTATGTCATCATAATGACAAAATATCAGAGGGATTATCTGTGTGGCATTTTGGAAAAAAAAATCCTTTGTAATTTTCACTGATTGCCTTTTATTTTAAAAATTTATTTGAAACATTGTGATGCAAAATAAAATGCCACCCAAACAGAATTAAATTTTTGTTGTTGTATCTTTCTCAATATATTCAATTATGAAGTGAAACTTTAACACAAAGGAAATATGGTGGAGGATATTATTTTTGACACTGTTTTTATGGTCTTACTTTTCAAAAAGGCACATAAGTACTGACTGTTCAATTGTTCAATAATAAGGAAAAGATAATGAAATGTATCATAACACGTTTTACCTCTCTTTACACAAAAGACTTATAGGTAAGCAAAAAATCTTGATTAATACATTTGTTCAGATATTGTTTTCAATATAATAATAACTGTCAGCATGCAAAATATGACAGCTACAGTCATAACAAGTAATCAGAAGAAAAATCAAACTCATTAATTTAGGAAACAAATTTAGTTATTTCACTCTTTGCTTGTCACAAGTGGCAACACTTCACCAGAAAAGATATGTCTATACTGCACTGGTATAATTAATAGTAATGAAAATTCAAAGAAGTCAAACATGAATGGGTTTTCCACACAAAGAAAGAAAGCAAGCTTTTAAAAATTCTAAACAGGAAAAGCATCCGAGCTTGTGAATTTTATAGCAATAACTATTCCACTAAGTTTTAAAAATGTCTGTGTCAAAAGTTCAGACATGCACTTTATAATTTTAAATGGAGCTGGCTCTTAAGAGTAAGATCCGCTATTTAGGTGTAAAACAATAATATTGGGATATCAGAATAAGTAATTATCTGTTCAAAAGCTTTAGAAATGTGTCTTAGCTATTCTCCCAGCCTGTGTAAAAAGAAGGCTACCAGGGGAAGTTTTAATTCTAAATCCTGTCCTTCCATTTTTACGAGTTTCTTTACTACGGGGTGGGCAAGGTGGTGGCTGTGTGAAATCCTATGAGGTGTCTCCACAGAGACACACCAAGTTGAACAGCTGTTCATGCTCCAAAGTACTAACACAAGCGTGAAGGAAATCAGGTGAGAGACCATAGTGCCTGCTTTAAACCAAAACAAAATACAAAAATATATTGAAGAGGCAGGAAGGAAAGAATTGCCTGCATCACCCATTCCACAAATCCAAGTAACTCAGTCAGACAGTGCAGACAGAGATGCCTCCAGCTGAGGGGAGGGGTGAGAATGAATATGGCCTTAGACTTGATCTTCAGTACCACAACTGCCCTGTTGAAACACTGCGCTAGGCATAGTTGTATGATCTATACTGCCAGATTAATACTTGCAGGCAGAGCCCCTGGAACTGCATTAGGCCTGATGGCCAGAAGACTACTTTCATTACTCCTCCTCCAAACTTGAGTAGCAAAGTGGATAGTGGAACTCCACCCAGGGAAAGGAAGTCAGGAAAGCTAGGATGGGAATTTGTCTGATAGCCTAGTTCCTGGCCCATTGCAGTGAGACCAACCACTCACTATAAACCAAAGACCCCAAATGCATGTCAGAGCTCAACAAAGCCTCTAGACCAGCTCTGGCATCAGGGGGAGACCTGTGCACATCCAGAACATACTGGAATTTCTGCAGCATCTCTTCCAGCTTTGGAGAGGGCTTTGTTACACCCACCAACTTCCTGTGACTTCACAGGCCCCTGTGGCTATGAAACTCAGGGGTGAGTATGATTAATACCAGCTTTGGTGATAAAGGTTACACAGCTATTGTTTGCCAATGTTCACGGACTGACCTCTAGAATTGCCCAAGCACCAGGCAGAAGAGACTTATGTTATAGTGAAATAGACTCATATTTGAGCCTGTAGTACCACTATTTCCAGAATAGGACTCAGTGTACCCCAGAGACTTTGCAGAACTTTCTGGCTATGAGACTCAGGCATGACACAGTTTATCATCATAGTAGATGACTCAAGGTCTATTTCCTAAACACAATCCCAGCTTTGTTAGCATGGCATAAGACTATTTGCTGGAGGTAGGACAGGATAGTTAAGCATAAAACTTTGCCTAAGAATTTAGCGCTAAACTGGTGAAATCTCACATTGGGTAGATTCCAATAGTACCAATTCTCAAATCTCTCTATGGATGAAATCTCTGAAATAGCTCCAAGGCTGAAAAAATCATGAACTCCAGTCTGCTAGACTTCTGATCCAGCTAGCATCACATATAACTGCTGGAATGAGAGTTCCCTTTATGAAGAGAGAGCCTATAGTAGTATGAGCCTTAGCAATAATCCAGTGCCATTCTGGTCTTCAGTAGTACAAATGTATACATACATTGGATAATGTTACTATAGTATTCTGTGGCCTTTAATATTCATTTCGCCATATAACATATTTTTTCAGTTTTTAAATTAAATTTATTTACTTTTTAATATATCACATATTATTTATTTATTTATTGCATTTTTAAAAATATTTATTTGTTCTAATTATTTTTTAATTTTTTAATTGATTTTTAAAAATGACAACAAAATTCATTACAATTCTTATCACACATATACAGCATATCTCTATTTTTCATATCTCTGGTTGTATATAAATTATGTTCATGCCAATTTGTGTCTTCATACATGTACTATAGATAATTATGTCCATTCCACCATCCTTGCTAAGCCCCTGCTGCCTACCATATCCTCCCACCCCTCTGCCCTGTCTCTTCCTCCCATGCTCCCCCTCCCCACCCCACTAAGAATCAGTATCCTTATATCAGAGAAAACTTGAGGCATTTGTTTTTTGGGGATTGGCTAACTTCACTTAGCATTATGTTCTCCAATGCCATCCATTTACCTACAAATGCCATGATTTTAATCTCTTTTATTGCTGAGTAATATTTGATTGTATATGCCACATGTTTTTATCCATTCATCTATTGAAGGGCATCTAGGTTGGTTCCACAGTTTAGCTATTATGAATTGTGCTTCTATAAACGTTGATGTGGCTGTGTTCCTGTAGCATACTATTTTTAAGTCCTTTGAGTATAGACCAAGGAGAGGGATAGCTGGGTCAAATGGTGGATTCATTCCCAGTTTTCCAAGGAATCTCCATACTGCTTTCCATATTGGCTGCACCAGTTTGCAGTCCCACCAGCAATGTACGAGTGTGCCTTTTCCCCCACATCCTCACCAACACTTATTGTTGTTTGTCTTCATAATAGCTGCCATTCTGACTGGAGTGAGATGACATCTTAGAATAGTTTTGATTTTCATTTCTCTAATTGCTAGAGATGTTGAACATTTTTTCATATATTTGTTCATTAATTGTATATCCTCTTCTGAGAAGTGTCTGTTTAGGTCCTTGGCCCATTTGTTGATTGGGTTATTTGTTTTTTGGTGCTTAGCTTTTTGAGTTCTTTATATACCCTAGATATTATTGCTCTATCTGATGTGAGGGGTAAAAATTTGCTCCCAAGATGTAGGCTCTCTATTCACCTCAAGTTTGTTTCTTTTGCTGAGAAGAAACTTTTAGTTTGAATCCATCCCTTTTATAAATTCTTAATTTTAATTCTTGTGGTATAGGAGTCTTATTAAAGAAGTTAGGGCCTAGTCCCACATGATGAAGTTTAGGGCCTACTTTTCCTTCTATTAGACACAGAGTCTCTGGTTTAATTCTTAGGTCCTTGGTCCAACTTGAGTTGAGTTTTATGCGTGGTGAGAGATAGGGATTTAATTGCATTTTGTTACATATGGATTTCCAGTTCTCCCAGCAACATTTGTTGAAAAGGCTATCATTTCTCCAGTGCATGTTTTTGGCACCTTTGTCTAATATGAGATAATTGTAGTTTTGTGGGTTAGTCTTTGTGTCCTCTATTCTGTACTATTGGTGTACCAGTCTGTTTTGGTGCCAATACCATGCTGTTTTTGTTACTATTGCTTTGTAGTATAGTTTAAGGTCTGGTATAGTGATGCCACGTGGTTCACTCTTCCTGCTAAGGATTGCTTTAGCTATTCTGGGTCTCTTATTTTTCCAGATAATTTTATGATTGCTTTTTCTATTTCTATGAGGAATGCCATTGGGATTTTGATCAAAAATGCATTAAATTTTTATATTGCTGTTGGTCGTATGGTCATTTTGCTAATATTAATTCTGCCTATCCAAGAGCAAGGTAGATATTTCCATCTTCTAAGCTCTTCTTGGATTTCTCCTTTTAGGGTTCTGTAGTTTTCATTATATAGATCTTTCACCTCTTTTTTTAAGTTGATTCCCAATCTTTTTTTTTTTTTTTTGAGGCTATTTAAATGGGGTAGTTTTCCTCTCAGATGATTTGTCACTGATATACAGAAATGCATTTGATTTATGGGTGTTAATTTTATATCCTGCTACTTTGCTGAATTCATTTACTAGTTCTAGAAGTTTTCTGGTGGAACTTTTTGGTCTTCTAGATATAGAATCAAATTATCAGCAAATAGTGCTAATGTAAGTTCTTCTTTTCCTATACATATGCTTTTATTTCTTTCATCTAATTGTTATGGCCAGTGTTTCAAGAACTATGTTAAATAGACGTGGTGAAAGAGGGCATCCCTGTCTTGTTACAGTTTTTAGAGGGAATGCCTTCATTTCATCAATCATTCCATTTAGAATGATGTTGGCCTGAGGCTTAGTGTAGATAGCCTTTATGATGTTGAGATATGTTCCTGTTATCCCTAATTTTTCTTGTGTTTTAAACATGAAGGGGTGCTCTATGTTGTCAAATGCTTTTTCTGCATCTATTGAGATGATCATATGATTCTTATCTTTAAGTCTATTGATGTGGTGAATTACATTTATTGATTTCTGTATGTTGAACCAATCTTGCATCCCTGGGATGAATCCCACTTGATTGTGGTGCACAGACTTTTTCATATATTTTGCCTGATTTGGGAATCAGGGTGATATTGGCCTCAAAGAATGAGTTTGGAAGTGCTGCTTCTTTTTCTATTTCCTAAAATAAGTTGGAGATTATTGGTATTAGTTCTTCTTTAAAGGTCTTGTAGAACTTGACTGTGTATCCGTCCAGTCCTGGGCTTTTCTTTGTTGGTAGGCTTCTGATGGTGTCTTCTATTTCATCACTTGATATTGGTCTGTTTAAATTGTGTATATCTTCCTGGTTCAATATGGTAAAATCGTATGTCTTAAAAAATTTGCCGATGCCTTCAATATCTTCTATTTTTATTGGAATATAAGTTTTCAAAATAGTTTCTAATTATCCTCTTTATTTGTGTAGTGTCTGTTGTGATATTACCTTTTTCATTACCTATACTAGTAATTTGAGTTTTTGCTCTTCTCTTCGTCAGTGTAGCTAAGGGTCTGTCAATTTTATTTATTTTTTCAAAAAAACAACTTTTGTCAATTTTTTCAATTGTTTCTTTTGTTTCAATTGTATTGATTTCAGCTCTAATTTTAATTATTTCTTGCCTTCTACTGCTTTTGCTTTTGATTTGTTCTTCTTTTTCTAGGGCTTTGAGATATAATATGAGGTCATTTATTTGTTGACTTATTCTTCTTTTAAGGAATTCACTCCATGCAACAAACTTTCCTCTTTGTACTGCTTTCAAAGTGTCCCAGAGATTTGGATATGTTGTGTCAATGTTCTCATTTACCTCTAAGAATTTTTTTTTTTTTTTTTTTTTTTACTTTCCAAAAGAGTTTATATTAGAAAAAAGGAATAATTCAAATACATATGGATGTTTTTACATTAGTGCAATTTAGATATAAATAATATACACTAAAAGGAACCCCTTATCTCTCTTTTTTTTTTTTTTGAATTTTTCCTTCTTTTTTTTTTTTAATTTTTTTTTTATTGGTTGTTAAAAACATTATAAAGCTCTTGACATATCATATTTCATACATTAGATTCAAGTTGGTTATGAACTCCCAATTTTACCCCAAATACAGATTGCAGAATCACATCAGTTACACACCCACGTTTTTACATATTGCCATACTAGTGACTGTTGCATTCTGCTACCTATCCTATCCTCTACCATCCCCCCTCCCTCCCCTCCCATCTTCTCTCTCTACCCCATCCACTGTAATTCGTATCTCTCCTTGTTTATTTTCCCATTCCCCTCATAACCTCTTATATGTAATTTTGTATAACAATGAGGGTCTCCCTCCATTACCATGCAATTTCCCTTTTCTCTCCCTTTCCATCCCACCTCATCTATCTGTTTAATGTTAATCTTTTCTTCCTGCTCTTCCTCCCTGCTCTGTTCTTAGTTGCTCTCATTATATCAAAGAAGACATTTGGTATTTGTTTTTTAGGGATTGGCTAGCTTCACTAAGCATAATCTGCTCTAGTGCCATCCATTTCCCTGCAAATTCTATGATTTTGTCATTTTTTAGTGCTGCGTAATACTCCATGGTGTATAAATGCCACATTTTTTTTATCCATTCATCTATTGAAGGGCATCTGGGTTGGTTCCACAGTCTAGCAATTGTGAATTGTGCTGCTATGAACATCGATGTAGCAGTATCCCTGTAGTACGCTCTTTTAAGGTCTTCAGGGAAAAGTCCAAGAAGGGCAATAGCTGGGTCAAATGGTGGTTCCATTCCCAGCTTTCCCAGGAATCTCCATACTGATTTCCAGATTGGCCGCACCAGTTTGCAGTCCCACCAGCAATGTACAAGAGTACCCTTTTCCCCACATCCTCTCCAGCACTTGTTGTTGTTTGACTTCATAGTGGCTGCCAATCTTACTGGAGTGAGATGGTATCTTAGGGTGGTTTTGATTTGCATTTCTCTGACTGCTAGAGATGGTGAGCATTTTTTCATGTACTTGTTGATTGATTGTATGTCCTCCTCTGAGAAGTGTCTGTTCAGGTCTTTGGCCCATTTGTTGATTGGGTTATTTGTTTTCTTATTGTTTAATTTTTTGAGTTCTTTGTATACTCTGGATATTAGGGCTCTATCTGAAGTGTGAGGAGTAAAAATTTGTTCCCATGATGTAGGCTCCCTATTTACCTCTTTTATTGTTTCTCTTGCTGAGAGAAAACTTTTCAGTTTAAGTAAGTCCCATTTGTTGATTTTTGTTATCAACTTTTGTGCTATGGGTGTCCTATTAAGGAATTTGGAGCCCGACCCTACAATATGTAGATCGTAGCCAACTTTTTCTTCTATCAGACGCAGAGTCTCTGATTTGATATCTAGCTCCTTGATCCACTTTGAGTTAACTTTTGTGCATGGCGAGAGGAGGGGATTCAGTTTCATTTTGTTGCATATGGATTTCCAGTTTTCCCAGCACCATTTGTTGAAGATGCTATCCTCCCTCCATTGCATGCTTTTAGCTCCTTTATCAAATATAAGATAGTTGTAGCTTTGTGGATTAGTCTCTGTGTCCTCTATTCTGTACCATTGGTCCACCCTCCTGTTTTGGTACCAGTACCATGCTGTTTTTGTTACTATTGCTCTGTAATATAGTTTTAAGTCTGGTATCGCTATACCGCCTGATTCGCACTTCCTACTTAGAATTGCTTTTGCTATTCTGGGTCTTTTATTCTTCCATATGAATTTCATGATTGCTTTATCCATTTCTACAAGAAATGCCGTTGGGATTTTGATTGGCATTGCATTAAACCTATAGAGAACTTTTGGTAATATCGCCATTTTGATGATGTTAGTTCTGCCTATCCATGAACAGGGTATATTTTTCCATCTTCTAAGATCTTCTTCTACTTCTCTTTTTAGGGTTTTGTAGTTTTCATTATATAAATCTTTCACCTCTTTTGTTAGGTTGATTCCCAAGTATTTTATTTTTTTTGAGGATATTGTGAATGGAGTGTTTTTCCTCATTTCCGTTTCAGAAGTTTTGTCGCTGATATACAGAAATGCCTTTGATTTATGCGTGTTGATTTTATATCCTGCCAGTTTGCTGAATTCATTTATTAGTTCTAGTAGTTTTTTTGTAGACCCTTTTGGGTCTTCTAGGTATAGAATCATGTCATCTGCAAATAGTGATAATTTAAGTTCTTCCTTTCCTATTTTTATGCCTTTAATTTCTTTCGTCTGTCTAATTGCTCTGGCCAGTGTTTCGAGAACAATATTGAATAGAAGTGGTGATAGAGGGCATCCCTGTCTTGTTCCAGATTTTAGGGGGAATGCCTTCAATTTTTCTCCATTGAGAATGATGCTAGCCTGAGGCTTAGCATAGATAGCTTTTAGAATGTCGAGGTAAGTTCCTGTTATCCCTATTTTTTCTAATGTTTTGAACATAAAGGGATGCTGTACTTTGTCGAATGCTTTTTCTGCGTCTATTGAGATGATCATATGGTTCTTATTTTTAAGTCTATTGATGTGGTGAATAACATTTATTGATTTCCGTATATTGAACCATCCTTGCATCCCAGGGATGAATCCTACTTGATCATGGTGCACAATTTTTTTGATGTGCCTTTGTATCTGATTCGCCAGAATTTTATTGAGAATTTTTGCATCTAGGTTCATCAGAGATATTGGTCTGTAGTTTTCTTTCTTTGAGGTGTCTTTGTCTGGTTTCGGAATCAGGGTGATGTTGGCCTCATAGAATGAATTTGGCAGAGCTCCTTCTTTTTCTATTTCCTGAAATAACTTGAAAAGTATTGGCATTAATTCTTCCTTAAAGGTTTTGTAAAACTCCGCTGTATACCCATCCGGTCCCGGGCTTTTCTTGGTTGGAAGTCTGTTGATTGCTTCTTCTATTTCATCTATTGTTATTGGTCTGTTTAAGTTGTGAGTATCCTCCTGACTCAGTCTGGGTAAATCGTATGACTTAAGGAATTTATCGATGTCTTCACTATCTTCTATTTTATTGGAATATAGGTTTTCAAAATAATTTCTAATTGTCTTCTGTATTTCTGTAGTGTCTGTTGTGATATTGCCTTTTCCATCCCGTATGTTAGTGATTTGAGTTCTCTCTCTTCTTCTCTTCATTAGCATGGCTAAAGGTCTGTCGATCTTATTTATTTTTTCAAAGAACCAACTTTTAGTTCTGTTAATTTTTTCAATAGTTTCTTTTGTTTCAATTTCGTTGATTTCCGCTCTGATTTTGATTATTTCTTGCCTTCTGCTACATTTGCTGTTGTTTTGCTCTTCCTTTTCTAGGGCTTTGAGGTGAAGTGTGAGCTCATTTATTTGTTGGTTTTTCCTTTTTTTGAGGAATGACCTCCAAGCGATGAATTTCCCTCTTAAAACTGCTTTCATTGTGTCCCATAGATTCCGATATGTTGTGTCTGTATTTTCATTTATCTCTAAGAATTTTCTGATTTCTTCCTTTATGTCTTCGGTAACCCATTGATCATTCAGTAACATATTGTTCATTTTCCATGTGATGTAGGATTTTTCCTTCCTTCTTTTATCATTGACTTCCAGTTTCATTCCATTATGATCAGATAAAATGCATGGTATTATCTCCACCCCTGTATATTTACTGAGGGTTGCCCTATGGCATAATATATGGTCTATTTTTGAGGAGGATCCATGTGCTGCTGAGTAAAAAGTATATCCACTTGATGATGGTTGATATATTCTATATATGTCAGTTAAGTCTAGGTTGTTGATTGTGATATTGAGTTCTATAGTTTCTTTATTCAGCTTTTGTTTGGAGGATCTGTCCAATTGTGAGAGAGGTGTGTTGAAGTCACCCATAATTATTGTGTTGTGGTCTATTTGATTCTTGAACTTGAGGAGAATTTGTTTTATGAACGTCGCAGCACCATTATTTGGTGCATAAATATTGATAATTGTTATGTCTTGTTGGTGAATGGTTCCTTTTAACAGTATATAATGTCCTTCCTTATCCCTTTTGATTAATTTAGTCTTGAAGTCAATTTTATTCGATATGAGGATGGCCACCCCTGCTTGCTTACGAGGACCGTGTGCGTGGTATATTTTTTCCCAACCTTTCACCTTCAGCCTGTGTATGTCTTTTCCAATCAGATGTGTCTCCTGGAGGCAGCATATTGTTGGATTTGTTTTTTTAATCCATGTTACAGCCTATGTCGCTTTATTGGAGAGTTTAAGCCATTAATGTTTAGAGTTACTATTGATATATGGTTTGTACTTCCAGCCATGTTTGATTATTTATCTTCTTCTTTTTTTTTTTTTTTTAATTTAGTTTGTTTCTCCATGGTTAGCTTTCCCCCCGCCCTCTGTCTTTATAGAGGCACTTCCCACTGATGGTTTTGGTTATTGTTTTTCATTTCTTCCTCGTGTAGTGTTTTGCTCAAGATGCTTTGCAATGCTGGTTTTCTGGCTGCAAATTCTTTTAGCTTTTGTTTATCATGAAAGATTTTTATTTCGTTATCGTACCTGAAGCTTAATTTTGCTGGATACAGAATTCTTGGTTGGCATCCATTGTCTTTCAGTGTTTGAAATACGTTGTTCCAGGATCTTCTCGCTTTCAGCGTCTGTGATGAAAAATCCGTTGTTAACCTTATTGGTTTACCCCTGAATGTAATCTGCCTCCTTTCTCTTGTAGCTTTTAGTATTTTCTCTTTGTTCTGTATATTGGATATCTTCATAACAATGTGTCTCGGCGTTGGTCTACTGTGATTTTGTGTGCTCGGTGTCCTGTATGCATCTACAATTTGTATATCCGTTTCCTTTTTTATTTCTGGAAAGTTTTCTGTAATTATTTCTTTCAGCAGGTTACTCATTCCCTTGGTTTGAATCTCTGTACCTTCTTCTATCCCGATGACTCGTAGGTTTGGTTTCTTTATGTTATCCCATATCTCTTGGATGTTTTTCTCGTGGTTTTTAACCAGCCTTTCTGAGTTGGCTAGGCTCTTTTCAAGATGATATATTTTGTCTTCATTATCTGATGTTCTGGCTTCTACTTGCTCCACTCTGTTAGTGATACTCTCAATTGAGTTTTTAATTTGGTTTATCGTTTCCTTCATTTCTAGAATTATTGTTTGGTTTTTTTTTATAATCTCAATCTCCTGATAAAGATGCTTAACTTCTTCTTTTATCTGTCTATGTAATTTATTTTCAAAGTGTTCTTTCACTGTTTGAATTTGCTGTCTCGTATCTTCTTTAAGGTTCCATTCCATCTGTCTAAGGTATTCCTTGAGTTCTTTATATGACCATTTTTCTGCTGACTCTAGGTCCTCCTGAATATTTAGGCTGTCCTTCATTGTTTGTACTACTTTTCTTCCTTGCTTTTTTATGCTGCTCATGTTTCTTCTTGTTCTGTTTGACTGCTGAGTTACTGTTTACTCTTGTAGATTTATTTGATGCTTGAGAGGAAAGATATTAGAAGGGAAGGGAAGAAGTCACTAAAGAGAATGAGAGTAGGCAGGTAGAATTCAAGGAAGGGGGAATAAGAAAATTGAAAAGAAATGAAAAGACAAAAGAAACAAGAATAACAAAGATTAGATAATAAAGAAAGAAAGGAAAGATGAAAAAAAAATTTTTAAGAAAAATAATAGTGATAATAAAAAATTAAAATTAAAATTAAAAAAAAATAATAATAATAAAATAAAAAAAATTAAAAAAAATAGAAACATTGAAAAAAGTTAAAGAACAACAACAAATAAAAATTGAAAATGAAAGAAAAAGAAGAGAAAAAAAGAAAAAAAAAACAAAAAAGAAAAAGAAAAAAAAATGATAATAATAATAATAAATGCAGTCCTAGAGTTCTATTAACTTCTCTTCCAGTAGGTGGCGCTGTGCCCACTGGGCCAAGCTTCTCCTCTCAACAGGTGGGAACCATTCACTGTGCAGCCGCTCTTTCTCCTAGACTGGGCGGGTCTCCAATCCTGAGTGTCTAGGGCCTTGTCTTGTGTTTCCTCAAGCCAGGCCGTGCTCACCTGTGGCGCTCACCACAATACTGGCTACACGCCAGGTCTGCTGCTCCTGGGAGCCCTGTTTTCATGAACACCTGGGCTCACTCTCCCTGTTTGCCTCCCTCAGACCCTAAGTTTGTAGAGCTTGGGGCTGAGATCCCCCAGCGAATTTGCTTGCCCTCCTGTAGCCACGCCCCCGGTAGCTGGTGCAAGAGACCTCAGTTGTCAGCACTGGTGGGAGCGGTAGCCGGGAGTTCCGCGCCGCGAGTCCCGCGCTACTCCTGATTCCCTCGGTCTGGTTATTGCGTTCACAGGAGAGCTGGGAGTGGCCCTTAAGTTTTCCCTGCTGTGTGGAGAGAGATGACTAGGGGATTACACACCTGTCGCGCTGGTTTCAATGCAGTTATCTCCTCCGCCCGTGACGCCGTTTCTCTGCCATGGTGATATCCCATGCAAATGGTGACCGTTTGTTCCCTTTGCCAGGTGACCAATGCAACGGGTGGGTCCTGACTGTCTCTCCCAATCCCCGTTTCAGTCCTGTGGCCACTGCCTATGAAGGCTCGGTTGGCTTTTACCTCTGTAAGTTCCTAAGGGCCGGCCAATTATTTCAGCGGGATCGTTAGTGCTGAGTCACAGGAAGCAGGCGAACCGGAGCTTAATTGCTTCCGATTCGGGCTCTGTGTGTGTGTTCTGAGGGTCCCAGCCTGTACACCCCAGATCCACGTCAGCTCAGCATTGCCTAGTGATCCTGAGCAAACAGCATTTAGACAGTTTACGGCTCCCTATGCCCGCGCAGTTGAAGATGTCAGAGACTTGATCTCTCTGCGCCTGCCACCATGTTACATCTCCTCAATGCTATTCATGTTGCCCTTACAGCTTCCTGGTATAAGCAAGTTCTTGGGATTATACAAACTGCTGCTTCTGTTTCCAGTCCAGATTTCTAGAAATGAAACCCTGCCGCTGTCGCTGTCTCTGGGCCACGCTTGTCTGCGACCGTAGCAGAGCCGCCCTGGCTTCCGCAGCTCTTCAGCCCTGTGCCCGGCCCCAGGGGCCCAAGCGGCTGCCGCCGCGGCTCTCCGTCCCCCTCCTCCGGAGCACGGGTCCCCTGGCAGGGGGGTGCAGAACGACCCCAGAGCAGGCTCTGCCCGAAGGTGCAGCGGCGAACAGGCCACCGAGACACTCGAGGCTGCAGTCCAGCCTTCGGAGGACAGGGCTCGGCACGCAGCCCAGCTCCAACCTCTAGGTGCGGCTGCCGGACAGTGTATACAGAGCCATCAAGACAGCAAGCAGAAAGCAAATGGCGGCTCCTGCGGAGTGGATTTTCGGCACAGAAACCACAGCCCCGCCAACAAACCCAATCCACAAACTCTCCCTGTATAAAAAGTATTCAAAAAAAAAAAAAAGGCGGGGCGCACTGAGCTTTCTTTGCCTCGGGTACTTACAATCCACTGCTGATTACACATTCAGCTTCTCTGCCCGGAGCGAAGCGAAAGAGGAAGCAGATGGGAGCAAAGCGCCCACGGCTCTGGGCAGCCAAGCGTCTCTTTTTCGATTTCTTTGTTCTTCCTGCTCCTTGGCAAAGTGGTCCACTACAGATTAACGGTGAAATGAGCTCTAACAGAAATCTCTATTAAAGCCGCTGCTTTGAGCACCACGCTCAGCACTTCAGCAACCCCCGTACGCAGCGGCCATCTTTTCCCTCCTCTAAGAATTTTTTTTTAATCTCCTCCTTGATGTGTTACGCAACCCATTGTTCATTCAGTATCATATTGTTTAGTCTCCAGGTATTGGAGTAATTTTTTTATTTTGTCATTGATTTCCAATTTCTTTCCATTATGATCCGGTAAAATGCACGGTAGGATCTCTATATTTTGCATTTGCTAAGAGTTGATTTGTGGCATATTTTATGACCTCTTTTAGAGAAGAATCCATGTGCTATTGAGAAGAAAGTGTATCCTCTTGATGCAGGTTAAAATATTCTATATAAGTCAGTTAAGTCTAAATTATTGATTATATTGTTGAGTTTCATAGTTTCTTTATTCAACTTTTGTTTGGAAGATCTATCCAGTGGTGAGAGAGGTGTGTTAAATTCACCCAAGATTATTGTGTTGTGGTCAATTTGACTCTTGGACTTGAGAAGAATTTGGTTGATGAAAATAGCTGCACCATTGTTTGGGGCGTATGTATGTATGATTGTTATGTCTTGTTGGTGTATGGTTCCCTTGAGCAGTATATGGTTTCCTTCTTTATCCCTTTTGATTAACTTTGGCTTGAATTCTTCTTTATTTGATATGAGGATGGAAACTCCTGCTTTCTTCCGCAGTCCATGTGAGAGGTGTGATTTTTACCAACCTTTTACCTTCAGTCTGTGTATGTCTTTTCCTACCAGATGAGTCTCCTGGAGGCAGCATATTGTTGGGCCTTTTTTTAAAAATCCAATCTGATAGCCTATGTCTATTGATTGGTGAGTTTAAGCCATTAACATTCAGGGTTACTACTGAGATGTGGTTTGCATTCCCAGCCACATTTGTTTATTTTTGTTATTTAACTTGACTTGATTTTCTTCTTTAATTAGTTTTTTTTCTCTGTGGATTTTCATTGTTATTTTTCATTTCCTCTTCATGGAATATTTTTTCCAAGGATGTTTTGTAGTGTCAGTTTTCTAGCTATAAATTATTTTAACTTTTGTTTACCATGGAAGGTTTTTATTTTATCTTCAAATCTAAAGCTTAATTTTGCTGGATACAAGATTCTTGATTGGCACCCATTTTCTTTCAGAGATTGATATATGTTGTTTCAGGATTTTCTAGCTTTCAGGGTCTCTGTCAAAAAGTCTGCCATTATCCTAACTGGTTTACCCCTATATGTAATCTGATTCCTTTCTCTCATGACCTTTAAATTTTAAAAAATCTCTCCTTATTCTGTATATTGGAATTTTTATTATAATGTGCCTTGGTGTTGATCTGTTGTGATCTTGTACATTTGGCATCCTGTAGGATTCTTGAATTTGGATTTCCTATTCATTCTTTATGTTTGTAAAGTTTTCTGATATTATTTGATTGAATAGATTGTTCATTCCTTTGGTTTGGACCTGTATGCCTTCCTTTATCCCAATAACTCTTAAATTTGGTCTTTTTATGCTATCCCATATTTCTTGAATGTTCTGCTCATGGTTTCTTACCATTATGACTGTGTGGTCTATGTTCTTTTCAAGATTATATATTTTGTCATTATTGTCTGATGTCCTATCATCCAAGTGGTCTACTCTGTTGGTGATGCTTTCATTTAACACTCCTTTATGGTGAAAACATTCAATATCACTTTTTCTTGTCTTTTTAAAAATATATAGTATATTATCATTATCTGAAGTTGCCCTTCCATGTAGTAGCATATCAGAATTGCTTTCACTCCTGTATAACTGTAACTTAGAACTTATTGATATCTCCTTCTTGGTTCCCTCCTTTCCACTTTCCCTGGCCTCTGGTAACCTCTAAACTTCTATGAATCAACTTCTTTAAATTTGATATGACTAAGATGATGTTGTACTATTCTTACTACACATGGCTTATATATTTTTGCAAAGCAGATTTACAGATTTAATTATCTATGTTATTAGCTTTATAATAAGTCATAAGTATAATTAATTCACCATTACATTGTCAGCAGCTGTAAAGGCTTTTTGTGTTTTTTTGTGTGTTTGTTTGTTTGTTTGTTTTTGTTTTATTTTGCCTACTTTCAAGCCAAGAGGTTTATTCTGACACATTTTATTGCATGTTAGTAGAACACACAACTTCTCAGTCAGGGGAAGTTTATTATATTAATAACAGTTGCCAAAACATTGGCATTTTTTTAAAAGTTCCCCATAACCCAGCTTCCAGAGGACAATGCTAAGTGGCCAAATGCTACCTGAAAGTGTATATTACAGGAAGGAAGACTCAATTTTAGGGACTCTTAATCTATTGAAATGAGCAGTATGCCTGGGTTTTGCTGTACTTGTAGACACTGTCTTTATGAAACCATGCAGTTAGTGTGCTAGTCATTTACTTATTGGTAGATTTTCTCCCTACTTTTCAAGGCTTTTCCAACAGAAAGATTGATTGAAAAAAAAAACCTGGAAAAGAGAGCAGTCAGTATCCCTTTCTCAAGATATGGAGAAACAGGCATATTAAGAAAACTTCTGTGATAATGTTGATGCAAATAACTTGAGAATGTTAAACTATGAAAATTCTGCTTAACAAATAAATAAACAGGCACTCTATTTATTTATGCTTGACACCAGGAGTTCTGAATCTTTCTCTCACACTTTCTCTTTTACTAAAATTCCTACTCACTTGCTTAAAAATAAATAAATAATCAACATTTGCAGATTTGATGTAATGGAATCTAATCTATTTATAACGATATTGAATTTCTAATAATATCTGGATATTTTATATTCTAAATACATATCATCTAAAAGACATACTTCCCTTTAATGATGTTAATTAAACCATTAGATTTTTGTTATTGTACTATTATAGTGACATTTCATAATTATAGATATTCTAATAATAAATGGTTTATGTTACTTTTATTAGAGCTATTGAATTTTATTATTGAAATCTTTAAATTTCATATATTAATGAAATTATGTTTATATAAAGTTTTCTTTAAAGATTTCTCAGTCAAAGCAGTGACATTTATTTGTCATCTACTTTATTTTAATAGGCTTTACCTTTAGA
Organism: Marmota flaviventris; assembly: GCF_047511675.1. Classification (NCBI taxonomy): domain Eukaryota; kingdom Metazoa; phylum Chordata; class Mammalia; order Rodentia; family Sciuridae; genus Marmota; species Marmota flaviventris. The sequence goes on along the minus strand of NC_092504.1, from coordinate 48,915,837 downwards.
ACAGCTATTATTTTAATGTTCAAAACAAAATGGAACTGAAATTAGTTTGCATGCAATCCCTACAACCACCCTTACCCTACCCACTGTCATTTTCTCTATCAATCTTCTCTACCAGAGTGGTATATTTGATACATTACATGGTTATATATTGCCATATTGCTAAAACTCAGATCCATGGTTACATTAGGGTTTTTTTAAGTTATGGTACTGCACATTGAACCAATGGCCTCACACATGCCAGAAAAACACTGAGCTGCATCTCAAGCCCTTTATTTTATTTTGAGATTATGTTGTTAAGATTTCCATGCTGGCCTTTAACTGATTATCTTCCTCTTTCAGCCTCCTGAGTAGTAGGGATTATAGGCAGGTGCCACTGCACCCTGCTAAGGTTGTTTCTTGATACTGTACATTATATATGCATTTTTTTTAGTGGTAGGATACCAGAAATTGAACCCAGGAATGCTTAACCAAATCTTGGAAGCAACTAAGATGTCCTCCAGTAAATGAATGGACAAAACTGGTATAACCTGAGAATGGATTAATATGTAATATTAAAAATAATAAAATGATCAAGACATGGAGAAATTTAATTTGCATATTACTGAGTGAAAGAAGCTAATTTGAAAAATTCTGAATTCTTCACTTTTCCCAATATATGACATTCTTGAAAGGTAAAAATACAGTGATAGTACAAGGTTCAGTGGCTGCCAAAAGTTGCAGAGGTTGGGAAGAATGAATGGACAGAGGAAAGATGATTACTGAGGCAGTGCAAATATTTATAATACTATAATAATGGCTGTGTATCATTATATATTCATCTGAATCCTTAGAATGTGCTAAACTAAGAATGATCCATAACTATGGACATGACATTGAGTGATTATTATGTGTTAATGCATATTCATCAATCATATCAATCTGGCAGGGAATATTGATAATGGAAGAAGTATTTGAACAAATGAGGGGTGGTGAAATTTCCAAAATTAAAACCACACAATATCATAGTTGCATTAAATTCAAAAACACCAAATAAATATAAAGTCTCTACGTCTTGGGGTTTCTTACTCAAATTATAAATAAAGTGAAAAAAAGTTGAAGGTGTGAGAGAAAAGTATAAAAATACCTTACCTATAAAAATTATAAGAATAAATTATACTTTTAATAAGAAATCATGCAAATATAAGAGTGGAAAGATTTAGTGAGTTTAAAACAAAACAACTAAAGACCTACGATTCTGTATTTGGTAAAATTATCTTTAAAAAGTGGAGAAGAAATAAAGACTTTTCAAAATGACAAAAACACAAAGTTCTTTATCAGGATATCTCTACTGAAACTAAGATTAAAATAGGTTTTTTTTTTTTTTTTTTTTTTTTTTTTATCAAGGGTGAAATGGTTTAAGTCAGATAACTGGAGGTACATGAAGAAAGAAAGATTATTGAAGATGGAATAAATAATGCTAAAATTTTAAAAAAATCTGATCCATAATTAGATTAATAGGTAATATTTTGTTCAAAGTCATTGAGTATCTTTGATCTTACATTTAAAGCTTTAATCCATTTGAGTTAGATATTTTTTCTATATGGTGAAAGATACATATCTAATTTTATTCTTCAACACATGGATGTCCTATTTTCCAAACAGTATTTATTGAAGAGACTTTTTTTTCCCCAGTGTGTGCTTTTGGCACCTTTGTTGAAGTCAGCTGGTTGAAAATGTGTAGATTTATTTCTGGGATATCTGCTCATGTATATATGTGTATATTTTTATGCCAGTTCCCTTGTAATATACTTTGAAGTTGTGCAGTGTGATGCCTCCTTCTTTGTTCTTTTTTTTACTTCAAGATTGCCTTAGTTATTTGGAGTCTTTTCTGGATCCACACCAACATTATGATTTTTCCTATTTCTATGAATAATGTAATTTCTATTTTGATAGGGATTGCGTTCAATCTATAAAACACTAGGTTAGTATGTGCAGTATTAGTTTTTCTAGTCCTTGAACACAGAATATCTTTCCTTTTATTATTTAATACTTTATCAGTGTTTTTATGATGGTTAATCTGCATTGTTAACTTGATTGGATTGAGAGACATATAGGAAATGCCTAGGATTAAGAGACTTATGGGTGTATTTTTTAGCATGTTTACAGAGACCATTGACATGTGGGATGAAGCACTGAGTGATGAGACCTGCCTTGAATATGGGTAGCACTGTCCAATAGGCTAGAGGCCCAGATAGAATGAAAAATCAGAAGTGAGGAGGTAGCAACAGATGAAAACTCGATTCTTCTTGAGCAGATGTATCTGTTGCTGCTCCCATTGTCCATGCACATAGAATTCTGTATCTTTCACTTCCAATGTGAACTCTCACCAGCAATTCTTCTATTTTTTCCAGGCCTCCAGTCAAAGACTACAGTTGTATCATTGGTCCCTATTGTTATGAAGCTCCAGCTTCTTAGACTGACCATCTACTGGTTCCTCTCATTGTCTAGTCTGCAAGCAGCCATTGTAAGCCAATATATAAGTCCCTTTTATAAGCATGCACATGGATATCCTGTTCAGCCTGTTTCCTCAGGAGAACCCTGACTAGTAGTTTTATCATTTTCAGTGTATAAATCTTTCACCTTCTTGGTTAAATTTATGCCTGAATATCTTATATTTTTGTTGCTATTATAAATAGAATTATTTTCATTATTTGTATTTCAGATAAATAAGTATTAAGACATAGTACTTAAGCTGAGTTTTGTACATTCATTTTGTACCCTGAAGAATTACTGAATTTGTTACTTCCAAGAGTTTACAGTTCAGTCAATAGAATTTTCTATACACAAGATCATATCATCTGCAAACAAGAAACATTTAGTTTTTCTGTTTCCAGTTTTAATACCTTAGGTTTCCAAAATATATTTCTTGGTTGCGCTGGCTGGAACTTTCATTACCATGTTGAATAGAAGTGATGGAAGCTTGCATTCTTATCTTGATTTATATCTTTGAGGAAAATCCAGGATTTCTTCTTTCAGTAAGTTCTGTCAATGTTAGCAGTGGGTATGTCATAAGTGGGCTTTAGTGTGTGGAAGTACATTTATTGTGTTGAAGTACAATAGCAAAAAGTACATTTCTTTTATAACTAACTTTCTTAAATTTTATCAGGACAGGATGCTGTATTTTGTAAAATACTTTTTCTGCATCAGTTGAAAATATATGGATTTAGTCTTTCATTCTCCTAACACGATGTATTACATTTACGTATTTTCATATGTTGAATTATTCTTGCATCCCTGGAATGAATCCCTTTGGTCTTGGGAATAATATGTTTAATACATTGTTGAATTCAGTTTGCTAGTACTTCATTTAGGATGTTTTACACCTGTGTTCTTCAGGGATATTAATCTGTAGTTTCCTTTTTTTGTTTATGCTGTGCACTTGTCTGTATTTGGTATCAGGATAATGCTTAATTAAGAGAATGAGTTTGAAAACTTTCTTCTTTTTCATTTTTTTGAAATATTTGGAGAAAATTTAATATTAGTTATCATTTAAATGTTTAGTAGAATTTAACACTGAAGCCATCTCCAAATATTCTCTTTGATGGAAGGCTTTTTACTACTTACACAGCTTCATTATTGGTTGAATCAGATTTTCTATTAGTTTCTAGTTCAATTTTGGTAAGTTGTGTGCACCCAGGAATTTATCCTATACTTCTAGATTTTCCAATTAATTTGTATATAATTATTCACAATAGTATCTTATTATTATTTGTACTTCTGTAGCATCAGTTATAATTTCTTTTTTACATTTCTGATTTTGAGTCATCTTTCTTTTTAGTGCAACTGTTTGTCAATTTTGCTAATATAATCAAAAAACCAACTCTATTGATCTTTTGTGTTTCTTTGTCTTTATTTACGCTAGTCAGCTTTTCATCAATGTGATGAAAACACCTGAGAACAACAATTTAGAGGAGGGGCAGTTTATTTTGCAGTCTTGGTTTGGGAGGTTCAGTCTCTCCTCAGCTGACTCCATTGCTCTGGATCTGTGGGGAAACAGAATATCATAATGGAAGGGTATGGCAAAGAAAAGTTGTCAACTCATGGCAGCCAAGAAGCAGACAGAGAGGGAGGGAAGGAGAGAGAAAGAGAGGGGGAGGGGGGGGAGAGAGAGAGAGAGAGAGAGAACCAGGGATAGATTATAGTCCAAGGGCAAACTTGCTTCCCTCAGCCATGCCCCACCTGCCTACAGTTGTCATCCAGGAGTCTGTTCAAATTAATAATCCATCCACTGCATTAATCTAGTAATTAATGAGATTAGAGTTCTCATAATCTAAATATTGCACCCCTGAACATTCTAGCATTACCTAACACAAGAGCTTTCTATGAGACATTAAAAATCTAAACCAAAACATTGTTTTTGCTCTCATATTTATTATGTTTTTTTCTTCTACTAACTTGGGGTTTAGTTTGTTCATGTTTTTCTGGCTCCTTAAGATGTATCATTAGGTTTTTCTCTTTTACTATTCATTTCTTTTTGATGTAAACATTCATTGCTATAAACTTTTTAGGACAGTTTTTTTTTTTTCTGTAATCAAGACTTTTACTATTTCATTCAGATTTTCATTCGTGTCAGTAGTTATTTAAATTTATCTTTTAATTTCTTCATTGGCCCACTGGTTATTAAGAAGTGTATTGTTTACTTTTCATGTATTTGTAAACTTTTCAAAGTTTTTCCTGTCATTGATTTCTAGTTTTGCACCATTGTGATCAGAAAAGGTTTGTATTTGCTTTTATCTTCTAAAGTTAACATGTCTATCTTGGAGAGTGTTTTATGATGCTGAGAATAATGTGTGTCCTAAAACATATTAGATGGAATGTTCTCTAAATGTCTACCAGGTCCATTTGACCTAGAGTGCACTCTAAATCCAATGTTTGTTGATTTTTTATCTGAATTATCCTTCTAGTGCTGAAAGTGGGGTATAGAAATTTCCCCTACTAGTATCTGATTATAGTGCCTCTCTCTTTAGATCTATTAATCTTTGCATTACATATTTAGATGCTTCGGTGACTGTGTATGTTTATAATTGAATTTATTGTTTTATAATTATATAGTGGTTTTTGTTGCCTCCTTTATAGTTTTTCTGTTTTGCTTTCCATTTACCTGAATTTTTTTTCTACCCCTGTACTTTCATTCTGTGTCATTAAAGGTAGGAGCGAGTTTCCTGTAGGTTGCAGAGCAGTTTATTTTTCTTTATTCATTCTATCACCTTTAATTTTTTAAATTTTAATCAATTTACTTTCAAGGTTGACGGATAATAACTTACTACTGACAGTTTGTCAATCATCTTCTACAGGATTTTTTTGTTTCTTCCTCTCTTAATATCTACCTTTGTGTCCAACTTCACCTTATAGTTTGTTTTGGTTCCTTGGCTGGATTTCTCTTATATCAGCTATTTTTGAACTCTTAGAAAGATCACATACTATCTTTATCCCTTTGCAGATATACTCAGGGACCTTATTTTGTCTATTTGGTAAGATCATATTTTCTAACTTCCTATCAATGCTTGTGGACATGTGCCAATGCTTGCACATTTCAGAAGTGTTTACTAGTTTTCATAATCTAACTTTGTGCCTGTCCATTTTTAATAGACCTCTCCAGAAGTTCTAAGCAAATTGAGTGGTGTTCCCTTAGCCCATAACTAATGCAGCCATTTCAGCAATAGAAAGTGATTGAAGAAAAGATTTGCTGCAAGTCTGTCTTAATTTGGAATGCTGTCTCTGCCAGATGGCATTAGGTAAGAACCTAAAGAGGTTACTAAACCTTTATGGAAAAGCAGGCCATGGGTCAAAGCCCTAAGTTGTGCAGTGGCCTGAATGTTCATGGCTTCTAGCAATTCCTTATATAGGTTGAACAGTTCCCTGAAAGCATGAAGAGGCACTAGAAATGAAACTTGGCCCTCTCAGAACTTGCTGTATGACAGAGGTTTCCAAGTCCATCACAGAAACATAGTAAGCAGATTTTTTTTTTACAAACTTATTAGTTGTTAGCGATTAGATTATTTTTTAATATGTATCATGCTTAAATATTTATCCATGAGTCTTTATATTAAAGTCCCTAGAATTATTTTTTGTAGGTATGTTTGTTCTTGAAAATTGCATTAAAAATCCATTACTATCTACAAAATTTGGAAATCTAATGAACTAGATGTAAAAGACTGTCTATCCTTAACTAGTTTCTGACTTTAGTGGGACATGTTCAGATTTTTAGTATTAAACATTAAGCTATTTGTTGTTTGTTTATAAATGCTCTTTTATCATGTGTAGAAAGTTTCTGTTTCTAGTATATTGAGAGGGTTTATCATGAGTTGGTCTTGGACTTCTTTTCTGTATCAATTCATGGGATCATTTAATTTTTATGATTTGTCTCCTTTATGGCTTAGAGTACATGGAATAACTTTCCAGTGTTGGGCAGATTGATATACCTCCCACTTGATAACAATGTTATAACTTATTTATACATAGCTGGATTTGATTTGTTAATATTTTTCTTTTAAATTTGTGAGAAATGTTTCTCTGTAGTTTTCTTTTGTACTGTTGCTTGTTTTGATAGTTGAAAAATACCAGCATAATAAAATCAGTTGGGAATCTATTTGCTGGACAAAACTGTGAAAAATGCTTGTGCTCAGTAGAAATTTTTAGTGAAATACCTAGATATGTTTCTTTCTTTCTTTCTTTTTTTCTTATTGGTACTGGGCATTGAACCCTGGGTGTTTTATCACTGAACTACTTTCCAAGGCCTTTTTTAATTTTTTATTTATTTTTTTAGTTTTTGAGACAGGGTCTCAATAAGTTACTGAGGCTGGTTTCAAACTTGCAATCCTCCTGCATTAGCCTCCAGGGTCACTGGGATTATACCCTACTCAAGACCTTTTAGGATACTTGTTCAATTTCTTTACTTCCAATTCTGTTGCATTTTTTTAAGGAGATGAAGTTATTGTCACGGCATGGTTTTAAAACTGTTTGCTTGAGTTAAAAAAAAAAGTATAATTTTGCTATTTATACTTGTAGGAACATATGCACGTTGAGGAAACAGAGTAGACAGGGAAGCTATAAAAATCTATCTTACATCAAAGAATTAGTATACCAACATCCACCAGACCTGACTTTACATGCTCTCTGAACCACTGATTGTTCTAAGCACATTATTTCCAGTAGTGACACCAACAATAGAAAAAAGTGCATATTTTTCATAGAACTTGATGTGTTTCATTACTTCTCCCAAAGTAAAGACAGAAATGCTACCTCACTATTATTCTTATAAACTGCTTTTATCACAGTATGACAAGTTTATTTGTTTCAAAGATGTTTACATAGAACCACAGAGATTTGTTGAAATCATACCAACTTTTAAACTACTTTATTCAAGGTTATTGCGAAAGACAAACATTATATCTGGAAAATAAATGCATTCGTTAAAGCATGGATAGGTAGTGTCCCCATGCATTGAAGGCTTGATCCCCATGTGGTGCTATTGGAAGGTGGTGGATCATTTAGAGGTGGGCCTAATTAGAGGAAATTAAGGGCATATCCTTAAAGGGAATATTAGAATCCGTCCCCTTATCTCTTTCTCTCTTTTTCTCTCTCCCTCTCTCTCTCTGTCGTTTTGTTTCTCAATCACCATGAGGTGAACCAACCTTCCCTGCCATAATTCCCACCATGATGTATTGTGCCAAAGGCATGAAACCTCAAAGACAACAGGCAAAGCCACCATGAATTGAAAGTTCTGAAGGCATGAGCAGAACAAATCTCTTCGTTTAAAGTTGTTTACCTAAGGTATATTGTCACACACTAAGTAACACAACGTTTAAACAGATTACTTAACCTAATTCATAAGATGAAAAAAGTCACTTTTATGAACTTTAGTTTTTACTGAATTGTGCTACTTGATTTATATCAATTATGCTCAGCTTTATAAACTCTTCAAGATAACAGTGATTACACAATTGTGTAATACTATTGTATTCCAAGATATAAACTAGCAGTCACATAGAAAATAAATATGATTTTTGTGAGTCAAATAAAACTTGCATGCAATAAACATACAGTTAATTTAGACAATGAGATAATAGTGAATCTTCAATCTACAACTACCATCTATAATAAAAATATATCATGTACATCTTACTATGTTAAAAAAATTTAGACAAACTACATAAAAAAAGAAGATGTAATTTCTAACACAATACATTGTTTTGGCAGATATTTTAAATATTCATAAATGAATGTTTTCAGAAAGAAACACTTTAATTCATGTTCAATGAGTATGTTAATTAAAAAATGAAAGTAATTTTATTCTATTTTGAACTTTATTTCACCAATACTTGAAAGAATGTTCAAATAATAATTTAAAAGCAAATTGTATCATATCTAAATATAACAAGAGACAATGTATTATTTGTAAAGATGTATCATTATGCATAGTTATGGTGTTGGTGTTAAATATTAATTATTCCTATACACACACACATTGTTCTTCACAAATGTTACCAGATGTGTCATGAAAAACACTTTTGTAAAAGATGTACTGTATATTTCATAAATATCTTTGGCTTCTTTTCATGATTTTGACTATCAATTCTGTATATTATGATTTATAGCTTGAATAATTTGCAAGTAACTATGTAATTTACTTATTGATACTGCAAACATAATATAGATAGAGGTGTTCATAAATTATATGCTTTCAAATTATACTATTAAAATATACTGCTGGACTTAATTTGACAAATATTTTTAAGAATTCTTGAGAGATTATAGCCAAGAGTAAGAAGAGCCTTTGGTCATGTTGATAACACTTGGACATCAAATATAAAAAATAAGGGATGAGGTTGTGGTTCAGAGGTAGATGCTCACCTAGCATGCTTGAGGCACTGGGTTTGATCCTTGGCACCACATAAAAAAAAATAAAGGTATTGTGTCCACCTACAACAAAAATAAATATTTAAAAACTATATATATATATATATATATATATATATATATATATATATATATATATATATATATATTAGAAACATGTTCAATTTTTTACATACAAACTTTTAAATAATTTTGGCTTTCTATACAATAATATTCTGAATAGAAACACTACACAATCTGAGCCAGATTATTTCTTTCCCAGGAGTTTTATTTATTGTAGTCCTCCATATTTTTCATGGCTGTACATCAATTACCAATGTATATTGAAGGGAATTTAGTGATTTATATTATATAAGAAATTACTTTTGCCCAGATTTCCAAAGGCCTTAATATAAAATTAGGCAGAAATAAATAAAATTGACTGGATAACATACCTATGGCTACCTGATCTTTTCAAATACCCTTCAGAGCATGTAAATGGGGATTTATTTTTATATTATCATATTTTATTTGTGTGGTTGTTTTTCATTGTTTACTTTGAGCAATCCCTTTCTATTTTTATTTCTTTGTTCAGTTGATTATTGCTATTTTATCTCTTTGACTTTTTAAAATCCTGCTACAGAATAATTTTCGTTCAGAGGTAACAACTAAATACCCAGTACCAAAGAAAAATAACAACAACAACAATAATTGAGGCAGTAGAAAATGAAATGATAACATGAATTCAACAACAAAAAAATGCTTATGTTTAGAAAACCCTGCTATGTAAATAAAAAATGAATTTCAAAGTTTAAAAATAGGTAAGTTCTTAATATACCTGTTTATTATAATATATTAAAGACAGACTAGTAAAGAAACCCAAAATAAAAAGACAAAATCATTCAAAGGTGCATGCCTATAATTCAAGCTGTTTGGGAATCTGAAGAAGGAGAATCACTAGATAGAAGGAAGACTGGATAATTTAGTGAGATCTTGTCTCAGAATAAAGAAAAAAAACTGGTGGTATAGCTCAGTGACAGAGTGCTTTCCTAGCACTCATAAGTCTTTGGTTTTGATTCCCAATATTTAAAAACACAAACAAACAAACAAAGACAAATACTGAATTTTTTAAATCAGAAAAGATGGGCCAAAACACTTTCATATGTGTAGGTCCACCAGACAGATCATATGATGCTTGATATTGTTTTATGTATGGATAATGCAAATTAAAAGCACCATGAGATATACCATATTACTGTAAAGGAGCACCTATGCAGGGAGAATTGTGGAAGAGGCCCACAAAGAACAGACACACACACAAGGGTCAGGTGCAAATAGACAGAAGGATGGCAGACAAAAGGAATGCCTACCCCTCTCTACCGTCATCTTTAATAACCCAAAAAATTACATATTACCCACCACCAGTGACTACATTTTGACCAGTATTCCTTTTACCCTGAGTACTAGCTAACTGAGATAAGGTCAGGTTAATTCAAACACAGAGCCTCTCTCCTTCAAAGAATGTCACTATGTAAACCAGGTAGTGCATCCGCAAAGTTATCTTAATAGCCTCAGCAGAGAATAGCTGGGCATTCCAATCATGGGAATCAGGGCGCCAGTCACCCCCTGGGAGTTTGCTCACTGGGGGAATGCTTCCCTGTCTATTTCCATGGTTTGAATACCTACATATTCCTATTTAGATAAGTAAAAAAAGAGTTCAAAGTAGAAACTTGAAAATGTGGTGATGATTAGGATTAATTGGACTAGTCATATATTCCTAAAAAAACAGAGAATCTATGGATTTATGGCCATTACTCCTAGTAAACTCTCACATAAACTTAGTATCAGAGTTTAGAAATGCTTTATAACCTATTGTAGTCTGTACTTTGTAAGGTGACCCTCTGTTATTCTTTAGATATGAGGTGTTACCCAAAAGCTTATGTATGAGACAAAGAAAGAATGTTCAGAGGTAAAATGATTAGGTTAGCAGAGCCTGAATTTAATCAGTGAATTAATTCACTGATATGGATTAATTGGGTGGTAACAATAGCCAGATAGGGTTTGCCTGGAAGAAGTAAGTCACTGGGGCATGCCTTTGGAGGTTTGTATTTTGTGCCTAGTGAACTCTCTCTGTGTGTGTGTGTGTGTGTGTGTGTGTGTGTGTGTGTGTGTGTTCTTCCTCACTGCAATGTCCTGAGCAACTTTTCTCAGATATGCTCTACCACCATGATGTTCTGTCTCAGTTCAGGTGCTATAGATTTGGCCCGCCATGAACTGAGACCTCTAATACTATGATCCAAAATAAACCCTTCCTCCTTTAAATTGTCCTTAAGACTTTTGTTCACAGTGATGAAAAGCTGGCCATCTACTTAGTAACAACATCTTTAGATACAAACCAGAAGCCATGTGTTCAATGAAGAAAAGAAAACCTGGGAAACAATGCTCAATATGGTAGAATATGCTTATACATCTTAATTGCTTGTACCCTTCAATTAATTTGTAAAACTTGTTGCTGGGTAAGATCTCTGATACGTGTGTGTCTGATTTGACAGTCTGACCTTTGCTTTGTATCATCAGCCTACCCGGCTAGGAAATATATCTGAGAGTGATTATATATTCTGTAACTGGTAAGGACAGGAGATGAAAATGTTGTCAGAAGTGACCAACAAAATAAATATTTTTTTAATGTAAGGGACATATCTTAATTTTTTTATCATTATAAGTCCTGAGGGAGAGAAATAAGCAAACATGCATCCCTTAGAAAAGTGACATTTAAATTCACACTTTACAGAAGGCACAGATATTCTTTAGTGATAGTTAAAATGTAATAAAATTAACAAGAATAGATTAATTTGAAAAATTGATAATCTCTTCTAATCTTCACTCACCTGTACTCTATTTCAGTGGAGATAAAAACATGTCATGGATCCTGAAAGAAGCATAAAAAGAGAAAAATATTAAATGTACTGGTATCTTACTGAAAAACAAGGGAAAGAAAATATACTGGTAGATAGGAAAGGAGAAATGAATTATTTAATTGAATATAGATCCTCTTTGGATGTATTTTAATCACAGAAAGTAATAATTTAAAAATAGTATTGTATTCTTACACCTGATAATGATATCTCCCCACCCTTCCACAAAAAAAAAAGAAAGAAAGAAAAAAAACAGATACAAGGGTGAAAAAAAAATGTTTGAAGTCAGGCTGAAGAAAAATAAGACTATTTTACATCTGCAACCCACTGAGAAAATAGTCAATAAACTCTTCACATAATGAGAAATAAAGGATGTTAGGGTCCCTCCTCCCATTTAATTTTTCAGTCTGGTAAAAGAGACAGGTTGTCAAACTCTCAATAAAAGCTGATAAGTGCAAAGGCAGACAAGAATGCAGGATTCTACAGCAGCTTCTAAAAGTTGCATCTAATTAGAACATAAGGAACTTGAGAAAACTTTTAGGCGCACTATCTAAATTGAGAGCTGAATAATCATTACATATTAACTGGGAAAGAAATAATAGGAAGAAATATATACAGAAATAGAAATACCAGGTTTGATGATAAAGAGAGGACACAGCATGATATAGCAGAGGAATATAAATAAGTTCTATATATTTGGAGCATAAATTTTGCATGTTGGATTTTGTCTAAATATCTCATAGGGAAGGCATGCTTCAAAATTACAGCAAACACTTTGAAAACCATAATGGAAGCATTTGGAAGGAATAAAAAACATTTAAAATAGGAGAATGTAACAGGCTTCTATTTTGTAATGGAAGCATTTCATTCTGGTGGTAAAAGAATGAGACTGGAGTTAGGATATGATTATAATAACTTAGGCAAAAGTGTTGTGGATTAGGGAAAGGTTATCGAGGACAAATAAAAGTAAGTGAATTCTAGATCTTTGTTACGATTCAATGAATTGTTAGATATAAATTAGGTAAAATAATGAAATACATTATTACAGGTTGAATCTTGCTCTCCCACAAGTTCATAAATTAAAGTCCACAAGTACCTCAGAATGTGACCTTGTTTGGGTATAGAAATTATAGAATTATAGAATTATAAAATAATTTCTTAAGAAGAGGTCATTAGGATGGGCTTTGATCCTTATAGATAGATAAAATATAGGCTGAGAATTATATATAGGATGACATGATGTGAAGAAGAGATAGAAAGGTATGTGTCTACAAGCCAATAAATGATGTGTACCAGTAAAGCACCAAAATCAGGGAGAGGAAGAACAGGTTTGTCATAGCAGCAGGCAGAAGACATTATTTTTGCTGTTTCTGCCATCTTGGACTTCTTACCCCCAGAGCTGAGACAATACATCATGTTTTTTTGTGCCACCCAGTTTGAAGTATCTTGTTAATCAGGCTTAGCAAACAAATTTAGCCATAGAAAGTTCAAACATAGTAATCATCTTTCTGCTTTAGGAAACTTAATCAATAATGGGGACTTTCACTCAAAAGTAGTATTAAGTAGGTAAGTTTAAGAAAGGATAAGTATCAATACTGATGTATGTAGATAAATTAATTGGCAATAACACATTGCTACAACATATATCGAGAATTGTCAATGTGTAGATGCATATTGAGTTCTTGGATGTGGATATAGACAATGTGTGAAATGAGATTAGAATGTCCAAGATTGATTGCTTACTAATATCAAAAGAGATGTTATGCATATAAAATAAATGGGATTATTTAGTGAATTCCAAACAAAGGAGGATTATAAGTGTAAAGATATAAGGCAATCAGATCAAACATTAAGAAAAATGCTCCTTTTAAACAAAAGTTTGAAAAAGCTGGTTGGAATATAAACAAATACATGACTTCAATAACAAGAAGATATGACTGTGGTGTATTCATTTATCTTTTTCTGATGACATAAAGAGAAAGCTCTTCTACTCAAAATAAAAGGACAGTGATGCAGTCTTTGAATACTAAGAATTTATGTAGTTGCCTGCCTGTGTGATTATCCATCCACTGTTTATGTGTAGGTTGTTAAATAGTTCAGTAGGCAAAATGCCACCACAAATGTGGCAAGAAGGTTGAGCATATTGACAAGGGGCCAATTACATTTGTGAAGAATGGAATTTATGCTGGGTTGAAAAAGGAGTCATAACTAGTGAGAAATTATCAAGGCACTTCATGGTATTAGACTTTAAAAAGTAAATATAACAGTGCTGTGTTTTGAATGTGATTTGTCTTCCAATAGTTCATGTAGTAGAAGCTGGGTTCCAGTGTAGCTCTATTGAGGTGATAGTGAGTTGTGGGGCCTAATGGAAGGTAAGTAGTTCATGGGGGATAAATCCTCATGAATGAATCAATGCTGTCTTTTGTGAGTGGCTTCTGTCTCCTAGGACTGGAACAATTCCTGTAGGAACAGATTTTTAGAGTAAGACGTGTCCCAACCCTAGTCTCTTGTGTTTTGTTTCATTATATGCTTTGCTCTTCCTCTCCAATGAGCTCCTACCATGATGCCATCCACCATATTGTCATGTAGCTATACTGTGCAGACAAGGCCCATGCTATTGGTAGGAAAACTAGAAACATTAATAATTTAGGAATAAAAATTTGTTTCAAAACAAGAGCAACAAAGTGACTGATGAATACTGGATTTATCCACATTGATATTGGCACTGAGGATGATGACAGTCTTGGTTTACAATAGAAGATTACAGTTAAAATTTAAGATTATATAGCATAGCTGAATGCAGTGGTGCATTCCTGTAATCAGTGGTTCAGGAGGCTGAGGCAGGAGGATCACAAGTTTAAAGCCAGACTCTGCAATTTAGTAAGACCTTAAGCAACTCAGCAATACCCTGTTTCTAAATAAACTATGAAATAGGCTGAGGATGTCGCTCAGTGGTTAAGTGCCCCTGAGTTCAATCTTCCGTATCAAAAGAAGAAAAAAGAAAGATACATAAGCATAAAATTTGAATGAGGGCAACTGAAAACTGGGGCAGTTAATATTGTTGGTGGGAATCATTGTTGGTGGAAATGTGAGACCAGATAAACTTAACCAAATTAAGGTATTTAGTCAAAACATTCTCCCCATGGATAAGCATAAAACATGGATAACTCCCCATGAGTAAGGATAAAACAAGCTGTGTTCCAAATGGGAATTTTAAAGTTCTCAAATATTGTTTTTTAAATAAGACTTTGTTATTCTAAACATTTGTAACACTAGATTGTATGCTATATGTAATGCAATTAGTTTAATCAAACCAGAAGAAAATGAATAAACACAACTAGAAGATTTTGACACAGTTGATTCAATGGAGTGGGACAACTGGGCAGAAGGGGGATATGGAATGCTCTGTTTACATAATACTCTTTATACTATCAATTGCCCTTGAAATCCTTATTCACATTTTGCTTTATTGAAAAGCAATTATTTTTAATGGAAATATCCTCATTATCACACTTTTTTTTTTTACAAAATTAAAGCATGTACTCACGTTTTTATGCCAATTTTAGTATGATTATACAAATTGCTGAATATCCAAATAGAGTGTTTTGCAACTAAAAATGACAATGATGTTCAAGTAATATAATGAGAGGAAGTACACAAATTATGAAACAATTATAAGTTAATAATTATATGGAGAGATTTACCAATTTTATAAGAATGAATGTTGGCGTGTGCTAATAAAATAAATCCTATTCAGATAAAGTTGTTTTTTCTTTATTTTTCTAGTATCCCTATCATGTATCCTCCTGGATTCTGAAGCATTAAGTGACTAATGTTTCCTATTGTTTCCCTTCCTCTGCTGTTATTGGTATGCATTTTCTTTTAGGAGACACACAGCCTTATTGTTTAAAGCCATTGCTGCTTTCATAAACTATATTGTGATTCCAATAGATAAATCCAAATATATGGGATGCTCAATTGAATATCAATTTTAATTTAAGAAGTTTGAATAAATCATTGAAGCAACATTAACCCCCTTGCAAAATGTCTCACAGTGAAGATACTGATATAAATTATTGAAATACTAAAATATTAAATAATTATATACTTGGTAGAAACCATGAATTATTTGATAGAGTGCCATTTCAAAGAGTCTTTAAGTGGGAAGCTTCTTAGCATCCTCTAATAAAAGAGACCCTGTGGAAAAGAAACCTGGAAACAAATTGTATTTTTCTTCCAACAGAATTCAATGATTTTAGCTACTCTGTTCTCTACTCTATTCAATGACTCTTAGCTGCCCAGTATTCCATCCAATGACTCATTTTTCTATGTAAGAATATAAATAATTTTATGAAACATTATAAGGATATTGACATAAATATTATATTTCTTTCAACAATAGCCATTCCTTGACCATTAATAATTACTCATTAATTATCTAGCTGGATGATATTCTTCAGCTGGATGTTATTCTCCAAAAATGCTTTAGATCACGCCAATTTACAAATCACAAACACATACCCATTGAGATGATATTGCATAAATTTTGAAATTTATAGAAAGTTTATAAACAAAATTAATTCACAATTACAAATCCAAGAAAGACCTATCCTATTTTGGTAAAAATCTCATAGTATATATTCTATTTGCACACATCAACATTTACTCTTATAAAACTGGCAGAGTTCTCCATATACTTATAAATTTACAGTTCCATTTTATGATTTGTATTCTTCCATTGCCATTGTATTACTTGAATATATTGTCATTTTAACTTGTGTAGTACTCTATTATTTGGATATTCATCAATTCATATAATCATGCTACAAATTGATATGAAGACTGAGCTCATACTTTAAATTTTGTAAAACAAGTGGAACAATAATGGTATTTCCATTTAAATAAATTGCTTTTCGTTAATGCAAAATGTGAGTATGAATATCAATGTTAAATGATGGCATAAGGCCTATTTCATAAATATAACTTGCACAATCCCACCTACTCCCCTATTTTCTTGCTGTTTAGAATCAACTATATCAAAACCTTCTAACAGTGTTATTCATTTTCTTCTGATTTTTAATTGAACAGTTTTAAACAGCACAATAATATTGCTCTTTTTGATTTTCATTTTAGGAAATCACCTAAATATTTCTGTAATTCAGAGAAAATAAAATGTTCACAATAATACCCAAATTCTGGTGATGACTCAATTTTTAAAAGTTTACTTACTGTTTTGTGCCAAGGAGAAGTTTCCAAAAATGATTCTTGGAGTTCATTATTTAAAAATGATTCTTGGAGCTCATTATATAAAATGGGATGCATGGTTCTACTCAACTCTCCTTGATAGAACAGGCTGCAACATGCAAAGGACTTTAAGTCTTTTAAAACTGAGATCTAGGCAACAGTTGTCAATTCCCATTAGTAGCTGTTATATCCTAGACAGTTTAAATCCAGGTAGTCTGTTGAAGCTTTGACCACTTTGCTCCTACATTTCCCATTAAAATGGACAACAAGGTGATGGAAGAGGAAAAGATCCTTCACTACCAAACCATCTCTAGTTGCTAAAAGACTATTTCCAGAAACAATCTTGAAGATTTAGGCTAGCCGCTCTCCACATCTCCTATGGAAGGACTAAACATTTGAATCAGTGTCCCTATAAATGCACTCAAATGCCAGTCCCTAACATTTCCCAGTATTGCAACAAAAGTAATAGCAACTACATCTTAGTTGTAAACTACAGTTACAACTAGAATGTGTAGAGGACTATATTAGTCTCCTAGAGCTACCATAATACATTGCCACACTTGGTAACCTGAAAGAAAAAAAAAATATTCTCTCATGTCAGGAAGCCAGATGTCTGAATTCAAGATGCAGGGGAAGGGTTGATTTCTGGAGGCCTTGAAGAAAAACTAACCAATGCCTAACTCCTAACTTCTAGTGATTGCCAGCAATCTTCTTGGCATTCTTTAAAAAATTCTGCCTCCATTTTTTCATTGTTTTCCTCTATTTGTCTATGTATCCCTTTTTGTATTTTATAAACACTCTTCCATAAGAATTAGGGTCCACTCTAGCCAGGCACAGTGGCACATGCCTATAATTCCAGCAGCATAGGAGGCTGAGGCGGGAGGATCACAAGTTCAAAGCCAGCCTCAGCAAAAGCAAGGAACTAAGTAACTCAGTAAGACCCTGTCTCTAAATAAAAATACAAAACAGGACTGGGAATCTGGCTCAGTGGTTGAGTGCCCCTGAGTTCAATCACTGCTACCCCAACAAAAAAAGAATTAGGGTGCACTCTTATATAACGTGTTGATCTTTAATTACATTTGCAAAAACCCTGCTTCTAAATACACTTTCTGAGGTGTTCTGGGTGAACATTAATTTTGGAAGTACACTATCAACCCACTACAGAAATATTATTAAATTATGTTGTTTAATTGTCATTTTTCTGACATTAGCATTTTATATATATATATATATATATATATATATATATATATATATATATATATATATATATATATATATTCACCTAGTAATAAGTTAGTGTCAAATTTTCCAACAGTTTCTGAAACATTTCTCAGTATGGTAAAATTTACCAGGCAATTGCACCAACAGCCATTTAATTTGGAACTGGTATATTTTTGATCCAATCTGTAATGTGTACCTATTTAGTCAACGTGAAAGTGGTAGAACGACTTTCACTATATTCCAAGTAGTAATTCCTTTGATTTACTCTGAGTATCTCTAGTAGTGTCTTTTTGTAAAAAGCGGTGCGGGGGACTACAAGTAGTTTTGAATTTTCCTATCTTTAAACTCCTTTATTTTCCCTTCTTCCTTATGGCTTAATAGGCACTTTAAGGAAAAAAATCATCTTCATTTAAATTATTGTAAGCAGTGATATTAACATACTAACTTTCATCATTGTTGCTAAAATTTCAGTAATTGTAGATTCTTATTTTTTTCTACATGATTTTTTTTTCTCTAGAAATTTAAAACATGAAATGTTTGGCAGTTAATTTGGATCCATACTAAATCATTGAATGTAAATTGACTATTTCTCTAATTACTTATATAGGCTAACTTCCCCCTTGTGTACTTACTAGAAAAAATTGCATTAGTAATCCTTATGCCTTACTGTCACTTCACTTTTTCCTTAAGGATATAACAATTTAAAATCTAAGACTGTGTGTATGAAGACCCCAATCACCACAGGTAATGTAACATTGTAAAATACTGTTTAAATATTTCCCATTTCACTTGTTTTAAATGATATGTACTTTTTAAATTACTTATTAATGTTTGACTACCATTAATGTTGGAGATTCTTTTATATTTTTGAGTAGTTGAATTTCCATGTTGATGTACCTAAGTTTTTAATTGGGCACTAATGTTTTTCCAAAAAAGTCCTTACGTTGGAGATTTGTTTGAAAGCTTTGTAATAATGTTTCCAATTTGTAGTCTATTTCAATATTCCCATGCAGACTGTATGTGCAAAATTGTTTGATTTTCTTTTAAGGTTCTTTATTTCCACATTATCTCATATACTGGGTGTTTCACCTCCTGTGTTGAGTTCTGATCTTCATGTGCTCCCAAGGTTGGATTTTAACTCTTTAGGGTGTTTTGCTCCTAGATGAGTTGCCAAATATGAGTTCAGCTTCTGATTTGACCTGTTCCTATACTGTGCTTTTTCAGTCAATGACTGACTGTCCAAATGCTTTGACTATCACCTACTTTAAATGGGCTCTTTTATTTGAAAAGAGAAAGTTACTTTGCCTAGGATTGTATTTTTTTTCATGAGCACTACCATTTGTTCTTCAGGAAGTTGCTGAGGCTGGCTTTGAAGTTGTGATCCTACTGCCTCAGCCCCCCAAGCCACTGGGAGCCACCATGCCCAGCTTTAATTCACCAATTTAAAAAAAATTAATTTTTTTAAAAATAAATGACAGCAGAATGCATTACAATTTTTATTACACATATAGAGCACAATTTTTCATATATCTGATTGAATATAAAGTATGATGACACCAATTCATATCTTCATATATGTACTTTAGATAATGATGTCCACCACATTCCACCATCCTTGATAATCCCCTGCCTCCTCTCTTACCCTCCCACTCCACTGCCCTATCTAGAGTTCTTCTTTTCCTCCCATGCTCCCCCTCTCTACCCCACTATGAATTAGTTACCTTAAATCAGAGAAAATATTCAACATTTGTTTTTTTTTTTTTTTTTTTTTTTTTTGGGGGGGGGGGGATTGGCTAACTTCATTTAGCATTATGTTTTCCAGTGCCATCCACTTACCTGCAAATGTCATGATTTTATTCTCTTTTATTGATAAGTAATATTCCATTGTGTATATATTCCACATTTTTTAACCCATTCATCTATTGAAGGACATCTAGGTTGGTTCCATAGTTTAGCTATTGTAAATTGGGCTTCTATAAACATTGATGTGGCTGTGTCCTGTATTATGCTGTTTTTAAGTCCTTTGAATATAGATTGAGGAGAGGGACATCTGGGTCAAGGGATAGTTCCATTCCCAGTTTTCCAAGGAATCTCCATGCTGCATTCCATATTGGCTGCACCAATTTGCCGTCCCACCAGCAATATATGAGTGTACCTTTTTTCCCACATCCTCTCCAACACTTATTGTTGTTTGTCTTCAAAATAGCTGTCATGCTGACTGGAGTGAGATGATATCTTACAGTAGTTTTGAATTGCATTTCTCGAATTGCAAGAGATGATGAACATTTTTTCATATATTTACTGATTGATTGTATATCCTCTTCTGAGAAGTGTCTCTTCATCCCAGGGATGCAAGGTTGGTTCAACATATGAAAATCAATAAATGTAATTCATCACATCAATAGACTCAAAGATAAGAATCATATGATCATCTCAATAGACACAGAAAAAGCATTTGACAAAATAGAGCACCCCTTCATGTTCAAATGGGAAAAATGTCTAGTGATTCATCAGGTGCTCTAATCATCCTGTGAGATTCACCTGATGTCCTCTTGGTGAAACTCAGGAGATGTGCTTCAAGATACTCTTCAAGATATCAGTTTCTCCTTAAGTTTGGAATATTTTCTATATGTTTTGCTGCTGAAAGTTCTACTTTTCATCTGTCACATATTGTCATTTTATCTCTGCCCCCCACTTTTTTTCCTTAAAGAGTAAGGCATGAAAGAGTTGGGTATAAGTTGAGACCTTTCTCTCAGAGGGCCCTCTCTAAACACAGTTACTTTCTTCACAGAAAAGAGGTGCACTATGTGAGGGATATAGGTTTTTAATACTCCTCATTGGTATCTAATGAAAATACAAGAAAAATTAGTTACTTGTAAGGAGCAATTATCAGTTATCTAAGAATATGATATAACTTAGGCCAAAAAGGCATGCAATTTCTTTAAAAGTAATTTCTCCAAGCATTTTTATAAAAAAAAAAGAATTCTGAACAAATTATACCCATTTAATCAAACTTGAATCTCCCTCTTTTCACATTCTGTAGCCCACTCATCAGAAACTTCTTCAAAATATATCTTAAATATATCTTAAATCTGATATATTTTTTTCAGATTTCTATATCCCAGCTCTGTAATTGCTCATCTTTACCAGTGGTCTACTGTTAAAATAACTATCACCCACAACCTATGATCCAAAGACAGATGAACTTTTTAAACATAAATTTTATTTATTTATAGTACTCTCATCTGGAATGTGTCCGATGTCTGTTGTGAATCATGGAGCTTCTGGTCAACTATACAAAGTCACCTCCTTGGAATTCTCCTCCAGCCTCCCTGTCACCTGCCCAGGGTGGCTTCTTTGCCTTCAATAGAAAAGGTTGCCATGCTTTCTGTTTATTTTTCAAGTCATTTTCAGTCAGATACATACCTAACTGCTTTCTTTATTTATTTTTTTATTTATTTTTTTTTTATTTATTTTTTTTTTTTTGCTTTCTTTATTTAATTGTGGTCTCTATTCAAATGTTATTCCTTCTAAAAATTACCATTATGCAGACAGCCTAAAATAACAAGTTGACCCTTGTCACCATATTTTCTCTTTGCTTTTTCTTCTTGTTTTCATCCTTAGTACAGAAGGCTGTACTTATATTAGTATCTGAATTTCTATTTACATATATTTTTGTTGCTTTTGATGTTACTTTCCTCCCATGGAACATCAACATCATGAAAATGGAAACTTTATCCCTTCCTAATGCCCCAATCAAAGCTTGACATAAAATCTGTATTCAATTTATTTTAATGGATAAATAAGTGAATTTATAAACAGTAAAATCTATATTAAATATTAAGCAGTTGATCAATGATATCTATTGCAATTCCATTATAAGGATTGGGAGTTAACCTAAAACTTGAGCTATTTATGTTTGAGAGAGTAATATGTAAGTCAGACTTATTATTATTATTTATTCTAATTTGTTATATATGACAGAAGAATGCATTACAATTCATATTATACATGTATAGCACATTTTTTTCATATTTCTAGTTGTATACAAAGTCACACCATTTATGTCTTCATATATGTACTTAGGATAATGTCCAGACTTATAAATTTTGATAAAAATGGAATTTGCTTTAAATAGGAAAAAAACAGAAAAAAACTAATCTAGAATTTACATATTGTAATACCAGTAGATTATTCATTATTTCTTAGCTTCTACTTTCCTACATAGAGCCTTTGATTCTTTTGTTTTCTCTTTGTACACAGCATGTACTCCTGAAATTTACCTTGCTTTCAGTGGTTTGCCTGAAAAGCTGAGGTGGTAGAAAAACATTTAACTTATCTCTCTTCTGATGAACTATATATTCCCTGTAACCCCTGTGATCTTCATTCATCAATGAAAAGAGAGATCTGAAGCACTGCAGGATTGGGTGCCCATCATTTTGGAGCTCAGAAACTTTCATTACCATAAGAAGGGCCATTTTACCAAGGAGGGCTGCAAGGGAAGAAAAAGCATGCTCCTACCCAAGAAACAGGATTGTAAAATAAGCAACTTAAAGAAAATTCTTCTTTAAAATACATACCCTGTTTTGAGTCAAAGTTATATCTTTAAAAAATGAAGATTTCCAGAGAATATAATTTTGATCCATTTTAAATTTGTTGAGTGCTTAGTATGAGCATTAGTTCATGTACTGTACATTGTGACCTTATGTGAATCACTTAAATATGTTAATATTAGTTTTATTTATTTATGATATCTTGATATGAATTATGTATTTCCAAGCAAAATTAATACAGATACATTTTAATTTTATAATGCATTATGTGTTTCATTAATTTAATAATGGGTACTATTTTGTGTTTATTCTGAATATCTTGCTGTACTATAGTATTCAAAAATGAAAAAAAAACCTAACATTTGTACTACACAATGATTTTACTTTACTTATTCAACTATTATTATTATTATTTTAATAACTATTATTAAAATATAGGCAATACTATCCTAGTTATATTAAACAAAATTATAAGCAAAGAAACAAATTCCTCTCCCTATGAAGTTTGTGGTGTAGAATCTGAAGGGGATAGATGCAGGGTATTTTAGGTTTCAGGAAGAACAGTTATAAAGCTCAAGATGGGGAAAAGCACTGATACTAAGTTCAAATATTGTTACATTGCATTTTGATTGAATGATAGAGAGATTAAAATGAACTTGATGAGGCTAGAGAGATAAGCACTGGACAGAATAGGAAAGATTCTGATTCCTGAACTGAATGTACTAAAAGCCCTTGACAAGTATTTTGCATTTTATATCCTAAAGCAGTAAAATGACATTAAAAGGCTTCTAGCAGAATGGTATGATTGGATCTAAAATTTGAAGAGTCATCCTGCATTAGTGTGGAAATTGTTAATATAGGAGTATATTTAGAAGACCATTGTATAGTGCTGTAGATAATCAATAACCTCTCAATTTTTAAGTACAGAGTTGGGAAAATCAGAAATCAATAAGACATGAGACATTCATATATATATATATATATATATATATATATATATATATATATATTCATATATATATATATATTCATATATATACATATATATATATATTCATATATATATATATTCATATATATATATATATTCATATATATATACATATATATATATATATTCATATATATATATATTTTTTTTTTAATTTTGGTTTAATGTTGGGTGTTAAGTAGGTAGATACTTCAATACCAACCAACAATGAAAAAATTGCCCATTGAGATCATTCAGAAATGATAGAAAAGTTTGAGATGTGTTTTAAGCATCAAAATTATGAATATGATTTCATAAGTTTCTCGTTTTTTTATTAATAAAAATGAAGATATGAAGTTATTTAATAAGGATATTAGATTTACACTCAACTTTGTATTATTAAATTATGATAATCAAGTATAAACCATTAAAATAATGAGCCTTTTGGAATCTATGAGTAAAGAATGGACACAAAAGTTGATATTATACTATAAAAAAACTGTCTCACTTTTTAAATTAACATTTTGGTTGAGAAACACCTATAGTACAAAATCTAAACAAATACAAATATAATTTTAAGTGTTAAAATCAAACAAATAACTTATTTATGGTGTTTTAAAAATAGGCTACAAAAATAGGTAAATATGAAAGTCTGACAAATAATATTTTGGAATAATTAAGCAATAATTTTAGCTGACCTTCTTTTAAAAAAAACAAGGTGAAAAAGACAAAAATATCACTATAGAAGAAGACAGGACAAGTAAATGCACTGCAGGATCCTGAAATGTAGCCAAGTTCAGATAAAGGACAATGGAAAAACTGGAGAAATCCAAAAATTTGTTGTTTGGTTAAATATATTTCATCAGTATTAGTTTCTTAATTTTGATAATTGCATCGTGATCATGTGCAATGTTAACATCAATGAAAGCTGGAGGAAGGGTATACAGGAACTCTGTACTGTATGTACAACTCTTCTGTAAATCTAAAATTATCTCATAATAAAAGTTTTATAAAAACTATCTTGGTTTAGATGGAAAACTATGTGGTTACCCTACCTACACAGGTAGTAAAAAATACTTCCAATGGTTAAAAAAAAAAAGAAATAGTTTTACATATATAACAACATTCTGATAAAAGTTTATGTAAACACACCTTTGATTTTCAAGAGAAAAATCAATTGTGAAACTTCAATAGTTTATAATATGGTCCTTCTACACCAAAAGATTAATAAGATATGATAAATACACAAGATGGATAAAAAGAACCCCAAAATTCTTTAAGTGCATCTGATATGAGCTTAGCAACATTATGAAAAAGCTTTTGGAAAACTATTCTGACTACTTGTTTTAAACAAGAACAACATCTTTCCATCATAAAATATTTAAATAGCAATAAGCAAAAATCATCATTCTCCTTATCTCATTCCTAAAATATATCTCTATCATATGGTAAGATCAATGAGGCAGGCTGTTTGGAGCTAACACAGAACTGCATGAATTCAGATTTTGCACCAAATGTTCAAAGAGTTTAAAGATAAGTTGGTGATTTCTAATGAGGTTTCTTAAAAAAAAAAAAAGACCAGCTGTGCACTGTGTTTGATAATTTATCACAACAGATATAAGCATACTAGGCATAAAACTATTCAAACAGAAAAATTAATTACATTGTGAATATAGTAGCAAAATACATTAGAATCCGTATGCTATAAAAATTGGAATTAGGGCTGGGGCTGTAGCTCATTGGTAAAGCATTTGCCTCGCATGTGTGAGGCACTGGGTTCGATCCTCAGCACCACATAAAAATAAATAAAGATGCACTGTGTTCATCTACAACTAAAAAAAATATATAAAAATAAATTGGAATTAGTAATTATTTTCCACTTTTTCCTTTTTATCTATTTCATGTAAGTGAGCATTCTGGGAAATAAATAAGAGAATTTGAGAATCTTCTATCTAATGCCTACTGTTCTGTGTAAGAGCATACATTGATTCTACCCCTTCTCTGATCCTTCCATACTAAAAGAACATTTTATTTCACCTGCCTACCTCAAACTATCCCAATAGGAAATCCTAACAATTCTCAAGAGTACCCTCTGATTCTTCTTTTGCTCCACATCTCTGCCTATAATCTATTTTTCATATTGCATCCAAAATAAATTTTATAAAGGTATATTAAGATATAATGCATATGTTACACACATTAATTATACAACTACCATTGTGGTTGATATGTAAAATAAACATAAGTCTCCAAAGGGTTTCCTGGTTCTATGTCCTTTGCAAACATCCCAGAGGTAACCACTGCTCTAGTTCCTATCACCATAGATAAATAATGCATGTTCTTGAAATATGTATAAGTAGAATTGTGCTGCAGGTACCATTTTGCATCTTCTTTCTTTTGCTCAGTATTAGGTACATGAAGTCCATCAATGTTGCTTTATATATCAGTTCTCATTTTTATTGTTGTACAATATTCCAGTAAATATATTATAGTAAGTTTATCCACCCCATTGTAAATAAGCATTTGGGGTTTCTTTTTAATGATTAAGGGCTATTATGAATGTAGATGCCTAACAATAATTAAACTTTTATTGTTTATGGAGGGTGATTTTATAGTCACTCAGTTTTGAGTGTTCTGTATCTGGCAGTGGAATTGCTAGGTGAAAGAATCAGAGTAGGTTGGACTTTAGTGGGTAATACAAAAAGTTTTCTCAAATTTATCACTCATTTGCATTCCCACTAGAAGGGTAAGACAGCTCTGATTGTTCCTTACCTTCAGTGAACTTAATATTATTAGACTTATTTTATACATTCAAATGATTGGCACTTGAATGTGATTTTAACTATGCACTCTAGCAAATCTGATGTCAAACATCTTTCCATGTTCATATTTGCAAATGTTTATTTGAGGTTTATTTATATATTGTGGAGCTCATGATTCATACACATTTTCCATGAGACATTTATTTAAATAAGCTCCATGGTTTGAAAATATCACTTTTCCCCATTGCAATATATTTTTCCTAATTCACATGATCCATAAATTTATAAGTATGTTTGTTTCTAGACTATGTTTTCTCTTTCATTGGTCTACTATTTTTATCCTTGTGTGGATACTTTAGTTGTATAGGACATCAAATAAAGTGTTGAAAAGTGGTGATTTTACAATCCCCTATCTAGTTTCAAATATATCAAATATAATGTTATCTGAAAGATATGCTTTACTAGAATATAGGTTCTTTCTTTTATTTCTATTTGTTGAGGGATTGGATTTTTTATGAGAATTGAATTTTATCAGATGCTTTCTTCTGCATTTATTAAGATGATCATATAATTTACCTTATATTTAAATGTTAACGAACTAAATTACATTAAGTGATTTTCAAACAGTAGTTTAGTATTGCATTCCTGAAATAAAACCCAAGGGTTATCAATTTGTGTTTCTGGATTTCATTTGTCCGATGTTGGTTTGGATATGCGAATCTGTTCTGGAAAGAGCAATGTTTTCTACACCTGTTTCGTAATGACCTTTCCAGTTTCAGATATCAGGCTTCCATTGATTTCATGAAATAAATCAGAAAATGTTTCCTCTCTATTTTCTAAAAAAAATTCTTTTATTTTTTAATGATTAATAAAATACATTCATAAAGCTATCAAGATAAAAAAATTAGTAAAGGGAACTTATAAATCTAATTCCTTTAATGAATGTATGACTATTCAGATTGTTGCCATTCTAAAAATATCAGTTTAAGTAAGTAATGTTTTCAAACAATTTACTCATTTTGAATATTTAAATACAACATGTAATGATACTATCCAATTTTGGTATTGGGTTATATATTAGTTCTTTGCCTTTTTTGTCTTTGGGATGTAAAGTGATATTTCCTTATATAATTCTGTTTCATAATTTGTTTTCCCCTCATATTCTGGATCAGTGTTGTTGAAGATAATTATCAACCTTATCCATCTCTGTAAAAACTTAATTTTATTTTGGTGATCTACATTTGCTTTCTATTCTGTCAAATTCACCTGTCATGAAGCTTGATAAGAAGGGCCAAAAAATGAAAGAGAAAAGAAATGGGAGGAGGACATAGACAATAAGAAAGCAGATGTAACTTGATTTGCTTCATGCCAGCACCCCAGAGAAAAGACAGATGTGAAAACTAACATAATCTTGATAGCTGTGGGAGGAATTTAAGCCTAAACAACAGTTCCAACCTTTCTACCCTGTTGCTCCTACAAAGGAAGGTTACAAATTTATTTGCACTGGCATTACTGATTATATGGAATGTATTCTTCCCCCTTCCCATGATTAGGAGCAAGATCAAGATTGAACCAGAGTGACATATATAGGGGGTGACCAGAGGCATCATGTGGAACTCACTATTTACAGGGTTTTTTGTTTTGTTTTGTTTTGGTACTGGGGATTGAACTCAGGGGCACTCAACCACTGAGCTACATGCCCTATCTTAGTTTGTATTTATTTAGAGACAGGGTCTCGCTGAATTGCTTAGTGCCTTTCTTTTAACTGAGGCTGGCTTTGAACTCACAATCCTCCTGCCTCAGCCTCCAGAGCCCCTGGGATTACAGGAATGTGCCACCATGTCCAATTATTTATAGGTTCTTAAGTGTTATGGTTTGGATGTGAAGTCAAAAGCTCACATGTGAGACAATATGCAAGAATGTTCAGAGGAGAAATAATTGGATTGTGAGAGTCTTAACCCAATCAGTAAATTAATCCCCTGACAGGGATTAACTGAGTGGTAATTGAAGTGGTAGAGTGTGGCTGGAGGAGGTGGGAATTGCAGCATGGCTTTGGGGTATATATTTCTATCTGACAAGTGGAGAACTCTCTCTGCTTCTTGATCAACATGTGAGCTGTTTCCCTCTGCCACACACTTCTGCCATGATGACATCCTACCTCATCGGGAGCCTGGAGAAATGGTGCTGGCCTCTATGGACTAAGACCTCTGACACTGTGAGTCCTCAAATAAGCTTTCCATCCTTTAGTCCCAAGAGAAAAATATACATGACTAAAACATTAAGGAACAAACGTAAACATATGAAAGCTGAATATACATTGGCCTATAGGTACTTAGAATATTTTCTGGGGCTCTCAGTAGTTATTGATGGATGAGAGAATAAGACAATCAGAGTAAAACAAGTATGAGTCCACCTGGGAATTGGGAGAGTGTCACCCACTCTATATTGTTACTAATCTACCCAGTTCCAGAAGATGTTCTAAGGAAGGGTATTTTTATTAGGAAAGACATCTGTGGGAGAACTTTTATTCCATGTTCAGGTACTAAAGGCAGTATTTGAGTGAAGAAAGAGAATTGGGACTTTGTTGTCCCACCTCTAGAAGAGTGATAAACATCAGGCAGTGCAAGGTGCCAAGTGGATGTGCTGAGATTGGGAAGACTAAAAGAATCAAAGTGGGATGGAATTTTACATCTTGCTTAAAGTGCCTTAAATAGCCCTCTCTGGCTGGTACAAAAGCATGATAGGACTTGAGAATACCTGTCAATTCTTGAGACAACTATTGGGAGATAAATAAGGTAATACCACCTATCCACACTGTAAAATCTAACATGACTCAGGTACTGGGAAAAGTCACATTCTCCCTTGAATCTGTGTATGGTTTCCTGGATCTAGAAAATGCTTTTATCATTATTCTCTTATCAGGAAAGAAGGAAGAAAGGGAGGGAGGGAGGGAAGAAACTAATTCACAGTGTCAGTTTGTCTTCTTGTAGAAGAAAAGATAAAATACATTCCACAAGGAATTCTAGAACATTGTGGGCTTCCTTTCCTCCTCTAGGTCAGTGTCTACAACAAATATATTGTCTCATTAAAAATGAAGCCACA
Source organism: Marmota flaviventris (assembly GCF_047511675.1). NCBI lineage: Eukaryota > Metazoa > Chordata > Mammalia > Rodentia > Sciuridae > Marmota > Marmota flaviventris. The sequence goes on along the minus strand of NC_092504.1, from coordinate 48,886,190 downwards.
CAGGTCTGGAATATTCCCTTGCAGAAGACATTTGAGAAAACAAAGGATTTTACAGGCATAGATCCGATCACTCCCTCAATCAGATATGTCAGTGTAGTTAGATGTCACCAGTATGGCAAGTGGGATAAGTTGGGCTGTTTGGCAAGAAAAAGGGTTTAATCCTGGAAGGTGGCTAAAACTTCTATACCTCTTTAGAACAGTAGTTTCTAGTAGGAAACAAGGCTTTATTACAGTTGAGCACTGACAAGACCTTATCAGTCACAGTACAAACCTGGCCTACCTATAAAGTGATACGTGGATGGCCAATTTTATGGGCCTCAAGCTTCCATGATAGAGTCTTGATCTAAATAAGCCACATGTGTCTTTACATCATTGTCATGTCACTTCTAATAGCTCCTTGACTCCCAATCTGTATTTTTTTTACCCCATTATCTACAAACTGGCCACCCCATTATGTTCTTACAAGGGTAAGAAGGGGAATCCCAAACCTAAAAATGTTTGCTATGCAGATAAGTTCAGCCAGGGGAAGGCAAGAGTCCAGACTTTTTTGCAGTTCAACCTACCACTGTTGCTATCTGTTGTGAGGCAAGAGGAAATCACACCAGCCAATTGGTGTAACTATATGTAGTATGGCTATTAGTAACTCATGAGCTATGGCAGCTGGTTGTGCTGTCAACTTGGCAGCATACAAAAGCCTTACATTGATGATGACACAATGGCAAATGGAACATTTGGAAAGCCTGACTGGGGATCCATGATGTGGCAACACCTGTGAGAATAACTAGGTGAACCAGGGACACAATGACTATACATGTACCTGCTCATGTTAAGACCTCTACTCCTAGAAATATGTAGGAGGATATTTTGATTAAGGTGTAGGCCTTTGCTTCAACCCAGGATGCATAACTGGTCCTGTGGGTACATAGGAAGATTGAATATAAAAGTGCTAAATGACAATGGAATGTAGCTAAGAGAGGAGGATTGCCCATGAAATACATTTGGTAGCATCTGTGACCAAATTTCAGGTGTTCTCAGTTCTCTAGTCCCACCATTTGACCTATAAGCAGGGGCAGATACAAGGAGCTATCCAACCTGTGTAGGACTAGAAGACTGATTTTATTGGCCCTTTACCAAACATTAAAGAGTATATCTATATTTTAACCTGTGCAGATATAGGTATTAGTCTTATATAAGCCTTTCCTAGCAGGAGAACTAATCAATCTGCCATGACAAAAGATTTTTAGTAGTGTAATGTATGGGAACACATGTCCCACTAGCAATGAATCAGGCACCCATTTCTCAGAAATGCTATCCAGGATTGACCCAAACCCATGATATATCAGGGCACTTTCATCTGCTATATAACGTTCATGCAGGAGAGATTCTTGAGAAAAATAATAGCTCATTAAAGCCATAGACAGTCCTTTTAGGCAATCCCACCTTGCCCAGCTGGACTGAAATCCTTGGAGAAGTATTAACAAATTTAAATATGCCATGTCTGCCCCTTTTGAGTAACTGGGGGCTTTAGTTCTTGCCCTAAAGACCCTCTATGGCCAAGCTGTACATCTAGATGCTGTACTGGAGGAATTTATACGTAGACAGATGGTAAAGCTATTTCATATAACATAGAATTAAATCCAGGGGAGGGGACTATTCAGTGGGGACTCAAGTTGCTCATTTCTCTCAGCCGTTCAGTTATTTCTTGTCATAATGCAAGGAGTCAGTGGCCCTCCTCACTTTCCTGTTTGATTCTATGTTCACAGTTTTTATACAGAATGGGTTAAAGAAACATTGAAATTGAGCTCCTAGTCTAGCATACCATTTTGCCATTAATTTTAGGAATCACTTTGAACCCCATCCTGTTGACTAACGTGGGTGATGTGCTAGGATGACACTGTTTCCAGCAAATTACATTCTTTGCAGTCCTGTATCTACATACCTTCTTTACTTTCACAGTACTCGGAGGATGATTCTCATATATGAGAACCAAGTTGTTCCAGAAAATAACTGTATAATATTTGCTATCTATAATTCTTGACTAAAGGAAATCAGGACTCTGAATAAATTACAAATTAATGTTAGAAGCAGGAAAAACATAAGATGAGCCTGAAATACTTTGTCTTGTGAGAAAGAAGGAACATGTTAGAAGACTAAGAAAAACATGTAAACAAGACTCTGGGCTCACTTTAACTGGCTATCATTTTTAAGACAATTTGAACATGAAAAGAACAAGTCTGTGACACATGGATTTTATTTTGCTGCATCAAATAATTTATGAATTCATACTAATATTTGACAATTAAAAAGAGGGAGGGCTCTTAAAAGAATGTCAGCTACTAAATATGGAAAGAACAATAAAATGAGACAATTGTCATTGTAAATTCTCAAAATGATCACTCCTTGTATTAGTCAGAAATGATAAAGGAAAAGAAAAAAAGGCCCCTTTATAACAAAGAGCTTGAGGGAATACCATTTTAATCAAGTAATCAAATTTAGCCATACCATTAATAAAATAAAATGACATTGTGTGCTTCTTGGTGTGATACCATGGGAAGTAAATAATATCATTCCAATAATATTGTTAGACTAAAAAAGAGTTTAGCCTAAGTCTATTTATGAACAAAACCCCATCCAGAATCAGATTTTGACATCCTATAATACAGCTTGAATCAATTCTTAAAATATTGATATCATTAAATACATGTAATATAAATACACATAGTGAGACACCATACATTGAAGATATGAAAAAGTCTTGACAACTAAATTCAGTGAATTCTTTATGTGAATCCTGGATGTTGAAAATGAGATCAAGCATAATCATCTTTTATAACAATTAAAGTTAAATGAATAAGAATGTTTAGGACAATTGAAAACTGTTGCATAAAGGCATATGCTAGTCCAAAGATTATGATGTATAAGAGTAATATAAATTGGTCCAAAATACATAACTAAAATATTCCTTAATCAAGTAGATTATGATGTTTCTAAAGTAGCCCAGAGTTTTGGTTTGTTCATTTTTATTTATTCCTCTGTTGTCAGCATGAATATGGTTATTATAAACAAAATAAAATTATTTCTATAGAAATTTTCATAACTGACTTCATTTATTTTTAAAATTCTTATGAGGACTATTGAAATTTAATAACATAAGAGGTAGATGTAGATTTATCTTAATTTTCATTAACTAGTCAAGATGTGGAAATCTCTAGACTTGATCCCCTATAGGAAGAATAAAATTGAAAATATATGTTCCAAAAGGACCCAAACTAACAAAAAATAATACAGAGAGGAAAATTGCATTTTATTTTTGTTATGTTGGAAAATCACTGTATTGTCTACAAAAAAGAACTCCCCCCTCATATTAATATATTTTAAAATAAAAAAATGCAGGGTCTGCATTTTGAATATTATTGCACTCTATAAACGTTAGAGAAAAATTAAGCAAATGGTGAGCTGACAGGTATTGGGAATAAAATTAAAAGATCAATCAGTGTTACTTTACATTAATGAAAGAAAATGACATTTTCAGACTATGTATAACTATTTATTGCTGTCAATTTCAAGACATGTAATTTGTAAACAACAGGTAAAATCTCAGGGATATAAATTGAAAGAGAAAGCTAAAATAAGGTATTGGTTATATTGACATACATACAAATAAAATTAAATAAGATGCAGAAGAAAGCTCTCATGTTCAAATATGTCATATTTTACTTATCAGAAATTTTCATTTAATGTGAAATAGTACCAAAAGCAATTTAAATAAATTACACCTAATATTCAAAATGCCAATGTGGATACTGTGTAGTATTGCATATTTTAAATCAGTTGAAGTTTCAAATAAAGTAAAATTCACATTTGGAATATTGGGAATACAGATTTAAATGTCCATAAAGTCATATAGATGCACAGGTGAATTAATAATATTTTATATAAATATATGTATATTTATAAATTTTATATATCATATGGAACATTCATATATATTACAAAATAATAGATCTAAGATGCATATAAGAATAAATGTAAATATACATATATATAAATACATGAAAGTATTTACCTGTGTGTCTGTATAACCTCATGACACTCCATTGTCCTGTGGTTTAAGCTATATCAAATACTAGGAAGATCTCTCAGTAAACTTTATTCCTTCTTCTCTACCTGGAGAATTGTACCCATAAGGCTTTGTCAGCTTCTGTGTAATATTTCCTGTGATTGGTCCAAAAATTGATTATTCTCACTTCTAAGTCTAATTTTATTTTGAACTTATTTTTTAATGTTATTTAATATTATCTTAAGTTGTTCATTTTAGCTAGAAATCTATAAGATAAATCTATGGATTATCTAATAAAAAGGATGATTTGTTGAAAAGATGCACACTTATGATAAGGTGACATTTGAAAATAGTCATAGGCCAAGAATTCTTCCATCTAAGTATACCATTAATATGAGTCCTCAATCCAGTGAGTCAGTCACATAGTCTTTTGGGTTCTAGTCAACTTATTCCCTGGATCTAAAGATACTTTTTATTAGCCAGATCAAGTGTAGTATTCTTGTATACAATAGTTTTCTTGGAAATTTGTTTTAAGCATACCAGAAAGAAAATATAATTAAAATATTGCTTTCAGTTCAGTATTGTCTTCTAAATCACTAAGAGTTATTAAGTATTCTCAAGTATTCACAGTGGATCTTAATAGATCCTAGTCAATCAGCATTTATGAAAGTATATTTTTGGAGCTCACTAATGTGCAAATCTAATTTTAGATTATAGCACAGACCAAAACAGGCAGGTGGACCAATGGTGCAGAATAGAGGACACAGAGACTAATCCACAAAGCTACAGCTATCTTATATTTGATAAAGGAGCTAAAAGCATGCAATGGAGGAAGGATAGCATCTTCAACAAATGGTGTTGGGAAAACTGGAAATCCATATGCAACAAAATGAAACTGAATCCCCTCCTCTCGCCATGCACAAAAGTTAACTCAAAGTGGATCAAGGAGCTAGATATCAAATCAGAGACTCTGCGTCTGATAGAAGAAAAAGTTGGCTACGATCTACATATTGTAGGGTCGGGCTCCAAATTCCTTAATAGGACACCCATAGCACAAAAGTTGATAACAAAAATCAACAAATGGGACTTACTTAAACTGAAAAGTTTTCTCTCAGCAAGAGAAACAATAAAAGAGGTAAATAGGGAGCCTACATCATGGGAACAAATTTTTACTCCTCACACTTCAGATAGAGCCCTAATATCCAGAGTATACAAAGAACTCAAAAAATTAAACAATAAGAAAACAAATAACCCAATCAACAAATGGGCCAAAGACCTGAACAGACACTTCTCAGAGGAGGACATACAATCAATCAACAAGTACATGAAAAAATGCTCACCATCTCTAGCAGTCAGAGAAAAGCAAATCAAAACCACCCTAAGATACCATCTCACTCCAGTAAGATTGGCAGCCATTATGAAGTCAAACAACAACAAGTGCTGGAGAGGATGTGGGGAAAAGGGTACTCTTGTACATTGCTCGTGGGACTGCAAATTGGTGCAGCCAATTTGGAAAGCAGTATGGAGATTCCTGGGAAAGCTGGGAATGGAACCACCATTTGACCCAGCTATTGCCCTTCTCGGACTATTCCCTGAAGACCTTAAAAGAGCATACTACAGGGATACTGCTACATCGATGTTCATAGCAGCACAATTCACAATCGCTAGACTGTGGAACCAACCCAGATGCCCTTCAATAGATGAATGGATAAAAAAAATGTGGCATTTATACACAATGGAGTATTATACAGCACTAAAAAATGACAAAACCATGGAATTTGCAGGGAAATGGATGGCACTAGAGCAGATTATGCTTAGTGAAGCTAGCCAATCCCTAAAAAACAAATACCAAATGTCTTCTTTGATGTAATGAGAGCAACTAAGAACAAAGCAGGGAGGAAGAGCAGGAAGAAAAATTAACATTAAACAGATACATGAGGTGGGAGGGAAAGGGAGCGAAAAGGGAAATTGCATGGTAATGGAGGGAGATCCTCATTGTTATACAAAATTACACATAAGAGGTTGTGAGGGGAATGGGAAAATAAACAAGGAGAGAAATGAATTACAGTAGATGGGGTAGAGAGAGAAGATGGGAGGGGAGAGGAGGGGAGATAGTTGAGGATAGGAAAGGTAGCAGAATACAACAGTTACTAATAGGGCATTATGTAAAAATGTAGATGTGTAACCGACGTGATTCTGCAATCTGTATTTGGGGTAAAATTGGGAGTTCAAAACCCACCTGAATCAAATGTATGAAATATGATATGTCAAGAGCTTTGTAATGTTTTAAACAACCAATAAAAAAAAATAGATTATAGCACAGGGGTACAGTATGTTTACATTCACATACGGTCTGAATGCATGTATGAATTAGTGCTTATAAGCACATACTTTATACAATATGTAGGTCTTTGATAAAAATCAGGGTCATTATTTTAAACATTTTATACTTTTCTTCTCCACTGAAGTTTTAAAAAGTAGAAGCCATATGTATTTTATTTTATATTCATTACACCTAGTAGTGACAGGTATAACAATTTGTTGAATGCATAAAACTATTTTTCAACTTCATTAGCAATTCTAGTTTGTTGAGTCTATAAAAATAAGAAAAGTGGTAGTAGATATAGACAGTTCAATTAATATTTTGATGTAGAAAAGCTGACTCAACGGTAATTTGAGCAATTTTGAAGACTTAGATGAGGACAGCCAAGGATGAGGACAGCCTCAGAAAATTAGCAAGATGCCATCGAAAAATTTTTTTTCAAGTGGCAGCTGGGAGTATATCTCAGTGGTAAAGTCCCCCTGTGTTCATTCCCCAGCACCAAAAAGAGAAAAAAAAATGTGATATGTATTTTAAGTGAGCCACATATGAATATATTATTTCTTATAAGCCATCCTCTAAGGAATCCGGAAACTGAATAAATCATAATACCAGAGATTGTCTACTTCATAACCAATAACTTTGTTTTCAAATGATGATACGAAGGGTCAAATTATTTGGGAAAGTGCCTAAATATACATGGGCAAAAAAATCTGAATGGTTACATAATTTATATTTCTCTGCAACTCCTAAGCTTCACAAATGAATATATTCAAGTCATACCTGATTAAAATGCATGTGTTAGAAACAAATTTTTTAAATTAGGCACACTATTTTTTGTTTGTTTTTGAAAAAAAAAAAAGAAAGGGAATGTTTATTGCTTTGCTAGCAAAGGAGAAAACACAAGGACTCCTGTCCCAAGGGCTGTGATTCTGCTCATTATGAGGAATAGGAGGCTTTTAAAGAGGTGATTCAAAAGCTACATTCCAAGTGTTCACTGTTGAAATTGTAATTCACTTGTCAATTTGGGAGATAATCATTTCTGAGATCATTGGGCACCATCCTCAAAGTCTGAATTATTTTGTTCCTATGGTGGGTGTATACTGAAGGACAGATAGGTCTGCCTAAATAGGAAAAAAGGTAATCCTGTTTCCTCTGAGATTAGGTACAGGGAGAGATTGGGGAGTAGTAGGGAGAGAGAAAGAGAAAGAAATATATTCATTTGAAAAATAAGATGCAGTGGCAGAGCAGCAAAGACTATATAATCAAATCATAAATTGGACCATGGTTACATTTCCTTGCTGTCAATTTCTACATTCCATTTCTATGGCAAAATGGGCAACAGTATCTCCAAGCTGCTTCCTATTGAAAGAGGGTGAAGTTAGGGGAAGTACCCAAAATCTTTGTTCTCTATCAGATGGGGTGTGGATGGTTAAGGATATTAAGCATCAGAGCAATCCAGAGATCCACAGTGGCAGATGGCAGGTGACTGAACAAGGCATACATAGGGCAGGGATAGTACTAAGAAAAAAATAAATAAAACAAAGCATTACTTTTTTTGTGAACAATTATCACTAAAGCAATTTCACTAAAGTGATTATCACTAAAGCTAAAGTATTTCAGCCAGTGTCTGAAAACCAGGAAGACAATAACTCATAATCTTATTAGTGCAAAAAAAGATTGAGTTTATCCATGTCAAAGGGTAGGAAGGTTTGTAGGTCTAGGGGATCAGGCTCAAATTAACTTAGGACAAACTTGCAATTCTAGAGTCCTTTGTGATCATTATTATTAGACATGCCCACACTAGAACCCTTCCTGGATAGTCTCCAGCTTTACTTCCTTTGTGAAGGGCTGACACAAGTGCACATTTTAAGTTACATTTTTAGAAACAATATTATTTTTCCTTTTAAATGTCCATATAGGACAGTGCTTAGGCTATACTCTCCTGTCAGGTGTTTAAGACCAAGTTGCTTAAAACTTACCTTGTTCCTATCTACTCTTAAGTCATTCTTGGGGATGTGTGTGAAGCCTCTTGGCTCCTATAGCTTTCTTCTACCACTGGTGCCATCTGCCAGGATGAGTCAGCATCTTGCTGACCATATATGACTTCTCTCGGAAGCATCAGGGACATTTCCATCTCCAATGACCCTCTTCTTCAAAGAATGTGCACTGGTTAGCTTCCTGTACTCTAGGGTCCTCTCAATCTCTCTTATTGGCAGATCACGTGACTCACCAAAGTTGGAGGGCCCAGAAAGTAGTCCCATCATTTTCTGGGTGCTAGCTGACCTTCAAGGGCAAGGGCCAAAATAATGGCTGCTTTTTCTTTGGCTCTTTTACTTGCTTTAATTTGATTTCCAAGTTTTTGGTTTTAAACATCAGGCCTAAATGTACTGGTTACTTTTTCAAGAGTTGTATCTTGGAGTAAGAATAAAGGCAACGATTTATATAAGTATATTTTCCCAATTTTCTCTTTCTTGTCTTGGTAGAAAAGAAACCAAAAAGCCAATATCTCTGCTAATATACCCATATCTGTGGAGTTCTGGGCCAGAGGACTGACCCATCCTGGAAGAGAATTTTGGTAAGACTTATGATGAGACATGAGACGTGGTGATAGGCATTTGAACAAAGATCATCATGTCTTACATTCTGACATCTCTTTCTGGACATCCATTGTATGTATCTTTTCTTTATGTGAAGTAGAAAATACTGAAATTTATGGTTCATACTAAAGAAAGACGAATGTCTTTGCAAGATATCTGAGTTCTCTTGGATAAAAGGAATAATTGGGTCAAAATTATGTTAAATATTATCATGCCCTCTTACCTACTATCATAATAGTACCTGCAGTCTACTATGACTTTATTTTATATAATAAACATAATTACATTTTACAAATTTATGTATTTAAAATGTTTAATTTTAAACAAAATTAAGAAGGAAAAAGTTAAGACCTACACAATAGAGTTACAGAACAAAAAAATTATTTTTTATTAGTTTTCAGTCACTACAACAAAGTAACTGAAAGGCAAATAACTTTTAAAAGAAGAGATTTATTTTTGCCTTATGGATTTTTGAGGCCCCCTTCCAAGATAAAGTGTCTCCAACTGTGAAGTACTTTTGGCAAAGTTAATTTATCATGGCAGGAACATTTGGCAGAGCAAAATTAATCTTAACTCATAATTCAGGAACATGAGAAGAAGAAGCCAGGGTTCCACATTCTCCTTCAAGGCATCCCCAATGGCCTAGAGATTTCCCTCTAATAGCAACCTCTTATAAAGGTTCTACCATCTCCCAATAATGCCACCCTGTGAACAAAACCTTTGACACTTGGGCCTTTAGGGAGCATTCAATATTCAAATTTATTGTATTCTACCCCTGATACCCAAAACTTTCTCTTCATTTATTCAGTTCTCAATTAGTCAAGGTCTTCACTGATCCAGGATTACTCCAAATTCCAAGTCCAAAGTGTCCTCAAATAAAAGTCAGCTGTAAGTTCCTACTAAAAATGTTACATACTTTGAGAATACAACAGTGAGACAGGTATTACTCCCTATTCCAAAAGGGAGAAATACAGTAATAGGAAGGAGGGATTAATTCAAAGAAAGAATAAAATCCATCAAGACCAACATCAAATCCTAAAGACCCATAACTATCTTGCAGAGCACATGATGATAAGCCACTCTTATGGCCTTGCTAGAAGCAACCCATATGACCACTCTCTCAGGTTGCCTTTGCATGTTCTCTGTACCATTCCTTGATGATTCTTGCATTTTGCTGGCACCTCTGCCTTCCTCAACTTGAACTTCACTCCTACATTTTCACTAGCACAGTCCTGTCAGAATCTTCTTCCAGGGACTCTGGCCCCACAACATATTGCCATCCAAGGTTTTCCTTTGAAATTGGTGGAATCTATATTGACACATAACTCTTACTTTCTGCATGCCTGCAAAATCAGCATTACATAGAAGATAATAATGCCTTTCATGACTATAAACTTTACATAGAACAATATGAACCATGGCTACACCAGCCTCAGAGTGTCTTTATGGCTGAGCCTGTAGAAAGGAATACTAAGGCAGGCAGGGCACCCAGGGCTCTTTCCTTAAAATATTCTGCCCTGGAAAGTCTTTAAAAACACATTTGCATTTCTACACCTTTGAGTCTGTGATGGGTTAAGTGGCCTTGCCAATTCCTGAGATGCATGTGGAACACCTTCCCTATTGTTCCATTGCATAACATTCTTTTCTTCAGCACTAGCAACTGTATCATTTTTGGCTATACCTTTCGCTACACTTTTTTTTTTTCCTAAAACAGAAATAGAAAGTGCTGTTGACTATCCAAACAACATACTTCTTAACTGAAGAAGAATTTTCATCATGCAAATTCTTCTGTCCACTGGGGTGAGAGACATAGCCCATGCTCAAATTAAGTAGAAGAAGAAGGAGCTTTGTAAGAGAACATAGTTTATCTATCACCTCATCAGTCCAATTGAAGAAAATCACCTATTTTTTCATATGTCCCTAGAGTGATGGTATCTTTTAATGACAGTTTTTCCTTTTTCTCTTCAGATGATGGTTCTGGATATAAGTTACCATTAGAAAATAACACATATATTATAAAGAATGTTCAGATAAGTATATTACACACTATACTAATACCAGATGAATTTCTCTCAACTAATAATGCCACTTTTCATCAAATTAAAAATATTATATTTAAACAATGAAACTAGTTTTCTTTTAAGAGAAATATGTGATAAGAGATTTTTAAAAGGTAATCAGAGAATATTTGCTCATAAAACTCTTTTCATATTATTAAGAAAAGTGATCTATGCTGTGAAGTAAAATGTTTGTCATTCATGACCTAAATTGTGTTATCAATTGAATAAACATCAGAGTAGGTTAATAATATTTAGCATAATTATTTTTTAAATAATACAAAACAAAGAGATTGTGTCAAAGTTACTAAAAAAAACCAATGAGTTTATTTCTATTATTGAAAACACTATCCTATTTACTCACCATAAATATTCCATCTCTTAAAAATTATATATCAGGCTGAGATTTGGCTCAGTGGTACAGAGCTTGCCTACCATATGAGAGGCCCTGGGTTCAATCCTCAGCACCACATAAAAATAAATAAAATAAAGGTATTGTTTCCAAATACAACTAAAGAATAAATATTTTTAAAAATTATGCATCATAGTTCAATAAATAAAAACATTTTTACACAAATTCAATTTTGAGACTGTTCATTTTAGCAACAAGCAGGAATATCCTTGATATTATTGTGTTTCTGACAATTAATGGTGTGTACTCTTCTGGGTTATAATGTGGAAATCCCAAATGATAGGCAAACAGGAATTATATCAAGAAATTAAAAGATTAAAAATATATTAATATGGAGCTACATTTTGTCCCTATCTTCTAAATATCTTTTTTATAACAATTGTCTTATTTTGCTTTAAATCAAGTTTCTCTTATATTTAATTCAATTTCTTGAAAGCAGTCTAAAATTTACATGCTTCTTTGTCTACCTATTTTCTATACATAAGTCTGAGGTAATATGATCCTTTAATTTCAGCTCCTGTTTTATCATCATCGACTACATAAAATATCATTTTTTCTTGACAGTTATACTAATCAATCCATCACAGTAGCAAATAATAACATAAACTAATTGTTAAATATTTTGGTACTATTTAGTACTAGCATGGTATATGAGAGACATCAAAGGACTTGGAGTTAGAAGACCAAGATTTATATCTATTGTACTTTTATTTTTGCATTCTAGCTATATTATTTGTGCATGTCATTTAAACTTCATAAGCCACAGATGTGTCAATGAATAATGACGCCTAGTTCACAGGGTGAATGTGAATATTATAACTGACAACATATGTCTAAAGGCTTAGCATAATGTCAAAGTCATTGAATTTTCTCATTGATTCTTTAACTACATAAATTATTACCATGACTCACAGTGGAAAGTGTTATTTACTCAAACTCTTTCCTACACATACACAATTCTAGAGAGTAAATAGCAGAACTAACTCTTATCTCTAGCATAATACTAATAAGAAATCTATATAACCAAGATAGATAGATATATATGCTATTTTTAGGGGTTTTCCCCTCATTTTTCACTTCAAATAATCTACTTTTCTTAGTTACAATTGATAGGATTCAAGTATACAGATAAAATACTTCATTTTCTTTAGATTTTTAGTGTTTCCAAACAACAAACTCTTTCTTATGGGGCCTCAACACTTTGACTATGTGGGCTTTACAGTCAAGAAATTCACCCATAAGAAATATCATTATTAACAATAACAAGTTCCTAGAATTATCAGAAAAATAATTTACCTGCTTATTAGGTTAAAAAAAGTTTTTATAAAAGCATAAGACATACATGGAATAGCATGTTATATAGTTAATTTATTCTTACACACTAAAGTTTAAAAGAGAAATGAATCAGAACTGTAAACAAAATAATTATTATTTAAAAACTAGTAATCAGGCACATTAGCTGCCTCTAGCTTGAATTCCATGTATGATCGCTTAATTGAAATGGTAGAGATATAAGGTTTAAATCTGATTTTTGAAAGATCTCATTTAATTTGGGGGAGATAAAAATATTTTTCATATATTGTCATGCAACACTTGATGAGTATATATTCTGAGAAGTGCATCATTAGGCAGTTTTGTGTGGTTATACCAAAGGGTATACTTCAATCTAGGCACTATGGTCTACTACACACCTAGGCTACATGGTACAGCCCATTGCTTCTAGGGGTTGTAGCTCAGTGGAAGAGCACTTGCCCAGCATGTGTGAGGCACTAGGTTTGAACATCAGCAGCATATATAAATAAATGAATAAAATGAAACTCCATCAACAACTGACAAAAAAAAATAGAAATGAAAAAACCTATTCAACATAATAGGGTGTTGAATACTATAGCACTATGATAACTGTAGCACAATGGAAAGTATTTGTGTATCTAAACATATTGAAACCTATTAAAAGTTGCAATATGAAATTATAAAAGATAAATATGGTATAACAATATAGAGTTCTTAACATGAATGAAGCTTTCAGGACTGAAATTCCCCTGGATAAGTGAATGAGTGAATAATGAATGGATGTGAAGTGAATGTGAAGGTTGGTAAAGTACTTTTTACTACTGTAGACTTTATGAAGGTATGCTGAATTTATGAAAGTATTTTTATTTCTTCAGTAATAAAATAAATTTAGTCTACTATAGCTATTTTCTATTATAAACTAAATTTTTTTAAAAAAAAACTTTTTGACACTTTTTTAATAACATTTATTTTAATACTTAAACATGTTGTACAACTAGGTAATTTTTTTAGCATCTTATTCTTTAGGCTTTTCAATTTTTAAATTTGTATTTGCTACTTATTTATTAAAACTAAGATACAAACAAACACATTAACTGAAACCTAACCAGTCTCAGGATCATCAATATCACCATCTTCCACCTCTACTGGAAAATCTTAAGGTGCAATAACATGCATGCAGCTGTCATTGGCTCTGACTATAAGGCCTTCTAGAATTTTTCCTGAAGAAACTGCTGGAGGCTGTGATACAGTTAACATTTTTCAAGTAGAAGTAAGTTTGAAAACAATGATAAAAGGAATAGTACAGTAAATATATCAGCCAGCTATATAGTCATCTATTATCATTTTCAAGTGTCCTGCAATGTATTTAATTGTATGTGCTAGCTTGTAATATGACTGGGTTTGATGACACCAGCATCATCACAAAAACATGAGGAATTCACTATTTTGTGAAACCACAACAGCCATGGTATCACTAGACAATGAGAGTTTTTCATCTTTATTATAATTTTAGGGATTACTATCTTATCTATGGTCTATCATTGACTGAAGCTTTCTTATGCAGTTCATGACTATAACTTTGAACTATTTTAGAATAATATTTATGGATATGGTTTATGTCAAGTTTTCTACTCAGTTGAAAAACTAATTTATCAGGATGTCTATAAAATATTTAATTTATTTGGAAATAGTATACTTACAATAGTTATTACACTGGTTTCAAGTTTCCAAAGCTATGATACTTAAGGTGATGAGAAATAATTCTATGTTCTTGAAGCATTGTGTTTTGATTTGATTTGAAATTTAGTAATGTACAAAGTAAAAAAAAAATCCTTCTATAATCTAATCTCAGATAAGCAGATTTAAATATATTAAAATAATGACTTTCATAGAAATTGGGGGAGAAGGAAACTAATTTTATTGATGCTAATTTTATTGGGAAAGCCACTATTTGGGTGAGAAAAAAAACAAAATTTTACTATCCTGAAATAGAAGTGTATATATATTTATTTTTGTTTTAGATATAGTTAACATATTTCTTTTAAATATAAAATTATAGGTAAAATACTGTTATAGTTTGGGTTTGGGGTGTTCCTCCAAAGTGCCTATGTTTATGCAGATATGTCCAGGGGTGAAATGATTGGCTGATGAAAAGCTGACCTAACCCTAACCCTAACCCTAACCCTAACCCTAACCCTAACCCTAACCCCATTTGATATGTCAGATACACACATACATTTCTCTCTTATCAAAACAATGAAAATGCTGCCTCAAAGTAAGTGTTTTTCTTTACTCTTGATGTTCATTCTACCAACATTCACTACCTTTTACTTATTGATGAGTAAGGAATGACTAAAAGAACAAGAAACTAAGGGTTATTCTTTGTTTGTTTTTCCTTCTACATCATATTTACAGTGTAAAAGCTTGGCTAATACAGGGAAGTACTGTGTGACTACATTTACTGCACACCTATGAAGCTAGACCTGGCCAGTACAGCATCATTATCACTCTGCTACATGCAGACTGAACTCATTGTCTCCCTTGTTCTTCACACTTACTTAAAAACCAGTCCAGCTGTCCTGTTACACTAGACCTGCACCCACATAAAGAGTGCTGAAAACACACACACACACACACAAATACACACACATACACATCTCAATTGAGACTGCATTTAGAATCTATTGCAGTCCTAATGCACTTCACTATCAACCAATTTTCTTATACTTCAGATGACTTTTCCACTCCTCTTCCCACCTCCAATCACCTGCCTTATGCTTAGGTGATTACATTGTTATTTAATGAAGAATTTGGAATTAATATGAAGACAGCTTTCATGTCCTTTCATATCACATTTCCTTCTTTATTTGGTCACTTTCATCAAAAAATATAGTAAAATATTTTATATTAAAAAAAATATCTTCCCTTGTCTATATTTCCTTCTGCCCTACCTAGCATTCTTTATGTAACATCTACAAAATGTGTCATCAACTCATTATATCCTCATCCTCCACATTGCTCTTAACTCAACAAAATCCCATTCTACTGCTACACCTGAACGAATTATATGTAGCTCAACAACCATCATATACCTCAGCACATAATTATTTTCATTTCAAATACCAGTAATATATTAAGACATTTATATGCCCTTCATTTCTCTAACACCATTCTCCATTTAGCATCTGGGAAGAGTTCTCTCACCTTTTCTTTTCTTACTAGCATAGCTGCTTGTTTTCATTCTAGCTGATCTACTTTTTGGAGCTGATGTACTTTTGTAGCCTTCTAAATGTGAAGTACATAAGCTTAAACTTTGGACAGATTCCATTTTTTTTAATCTACAACCATTCTCTGTATCATTGATTCTCAGCCTAATTGCACATAGGAATACCTTGAGAAATTTAAAAATATGTAATTTTTATTTTATTTCCTTACTCTGGATGTTAAGATAATTAATTCCCTGGCTGATTCTAATTTCCAGGCAAGATTGAGAACCACCACTCCAGGTCAAATTATTCAAGCCCTTGATTTACATAACGTTTATGCTGGCTGCATATTAGAATCACCTGAGTATTTCAATACATGCATGAACACACATATAGCCACGCTAACATACCTATTCCTTCCAATTCTGAATAAATTCCCTTCCTCTGAGATTCATTAACTTATGTATTTTAAATAACTCTAGGTTATTCTAGTAAGTAGCCAAAATTGTAAACCATTAATAAATTAATAAATATGATGACTTCAAATGTAAATCTATAATCAAATCTCTCTTAAATCCAATGATGTATATAAGGCTGTATTTTTAATATCCATACTTGGATATATAAATTATATGTTAAACTTTTTTTCTATAATTTAACTATCTCTTTACACCTCAAATATACCCCTGTCATTCATCAATCTATCATTTACTTAGCAATTATGTGCCACATAATATGTAGGCAACTAATCAGGGAAGAAAACCTAAAACCCCAACCTCCTCATCTAGACTCCACATGGATACAAACCATTAATAAGATAAAAAATTGTAAATGTGTGTATATACATATAATAAATATATACCTTGTATCTATAATTTTTGTAGGCTTAAACCTACAGGTGTTTCACTATTTTTTAACTTAATTTTCAGAGATTCTGTGGTATCTACCTGAAAAATATATGTGCTATCTAACCACTATTCACTGGCTCCATTGCTATGACCCTGATGCTAACTACCTTTTCTCAAGTGAAATATGACAACATTCACCTAGCATGTACCTTATTTCGACTTTTGTAACCATGAAAGTCTCTTCTCCACACACCCTATGAAAGATCATTGTAAAATGGAAATCAGATGATGTCACTTTCTAGCTCAAAGATCTCTAAAGCCTTTGATTCTTTATTAAATTAAACCCCAAAGTGTTATAATGGTATTGAATTCCCTAAGTAATGAAAAAAAGTTTAATATCTTTCCATCTTTGTCAGCTGTTCTTTAGCCCTCTCTCTGTTTGTTTTAGTCACTCTAATGCAGCTTTACCTAGAGCTCATAGCAAGGTTCTCTGGTCTCCGCTTGCTTGTCTGCCCCATCTTCAACATAAACTCATGACTCTCAGTTCTTGTTGGAGACATCTTTTTCTATATAATATATTTTCTGTTCTCAAAGCACTTTACATTGTTTTTTCTTTATCTACCATGTTTAGATTTTTATTTGTTTGTTTAATGCATTTCTTCCTAACTAGATACACAATTCAGTGAACAGAAATTTGGGTTACTATTATTTTCCCAGTGATATGAATAGCTGTATGTATGTGCTACCAACTTGATGAACATTTCTTGGATGGATCAATTAGCTAATATTGTATTTAATGTTTAATCTGATTTATTTAATATACACAACACATAACAACAAAAAGAATAATTAATCCAATCAAATAATGGCCAAATAATGTGAACAGACACTTTTCAAAAGAATAATTACAAACAGCAAATAAATATATAAAAATATGCTCAGTAGCTTTAGTCATCATGGAAAGGCAAAGAAAATCAATATTTAAAAAAAAAACCAAACCCTAGCAATGCTGGCAAGAATGTACAGAAAAAGGAACCCTTACACATCATTGGTGGGAATTGTAAATAGTGCAGCCAATATGAAAAAATATATGGAGGTTCCTCAAAAAAACAAAAATAGAATTACTATATGATCCAGCTACAAAATTCCTTGATGTACACCTGAAGGAAATGAAGTGAGGAGACAAAAGTGATACCTGCATGTTTGTTATTTGACACTATACATAATAGCTAAGATATGGAATCAGCCTAGATGCACATCAACAGATAAATGTATGTATATGTGCAAAAAGAAAGTATGCTATATGTGCAAAATGGAATATTATTTACCCATAAAGGAGAATGATTTGCTGGAAAATGAATGGAACAGGAGGACATCATGTTAATGAAATCAGTCACACAGAAAGACAAGTATTGCATGTTTTCTTTCATATGTGAAAGTTGAAACAACAACAATAACGAGATGGACTGAAAGTAGAAGAACTATCAGGGAAGGGGATCAGAATTGAGCGAGTGGGAAGAGAAGGGAGGGAAAAGGAGCATATAAGGGAAAGCCGACAGGATCAAACCATGATCTGTGCTTTTTAAAAAGTATCACGTTTTTCATTACTGTGCACGATTAATATGAACTAATAATTATAATAAAAAGAAAAATACATAAGATAAAATTTTAGCATAATAAATGAAATATATATTAACATTACCCAGGGTAATGGTTCTATGAATGACAATTTCTTTTTTGGTACTGGAGACCCAGGGGTGCTTAACCACTGAGCCACATCCCCAGTCCTTTAAAACTTTTATTTAGAGACAGGTCTCATTAAGTTTCTTAGGGCCTCCTAAGTTGCTCAGGCCATTTTTAAACTTGCAATCCTTCTGCCTCAGGCTCCCCAGCTGCTCAGATTATAGGCATGGGCCACCATGCCCAGCTGAATGACAATATTTTATTCATTATATTTTTTCTAAGAATACACACACACATGTACACACACATACACAATATATTATCTATTACATATATGAGCATAATCTGTAAGTACTATAAGATTTCTACTTTTAGTTGTAGATATCAATTTTAGACATAAACTATACTTTTTAAAAAATGACAACATGATAAACACCATAACTTTTCTATTGCAAATCTTTGCTTTGTACTTAAAGTTTATATATCTCTCCATCTACCATCTAACTATCCGTGTAACTTTATAATTCTTTTAACAACAGTTCATTTACACTTCAACATTCTGAGAAGGATTTATGTTACCCTACTCTTGGTTACACACATTTAATCAGTTTGTAAATTTTAGGATTCTTGCCAATGCTGAGAGAACAATTAGGTTACTTAAACTAAGTGATAATTTTCTAATTAATTCAATTAAATACTCATTTAAGTGTCTCTGGCTTGGGGGAGGATAATGCTAAAAATCTATAGCTGGACTCATATCTGGCTTTGTGCCTAGAAACACTGAACTGTGATATTAAGTAGTCACATGAGTAAGTAGGAACAAACATTAAGAAAAATTAAGCTATTATGTCTAAGAGCAAGAAGCTTACACATTGAGTTATAAATTTGCCTTTAACTCACAGTTGTTTAAAAGTGTAATCGATCTGTGAATACTAAGAAATGAGAATCAGCTTTGAAGTTTTTCCACAATCAAATTTACTGTAGAAAAGCTTCACTTGAAGTCAAACAGAGTCAGAGATCTGCATGCAGGGTATCCCCCGAAGGAATCTCTTGGCCTTGACACCTGTGGAAGAATGAAGGAAGCATGATTGGGGATAGGGAGTACTGGATCTGGTGTGATGCTACAGGGTTGCCCTTCACTGAGGCTGTGAGTCTAGGCATTTATTTCTCTGCACTGAACAATTGTTAGTGCAGAATCCTCAGTCTGGAGCCTATCCTGGAGATGGACTCAGTTGGCCAACATTCCCAAAGCAGCCAACATTCCCAAAGCTGAGGAAATAATTGCTTCAGTTTTGAAATGGATGCACAGATGTGAATATAGGAGGTATGCAGTTTATGTATATGTTTATTAAAGTCTTAATAAGATGCTGAACACAGTGATGACTACTAAAAATCTTATGCATTCTAACAGGTGTTTTATCAAATTTTCAAATGTGAAAATTTAGTTTTTTCTGAAACCAAAAGCTTAATCTTTTTTTTTTTACTTTTCATAACTTTAGTAAAAGTAATCATGTTCATTTTTTTTTATCATTTTACCTCATCATTTTTGTTGTGAATGAATTGACTACATCAGGATTCTCTAATTTGCATGACATGTAGATCTATATTCTAGTCAATGCCAACTGCTTCATTACTACAGCCTTGTTCAAAATCAAAATCAGGTGCATCCTTCAAACTTTCTTTTCAAGGTTGCTTAGCCTATACTATATTTTTTTGTTTTACATGTTCATTTTGAAATAATATTTTTATCTTTAACTCTTAGTAGGGTCACATCAAGTCTGTTGCTCAATTTGCTGAGAATTTCCATCTTAATAATATTTGGTTTTCCAATCCAAGAACATCTTTTATCTCTGTATTCATTTTGGTATTCGCTAATTTTTCTTGGCAATGTTTTATAGTTTTTAGTTTATAAGCATAATACTTGAATATGTATAGTGTTTAAATACATAAAGTTCAATCTATCAATGTAGAATAATGACAACAAGAGTATATTAATTTATTGATTTTAATGTATCTTCATTTAGATCTTATTTGTTGTGGAATTAATTCACATAGAACAGATGACTTTACTCATATGCATTTACTCATATGCATCTGCTTTAAAGTCTGGAATGGATAAGATGGTCAACTTCCTTCCTCAGGATATCTTTTGCTATAATGTATCAGAGAAACCAGGTTTGTTCACAGGGTGTCAATGTTCCAAAAGTTCAAACCTTATTAAGAATCTTACTTATTAATTATAAGCTTAATTATTCTAACACCTGAGCAATCTGAGATTACTACACCACTGTATGAACTCCTCAGAAGACACTGGTTACTATAAGTCATTAATTTAACAACCTCATACTAGAATAACAAATGATGGCCAAATCTCATAGCTTAGAATAAGAAGAGTTTATTTTCACTCACATTACATATTCATTGCAGATAGATGTAGATCTACTCCATCACTTTGGGAACATCACTCTGGAATCTAGTGATCAGAGGACTTACTGTCCCAAACCCAACTCATATTTCATAGGCCAAATAAACTGATTTAACAGGAAAGGATTATGTCATACTTCCTTACAGAAGGACATTCCACAGCAAATATATTTGTAGATTAACAATGTGTTGTTTAATTCATGTTTTTAAACAAAATAAGGTCCAATTTATTAATGTTCACCTATCCAGATAAAATAAAATGGATTCCTATTCAGGTAGTATTTTGCCGATTTATAAATATGATTAACTTTTTATACTTATAAATCAGCAATCTAAATGGTTGAATATACCACATAAATTGTTGTTAAATAACAGTTTGTGGCTTTTGGTTAATTTTGTTGCATTTTGGTCTGCTAAGTATTTTATTATTATATTCTATTATGTTCTTTTCATACCAATTCTTTTTGGGGTATGTGGGTTGTAAAAAATTTCCATTTATTTAGGTTATATTTTATTATTAAAGTTATTTATTTGAATTAATGTTATTGTATTATATTTTCATGGTTCATAAATTTGTGTTCTCTGTATATTTCTGCAATTTCAAACTGAATTTTAATGGCTTGTTCACAAAAATATTTGCAATTTTACTCTCCTTGTATCTGCGTATTTTAAATGTGACTGTAATTTCTCTTAAGAGACTACATTCATGAGAAGCCTTTTAGTTTTAATCTGTCCCATTTACTAATTCTTGATTTTACTTCTTGTGCTTTAGGAGTCTTGTTAAGGAAGTCAGATGCTAACCCAACATGGTAAATATTTGGGCCTACATTTATTTCTATTAGGTGCAATGTCTCTGTTCTAGTGCCTAAATCTTTGATCGACTTTGAGTTGAATTTCATGCAAGGTGAAAGATAAAGGTTTAATTTCATTTTTGTTACATGTGGATTTCCAATTTTCCCGGAACCATTTATTGCATAGGTTATCTTTTCTCCAGTGAATGTTTTTGGTGCCCTTGTCTAGAATGAGATAACTAATATAAGTGGGTTTCTCTCTGTATCTTCTATTTTATACCATTGGTCTACATGTCTGTTTTGATGCAATACCATGCTGTTTTTGTTAGTATGGCTCTGTAGTTTAATTTAAGGTCTGGTATTATGATGCCTCCTGCTTCACTCTTCTTGCTAAAAACTGCTTTCCCTATTCTGTTTTTTTTTTTAATTTTTTAAAATTAATTTCATAATTGCTTTTTCTAGTTCTATGAAGAATTTTGTTGGGATTTTAATTGGAATCACATTAAATCTGTAAAACAATTTTGATAGTCTGGCCATTTTGACAATATTAATTCTGCCTATCAAGAAATATGGGAGATCTTTCCATTAAGGTCTTCTTCAATTTATTTCTTTAGTGTTCTGTGATTTTCATTGTAGATATATTTTACCTCTTTTGTTAGATTGATTTCCAAGTATTTTATACTTTTGAAGCTATTGTGAATGGGTAGTTTTCCTAATGAAAAAAATATATTCCATTATATATGATGACTCAGAATTCATTCTACTGTCATGTATAGCTAATTAAAACAAATTAAAATTATTTTATAAAGAGACTTCATGCATATTCTTAATTTTTTATTTTTATTTTTTAGTACCAGGTATTGAACCCATGTATTTTTAACCACTAACCACATCTACAGTCCTTTTTGGTACTTTTGTTTTTTTAAGACAAAGTCTTGCTAACTGTCTGAGGGTTTCTAAACTGTTGAGGCTGGCTTTGAACCTGTCTTAGCCTCCCAATTGCTGGGATTACAGGCATGCACCATCATGCCCAGTTGAAACTGTGCTATTTCAACTTGCTTTGCTACTTTGAAAAGCACCATTATTTTGTTTCATGTCAAGGTATTACAGTGCTTTTTATTCTTCCATTTGTTTACTTTGGGACCTGATTTTTCTACCATGTAAATATTATCAGAATAATTAATGAATGCTGAGAAACAAATGGCTCAGTTACCCCCATTTTCCAAATACACAGCCCCAACCAACTGCCAAATTCAAAGCCACCCAGTTGACCAGTAAGTGATTGCAGATTCATGAGTGGAGTGTACTACCCTATATACCAGCACAAATTTCTGACCAAAAGATCATAAACCATATAAATAACTATCGTTTCAAGACATTAAATTGGCTATGGTTTGTCAAACAGCAAAACATAGCTGACACCAGGCAATACAGATATAATGCATTTCCACAATGAAATTTCATAGGTTGGCATTTTTTCACTCAAGTTGTTATGTACAGAATTTTGTTAACAGGTTGTGTCTGCTCTACATTTCTTCCCATATTTCCTACAACTTGACATTAGATAATAGAGTGTGTTGTATTACAGTTCCATATTTATCATATAACAAGAATCCTTATATTTGTAAGTTTGATACTGAGATCTCTGCATTTTTATTGATTAGTTTGTCTATTCTGAATCCTTATCCACACTCTTAATTATTGTGAGTATAAAATATTTAAAATTGCATAGAAAAATTCCAATTTTATTTTTAGTTTTTTTCAGAGTATCATGGCTATGATTATGTCTTTGATTTTTTGTCAAATCTATGCAAAAATCATTGATTTTTTGTTTTCATTTCATAACATCATAATTAATGAGATAATTTTTATATCTGATACTTAGTGGAGATCAGACATATTAAAATATAAATATCTATAAATATTTGTTTCTTGAAATAATATATGAATTTCCCCATAGAAGTTCTAAAGTATATTATTATATTTGTTCTTGAGAAATTTATTTTTCCAGATACTTTGTTAAAGAGTATATTCTTATAAAACACTATTTCTTGAGTATGTAGATATAATTTTACTTTTCATCTTTATCCAAAAAAGTTATCAATGTCTTTTCCTGACCCCAAGGATTTGTATTTCATTTTATTTACCATGTTCACAATAATTTCACTTTAAAACAGTTAGAATTTTGATGATTACATCTTATAATTTATCACTGATTAGGTAAAAACTTGGTGAATTTATAATGTAGTGTTGAGCTTACAGAACTCTCCCTGTGGGTTATTGTATACATTAATAAAAGCAGAACAACCAGATAGTCTGCGCTTCATAGTTTAATACACTAAGTAGTAAACATAATCATACCATTCTTCCTCTCTAAATTTAAATATAATTCTAATCAAATTTCTAGTTGGAATAATCATTTTATAGGAAATATGGTAGAGAAACACAGTAAATGTCTACAAGAAGGCAATTTGCCAGGTAACAAACTTGTATAAATCTATAAAACAAATAGCTTGATCTTTTCAATAAGTTAATGCCAAAGTAAAAGCATTTCTAAAAGAGTTTTTCTCTAACATTTTGTATCATGTTTAGAGATTTTTCATTGAAGTCTCCACTGCTCCAATCACCTTGATTAATTTATGCACGAATGTGGAATGTTAAACTCAACTGCAGCTTAGTCACTACAGTCCTGAGCCAAAAGGGAAGTGGAAAAGTCACTATAAAGGCAGAAAAATAAAACCACAAAATTTATTTTGATTGATGCAATTTTTAAAGTTCTGAAAAATATTCTTCCTATGGATCAACTAATAAAGACATGCAAATCTAAGTGTTCATAAAACTCAAATATAGTATTGGTGAATAACATGTTGGATGGTAGACTTTAAAATCATTAGAAATGCAATTTTCTATTTATTTCAACTTATTTTGTGTCTGTACATGCTATCCATTTGGAAACTAAATTTTGTCTTATTAAATAATAGTTGCAAAAAGCACAAATTAGACACCATAAAGAGTAAAAAAAATCAGTGAAATTGATACCTGCATGTGCAGAAATATGCGAAGAGTATAAAGTTTTCGCCATAACAATTGCTATACAAATTCAAACAATTATATATTTTCTTTTATGAATGTTACACAATCCAATTCAGCCTTCACAGCATTAATGACAATAACAATGTTGAAAGAAAGATGCTATTTGCTGAGAGCAGATAGAGCAAAACAAAGCACATTTATCTTCTATTTACTGACCCATCTTTAAATGGATTCTTGTAAGCAAAATTCAAATTATACTTTTTAATTCAACTTCAAGATAAAATAGAATTACAACATTTTCCAAAAGAAAAAAATTATAGGGCAATGTATATTCCGATCCATATATAGGGTGTAATTAATATTATTACAGTTAAATGCATAAATAAGACAAGGGAGATCATGATTTGACCAAGATCACAAATGTTTTATCATACTTTATGTTTATGATGTGAAATGTTTATCACACTTAAAATGTTGCAGAAAATATTAATGTCAATTCATAAGAATAATGATCTTTCCATGTAATCTTCTATGGTGGAAAGAGAATAAGCATTGACCTCTCTGAATTGTGCTACAAATGTATGAATAATAGTGAACAGCCAGAAATTGAACTTATGCAGTAGAGATGCCGAGTCACTGCTAAAGTGATATATGAAACTATTAATGGACCTCAGCAAGACTATCTCTTTTTCCTTGTGCCAATAACCCAAAAGATGAAATGTAACTCACTGTGAAGGACAAAAATAAATGTGTCAGACATGATATGTTAGTCCTGAAAATGAGAGAAAGTGCACTTTTTTTGAATAGCATATTAATAAAAATGATTAATTTCTTTCTTCCCTTCCCTACCATATCTAGAACAGTAATTTCAATGCATACAAATTCAAAGGTTTTTGGTAGTGTTAGTCATTTTTCTTCTCATAATGAATTCATTGTAGTTGAGTCATTCAGTTTTGGAGACACTAATGATTTACTGAATTGTTATTTTGTTTATAAAAGTACTGTATGCAAGAAAATGATGAGGAAATATAAACTTATTTTGTAACCTTGGATAAAGCATTCTTCCTTCTATAAAGTAGACATGCTTTTCAGTTTCAAAATTTAATGGAAATATGTGAAGATATTCAGAATGAACCAGAGTCTTAGGCAGTGTTCTATAAAATTGCATATGGCACAGATAAATAACAGTAGAATAATGGATTATTGTATGTTAATGCTAATTAATCATAATCAACTCTAGAGCATTTTCCCCAACAACAACAAAATAGTTTTGAAAACACAGAGTGAAAAAGCATTCTAGGAAGAATATGTCATGAAGTTTGTCTTTTCCTCCTTTACACTGAACACACTATACAAACATTATGTCGCTTATGAATGAAAATTTGGGTTCATAGACTAATGAACTCTTGAGTTCTGGAAAAGAAAATCGGGTATTGCAAGTTTTCCCCAACATTTTTGGGCAGTTGCCTCCAGAACAGATTACATTTCTCTTCCCAATTGAAACTTTAAGAGTGTTTCACGATATTAGCAGTCTAAGTAATCTCCCCAAATAAATTAAAGAAGTGAACCAAATCTCTCTAATTCTCAGAAAATACTTAGAAAATAGAGAGAAGGGAGGATTCTTTTATGTACATCAATACAATATGTACACATCTATAATTTTCGCATGGTTCATTTAGGGCAGGCTTGGATTTGTATCAAAGCAAGATTATCACAACTTTTACAAAGTTTTTACAACTTGTAAAAGTTTATAGGTAGTCAAAGGACAATAACAACAGTTTTAAAATTAGGAGATAGCAACACTTGCCTACATAAAAATTAGTGACAAGTATGTGGAAACAGAAGGCGTATTTGTAAGGTACACAATAAACAAAGTTTGTATATACTTTTTTTTGTATACATGTTTGTAAGAAAAACATGATTAACAATATTGATTAGTTGATATGAATAGAACATTCACCAAAAAAATAAATAAAAAATAAAAAGAAATTAAACTGGATAAATTCACATTCAGGTGGAATTAAACGTAATAAGGATTTGAAAAGACTATTAAATTTAGAAAAAAAAGTGTTACTGCTTTTGAAGATTACTGAAAAATGACACTTCCATTAATTTTGTAAAAATTTAAATTGCTTTTAAGATAAGCAAAATTAATGAGCAGCAGTTAAAAAAATAATGTGTATTATTACAAATTTTTTGTAATAAAGCTTTTTGCAAGTATTGTTTTAGTGAACTACAAAGTAGAAATAATCCAAATGACTATCATTTGAAGCATATGAAAAAAATGTGACATATATCCACTATGAAGTATTACATAGCCATTAAAATATGAGACCTCTACAAGTTTATTGCATATTTATCAGTTGACCTGGAAATATTTTCCAGAGTATTATCCACTGAAACAACATGAAACTAATCCCACTTTAAAGACATAATATAACAAAAGTCCCTATGTATTTCTCTATATGATTAAAGTAGTAAAAATAAACTTATAGAGTTTTCATATTATATTGTTAATATGAATTGTCTGGTTGAGTATTAACTTAATAAGAGGATAAGAGGTACTGAGGTCAAAAGTAAAAAGAAAACGTGCATACAAAAAGTTGGCTTGTTTGTTATTTAAATTTTTGCATATATATATATTTTTTCACAACAGTGGTAATGAAAATATTTCTAAGAAAGCAATCATTTGTAAAGGAGGTATATTGTCTGAAGAGACAGTTCTATCTATATATCTATGTCTGTATCTATTTATCTATCTATCCATATATATATGTATATATATACATATATATGAAATATATATGTATATATATATATATATACACACATACATATATATTTCACAGGAATTTACAGACATAGTCACATTTTTTTTTTTTAGTCACATTTTCTTGAAGAATTGTTGAGCATCATTTACATGGGCCATAGGCTAATTACAGTGCTGTAGACTATTGAGGGCCAAGCTATCAAGAGAACAGGATTTCAACCTTGAGGCATAATAGAAATGAAAAGAAAGACACAGAGTCATTAAGAGAAAGAAAAGAAGGGACATAAATTTATCTTTTGGTCACTTCTGAAATCTTAATTTTTTTAACTTATGTATTTCAATAAACATTGCCTTTGAAATATTTAATTCTTCTTTGTGCCCAACTATTGCTTAAGTTTTACCTGATAATAGTTGTATATATTTATGAAGTACAGTGTGATGTTTTGATAAATGAATACCTTCTGGAATAATTTAATCCAGCTATCCATCACATCACATCTTTATTAATATTTTTTTTTATTTTGAGAAGATATGTAATCTAGTATTTTAGTTGTTTTGAAATATCTCGTAGGTTATTACAAACTATAGTCATCATGTTGTACACTAGATCACTAAAACTTACTGCTCCTAATACTCTGTACCTTTTGACTAACATCGCCTCTTTCCCCACACGCCACAGCCTCTGTGAACTGCATTTTTAAAGGGCTGAACTGCTGCCAGAAAAGTGAGCCCAATCAAAGCCCCATCTCAATTGCAGTAACTCAAGCTACAGTATACTGATTGATTTGGATTATAATAAAGATGACTGTATTTTAGAGAAAGGCCTCTAAATATACTATATGCTATGTAATCTATGTTATATATGTGATATATATATTTATATATATGCACTATATATGTGACCTCTAAAAGATGAACAGATGACTCTGTTTCAAAGAAAAATATTGAATATTATATGTGTATATATACATGTGTACAGAGAAAGAGAGAAGAAGAAGGGGAAGAAGAGAAGAGGAGGAGGAAGGAGAGGTTTAGAAGGAAATGTTAAAAGGAAGACATTGTTTTCCTGTGGTATCTAATCTAAGATTTCTGGGAAAAGAGTGAAACCATGTTTGTTTGTTTGTTTGTTTGTGACTTTTATTTTGTCTGAAGAGACAGTTTTGTTTCTGTAGAGAACAGACTTACTTGAATTCAGTTTGACCCAAATCTGGATTATGATTTTTTAGTCCAAAAAGAAAAAAAAAAGAACATGGCATAAGTTCAGGTAAAGGAACTAACAAACTCCTCCTGCAAAGAAGTTTAAATAAATGCAGCTGAACAAGACATATCTAACATTTTTATTTGAAGAGGTTTCAGTAATATATATATGAATGAATCTGATGTGGCTCAGGGTTGCATCTCTTGTTGGTAGAGAAGGAAGCCAAGCACATTGTGGGGTCCTTCAAAGGGGATTTAAATGCCCCTTGATATCAATTTACATAAGATATACACTAGTAATAATAGCTAAAATATATTTAGTTTTATGTATAGGTCATTAGTCTAACAAACTTACATTGTCATTTCATCTTTAATAAACTTATAAAGTATTTACTATATTAAAACTTATTTTATAGAAAAATCAATTAAGGTACAATTAATTGCCTTCATCAAGTTTATATCTCTGACAGTTGGTAAAGCTGGAATTCAAACCTGAGTAAACTGACTCAAAAAAAGCTGTGCTCTCCATCACCTTCTGAATTCCATCTCCTTTGATGGCATGAAATTGGATGGAAAGATTCACTCTAGTCCAAGAGAAGAATATGATACTATATAAGGAAACGGGATGACTCTGATCTGGAGGTTAATGGAAAGAGAAACAGTTGTAAGGAAAGATCAGATCATCCTGTCTCTTCATCCTCACTCAGATTCTAAAAATACACAAAGGAAATACAACATGGAATGGGGTAGAGGGAATTGTATGTGCTGTGCGTAGCTCTTTGCATGTCTCATGCATGCTGCAAGCTTTCCAAGCACTCCCTCACAGAAGCAATCCGCTTGAGGTGCTGAGTGCTGGATCATAATAGTGAAGGGAGTTGGGTAAATAAATGAGCTGAGGGAGAACTTCTGGTTTGCCGAATTACTGTGTGAACTAGGAATAAGATTCAGAAATCCCTGAAGCCTTGGTGACAGAATGATAAAAGCTGTGAGTCACAATGTACAATTAAAATATCTCTTGGGAAATTCAAGATGAAAATAATTCTTGAGGCCAAGGATAAGTGGGAGTTAATATAGCCAATAGTCACAACTCAGAGTCCAATAGGAAGATCAGATCTGCCATTTTCTAAACACCAGAACAGTTCAGAAGATACTGCAGGGATTTATGGTCTTTGTCTCCCTCCACTGTCTGATGTCATATAGATTTGACCTTTCCATTAAAAAAAAATCTATTTTGAATAAGAAAAAGGACTATATTTAAATGACAAAGGTTTTACACACCAAAAGAGGAATCCATCCAAAAGAAATGATTTACGCTGGGAGGCAGTAAAATCCTATAAAGTACCAAGTGTGCAGTACTTTATTAGTGGGTCCCCCTTCTTAGTAACTAGGAGTTGGCTTATGAGACAATCAACATAGTTATAGGAATACAGAAGAAACATTTTTAAAATATTTTCCACCTTATGTTGTGTAAATAATAGCTGTAGTAACATTAAATATATCCAGACAACCTTAATTTTTTAAAAAAAAAAACATTTAGGTAAATAAAATATTTTGGACAGGCATTCTCAGCACATTAAAATTAGTTTTTTCTAAGTACCCCCAAACTGATATAAGCATGCAATATAACTACAATACATCAAATTTTGAAGTTTCAAATGGTTTATTTATAGGAAATTAATGAAAATCATTATTTCTCTTCACACCATAAGTATCAGCATCATGAGAAATAATGATCACTTGACACCATCAGACATCACCTGAAAAGTGCTCTCCCTATTCTATGCCTGATTAGAACAGGAACACAGCATTTTTAGGACTTTACGTATAAATGTTGATTCATTTCAGCAGATGGCAAATAAGAAAAGCATTATCAAATAAAACAACATCCTGGTGAACTTGGGTCTGTTATGTATATCTCTGTTTAGATCATGCATCATTAAAGAGGAAAGGCAGACTCCTCCTGGAGTGTAGGCACAGAGCAGGCTTCATAAAACAATAGTGCTTAGGTGAGATAAGGTATTCTGTCCCATGAGGTTGCTCCATTTTATAGAGAGCCATTCAGCAGTGAAGGAACATTTGGACTCATCCTGGGTTTATTCCAAGAGAAGAGTATTGCATCTCTCAATTTTACCTATTTAAAGAACAAATGTGAATTCAGCAAATCAGGTGTTTTGCATATTTCCGTATGTTGCCTGGAAACTTCAGTGTTAATTTGGGAGTATATGAGGCCCATTCCTGTCATGGAAGAGAAGTTGAATTATGTCCACAAAGAAGAATGAACACAAAGTCATTCAAGGGAATCATTCCCCCTCCAAGTTCAATGGCCCCTTAGTTTTCCCTTCCCCAACACTATGAAAACATTTTATTTCTCACGCAAGATATATAGAGAAAAGAAATCACAATGCAACAGTGATTACAAATGGGATAGTAAATTCTACCCAGATAGTGGGAAAAGTTACTGTATTAATTTTTCTAGTTATTACAAACAAAACAAAACATTATCTCAAATTGTATTACATTTAATTATCAGCAACCTATACTCCCTGAAACTTACCTGCAGAACAAAATTGATTTCTATAATCAATCACAGGCTTTGAAATCAGACATACCTAGCAATAAATATCTTCAGTTATTAATTATTCATTATATTTAATGCAAGTGTCATTTCAATCATCTACAAATTGAGAACAATAATGGACTTTTGGTATTGTATTGTGCAATATAGGGCCCACTGTAAATGAAACATTCAATAGTGTAGAACATTAGCAATATAATTAATATATATTACCTATATGTTTAAAGACTTGTCCTCATTTTTCTTTGTATAATTGAAGTGTTTCCTCCTGTGGCTTTAGAGAAACAATGAGTTTGAAATCTCATGTTGTCTTAGATTTGAAGAGAAATACATTGTGAGATTTACCTATATCTGAATACCATTTCACTTCTAGTGTATCTGGAAACAATATAAAAGGCTTTCATTTCATCCTATGATTTACTCTTTGATAATGATACACTACTCTCTCAGGTACTCACTTAAAACTTAGGGAGAAAAATGAATTCATTTTCACATTATGAAAGATAATTTTAAGATCTTTTATTTATTGATACATTCACATATTTATTCAATCAACAAATTCTTATTAACTAATCTATGCCAAGAAGCACTGTTGAGTTCCAAGAAAAGGAAAGGTAGAAGAAACCCTTCTTCAATGTAGTTCAAATTTTAGGGACAAAAATATATTAAAACTAATTAAATAATCATTGTAATACATATTACAATATACTATGGGGATACTGCCACATCAATGATCATAGCAGCACAATTCACAATAGCTAGACTGTGGAACCAACCTAGATGCCCTTCAATAGATGAATGGATAAAAAAAATGTGGCATTGATACACAATGGAGTATTACGCACAGCACTAAAAAATGACAAAATCATGGAATTTGCAGGGAAATGGATGGCATTAGAGCAAATTATGCTAAGTGAAGCTAGCCAATCCTTAAAAAACAAATGCCAAATGTCTTCTTTGATATAAGGAGAGCAACTAAGAACAGAGCAGGGAGGAAGAGCATGAGGAAAAGATTAACATTAAACAGAGAGGAGTGGTGGGAGGGAAAGGGAGAGAGAAGGGAAAATGTATGGAAATGGAAGGAGACCCTCAATGTTACACAAAATTACATATAAGAGGTTGTGAGGGGAAAGGGGGGGAAAAACAAGGGAGAGAATTGAACAACAGCAGATGAGGTAGAGAGGGAAGATGGGAGGGGAGGGGAGGGGGGATAGTAGGGGATAGGAAAGGTAGCAGAATACAACAGTCACTAATATGGCATTATGTAAAAATGTGAATGTGTAACCAATGTGATTCTGCAATTTGTATTTGGGGTAAAAATGGGAGTTCATAACCCACTTGAATCAAATGTATGAAAGATGATATGTCATGAGCTTTGTAATGTTTTGAACAACCAATTAAAAATATATTAAAACTAATTAAATAATCATTGTAATACATATTACAGTATGTTGTGGGAATATTACCAAGTAATTTAGAATCCAAATTCCCCCTGAAGGAAAGAAAAGATGTTTAAGGTGTGACTTGAAATGTAAATAGAAGTTGAAGACATAAATGGAAAGTGGGAATGAAAAGCATATGCCTGGCATAGGGGAAAGGGATCTACAAGCACAAGTATTCTCTGGTATTGCAGATATCTAGAAGGATCCCAACATTGCCACAAGAGGAGTAAAGACAGTTTCTAAAGGTGAAGCTGGACAAGTAGGTTGCTTCTATATTTTTAATTTTCCAAGAATTTGAATTTATAAATAAAAATAATATGAATGTTCTTAAGGGTTATAACATGAAATAGTTGAGCTCTAAAATTTTATGGAGAACAAAAACTTCAATGAATGGAGAGTGGAGAGTAATGAAAATATATTGCCCTCAATCAGGTGATACATGACAAACCCTGCACTGAACCAGAGGCCATGACAGTAGAGAGGAGCAAGTGTTCATGAGATAGGGAAAGATGGTATTTATGGAACCAGTTTTATGTGTCATTTAAGGGAGCAGCTCTTACTTTGAAATAAATGACAAATGAAAATTAATTAAGTGGAGTATTACTCTGCATTAAAAAATGACAAAATCATAGAATTTACAGGGAAATGGATGGCATTAGAGCAGATTATGCTAAGTGAAGCTAGCCAATCCCTAAAAAACAAATGCCAAATGTCTTCTTTGATATAAGGAGAGTAACTAAGAACAGAGTAGGGTCGAAGAGCATGAGAAGAAGATTAACATTAAACAGGGATGAGAGGTGGGAGGGAAAGGGAGAGAGAAGGGAAAAAGCATGGAAACGGAAGGAGACCCTCAGAGTTATACAAAAGTACATACAAGAGGAAGTGAGGGGAAGGGGAAAAATAATACAAGGGGGACAAACGAATGTCAGTAGAGGGGGCAGAGAGAGAAGAGGGGAGGGGAGGGGAGGGGAGGGGTGATAGTAGAGGATAGGAAAGGCAGCAGAATACAACAGACACTAGTATGGCAATATGTAAATCAATGGATGTGTAACTGATGTGATTCTGCAATCTGTATATGGGGTAAAAATGGGAGCTCATAACCCACTTGAATCAAATTGTGAAATATGATATATCAAGAACTATGTAATGTTTTGAACAGCCAACAATAAAAAATTAAAAAAAAAAAAGAAAATTAATTAAGAATTTTACATATTATAATAACAAAAAATATTGACAACTGTAAAACAGACTAGAGGGCTCTAGCCTCTATCATTACAGATTATCAATTTATGCTACACCAAATAATTGAGACAAAGAGAGAGAGAGAGGGCTCACTTCTCAGGAAAATAGCTTTAAAGTAACTAAGCCAAAAGAGAAATAAATCCTATTTCTGATTGAACATTCTACTGACGAGCTGAGCCAAGGAGGAAATGGACTTACTCCCTATTACAGAAGGAGGTACATGTCCAATTAGAATGATTCCTGACTGAAAAAAAACTTATTAGGATGACTTTTGATACCTACTTGAACATGCTAATTCTTTCCATTTGAACAAGGAATCAATGATAAAGACATATTGTATGTCAAGCTGTGGTTCAACAATAGACAATGACTTCACCAGCTACAAGTTATATACCAAAATATTAAAAATGACAGTAACAGTAATAATGCCTCCATAATAAGAATATATGTCTTTGATCAAAAAAACAGTGAGTTAAAGGAATAATAGTTCAAACAATTATGTTCATATTTATATCAGCACCAAAATTTTAGTCTGCTTTAGTGTTGGTCTTCTGTTATGTATGAATCAGCCCT
The DNA here is from genome assembly GCF_047511675.1 of Marmota flaviventris. Classification (NCBI taxonomy): domain Eukaryota; kingdom Metazoa; phylum Chordata; class Mammalia; order Rodentia; family Sciuridae; genus Marmota; species Marmota flaviventris. The sequence continues at coordinate 48,851,664 of NC_092504.1, read as the reverse complement.
TGTGGGGCCATTGAAGTCATTGTAATAAACTGGTTTCTCTTTTCCAGATTTTCTTCTCTTTATACATCCTCTTAAAAAAATAAAGTAACTTACCAAAAGCAACTTTCCTTTGATTAAAGGCATATATTGGCCTCTTACTACCACTCCCTTTAGCAACCAAACCCTAAAACTAAACTTTGGTAAGATTTTTCCACCATTTTTTCTTTATTTCACAATTTTCTATTTTGATTCTACATTTTATCCACATGTCTTCATAAAATTGAGTTTGTGTTACTGTGCTGTAGTACATAATGACATTATTTTACCAATGCTCTATGGAAAATTCTGACCTGCCAACAGTATTCTGTTAAGTCATTAAAGGGAGTTTAATATGGAACCTGCTTGAAACCTTTCTTCAGTCCACCTCTGGCATATTACTTTCCGTTTGATTTTCTCTGTCTCAGATGGTTTTCCTCAGGAATTCCCTTAGTTATCTTTTGGACTTGTGAATATTGAAATGTTGTACACATTTGTCATGAAATTTATGTATTTTTTCTCTGAATACAAATTAAAAGATGAATTCATTCATGAGTGAGCAAAAATTACTTAGTGGTAAAGTAGAATAGTCCAGCATATATTAGTTTTTTTTGTTTTTTTTTTCTTTTAAGACACCTCTTGTAATAGCCAAAATAAATCTTTAAGGCAAGTGCTCTTGTTATTTCTTAATGGTCTAGTACTAGAACTTGGTACTTGTTTTGGACACACCCAAATGCCTGAATTTGCCTTAGACCAGTTATTGGCATTATTCCACTCTCTTGTAAGATATATCTACAAAGAACAAAGTAGATATTATACAGGATAGTATTTTATTAATAGATAGTTCATACTAGCAGTACAAGGGTTAAATTCAGCTAGGGTTTATGTCAAAACCTATTGGACTCTGGGGACTCTCTCACAGCTGACATACCAATGGAAGCCAAAGAAATGTAAGGTAGCAGCACTCCCTCTTTACCCACATGTAAAGAAAAGAAAAGCAAGCAAGCAAGAAAGAAAGAAAGAGGAAAAGAAAAAATGCAAGAAGCAGCACTAACTTTTCCTCAGAGAGAAGGAGGTGGAGAAAGCATGTCATCCATGTGTACACTGATTCCATTCATACATATATATAGTCATTGTCTTAGAAACCAATCAAATGAAGTCTCCTATTGTTTTTCTTCAGGGGAGAAGAAGAGGTCTTCTTCTTGTTCTTACAATAATAATTGTCTATTTTACATTGGAAGTTAAATGACTTACTACCCAAACTTAGTAATTTAGTAACTATACCCAAGCCTGGTTGATTACAGACCCTAGCTTTCTAAATCATTTAAGATGACAATGTCATGTAAAATAAATATCAAAAAATCTGAAAGTAGAAAATATTTACCGTTGATACATTATGAAACAAGCAGAGAAGAATAGCTCAAATATAATTCTTAGAGGTGATAAAGAAGGAAAAATTGGGGAATTTTAGAGAGGGGGAAAGTACACTACAGTAAGTATACCTCAGGAGAATGGAAACAGATTTTTAGGAAGAAATTCCAACCATGTCAAATACCAAGAAATCAAGAAAAATCAAGGTTTCTAAGATGTTTACTGGCTTTAGAGTACCATGGTATGTTGGTTTTGCTTTGTTTGCTTGACTTTTGTCAACATAATAAATATAAAATGAGTGTTCAGTTACACAACATATTGGATACACAAAACTTCAAGTTTTAATTTACTATCCAACATTCTCCAAAACCCAAACAACAGTATTGTTTTATCTAAAATAATGCCAATAATTGATACTAACTCACCAGAATTGCACTAGTATTCTTTTTGACATTTTAATATACTTTATAGAAAAAATAAGACTATATTAAGAAGTAAAACTTAAATACCAACTATTCTTGTACTCTATTTTACAAAGACCTACTTTATTGTTTAGTTCTTTTTGAAATCCCAGCATAGAACTATTGGTTTGCTTGCTGCATTGCAATCTTAACTATGACAGCATAGCATTATCACCTCCCTCACTGATTCTCTTTTATTTGTTCTGGCTAAAATTATCACCCTATTATTCTAGAACTTTACTTAACCTTTTAATACACTTTCTTGTTTTTATATTCCTCAGAGTGTAGGCACTTTCCTGATATATTCATTTCTCAGGATCTGTTCTCTTTATCAAGAAAAAGAAACAAATAGAAACATTATGAATAATAGAAATAATAGAAACAAATATAGGAAATCTATTTATTGCTCAATACGAGAAAAAAATGCCCCCAAACTCGGCAGTACAAATTCAGTGATTATCAGTTTTGGTGGGCATTATTAGAATTTCCTATTATTTCCTCTTGTTGCTCTGACAAACCATATAGACTTAAATGGCTTAGAACATCAAAGTCATTATCTTACAGAAGTTCATAATGAAATTTGTGGGGGCAAAATCAAAAGTGTGATCTCAGCTGGTTCTTATTGAAGATTTCAGGAAAACATCCTTTCTTTGACTTTTTCAGTTCTTAAGGCTGCTGCTCTAACCCATTCTTTGGTTTATGACCACATAACCCCAGACTCTGCTACTGTTGTCACTTTGACTATCTCTCTCTGATCTCCCTTTTCTAAGGACATTTGTGATTTCTCTGTTCCTATCCATATCCTTGTATTTTAAGAACCTTAATACTATTGACAAAGTCCCTTGAATCATGTGAAAACAAACAGGGATAAGGACATGAACATCTTTGAGGAGCAATTATTCAGGCCACCAGAGATATTAAGAAGGAAAGTTCTTCTAAGAATAGGAGTTTATATAAAGAATCATAAGGAAATCGCAATCATAAAAATTTCAGTTAGAAAGGAAGGAAGGAAGGAAGGAAGGAAGGAAGGAAGGAAGGAAGGAAGGAAGGAGAAAAAAGGTAAAAAGCAAACTGGAACGAGAAGAGAGGATTAGCTAACTGAAAGATATGAATATAAAATGCCTATGCCAAAACACATAGAATTTCAAGTGGAATGAAAATAAATACAAATTGGACTTAAATATCTCTGATTAAAGTTTGTAATAGATGAAAAATAATAGACTCAATGGGGAAGAAATGACCAAATAGGACATTGTAAGAGAGAAAGCCCAAGAACTTAAAAATAGTCTGCAGATTCAAAGACCTCCAAAGACTATAAGTAGATATAAAAATTACTTCCAGATGTATGGTTAGAAAACTATCGAAAATCAAACACTAAAATCAGTGAGAAAAAGAACATGGAAGTACATTACCTTGAAAGTGACTGTGTAATACCTTGACAGGACTTCTCAGAAGAAATAATGATAGGTAAGAATAATCTAATGTTCTTAAAGTACTTAAAGACCAACCTAGAAGTCTGTACTCATTGGAAATATCCTTCAAATGTTGGAGAAACACAGAAATTTTCATCAAAATTTAACATTTAAATACAAAAAAATGAATACTCCTACATAGTAGTTCAATGCAAAATATCTGTATTAAAGGTTCATTTCTTGTCAAAAAATACATTGCAAGAATACATTTAAAAGATGTTTATTTTGTTAGACATATTTCTGTTGATGTAGCAAATACTTGAGAGAGCCAAAATACAAAAGCAAAGGCTTATTTTGGTTCACAGTTTTGGAAGTTTCACACCATAACTGGTAGTATGTGCTGCTTTGGGCTGAAGTGGCACATTTTGGTAGGAGTTTGTGGCAGAGTATAATTGCTCATCTCATGGCCAGTGAATAAAAAAAAAAAAAAAGGAAGAAGAAAAGGCCAGAGTCCCACCAGCTCCTTCAAGGACACACCTTTAATGACCTGAACACCTCTCACTGGACCTGCCCTCATAAATATTCCACCATCTCCCAGTAGAGCCCTCCCTGGAGTTGTGGACATGTAAGATCTAAACCATAGCATCATTTGCAGTTAAGACAAAAACTGGGAGGAAACAGAATATCTTAACAGAAAGGAATAGTTAATTACTAAGCAAGTATGGTGACAAATGAGACCAGAGTGTTGAATACATCATGAAGTACTCTTATGTTTTATGTTATGCTTCATTGTGTCTTGTCATGGCATGTCATAATATAATATACTGTGCCATGATGCTAAGAATGTGAAGATCTGTTAAAGAGGAGATGCCACATACTGATGATAGTGGTACTCAAATTTAGCTGCCTTATCAAAGTTTTTTGGTTGAGAGATGACCTAGCTACAAAATGGCACGGGGACTGAAAAGGTTAGAGTGTCTTCAAGGACACAAAAAAAATGCTCATATCATCACTTATGAAAATTAATACAAGAGTAAACCAGAGTAATGACTGAAAATTAAAAGAAGTACACAGAATTAGGGGATTTAAGAGAATAAAATGTAGAAAGCAAAAAATGAGACAGGAATCAAGAATGATACTTTGTTCTCTAGCCTGCTCAAATTTTACTTATGATACTATGAACAAGTAGGAGAATTATTTGGAGAGATCTATTTCCCTTTTCTTCTTTTGCCATCATATCTCAGATATGTTTCATACTTATACTGTGCATTGTTTTTTCACTACATAAAAATTAAAATAATTCCTATGAAAATAGCTGAAGCAATAAAAATAACAATAGCTAATAATAATAATAATATTTTTTGGAGTTCATTGTGTATAATATGCTCTATATTGGACTTTGTTTCACATTATTTAATCCACAAAAGAGCTTTTTGATAGAGAAGTTTATTTCCTATTTACAAGGGCCAAAATCAAAACTTTGAGATGTTAAGTTCTATACAGAATGTCTCAAACTATAAGGTGTTAAGGCAGGAATTCAAACAAAACATCCTCCAAAACTCCATCTTTTTAATACCTATTTATATCAATTGTGTTTCTAGAAAAATAATGGGATATTCCTGCCATGCTGCTTCTGACCTCTCAGGCATATCTCCTGTGTTTATAATCAGAGTAACTCTCCTAAGTCCACCTATGCAAAGCCTCTAGGTTCTGTAGGATGGGTTCTTGAATCCAAGTCTGAGTGCAACTCTATATTATTTCTATTCACTGAACCTGAAATGTAATAATTTACTGATCTTTGAGACAGTATTTGAACCCTGTGGCTTTATCTTGATAACTGTGTTTATTTAAATAGATACAAAGCATTTGACACAGGATTTAGTAAACAAACACTTGAACACCTTTTGTTTTCTGTAAGTTTATTTTCACCTTCATGTACCTTTTAAATAAATTGCTCAATAATTAATGTATCTTTCATTGCACATCATTAATACAGTAATGGGAAGTGCTCAACTTTCTCATATTATTATCATTTGCAGTTACTTGGGAAGTATGAGTTATTAATAAAAAATGATGGCTCCAGTATTTGATATGAATCATTAGCTTAAAGGTAAAAAGGAATATTTTATAAACCAGAAAGATAATTGAATATTTCCAGGAAGCTAAATTGAACAGTATATGATACTGACATACACCATCTGATGGGGATAGTGAAAATTCTGAGTGCTTTACAAGTATAAACTAATTTTAGCCTTCACATGAGTCTAATCACTGTACTAATTACTGTACTCTTATTGGTAAGGAAGCCAGAGCACACAGATGTTAAGTTATCTGATCAAGACCGTTTACTTAATAAATAGTAGAGCTGGGATTCCAATACAAGCCCTCTGCATTTGCTGCTGTGCTCTTAACTCCACTCTAATGCTAATGAGTTTTTATAACAATGTACCTGAATTCCTAAATGTAAATACTAAAATAAAACTTTGATTTGCATTTATCTTTTATTTATTATTTATTTTATTTATTGTTGATCAAATGTATATCTTCTTCTGAGAAGTGTTTGTTTAGCTGCTTAGCTCATTTATTGATTGGGTTATTTTTTGTGTGTGTGTTCTTTATATATCCTAGTGATTAGTGCTCTATCTGATGTGTGTGTAGCAAAAATTTGCTCCCAAAACATAGGCTCTCTATTCACCTCATTGTTTCTTTTGCTGAGAAGAAGCTTTTTAGTTTGAGTCCATTCCATTTATTAGTTTCTGATTTTATTCCTTGTTTTTTAGGAGTCTCATTAAGGAAGTTGAGGCCTAATCTGACATGATAAAGATTTGGGCCTACTTTTTCCTCTATTAGACACAGAATCTCTGGACAAATTCCTAGTTCCTTCATCTACTTAGAATTGAGTTTTGTGCATGGTGAGAGATAGAAGTTTACTTTCCTTTTGGTACATATGGTTTCCAGTTCTTCTAGCATCATTTGTTGAAGAGGCTATCTTTTCTCCACTGTTTGATTTCATCTAATGATAGTCAGAATGGCAGTTATCAAAAATACAGAAAACAATATATATTGGTGAGGATGTGGGGGAAAAGGCACACTTATACATTGCTGGTGGGACAGCAAATTGGTGCAACAACTCTGGAAAGCAGCATGGAGATTCCTTTGAAAACTTGGAATGGAACCACCATTTGACCCAGCTATTCCTCCCCTTGGTCTGTCTATACCCAAAGTACTTAAAATCAGCATTCTACAGGGACACAGCCACATCAATGTTCATAGAAGCTCAATTCACAATAAATAAACTGTGGAAGCAACCTAGATGTCCTTTAATAGATGAATGCATAAAGAAACTATGATACACACACACACACACACACATACATATGCAATGGATTATGGCATTTGCTGGTAAATGAATGGAGTAGGACAATACCATGCTAAACAAAGTAACCCAATTCCCAAAAACCAAAGGCCAAAAGTTCTCTCTAATAAGTGGATGCTGCTCCATTATGGGGAGGGTTAGGCGTGGGAAAAGTGGAGGAACTTTGGGTAAAGAGGAGGGATGGGAGGAAAGGGGCATGGGAGCAGGAAAGATGGTGGAATGAGATGGACATTATTACCCTAGGTACATGTGTAACTGCACATATGGTGTGACACTACATCATGTACAACCATAGAAATGTAAAGTTGTGCTGGAATTGTGTACAATGAATCAAAATACATTCTGCTGTCATATATACTTAATTCAAATAGATTAATTAAATTTTAAAAACCCAAAACTTTGAAATTCTCTATAGCCAGAGCATTGTGAGCAACAGCTACTGTCCTGATTTTCAGCCAAGATAGTATCAATTTAGTCATATCTTTAATGAGGAAAGCAAGAGCTAAAATCCTGCCCAATATCTTACATGATGTTAGACATTTCTCTCAAATAGGAAAAATATGTTGGAAATAATGAGAACCAAATGAACAAGATTATGAAATTTTAAAAATCTTTAGATAGAAATTGAGATATGGTGTGAACTTCTTTGTTAAAATTCTCCAAAGTCGGTGACACATGCCTGTAATCCCAGCTGCTCCAGAAGGCTAAGACAGGAGAATTGCAAGTTCAAAGAAGCCTCAGCAAAAGTGAGGTGCTAAGCAACTCAGTGAGACCCTGTCTCTAAATAAAATACAAAATAGGGCTGGGGATGTGGCTCAGTGGTTGAGTGCCTCTAATTTTAATCCTTGGTAGCCCCTCCCCCAAAAAATATCTCCAAAGTTTCATATCTCCTTTACCCAGTGAACTAATATTGCTCTCATTTCTTGGAGAATGTATCTTAAAGAAAGAGCATTCCTAGAAATGTTATATTTAAAGCCTACTTTAATAAACCCAAAGAAAGAGTATAAAGTGGGTGATCTGAAGGACCATATATTCATAAATAAAGGAAAAATTTAAATATTTGAGTAAAAAAAAGAGGAGGCACATAGATAATTTAAAATTCTTATGGGTCACTCCAAATTCCTATATCTGGACTGAGATCTTATCTTTAAATACAATAGCCTAACACTTTGAAGATTAAATATTGAAATCTGGTAGAATTTCTGTTTTAGTCAGCTTTTTTTGCTGTTGTGACTAAAGAATCCAACCAGAACAATTTTAGAGGAGGAAAAGCTTATTCCAGAGCTCATGGTTTCAGAAGTCTTAGTCCAAAGAAGGCCAGCTCCATTCCTTGGGGCTCTACATGAGGCAGAACATCATGGCAGAAGAGTGTAGCAGAGGCAAGCAGCTTACTTGATGATCAGGAACAGAGAGATTCCACTTGCAAGATACAAATATATACTCCAAACCACTCCCCAATTCTCACCTCCTGCAGCCATATCCCACCACTTTAGTTACAACTCAGTTAATCCTAATCAGGGGATTATCAGTGATTATGTTTGCATAGCAAATCACATATGTATAATTAAAAGGAAAGTGACCTTGATATGTTTCTGTTGACTCAACTCAATTAAAAAAATCACACTGAGAATTATTTAAGTTCATTAAATCACTTCTCTAAATTCATTTTACCAGAGGCCATTTGATAAATAAAAGGTCAAATTATTAATACTATTTTGTTATTTGAATGTATAAAGAAAATTTTATTGAAATAATATAACATGTTGACTTGCTCTTAAGAAAAATCAAATTAGAACATTTTTTCATAGTTTATATTTAGACTCATAAAACAACTCTTTGAATTTTTGCTTTATTACTAGTAATATTTAATTAAAATAAAATTTGCTATTATGCATTTTGATCATAAGTTCTCTAAATGATTATTTAAAATAAAACAATTAGCTATTATGTAACTTATCTTTTTTCTTTCTCCAATGAAGTCTCAGTTTCTTGGGGGAAGTAAGGAAGTTTAATTCACATTTTCTCTCCTACATGTTACTAATTCATAAAAAAGAGATATTTAATGGGTGATTATCTTATAATCTGCCAAAATTGAAAACCACAAGGTAACACAACATTTAAACTATTCTTGAAGAAAGCAATGATTCTCTGGTCACTTTATAATTTGTAATTGAATGATGAGAACATAAAGTGAAGTTAACATTCAGGATCTAAGAGAAAATTTGCAGGACTACCTTAAATATACATCATTTGCATTGCCCAATAGAACAATTTCATCTATTACCTATGGTATAGTATAGTGCTATAGTACACACTGTTATCAGACAGTGGGGATTAGCTAGATGTGAGTTCAATCTAAGATTCATCATTTACTACTAAGATTCATAATTTACTACTTGTATAAATAACAGGAAGCTCTTTAATCTAGTAAAAATGTTCAATCATTTAATCTCAAAAATAAGATAATCATACTAACTTATAATTGCATAGATCAGACATCATATAATAATGTCTGTTATTCACACATTTCTTTTTAATTATTAACCTGGTCATTTCCTGTGTTAGGTATCTCAGAGATTAAATAACTTGCCTAATTTGGGAAAATGGTGTCAAAAATTTAGGACAGGAAATGCAATTCAATCTGATTCCATCATTTATACCTTTTAAACAGTTCAGTGTATTTGAGATACATTAATCCCAAAAATTACTTCCACTGAAAATGCTTAGTATTCTCCATTTTCTAAATTATATTGTTCATATTAGCAGAAATTTCACATTTTGTTTTTAAGATGGCCTAACAGTTTAAATTTGGTCTAGAAAACTGAATAATTTTATTGTCAAATAAATTACTGATATTACTTAATTCAGTTACTCCTTCCAGGATCAGTTCCAATTCCACACCAGAAAATTATGGGCATTTGATTACGCTGGAAAAGATACAGTTTAGTAGATACTAAGTAAACACAACCCACTAGGAAAAAAAAAACCACCATTTTATTTTGGCAAAGTGTTAATTATTTTACATATACAATAAAAGTTGAATAAATTGTGAAGCAATCGATGTTTTTCATATTATTTCTTAATGGTAATACATCAGTTAACTCTCCTGCATTAATAAATAGCAATATTCAAATAACTTGAGATTTTTTTTCTGTATTTGTTTTGTGTTGAACATTGCAGAATAATAATTAACATTCACTGAATACTTATAACTTAAATTAAAATAAATCTTTAATTAAGTGAATACATTTTATTCATATATCTTTAGAAAATTATGTTGTTTTATAGGTGATACAAAATACACACCTACATTTTCAAAACTGTGACTTTTCCTGCATGAATAAGGGCTTTTTTTCCCTTCGAATTGTTGTCAGTCACAAAAGAGATCACATTATTTACACTTTTTGCTTTGTGTTGATAAATATCATGGATTCCTAAAAGCATATTCTGATTTAGCTATTTTAATTTTAATTACTGAATTCTTGGTTGTGAATTTTTTCATATGTAAAAGAACACAGTGACTTGAAAATATACCCACAGTATGTTTTTAATAAATTTAATTTTTCTCACATGATTTAAATTACACACTTTCTATTCCATTAAATAGTCAGCCTCCATTTGTAAAAAAAAAAAAAAAAAAAGAGAGAGAGAGAGAGAGAGAGAGAGAAAGAGACAACCTGACATTTCTTTATCTGTTAAATATTTTTCCAAAAGTGACTCAGCTTCATATACTTTCCTGGTACTTGCAATGAAAAAATAATTAGTGTTCTTTAAAGAAGAATCATTAAATTGAAGATTAAATATTTAACAATAAAATGTTTAAAGACAAGTTATAGCACACTGTTTACAATGAAGCTTTACTTGTAAAAATAATTCTTTCTTGCTTTTATAAAGTCAAATGACAATTATTCAAATATTTATTGTATTTACTGAAATTTCAAAGTGCTATGCAGATAAAAAAAATTAAGTCATTAACACTGTTGATGTTATGCCAGTTATAAAAGCAAATTTAACAACACAAAAAAGAAAGCAGATGATTCTTCTTTGATGCAATGTATGAACTTCTAGAAAGTCTCTCATTCTGAAGAATTTTGTATTAAAAATATGAGAAGAAAGTTGTGTTAGAACACATTTCTCAAAAATCTCTCAAAAATTATAGAAGTATCAAGTATTTCATTACAACATCATAAGTTTTTACATATGTTTATGTGTATGGCATTGCTAAGAAGTAAATAAAAAAGTACATTTTTTTAAGTGTGAAGTGACCTTGATGGAAAAGAGTGTGAGGAATGCTTTTATGTACTGAGATAGATACAAAAGCAAAAATTGAAAAGAATCATCTTGTAAACACAAAACAGGAGAGAGAATGTGGGACACATGGCCTTCATACTCTATGTTGAAGTCTCATAATATGCACTTAGAGTCACATAATTTGGATTCAGAAATTTATAATGAATAGTTTCACTTATAAAATATCATCAATTTGTATATTAATTTCATAAGTTACTATTAGCAAGTGGTGCAAATATCAACACTGAGAAAATCGATGTGACTTTTATGTTGTAAGGACACCATATTCTTCATATTTACTTATCACATATAATATATATATATTTTTTTTAATTTTAGAATTCCCATTATATAAAAACAACTATTGAGTCCAAACTAGGTACTGGACAATTTAAAAAGAACTGAAGATGTAAGTATGAAATACTTGAACAGTTGAGGCAAGGTGATACATACCTATAATCCCAGCTACAGGGGAGGTTGAGAGCAGAAGGAGAGCAAATTCTAATTTTCCCAGCAGGGGCAAATTAAAGAGAATCTCTCTCAAAATAAACAAAATATGAAGTAATGATGTTATGGTTTAAATATGCAGAGGCTTCCAAAATCTCATGTGTGAAGCAATGCAAGAAGGTTTAGAGATGTAATGATTGGGTTATGAGAGGGTTAATTCAATCATTGAACCTCAGCTAGGGATTAACTAAATTGTAACAGTAGGCAGGTAGGGTGTGGTTGGAGGAGGTGGGACCCTCAGGGCATGCCATTGGGGTTTATATTCTGTCTTTGTTGAGAGAGCTTTCACTCTGCTTCCAGGTGCCAGGTTCCCAGCTGTTTTCCTTCACCACATAATTCTGTTTGATGTTCAGCCTCACCTCAGGCCCTGAAGAATGGAATCAGCTATCTGTGGACTAAGATCTCAGAAACTGTGAGCCCCTAAATAAATTTTTCCTCCTTTAATTGTTTTTGTCTGGTGTTTTAGCAATGAAAATGTTGACTAAAACAGCTGAGAATGTTGCTTAGTGGTAGAGTATCTCTAGCTTTGATCTCCTCTGTTCTGCAAAAAAGTTAAAAAAAAAAAAGTACTGAATAACAAAAGCAATATAGCTCCAACAGAATTTGCAGAAGAGTGAGGAGATTTTGTCTATATGTTTTTGAAAAAAAAATTTGTAGTTGTAGATGGACAGAGTGCCTTTATCTTATTTGTTTATTTTTATGTGGTGCTGAGGATCAAACAAGGCCTCATGCTTGCTAGGCAAGCGCTCTACCACTGAGCTATAGCTCCAGCCACTATCTCTGTTTTATCTGTGTGTGTGTGTGTGTGTGTGTGTGTGTATGTGTGTCTGTGTGTGTGTATATATTTGTTTTTATCTCTCTGTATTTATTTTGCTTATATCTATGTTTGTAAAATGCCCTCACAGGCATAAAAGTGGTGGGACCATAGCAATTTATGCTTAAGAATAAGTTCTCCAATTCTCACCACAAAGAACTAGTAAAGTTTTGATATGTCCTATTATCCATATTTGATCATTAAAAAACATATCACTTGTATTAAAGCATCATATTGTACCCTATAAATATGTAAAATTATATTTTGTCCATTAAAAATAAAATAAAATACAATAATTATTAAAAATGATTCCATAAAGTAATCCTGCTTTCCATGAGGCATTAGAGTGTATTTTATATTTAATTAATATTAAAATCACTCTTCAGCAACCAAATACTCTATCACCAAATAACTTACTTTTGACTAGTATGATCTTTTCTTTTATATATCAAAATAAGTCTTATGATACAGACACAGAATAGGCTTCCATTATAATCAAGAAAAACAAAGATAAGATGAAAATATAAATCTAAATATGGCAACGGTTATATTGACCAGACACAATGTTGTTGGAAATGCAAACAGTATTTTCCGGGAAAGAAATATACAGAGTAATGAAGAGCTCAGAGTATTGCCTTCAAAAAGCACCATTCAATTGAATATAAACTATACCATTGGATTGAAATTAAATGCAGCCTTGAATATATTTAAAGATGCTTCTTCTTAAATATTATTATATTTTACATTATTTGGAATAAAGTGCTTCTTAACATCACAGTGGTGTATTGTGGAAGTAAAGGTTTTAAAAATTCATTTATTTAAACTAAATTCCTTTCTGGTTCAAGGTATTCCTGTTGATTTCCTATATTGATATAATCATCATCACCAGTTTTGTATTTAATCTTCTACATTACTTGGTAAAATTAATATAGATAAATGAATATTTTTAAAATCCACATCATGTTTATAGTTACTTTTTCTTCAGATACTGCTCTAATTTTTTTTTTAAATTATCTATAGAAGCCTGACAGATATAAGTGAACTCTATTGGTTTAAAATGGAACTTTCCTGGTAAAATATTTAGGGAAAAGAAAAAGAAAAAAAATGTACATCATTACAATTTATACAAAAACAGCTGCAAGGCAGATTGTGTGTAAGCTTTTAGAATGTTTTAGAACATTCCACCACAGATAATCTCCTCATGTTAGTCTTTTTTCTGATAATGCACTGTATTTCCAAAATAGATGAGCAGAAAACACTGTGGATGATTTTTTTCTTTTTTTCTCCTCCGAAATAGCTTTTTATTAAACAGCAAAGCAGAACGGCAAAATACTTTTAAATATTTGTAAATTAGGTCACAAAAGGGATGCAAAATGTTTGTAGTTACTATGTATTCATACAGCTAAAGTCACATATCAAATTTTACACTAATACATAAGATTATTTCGTGATTAAAAGTAGCCCAAAGCTAAAACTGTAAGCTGTATTAATGGATCTCTTTTCCTGTTATAGCATCTTAATATTATTTCCAATACTAATTCTTCACCAAATGCAATCTACAAATTAAATTTTTAAAAATTCTTGAAGAATGACTAAATCTCTTCAAACTAAATGATTGAATTTATAGAACATTCTGGGAGAATAAGAGATCTAAAATACTAAGCTTAAGATTATGAATTATTATACATTTAAATTCTAACACAGTGATAAACTTATATAACAAAGCAAATTCATCTTCAAGAAAACATTCATCTTCAAGTCTCATAAACATATGCAGTTCTAATTATACAGTCTCTGCAATACAATTTGTGCATTTACATAGACTAACATAATACACAAACTCATGGAAATCTCTTATTATGCAGTTAATTTTGCCTATATCTGCCATTATCTTCATAAATATTCAATGAAGCCACAGACAAAGGTACTATAACTTTTGGACTCTATCCAAGTTTTAAAGGAAAACAGGAAAAAAAAAACAGCAGCAATTCAATAAAACAGAAGGAGAATCAATCCCTTACTTTCTTTTGCTTTTTGAGTCAGTTGTTTGAAAAACACTAGAAGCAGAAAAGGGGTTTCCTACATATTGTCCAAGAACTTGATTTTCTGATTTTAGCTTCAGATTTTTTTCTTTAACTGCATCTATTCTTACAGAGAGAACTTCAGGCATGTGCTGGAGTTTCAACACTTGATTAATAAATCGTGTATTTTCCTCCAGTTCCACCTAATTTTCAGCATCCACGTCAGCACTCATCTTCTTGGGTAACAAACTTTTAGGCATTCAATGCAAAATTCTGGATGAATGATCCTTGTCATCCACTACAGAAATGTTAGTGAATGTGCTGTCCTCCTCTTCTTTTCTGCTGGACCTGTCCTTCTTAGGCAATTTGCAGATCTGGACATGGTGGCACATACCTATCATCACAATTACTTGGGGGTGATGAAGTAAGATTATTACCCATTTGAAGCCAACCTGGGCAACATAGTGAGACCCTCAAAGGGCTCTTATGAAGAATAAATGAAATAATGTGCATCTAGTGCAGAGCTGGCTCAGTCTTGGGAATGTTCTTTAGCACAGTTCTATCCTTCTTAAGGATGTCTGCTGGACAGTGGGTGAGGCAAGGTGCCAGCCGCAGGGCACAAAGTCTACAAAGTCTCTATAGGAATGTGGTGATAACATTTTAAAAGTGGTGCTTAACTTAGCAAGAGGCGTGGCATGGATTCACTATCATTCTTAACAACTGGCTTTTCTTGGAGGAGGAGGAAGATACCCAGTCAGCAGACTCTGAGACAGATCTGGCATCCCTGTTGCCCAAGTAGAGGAGGACGGGTTCAACTGAATGGCCAAGGCAGTGGTCCTCCGAGTGGCAGCTCCTAACAGGAGATCCCATTCTCCTATGAGTGACTACATTTTTGCTAACTGATGACAAAATTTCTACTTGTAATTTAAAACATCCTTTTCTGTTAAAATCAAAATTAATGTACAAAACTGATATACCTTGTGGAAATATAAGAAAATTGAAATAAGTAAAGTAAGGAGCAATACTCATTATTTCACTAACCAATTGTTTCAACAATAATCTCTTGCTATGTGTCTTATCTGGAATCCTATGAATCATGGGATGTAGTTCATTCAGTGTAGAGCACTTCCCTAGTATTCCTGATACTCTGGGATTCAAAGTCCAACACCACAAAAATAAATAAATAAATTAATTAATTAATTTTAAAAGAAAAGATAAAAATAATTTATTCCAGGAATATAGAGTAAATGAGTATACTGCTTGAGAACATATCCTTCAAATTTGCAATACTTTCCATCTTAAAAAGCAACTATTGACACATTTTTTTCATTATTTCTTACATACATGATAATAGTGGAGTGCATTACATTCATAATTCTTTTGCATTACAGTTCTTAAGACACATTTAATGACTAAATATATATATTTAACATATGCTAAATTATTAGATGATTATATTATTTCTATGTTATGGATATTATTTATTTATTTATTCATTCATTTAGGGTACTCGGGATTGAACCCAGAGGGGCATTACCACTGAGCCACATCTCCAGTCCTTTATACTATTTATTTAGAGACAGGGTTTCACTAAGTTGCTCAGGGCCTTACTAAATTGCTGAAGCTGGCATCAAATCATGATCCTCCTGCCTCAGCTTCCTGAGTTGCTGAGATTTATAAGCATGTTCCATTGTACCTAACTTTATTCATTATAAAATATTATGAATATTTTAATTAAACATTGTAGCTAATCCTTTGGTTAAAAACCCAAGTATACCTTTCATGCTGTCTTCTTGAATGTGAAAATATGTGGCACAGTCATGTGTACTTTTCCAATTTTTCAAACATATTACACAGTTGATCTTCAATGTGGGTTTAATTTGTTCTTCTTTTCAAATTTAAGCAAAGTCATTAAAATTAAAACTTTTGCATATATTTTATGTCTGTGATTTTACATTGTAATAATTTTATAGAAATGCTCTTATGAAAGTTACAGAAAAGCTTATGAAACACATATTGTTCTCATTTTATAAAACTAATACAAATAAATTTAAATAATTTTCCCATTATTATGTTATTTTTACAACTGGAAAGTGAGGAAACTGATTTAAATCCAAGAAAGCTTAATCCAGACTCTATATTCTTAGATCTATGGTATGTACTTAGGTACATTTTGAATTATAATTTCATCATATGTTAATATCATGAAAACATTTTATAAGACACAAGCAAGTTAATGTCAAGACACCAGAAACCAGCAACTTGCCATCAATGCTTGTTTTTCTATACTACATAGCATCTAAACTAATTCCTCATGTCTGAAACAGAGCAAATATGTTGTCACTAGCAAGCCATATACTAGATATAAACACCTCTTGGAAGTTTCGTGATCTAAAAGCTTAAAAAATTGCTATGATGAAGGATAGATATTGAACATTGTTTGTAATATGAATAGAATATATTCTCTATTAAGATCAAGTTTTAAACAAGCATTTCTTCTCTCTTATATGGCATTTATCTAAATTATTCTTATATTATTATCTGTTTCCAAGTATTTGTTTGCTACCACGTTAGGAGCTACATAATGGTTGGAACTATCCGTGCTGATCATTGGGTCCCCAGTATGGAGCAGGCTGCCTGTTATACGTTCATGTTTTTATATATTGATTTGATAAAAATTTATTTAGCTTACACTTGTAAACTACCAATAGATTAGCACTGAGAGATATAGGACAGGCAAATCTTCTATACTTGCAGGTCTCATGCATTATTGGAAAGGATATGTTAACTTGTAAGTACTGAGCCATCCAAATGTACTCTCATCCAAATTGCCAAGTAGGTTGGTATCAACATAGTCAGGATATATTCTGAGTGTGGTCAGAGTTTGATGCCCAAATATCCAGATTCAGGTGTTGAGCTGATACACAGTCTTAGGGTCATTTACCAGGGATTTACTGGAGTCAAGAAAAGCTTCTCTATAGAGTACACCTTTACCTATAGCATGTTAAGCAGCCTAGGTAAGAAAACCCAGAGGGAAAAGTTCATAAGGAGGAAACAGAAAGCACAAAAGTCTGAGGCAGGAGAGAAACTGAGGTAGTTTAGAACTAATGGGAAAAAACTAAAAGAGAGTGGAAAGTAGTGAACATGCAAGATAGAGGAAGAGATTCATGAAACCAAAAGTTGGAATGAAAGCAGAAATAAATTCATTCAGTCACAACAGACTAAGAAATTTATATTCTAACAAAGGTAAAAATCCAATGATATTTTAAGTGGAGACAATGTTGATACTACCAGATTTACAATTTCAAATATATCACCCTGACTTCACCAGTTGATTAGAGAGGAGGACATGGTGTTTGTTAAAAAGGAGACCAAATAAGAAGATTCTATGAACAAGGCTGAAGCAAAAGCATTTGAACTAAGATGGAAATAGTAAAGGTGGCATAAACTAGTCTCTTTGAGATCTTCTTTAAAGTTAGAAATGATAGAATTTTGTGAAGTTTAAAGTGGTTCTTTTGTTCTATATAAATTTTGAGCTCCTTGAAAAAATGGACTATTTTTAAGTTGTCTTTTAATGCCTCATGTCTATAACAGAGCATAACCAAACAAAATGTTCAAAGATTTTTTTTAATGAATGTTTTCTCATAGATAGTAAATGTCAGAACTTATCTGTAATTGACTTGACCCCCACATATAAAATCTTAACTTTATTTTTTCATTTCCCAATAATCACATCCACTATTATATTTCTTTATTTTCTGGTATCAAATATAATTTAATTCCAATAGAGAAAGTTGAGTAGAATCTATGTTTCAGACATTATGTTTTATGTTGAGAATCAAGGGTGAATAAGTCATATATTCATTTTTTCAAAGAGTTTATAATCCAAAAAGAAAAAAAATTGTGAAGTTTAATTGATAGTTACCTTTCCTTTAATATTAAACTCGACATATTTCCAACCAAAATTTTTTGAGAAAAGTGGGTATTTATTTTTAAACCCTATTTGAAGGTATTAGATAGCTTCCAAAAATGATAGGACCAGCCAAGGTGAAATCCTAGAGAAAAAGAAATCTCAGAGAGAAGAAATGTTACCATTTCCCTTGAGATATTGATCTATCTATATATATATATATATATATAAAAACAGAATTAATATGCTCAGAAGCTAAAAGGAAAAAACTAGCAATATAGATGCTGAGGACTAGAGAAATAAGCCTGAACAGAATTCCTAATGGTTTCATGGATTTGGAGACAAAAATTGAAGTTCAGTGTCAGCCCTGAAAGAGAAAACTATGATAAACACTCCAAGTTTGTACTGTAATCATGAAGCAATATGCCCTAAGAATAAAAATGAATCAGAACTGGCACACTATCACACCTTTAACTCCAGCTACTTGGGAGACTAAGATGAGAGATGGGAGAATCATCTAAGCCCAGCCTCTGCAATTTAGGCAGACTCTGTATCAAACTAAAAAAAAGAAAAGGTCTGGGTTTGAGAATCCATAGTGAGACTAAGTCCATCATAGGAACAAAGGGAAAATGCACTTCTGGGCCTTGGCTCATGGCCTGACAGCTCACCCCAGGAGACTTAATGAGTGTCACCCTTGACCAGTTTCAGCTTTGCATGGTTTAAGTTGAGGTGCCCTAAATATGTTCTCTTAAAGAGCTGCAGAAATTTTTCTTTACCACAGGGTAAAATCCTTGGGTTGAGTTTACCTAATGTCAGTTACCATTCCACCCCTTCATTCACCCAATCTGCCTAACATCTTCTTATCAGAGCTGTGCCTCACTTTTTAATGGAAACCCCAATAGGAGCCTTCTCTGCATGCTCATCCACCTGACTTTATTTCATTTCCATTGCCATATATCCAAGAGTTCCAGGATCCAACATCAGTAGAGGGATACTGGATTCAATCCTCAGTATCAAAACAATTTTTTTTAAGTGAACCAAAAATTGACTTCCCACAAAAGGCTTCCATTGGGACTAAAGGAACATTATTTTGCAACTGAAAATCAATTTAACAAAAATTATCATCTTTTTAGTTTTGGTTTACCCTTTTAGAAAAATTTCTTAAAAAAATATCCACTTGATAAGTCTTCTCTCACATCCTACATGTGTAATATAATTTTGCTCTACATCATCATAATGGGTAAATCACCAGCTCTTGTTATGTGCTATTATCATTCAACTGAAGCACCAACACTATAGACCTTTCTGAATCAAAGCATAGCAACTTAGTAAAGCAATTTACCATTGGCAATAGAAAACATTCCTCAGGGAACTTACTTCACCCAGATAGATAGTTATGATGTTAAAATCTGACAAATCCCCTTTGGAGCATATTAGCACTTGGAAATTTCCATTGAAGTTAAATAAAGGAAACCTTTCCAGAGGAATCTTCCATGGAACAGCCAGATCATTCAAATGATGAGCATTTTTTTGCAAATGAAACTTTGAAAGAATTCTCACTCCATCATGCTCCTACAGTTACATATGAATGACAGATGGGTAAGAAAAAAATCACAGGGCAGACCTTTGGAAAATGAGCT
Source organism: Marmota flaviventris (assembly GCF_047511675.1). Classification (NCBI taxonomy): domain Eukaryota; kingdom Metazoa; phylum Chordata; class Mammalia; order Rodentia; family Sciuridae; genus Marmota; species Marmota flaviventris. Next base: position 48,831,847 of record NC_092504.1, on the reverse strand, counting down.
GGTGATTACCAAGGTCTTTATGATAAAAAGAGGCAAGGGAAAGAACTGTGGTCTCCCCAGTCTCTTCTGCACTTAACACTGGCTCTGAAGCATAATTATAGCCAAAACACTGAAAGAAGGAAAGAGCTAATAGCATTCTGAGAAATATTTTTGATTACTGATGAAAAGAGGGGCATAAACAGTTGGTGTAGCCAATTATTTCTCTTATGCCCTCTTCTCGTCATTTGTCATATATATGATGCCTGGAATTACAGAAGCTATTTTACAACTTTATGGTAATGATAGTGAAAAGTTAGAAAATGTTTGGTTTCTTTAATTTATTGTTGATTGCATAAAACGGTACCTGAAACTGTTCATTTTCAGAGTTTTTGTTGTTGTGGAAAGATGTCTCTATTTGGTTGCTTCACTGTTATTCAGGTTTTCTGTTGATTGCTGGTATATTTCTAGATAACAGGAAAAAATGTAAAAAGTGAATAAAAAATTGACTAGTATCAATTAGTCCTAGATATATAACAAAATACCCCAAACATTGGTGGCTTGTAAAACAATAATCCTGTTGGTTGGCAATTTGAGCAGGTCTTGCCTGAACTCCCTCTATCAGTGACAGTTGGGCTGAGTTGGTATAACTTCAGATGTCCTCATCACATACCTGGTGGTTGACAGGCTGTCAGCAAGGGATGTTGGGTTATTTTCAAAAAAAGGACTGTGTAATAGGTAAGCTCAAATATCTCACACCGTGATTTTTAGGTTCCTTACAGAAAAAAAAAACATAGGATATATTTCTATATATTAGTTTTTCTGTAATATTTTAAAAATATTAAAAGGGAATAAGGATTTAAACATTTTAAATATGGTTATTTCAGGGGTCTTATTATATTGAACACAAAATTTGGGCAGTCTAGAATAATAAGAGGTTGTTATTCAAATTTTAGAATTTCATTCTCAATACTTGAAGGGAACAACATATTTATAAGAAAGTCAGAACTTTTGGTCTTCTATATCTTTGATGAAAATTAAATTTCTTATAAAGCAGCTACAAAGACATAACGTTGTGAAACAAGAGAATACCTTAAGTGGATATTTAATTACAGGCTAGTTTGGCCTATCAAAAATTCAAAGGTAACAAAGTAACATCATCAGGAAAAGAAATCATATTTCTGAGTATAATGCTGAATTAAAGACCATATGTATTTATCCTGAAGAACATGACCAGAGATAAATTTAATGAAGGAAGGTTTCAAAGTGATTATTACCAGTTTTCTTACAAAAACTATAGGATAATTTAATTATTGTTCATAAGAAAGGATTGAGCTTTCAGTGACAATTTTGATAACTTTTCAAAAATGAAAGCTGTATAATTCACTTCAATTAACTAAAAATCATAGCCCTCAATGATTATCAGGACTCTTGTTAAAATTTTTAGTTCTATTTATATTTTCTCATATCACTCATCACATATTGATACATATATATAATGTTATATACATATATACATTGTACATATGCATATATGATTCATTGCTTTCAATTTTTCTTTCCTCTATAGGCATATAAGCTCCATACAGAGGGGGAGCTGTCACGCATTTTGTGTAGTTTCTTCCATAGTGCTCACAGAAACTTTTTCTCATTATTTGCTGAAATTAGATTTCTACTTCTTTGTTTTAACATTTCCTGGAAATATCTTATACATTTCTTAGAAATAGCTTATATCTTGAATTATATCCTTCTATTCCTATTCAGTATATTTTAAAATTTTCACCTCCATTCTTTCTGAAATTCCTGTGTCATTTTATTTCTCTGTCTCTTGAAAGAATCTAAATTTCTGAGCTCAGTTATGTTTGACAGTCTCTCCAATTCCATTTAAAAATCTTACAATAAGTAAACAAACAAACAAACAAACATCAATATGATGGCCACAGATTCTCTAACAAAGCTTGGAATTCTTTATATTTGTATTTTAAAAATATTATTATGTAAATAAAACAATGTTGTCAATATTTTCATGCACTAGAGAATGTCTAAGAATATCATTATAGGACCTACATATATGTGTTGTTTAATCCTACTGAGTATTAAGCTGGTTTTGTTATATTTCTGGAATGCACTTTAGGGTTTTAATAACACCAGTTTCAAGAGAAAATCACATAGATATGCTGATTCCATCTGGGTTCTGCCAAAGAGGCAAAGTATTGTTGTGTCTACTTCTATTCTCTGTGCCAAATGCAGTGGCGCCCTTTCAGTAAGCAGAAGATGGTCTTCATATTCATTTATTAAAAATATGAACTTTGCCTTTGCAATAAATAAGACACATAAACTACTTTTTGTTGTATCATTTACCAAAAAAGAATATTTTTCTTAAATAAATTAAGCTAACAAAACAAGAATGTAGGTTACTTGCACTTTGTGAGATCTAGTGCACAGAATATTGGCACTTCAAGCCAAAAGAGACCTATAAAATATTTGAATTTTTCTGTTTGGTTTTCCTAATATTGTTGTTTTGTTTTACAAACAAAAAACTTAAGCAACTGTTAGAATTATTCATTAAAAATCTAAGCAATTGTTAGAACTATTCATCAAAATCATATTAGCAGAAATGTGTAAAAGAGGATTAAATTTAATTTTGAGATATGTTAAAGCTCTTCTCTTTAAATATAAATCTATTTCCAAGTAATCAAAATGCATGAAACTTATGTCATGTTTAATTAAATATATAATAAAAGTACTCAATATAAAACAGAAGCCATTTTACTCTTTAAGGGAAAAAAACATACATTTATATAAATCATGGGTATAGTATGAGAATTTGTCAAATGAGATAGAGACTGAAAAAGTGGCCCAAATAAGATAAAAAAATTATTTCTTGCTTGCTAAAAGACCAAGATAATTAACATATTTCTTGTGGCCCTGTATCCCTCTCTTTTCTTAGAAATCTGCTTCTAGGATTTTGATGTTGCCTGAATCAGCAGCATCTAGTATGCTTCACATGGAGAAAAGGAAAAAAAAAATGGAAAGGGGATCTTCTGTCTGTCAGCTTAGAAAAGACTTAGCTACAAATCTAAGATAGAATTTAAGCTTGGGGTTTGCTAAAGTACACTATATGCTAAATTCACAATCTATGCAGGTCATTAAATAAAAGACTGAGCTGAGGGAGATTCCAAGCAAAAGAGAAGACTTGTCAATATGTTGGACTGGCTCAGTAATCTGATACCAAAATGCCACTGCATTTTCCTTAGAAGAAGAAACTACTTCTGCATTCTGAAATAGGATGTTAAGGTATGATTAAGGAACTCAAAAATAACTTACTTGAGGTCATTACTTTGCAAGGGGATGTCAATCTTTTTAGGCCCTATCTATAACACTGAGTTTCCAAACTAATGTAAAGGTTTAGCCTGTCTTAAACAGACAAGTATAAAATCTAAACTCTGGTAGGATGTGTACACCAAAATACTGCAAAACTTTTATGCAACAAAATATGAACTCATATAGAAATTGATACTCATGGTACTAAATTTAGGAGTTAAAAAACACATACTTTCATATCAGACTTAATAAACTGATGGAGCTCATTTGTTTAGTAGCAAATCTGTAGTGCTAGGTCATTCAGGAAATGGTAGGTCTGCTTTTTAGTCAGCTGATTGAAATTAGCATTTAATTGCACCCTACTCTACTTCAAGTTGAGATGCAAAATATTCCTTAATAAAATGTACATAATATAAACTGTTAAGAAGATACAAAAACTGGAGCAGTGCTCTAATCAACCACCAAGTCCTCAACAACTATGTCTACTGAAAGCGTTTAAAGAACAATTTATTCACCATCACTGAGATATGCACTGGTGAGCAAACCATGAACATCTTTGAAATGTGCTTGTAGAATAGTAATTTGCAAAGTACGAATGATAATAGCAGATGGGATATTTTTTCCATTGAATTGATTCCTTAACTTCATTGGAAGTGGTGGGATCTCACAAGGTCAGAGAGAAAGTGGTAGCAATTAATTGCCAGAATCAAGGGAATGGTGATGACATAATCTACATGAATGGTGGAACTCAGAACAGTGAGCACGTAAGGATCTCTTGTTAATTTAGATTATAAAAGAATTTCTAGAACTTATAAATATAACACCATCTGTCTTAACAGGGATTACCTAAAACCCAAAACTGAGATTAAAGATTAGGTTTTAATTCTTTATCATTGAATGCAACTCCAGAGAAGCAAAAGTAAAGGTGAAACACAAGGTAAAGATGTCCATTTTGCTACTTTCATTCAGTATTCTGTTACTGTTCAGTATGTGCTGGCCAATGAAATGCTGAAGACAAAGAACAGATATAAGGATCAAAAATAATCTTTCATTATTTATGTAAGGAAGAAAATACATAAAATAGAAGCAGTCCAAATCCAAGATCTAGGGCACCTGAATGATGAAAAATGGGAGAGTTTGGAGACAAGAGAAAAGGACTGGAGAAGCCATCACAAGTGAGGTAGGATGGAAACGAGGAGAGTGTAGTATACATCCATGCAAGTGAAGAGTAATTGCAAAGAGAGCCATTGATGAAGCATATCAAAGCCTGCTGATAGTTCAAAAATATTAAAGATTTCAGCAAAGTAAAGGTAAAAAAAAATTATAAACTTGGAATTATTAATTTTGGCATGGTGGGACAAAGTCTGAACAGAAGATATTAAAAAAAGAAAGGGAAAAAAAGCAATGAGGACAGCAAGAATAAGGTAAGCATTTAATGCATTGTTAAATACAGATCCATTTGTCCTGATAAAACTCTATATCAGTTGGAGCAACAGATACAATTTATCTCAGCTAAAGGAGATAGATGGATCATCCCTGATACAATATATAATTCATGTAATGAGTTTTCCTTCACAGGGAATAAAATAAACATGGCAAAAACAGGAGAGATAGGGTCCAGACACAGGTTTGTTTTGTGTATTTGCAGATGGCTGTTTTGTATTTCGGTGAAGATGAAACTGCAAGGAGGAAAAATTACACTTACACGACAAGGAGAGCAGAATCCTGGGGATATTTTAGATTCAAACTATAGAAATAAATAAAATAAAGCTTTTTATATCAGTGTAAAGTAGGTTTATCTAATGTAGCTAATAACATATAATTAATGTGGTGGAACTTGTGATTATCCTTTGCACAATTAAAACCAAATTTGTACTATAAGGGAAATCACATTATCTATAGTTTGAAAAATATAGTAATCTATTATTTGTTATTAAAGTAATACTAGATATAATATTACAGTATGTTATATTTTGGGACAAATGATAAATTTGTCACAAATAATATATTTTCTAAACACATCACCTCACAATGACAAAGAGAAGGAAAATACAGCCACAAATATGTGAAAGTTACATAAGTAATGCTGGTAGAATATGTTAAAAAAAGAATGTTCAAAATAATATTTAGTCACACTAATGAGCAAAAATATTTTAAATGAAGTAGGATATTTTCATATATAATCAGCAATAATGCTTTATAGAAATTGCTTTACAGGATAGGTGGGTCTCAAAGAAATCTCTACAGTTCTCAACTGGAAATTAAACCCAGGAGAAAAGTTCTTAAATTTATCAATGTCACTCATAATTTTTGATACAGTAAATTTCCATAATTTCTGTTATAGGAAATTCTCTATAGTACTACTTAAAATTATGAAAAATTAAAATTGTTAAAATAAGAAATGAGTTACATACTCATATATCAATATATCAGAATATTCTGCAGTTTAAGAACATGGAAAATGCAGCTAATTGTGAAATTTATAAAATATTATTGACTGAATTGGTAATATGATACAAAATATATTCCTTTCAACTATCTTTTGTCTGGACTAATGCATAGGTTGATAAATGGGAGGTAAAAAGCAAGAAAGAAATAGAAGGAAGAAAAGAAACAAGATTTATAAAATGTATATCAAAGTGGAAGAATTAGAAATGGATTATAAATTAAGTTTTTCTTATAATATTTCAAGTATAATATGTTAATATTATTTATAGGAAGTATTTGCATGATTAAAATTATTTATATAATTTATTTATGTATTTTTTTGTGATTTATTTTTTTTTAATTTTTTATTGTTGGTTGTTCAAAACATTACATAGTTCTTGAAATATCATATTTCACACTATGATTCAAGTGGGTTATGAACTCCCATTTTTACCCCATATACAGATTGCAGAATCACATCAGTTACACATCCATTGATTTACATATTGCCATACTAGTGTCTGTTGTGTTCTGCTGCCTTTCCTATCCTCTACTATCCCCCCTCCCCTGCCCTCCCCTCCCCTCTTCTCTCTCTACCCCCTCTACTGTCATTCATTTCTCCCCCTTGTATTATTTTTCCCTTTCCCCTCACTTCCTCTTGTATGTACTTTTGTATAACCCTGAGGGTCTCCTTCCATTTCCATGCAATTTCCCTTCTCTCTCCCTTTCCCTCCCACCTCTCATCCCTGTTTAATGTTAATCTTCTTCTCCTGCTCTTCGTCCCTACTCTGTTCTTAGTTACTCTCCTTATATCAAAGAAGACGTTTGGCATTTGTTTTTTAGGGATTGGCTAGCTTCACTTAGCATAATCTGTTCTATTGTCAAACATTTCCCTGCAAATTCTATGACTTTGTCACTTTTAATGCAGAGTAATACTCCATTGTGTATAAATGCCACATTTTTTTTATACATTCCTCTATTGAAGGGCATCTAGATTGGTTCCACAGTCTTGCTATTGTGAATTGTGCTGCTATGAACATCGATGTAGCAGTGTCCCTGTAGCATGCTCTTTTTAGGTCTTTAGGGAATAGACCGAGAAGGGGAATAACTGGGTCAAATGGTGGCTCCATTCCCAGCTTTCCAAGAAATCTCCATACCCTTTCCAAATTGGCTGCACCAATTTGCAGTCCCACCAGCAATGTACAAGTGTACCCTTTTCCCCACATCCTCGCCAGCACTTGTTGTTGTTTGACTTCATAATGGCTGCCAATCTTACTGGAGTGAGATGGTATCTTAGGGTGGTTTTGATTTGCATTTCTCTGACTGCTAGAGATGGTGAGCATTTTTTCATGTACTTGTTGATTGATTGTATGTCCTCCTCTGAGAAGTGTCTGTTCAGGTCCTTGGCCCATTTGTTGATTGGGTTGTTTGTTATCTTATTGTCTAATTTTTTGAGTTCTTTGTATACTCTGGATATTAGGGCTCTATCTGAAGTGTGAGGAGTAAAGATTTGTTCCCAGTGTGTAGGCTCCCTATTTACCTCTCTTATTGTTTCTCTTGCTGAGAAAAAACTTTTTAGTTGTTAACTTTTGTGCTATGGGTGTCCTATTGAGGATTTTGGAGCCCGACCCCACCGTATGTAGATCGTAGCCAACTTTTTCTTCTATCAGACGGTGTGTCTCTGATTTGATATCAAGCTCCTTGATCCATTTTGAATTCACTTTTGTGCATGTCGAGAGAAAGGGATTCAGTTTCATTTTGTTGCATATGGATTTCCAGTTTTCCCAGCACCATTTGTTGAAGATGCTATCCTTGCTCCATTGCATGCTTTTAGCCCCTTTATCAAATATAAGATAGTTGTAGTTTTGTGGATAGGTTTCTGTGTCCTCTATTCTGTACCTTTGGTCCACCCGCCTGTTTTGGTCCAAGTACCATGCTGTTTTTGTTACTATTGCTCTGTAGTATAGTTTGAAGTCTGGTATCGCTATACCGCCTGATTCACACTTCCTGCTTAGCATTGTTTTTGCTATTCTGGGTCTTTTATTTTTCCATATGAATTTCATGATTGCTTTATCTATTTCTACAAGAAATGCCATTGGGATTTTGATTGGCACTGCATTAAACCTATAGAGAACTTTGGGTAATATCGCCATTTTGATGATGTTAGTTCTGCCTATCCATGAACAGGGTATATTTTTCCATCTTCTAAGATCTTCTACTATTTCTCTCTTTAGGGTTCTGTAGTTTTCATTGTATAAGTCTTTCACTTCTTTTGTTAGGTTGATTCCCAAGTATTTTATTTTTTTTTGAAGATATTGTGAGTGGAGTGGTTGTCCTCATTTCCATTTCAGAGGATTTGTCACTGATATACAGGAATGCCTTTGATTTTTGCGTGTTGATTTTATATCCTGCCACTTTGCTGAATTCATTTATTAGCTCTAATAGTTTCTTTGTAGACCCTTTTGGGTCTTCTAGGTATAGAATCATGTCTTCTGCAAATAGTGATAATTTAAGTTCTTCTTTTCCTATTTTTATGCCTTTAATTTCTTTCGTCTAACTGCTCTGGCCAGTGTTTCGAGAACTATGTTGAACAGAAGTGTTGAGAGAGGGCATCCCTGTCTTGTTCCAGATTTTAGAGGGAATGTCTTCAATTTTTCTCCATTCAGAATGATGCTAGCCTGAGGCTTAGCATAGATTGCTTTTACAATATTGAGGTATGTTCCTGTTATCCCTAGTTTTTCTAGAGTTTTGAACAGAAAGGGATGCTGTACTTTGTCGAATGCTTTTTCCGCATCTATCGAGATGATCATATGGTTCTTATTTTTAAGTCTATTGATGTGGTGAATAACATTTATTGATTTCCGTATATTGAACCAGCCTTGCATCCCAGGGATGAATCCTACTTGATCATGGTGCACAATTTTTTTGATATGTTTTTGTATCCGATTCGCCAGAATTTTTTTGAGGATTTTTGCATCTAGGTTCATTAGAGATATTGGTCTGTAGTTTTCTTTCTTTGAAGTGTCTTTGTCTGGTTTAGGTATCAGGGTGATGTTGGTCTCATAGAATGAATTTGGAAGTTCTCCCTCTTTTTCTATTTCCTGAAGTAGCTTGAAAAGTATTGGTATTAGTTCCTCTTTAAAGGTTTTGTAAAACTCTGCTGTATACCCATCTGGTCCTGGGCTTTTCTTAGTTGGTAGTCTTTTGATGGTTTCTTCTATTTCCTCAATTGATATTGGTCTGTTTAGGTTGTCTATATCCTCCTGACTCAATCTGGGCAGATCATATGACTTAAGAAATTTATCTATGCCTTCACTGTCTTCTAATTTATTGGAGTATAAGGATTCAAAATAATTTTTGATTATCTTCTGTATTTCTGAAGTGTCTGCTGTGATATTGCCTTTTTCATCCCGTATGCTAGTAATTTGAGTTCTCTCTCTTCTTCTCTTCGCTAGCATGGCTAAGGGTCTGTCGATTTTGTTTATTTCTTCAAAGAACCAACTTTTAGTTTTGTCAATTTTTTCAATTGTTTCTTTTGTTTCGATTTCATTAATTTCAGCTCTGATTTTAATTATTTCTTGCCTTCTACTTCTTTTGCTGTTGTTTTGCTCTTCTTTTTCTAGGATTTTGAGATGAAGTATGAGATCATTTATTTGTTGGTTTTTTCTTTTTTTAAGGAATGAACTCCAAGCAATGAATTTTCCTCTTAGAACTGCTTTCAATTTGTCCCATAGATTCCGATATGATGTGTCTGTTTTCATTTATCTCTAAGAATTTTTTAATTTCCTCCTTGATGTCTTCTATAACCCATTGATCATTCAGTAACCTATTGTTCATTCTCCAAGTGATGTATGCTTTTTCCTTCCTTCTTTTATCGTTGATTTTCAGTTTCATTCCATTATGATCAGATAAGATGCATCGGATTATCTCTACTCCTTTGTATTGTCTAAGAGTTGCCCTGAGACATAATATATGATCTATTTTTGAGAAGGATCCATGTGCTGCTGAGAAAAAAGTGTAACTGCTTCATGTTGGGTAGTATATTCTATATATGTCAATTAAGTCTAGGTTATTAATTGTCTTATTGAGTTCTATAGTTTCCTTATTCAACTTTTGTTTGGAAGATCTGTCCAGTGGCAAGAGAGGTGTGTTGAAGTCTCCCATGATTATTGTATGGTGGTCTATTAGACTCTTGAACTTGAGAAGAGTTTGTTTGATGAACATAGCTGCACCATTGTTTGGGGCATATATATTTATGATTGTTATGTCTTTTTGGTGTATGGTTCCCTTAAGCAGTATGTAGTGTCCCTCTTTATACCTTTTGATTAACTTTGGCTTGAAATCTATTTTATTTGATATGAGTATGGACACTCCTGCTTGTTTCCGAAGTCCATATGAGTGATATGATTTTTCCCAACATTTCACCTTCAGCCTATGCATGTCTTTTCCTATCAAATGCGTCTCCTGTAGGCAGCATATTGTTGGGTCTTGTTTTGTAATCCACTCTACTAGCCTGTGTCTCTTAATTGGTGAGTTTAAGGCATTAACATTTAGGGTTATTATTGAGATATGGGTTGTTCTTCCAGCCATATTTGTTTATTTCTGTTACTAAACATGGTTTGTTTTCCTCTTTGATTATTCCCCCCCCCTTTACTGTCCTACCTCCCACTGTTGGTTTTCATTGTTATTTTCCATTTCCTCTTCCTGTAATGTTTTGCCGAGGATGTTTTGAAGAGATGGTTTTCTAGCTGCAAATTCTTTAAACTTTTGTTTATCGTGGAAGGTTTTAATTTCATCTTCCATCCTGAAGCTTAATTTCGCTGGATACACAATTCTTGGTTGGAACCCATTTTCTTTCAGTGTTTGAAATATGTTATTCCAGGATCTTCTAGCTTTCAGAGTCTGTGTTGAAAGATCAGCTGTTATCCTGATTGGCTTACCCCTAAATGTAATCTGCTTCCTTTCTCTTGTAGCTTTTAAAATTCTCTCCTTATTCTGTATGTTGGGCATCTTCATTATAATGTGTCTAGGTGTGGATCTCTTATGATTTTGCACATTCGGCGTCCTGTAGGCTTCTAGGATTTGGGATTCTGTCTCATTCTTCAAGTCTGGGAAGTTTTCTCGTATTATTTCATTGAATAGATTGCTCATTCCTTTGGTTTGGAGTTCTATACTGGGCGCGGGCGAAGGCTCTGCTCTGCTCCTACTCCAAATGGGGTGACGTGTCTGTCACACCGGCAGGCCACTGAGCCTGTCCCGCTGGTCGGTCGCAGGTCTGCCCACCTTTCGGGCACGGGTGGCGGCTCTGCTCTGCCCCTACTCCAATTGGGGTGTCGTGACTACCACGCAGGCAGGTCGCTGGGCCTGTTCCTGGTGCGGGTGCCGGCTCTGCTCTGCCCCTACTCCAATTGGGGTGATGTGTGTACCACGCCGGCAGGCCGCTGGGCCTGATCCGCCCGTCTGTCGCAGGTCTGCCTAACTTGCAGGCGCGGGCGGCGGCTCTGCCCTGCCCCTCCTACCACACCCGTGGACTGCTGGGCCTGATCTGCTCGTTGGTCACAGGTCTGCCCACCCGGCGGGCACGGTGGCAGTTCCGCTCCGCCCCCACTCCAATTGGGGTCACGTGACCACCACACAGGTGGGCTGCTGGGCCTGATCCGGGCGCAGGCGAAGGCTCTGCTCTGCCCCTACTCCATTTGGGGTGATGTGTGTACCACGCTGGCAGGCCGCTGGGCCTGATCCGCCGGTCTGTCACATTTCTGCTTACCTTGCAGGCGTGGGCGGCGGCTCTGCCCTGCCCCTCCTACCACGCCCGCGGACCGCTGGGCCTGATCTTCAGGTTGGTTGCAGGTCTGCCGACCTTGTGGGCGTGGGTTCCGGCTCCACTCCGCCCCCTCTCCAATTGGGGTCACGCGACCACCATGCCGGCGAGCCACTGGGCCTGCTCCGGGAGCAGGCGGCGGCCCCGCTCCTCCCCTCTGGCTCGAAGACAAAGTGAGAGAGACTCGGGTGTCTGTGACTCACCCTCCCTACCTGGAGACCAACTGTTTCTGTCACCGCTGGTATTGATGAAGTTCTCTCCTCCACCGCTTTCTGATGACATCAGATCTCTGCCATGTTGGTATCCTATGCGAATGGCAGCATTTCGTTCCCTTTGCCGGATGACCAAAGCAACGGGTGAGTCCTGACCGGCCCTCACAGGCCCTGTCTCAGTCCTGTTGCCACTGCCCACGAAGGCTCGGTTGGTATTTACCTCCACAATACTCAGCAGGACCTGGACCGAGAAGCAGTTTCCGCGGGCTCCTTAGCCCTGGGCCAGGGCAGTACCGGGAGCCGGAACTCGGCCGCTCCGTGCTTGGTGTATGCTCTGATAAGAGCAGGCTCCAAGAAGCAGTTTCCGCGGGTTATTTAGCACTGAGCCTGAGTAATTTGTCTGCAAGCCGCAGGCGAATGGCAGCCTGAAATTACCTGTTCTATGGCTGAATGAGCTGCGATCAGTCGAAAACAGGGATGGTGACGTCAGCTCTCCAAGATGGTGGCCTCTGGCCTCCTCTGTGGTCTGACCAGTGTGGAGAACTGAATTGGACCGCTTCCTTCCCCTGTCTCAAACCCAGAATTCAGCACTTAGTACGGTAATTGCACAGCTGGCAGAAGCCCGCGGAAACTGCAGCGCTGTATCCCTGCGTCGCTATCTCCTCGTTTCCCAGCGCGCGGCGCAGACTCTAGCCGCGGGGCGATTTGCTGAATAAGCTGTGTGACCCTCCGTGCGGGCAAATCTCTCACGTTTGAGCCCCCGTAGCCGATCCTCGTGCGATGGAAATCCTTCCTCCAGGTTCCGGAGCACCCCACTATTGCTGGAAATTCCTAACAAGATAGCCTTTAGCCGTCCTGACTCGTCATTCTCCCACACTGTGACGCGGCACACAGGGGCAATGCACTCCCCTCGCTGCCATCTTCCCCTCCTCTATTTATATAATTTAGAAGGTATCAAATCACTTCAAAGATGAAATAAATATCTGCTAGTGACATTCACTTTAGTTTTTAGTGATGCCATTCACCTTTACAACTTTTTTTTTTTCTGTGTGTCAAGCATTTCAAGGCATATCATTGCATTGAAAAAATATTTCTTAATACATCTCAGTTCATATAATGTAGATAATGCCTGGAAAATATTATAACACTTAATATTCTGTGATGTTAGTAATAGATGGTATTGCAATTTGAGACCTAAATTGACCTTTTTACATTTCAGTTGGGGTGAAATTTTCTAATCAAGAACATCTATACTTCATTTCACTTGCCTCACAGTGCAGTTATTAAGATGTTAATAATCTCTGAACTATTTGTCTAAGAGCAAATCTTTGTATCTGTATGCATTCTAATAGACTTTGTGTTTGGGCCATCTGACCTTGTCCACAATCTCTATACACATTTGGTTAGTGAATACTGGTGTATTGTCCCTTGAGCACTCAATAAAAACAAAGAATCTATGAAGCATTTCTGAGTTGTGGTTTAGCATCTGCATCCTGTTGTTTATATTTAGTTTCAGGCAAACATGTTTTATATATAAAGGAAGCACACAAAGAATGAGACTGAGACTGCAACAAACTAATAAGAGAAAATTCTAGTTTAGAAATCAAAATACATTTTTGCAGATGGTCCAAGGGTCCTTTAACAGAAAGGTCAGAGGAGATAAAATGATTATTAGATATGTATATATAACTCTTTTTTTATTAGTTACACATGACAGTACAATGATGTTGACATATCATATTTGAATCAAATGGGGTATAATTTATCATTTTTCTGAGTGTACAGGTTGCAGAATCACATTGGTTATACATATATACATACAGCAATACTAGTGTCTATTTTACTATTATAATGCTATAAGTGCATAATTCTCTTTGCATTCTACTAGTATGTTTCAGATATAAAATCAGAGCTAAGAAACAGAACAGAGATGGTTCATGATTAGAGAATCAGAAATAAAGGTATTCAGAATGAATACCTGTGGACAAATACCATGAAATGATACTCTATGAAAATGATTTTAAGATTTTTGCCTGTGCAGTAAAGCTTGCCTGAAATGCAGGAAGAGGCTCAGGAGGCTGAGGCCAGAGAATTGAAAGTTCAAGGCCAGCCTCAGTAACTTAGTGAGGCCCTAGGGAAGGTACTGGGTACTGAGACCCTGTCTCAAAATTTAAAATCATAATAATAGGCTGAGAGTGTTGGACAGTGGTTAAGTGCCTCTGGGTTCAATTCCTGGTACAAAAAAAAAAAATCTTGTAATTGTATAAAGTTGATTTTATGTATATTTGTGGATGGTGGACATGTTCTTTCAGTATTAGAATATAATTAGAAAGACATCTCTGTTTTCACTGAGATTAGGTGCGTCTTCAAAAAAGAGAGAAAGAAAAAGGAGGGGAGACAAAAGAAAAAGAAAACCTCTAATTTTTGTTTCATATTTTGAAGAACATATTATAAACTTGCAGTTATCCATCCTATTTTGCATTTTAAATTTATTTGAAAACGAAATGGGCAAAATAAATCACTGAAATAATTAAATAGTATTTAACTGGTTATTGCACATTTTCCCTAACTATAATAAACTAAGCTCCATAGGTTAATTTAATGCTCCTTTTGCAGAAAAAGAAGTAAGAATGAGCCTCAAAAATACAGATTGAAAGCCTGGCATTTGACAGTCCCATCATTCTAATGGATTGTTTTATGATGTGCCTATAATTAATAATAGTTCTTTGGAGGCTCATAACCCTTTTTGTGATTTACCATGGTATCCCTCACAACACCTGTGCATGATATTAATTAAGAACTAGGGAGACAGTGTTATAAAAATGAAGAATTTTCTTAGTCATGGGGTTAAAAAAAAATCACTAGATAGGTTCTTTGTTCATCAAACTTTAGTGATGCTCCAATCACTTGTTCCAAGGTTAGAGTTCTATATCTCTATGGCTTGAGGCAATAGAGCAGCAGACAAATAAAGCTTGCAGTTCAATAGTCAACTTAAATATATAACCATGCATTTCTGTGCACTCGGATTAAATGTGCCTAGAGGCCTGAATGTGGTGTGCATCCTTTCAAGCCCAAATATGAAGTGCAACATAGTGCTACCAAGGTTCCACCTACCTATTAATCTACTAAGTAGTCCATTAATTTCTGTCACTTCACATTAATGAAGTTTTTATATTCCTCATGCATTTAACCATACTGATTAACAGATGGATTTGCAGATGGATTAAATATTTCTTCTTTAATTCTCAGAAAGCTTTCCTACAGAGAATTTTATAAATTAATACTGTTTTCTGCTCATACAACCCCATAAAATGCGATTTTGCTTGATAGGTCATTATATAGAAAAAGAATAACAGTTTACAGAATCTAGCTTCCACTGTTTAAGAATTTTTAAAAAAAAAAAAACTAAAAGAGGGAGTCATTTAGAATAAATCGTATGCAATAAATGTAGGTTATTTATTAATATTGACTCTGCTGTTATATTCTTCTGGTCATTTAAATATGTTAATTTCCCAGACTGGAGATTTAAATTCTTATATTCTATGTTTCTTTTAAAATTTTCAAAACCAAAATATTATTTTGTAACAATTAAAATAAAAGTAAAATGTATAAATACAGAAATAGTTTCTCTCTACTTTAATTTCTCATATCTAAGGTAATTGTTGTTATCAATCAGGTAATTTTCTGCTACACACATGCACACACAAATACACACATATATATACAAAAATAAAACATTAATTTAGCATACATAATTGGATAAAATAAGCCATATTTGCTTTTTAACTAAAATAGGATCAAAATACAGTGACATATGAAAACTTTGGCAATTAATATATCAAACTTGTTTATTTTAATGGCAGCATAATATTTTATAGTTATTATTCATAGAATTTGGATTGGTTTATGTGGAGATTTATAACAATGATACAAAATAAACCATATATGTTTATATATCTGTGTACATACATATTCACATTTATTTTTGTTTATTTCTATGAGTTAGATTAACTAAGTAGCAATTGATTGGTTAAAAGTACACACATTTTTAGTAAGTACTTTTAATTAGTTTTTATTTTTATTTATTTATTTTTGTACTGGGGATCGAACCCAGGGGCACTTAACCAATGATACCCACCTCTAGCCCTTTTTAGGAGGGATACTAGGGATTGAACTCAGGGGCCCTCAACCATTGAGCCACATCCGCAGCCCTATTTTGTATTTTATTTTGAGACAAGGTGTTATAGTTTGGCTATGAGATGTCTCCCAAAAGCTCATGTGTGAGAAAATGCAAGAAGACTCAAAGGAGAAATGATTGGATTGTGAGAGTCTTAACCCAATCAGTTAATTAATCCCTGATGGAGTTAACTGGGAACTAGAGGCAGGTAGGGTGTGGCTGGGGGAAGTGGTTAATTGGGGGCATGGATATGGGGCTATATATTTTGTATCTAGAGCTAGAGTCTCTCTCTCTTTGCTTCTTGATCACCATGATAGGAGCTGCTTTCCTCTGTCACCTTCTCCCACTATGATATTCTGCCTCACCTCAAGCCTCAAGGAATAAACACAACCTTCTCTGGACTAAGATGTCTGAAACTGTGAACTCTCAAACAAACTCTCCCCGCCTCCCCTACAGTTGTGCTGGTCAGATCCTTTAGTCACAGCAGCAAAAAAATCTGACTAAAACACTAAAGCTTAGCGTCTTGCTTTTACCAGCTTTGAACTTGCAATCCTCCTGCCTCAGCCTCTTAAACTGCTAGGATTACAGGCATGAACTACCGTGCCCAGGCTCAAATACTTTTTAAATGTACTGAAGAAACTTACATTTCCCACTATTTCTTGGGAAAGTTCATTTATTCACATACATTAGAAAATTGGAAATATCAGTTATTTTTCTATGCTACTTAAGAAGTTGGAACAGTTATCACAGCATGGGATTTCTTCTGGTTAAATGTTGAGGGCCACAGCTGAGTCCGGATGATGCATGGCATTCTGCCAGAAGGGAGTGGTTGAGAGGTGACTCCAGCCATGGAGATGATGATGGTTATATTAAGCTGTGTATTCAGTTGTATATGAACCCCTGCTGTCTGGCAATAGGGTGGCTCCAGAATAGGGCGGCTCCGGAAATAGGGTGGTTCCTGCTGCCTCGGGAGCCCAAAGCCCGCTACTTTGGAGTTCCCTTTGAGTTCTTGAGGGGTCCGAGTGGGGTAGAGGCGGAGCCAGGGGGGAGAGCTGAGAGAGTTCCCGGAAAGTGTGCCCGTGGAGTGCTGGTGGAGTTCGGGCAATAAAGTTTCCTGTTTGAACATACAAGTGTTTTGTGGCGGCTCGGTGATTTGTGCCCAGCCAGACTGCAGCAGTTAAAATTAAGAACAAATTTAAGAAAAAACTATAATGTTTAGGAAAAGTAAATTCTACATGTTATAAAGATTTTGCCATACAATCTAAATTTTACCCAAACTTTGAGAATTTTACTTTATATTAATTTTAGAGGAAAATGAAGGAGGCTGAAGTACAGTAATTATAATCACTTTCAACTAGGGATTCTGAAAAGCAGGGTGCAAATTTTATCTCACTAGGCTCATCTTAACTGAAGAACTGGGAACAAAATGTTGACCTCTATATACTATTAATCTAATAGCAGATTTATCATTAACAAGTATAGAAAAGTATTTGGAAGAGAGAACTAAAAATGTACACATTTTAGAATAGAAGCCTTTTGGTGAATTTAAATAGAATAATGCCATCAAAAGCTTTGTTGATGCTCATTCCTTTACAGAGATTATTCCCGTGGAGAACTTCTAATAATTTTCCTTTAAAATGCTACCAGAGTGCTTCTCAGTTATAATAAAGAGTAGCTTGATTATAATTATAGAAGTTTGGGCAGAAAAATTTAATACAGAGGTCATCTAATGTATAATTGGAAGATAATTGTATTTGACATTACATTGAAGTCAATAAGGATAATTGTCATTAAAATGACATTAAAACCTCACAATTTTAAAGGCACAAATTTCAAACTTGAATATTTTGAATGATTTTTCTTGTAACTTAAATGCAATTAGTTATTTTATTTTAAAATTAGTATATCTAGAGGCTGGGATTGTAACTTAGTGGTAGAGTGCTTGCCTCACCTGTGTGAGGCACTGGGTTCAATCCTCAGCACTACATTTAAAAAATAATAAAATAAAATAAAGATATTGTGTCCATCTACAACTAAAAATTTCAAATAAATAAATAAGTAAACAAATAAATAAATAAAATTAGTATATCTGTTAAGGTCGGGCGACCATCAGAGGAAGAGACCACCAAGAGACTGTCTCATGCAACAGCAGAGGGTTTATTGGGGTTCCAGCATGCTGGGGCTCAGAGCTCACTTCAGAGGAGCAGAGAGCCCCGAGTACAACTTAAGCAGAGTTTATATACATTTTTTGGAGAGGGCAGGGACATACATACATCATAACAAATCATCACACACCACGGGAAAATCAAAACAACAACTCCAAAGCATGATTAGCTCATTCACTGGTGGGAACAAGTTGGGTAGGGGTGATTGGTCAGTACAAAATAGGGGTATACATTTGAACTGATTGGTTTAAGCCCTGAGGGGTGTACGTGCTGAGCTGCATGGTTTCTGGGAGGGGTTGTTTTTACAGAGCAACAAAATGGTCAGGAGAGATTTCTCAACATACATTTAGTGGTTTCTCCGGGAGTTGTTTTGACATCTACATAAATTTCAGGTTCCAGGAAAACAGAACTCAAACTCAACCAAGAAAACAAAACTTAACTTTTACATTCCTAACCTTTCATATCTAAGCTGGGTATGGTGGCACAAGTCTGTAATCCCAGTGGCTCTGGAAGCTGAGGCAGGAGGATCGCTAGTTCAAAGTCAGCCTCAGCAAAATTGAGGTGCTAAGCAACTCAGTGAGACCCTGTCTCTAAATAAAATACAAAATAGAGCTGGTGATGTGGCTCAGTGATTGAGTGCCCCTGAATTCAATTCCTAGTACCAAACCAAAAAAAAAATAGTATCATAGAAATCTATAAATCTCTCAGGATACTAAAAGTATAGACATATACTTAACAACAATAAAATTTCATTTTATGAAATCTCATGTTGAGAGAAACATAATCGTAATTAGGATCCAAATTTCTTTTTTATATTTTTTAACTAAAACTTAAATGAAATGCAATAGCTTGTATCTTGCTAATATTCATGGATGCTGTTATGAGCATTTTTAAGGCAATAAAATATTTTGATTATTTAAACACAATTAAATCTTTTCCTTTCATATGTTTCAGTCAATATAAAACCCTATCTCTTCACACAATGAGTATATCTTTAAAGTAAAAAAAAAATGAACTGAAAAGACATTAAAAGGTAAGATAATGATACTTCTAGGTATAATATTTACTTGAGAAAGATGTTCATCACAGATCCAAATTGAAATAACCAGAATACTGCTACAAATGTGGGGGAAGGGGCAAAGATTGAGTTGATTTTAAAATGTTAAGAAATTCATCATTCAGAGTCTAGTATCTTCACACAAATTTCTAGTAAAAAGGGAGATAGAACCATAATAAAGGATGCATTGAAAATTGAATCATTCTTTTTCATTCCAAGAAAGTGATTCAATGTCAGAAGAAATAGGCTTGAGTTAGTGTATAACCCTTGTAAGCAATTTAGAAGGACCCACACTTAAATCAGAATAGGAACTCTGTGAAAGCTTTTGAACATATCAATTGGAATGATTTTCAATGACTTGTAAGGATGTAATTGACATATTTCTGAGTACAAAATAGAAGCAGCACAATCTTCAGAAGGATTGCTGTTCTAGAAGTTAAAATGCCTGAATGAAAATTCTTGGTCTGTCATTTGCTATTTAATTATTCAAAGCCTCAGTTTCCTCATCTGAAAAAAAAAATGATTACCTTGTACAATTTTAGCCATGTTGTTTTGATAATAAAACACCAAATAATCTGAAATTTTCTAAGTTACCCAACAAATTATATTATGAAAATGTAAGTTATAATTTCTAAAATATATAAATATGTAATGAACTTTCATTAGAAATTTGATAGAAAGATATTGCTCAGGTATAATTTTCTTTCACTTTTCCAAATAAAATATTGTGTTTCACTAAGTAAAGGAATCATCTTAAATTAATAATTTAAGCTTCCATCTTAGGAAACTAGAAAAATAAAAATAAAATAAATTCAAAACTAAGCAGAAGAAATAATACAAATCAGAACCGTAATAAATGAAACTGAAAATAGAAATAAAACAGATACAATCAACAAAATCAAAAGCTGACTCTGAAAGAATGAGTAAAATCAATACAATTCTAATCATGCTAAAATAAGAGGAAGATACAAATTACAATATCAGAAATGAATTAGAATACATCACTACAGATTCCATAGACATTAAAAAGATAATGAAGGAAGATTATAAACAATTTTATGCCCACAAATTTGATTTGAACCAATTCTTTGAATGACATAATTATGTTGTCTAAAATCCACTGAAGAAGAAATAGACAATATGAATAGGCATATATCTATTATAAGAAACAAAGTCAGTAGTAAATAACATTTCAAAATTGAAACACCAAGCACACGTGGGTTCCCTGGTAAAAATCTTCTAAACAATTTTAAAAAATTAGACAGATTCTCTATAATTCTTCCAGCAGATAAAAACAGAAGGAATATTTCCTAGATTATTCTATGAAAAAAACCCAATACCCTCATAACGTAATTAACAACATCATATAAGAAAGGAAAATTACAAACCAATATTTCTTATGAATATGCAAACTTGTGTGAAGGTTAGCAGTATATGATAACTCTTATTACTTTCCATTTAATTTTGTTGCAAACATAAACTGCTCTTTAAACAAAGTTTATTATTTTAAAAATACCATTTTAATAAATGATACTGGCTGTATTGAACCAGCCTTGATTCCCTGCAATTTCACTGTCCTTCAGTGGTTTTTTTTTAATTGTTTTTAAGAGAGAGAGAGAGAGAGAATTTTTTTTTAATATTTATTTTTTAGTTCTCGGCAGACACAACATCTTTGTTTGTATGTGGTGCTGAGGATCGAACCCAGGCTGCACACATGCCAGGCAAGTGCGCTACCGCTTGAGCCACATCCCCAGCCCTCCTTCAGTGTTTTAATTCCCAAAGGCATGCCCCCAATTACCCACTTCCTCCAGCCCCTCCTACCTATCTACTATTATTAACAGGTAATATATATCAATGAATTAATCTATTGATTAAGTTACAAATATCACAAATCGAACTATGACCCCTCTGAACAATTCTTCCATTCTCTCACACATGATTTTTTGGGTGACACTTCATATTTAAACCATAACATTCAGGCCTGACCTCCAGAAGCTCATGACCATTGCACAATAAAAATTATATTCAGTCCATTTTTTAAGAATTTCCTTCCTCTTAACAGTTCTAGCATTACCTTATATCCAAGACAAAAATCTCATTTGAGACTCAAGGCAAACTCATGGATGTCTTTCCCAGTAGAGAGCAAAAACAGGTTACCTATGTACAACATATAATGGCAGAGTAAATATTTTCATTTCATAAGTGAGAAATAGGCATAGACAGAAGAAGGATAGGACTGAAGCAAGACTGAAATCCAACTAAGCAAACAAGTTTTGTAGCTCTACCTCCAACACTGGAGCCATGGTATCATGATGTTCTCAACAAAGGGCTTATATCATTATGCCTCATTGAAGTTGCAGCCCACATGACCTCTCTCTTGTTTCTGCTTGATTCCTGCAGCTTTCGTTAGCAGGTGTCCAACATGGCTGGCATCTATTCATCGCAGGATGTCTCCACTGCAGCTTTAGCTTCCTTCTCATATCTTCACGTGTCATGGGCAGCCTGCAAGAACTCTGACCCTACTTCACGTTGACTAGCTTCCCCGGCCTTCCTTTGAAATCTCAGTGGAAGCCTCTATGACCCCTTAACTCCAGCATTATGCATTCCTCCAGAACCAGCAGGAGGTAGTTGATACCAAGCCCTGCCACCATTTTGAGTAGTTGCCAAGCTTCCAGGGATTATTGTTGAAGCAGCACAGGTAAGCACGGTGAAAAAACTTCTTAAGCACCACTATGCAACCAGGTTACCCCCAGGTTACCTTTTCAAGGAAATTTCATTTTTACACGATTGTTACTGAGATGGATATGTCTTTGCAAATTCATGAGAAACCCTCAAGCCAGCTTTCTTCTTCCTGATAAAGTACTTTGTATCTTCTTTGTAACTATAATCTCCTTGACAATCATATATTCCCCAACCCCAGTTTTATTTCCACTTTTCTCCTTGAACTTTAAGTTTTTCAAATATTTCTGCTGTGCTTTATCTTCCTGATCATGGCTAAAAGCTGACCACAATATCCATGCCACTACCTGAATGCTGCGATGCCTCAAAATTTCCACCACCAGAGTATTGATTCTGTCACCTTTAAATTCAGCTTCACAAAAGGTCTCGAGATTTGAGAAAATGTAGGTAACTTTTTAACCAGAATGTAGTATGAATGGCCTCTAGCCCAATTTCCAATAGTTTTCCTCCTCTGAAACCTCATGAGCTCAGCCTTTCCTCTCCACAATCTTATTGGCATTTTGTTCTTCTGAACTCTCACCAGAATTGATCATGAAGTTCTGCTTCTAACAATCTAAATCTTTACCAGATTGCATATCTAAACTTTTCAAAATTCCTCCCTCCACAAACCAGTTCTAAAGGCTTCTGAACTACATGGTCAAATTAGTATCAGGAGCAAACCCACTTCCCAGTGCTAACTTCTGCTTTACTTAGCCTTTTCATAGTGGTGACCAAAAGATTTGATGAGAATAACATAGAGGAGGGAAAGTTTATTTTGGCTCACAGTTTCAGAAATTCAAATTATGGTCAGTTAACTCCATAACTGTGGTGTCAAAGTAAAACAGAACATCAGGTTTATTCATGTGCAAGATAATCTTAGCTCTTCTTTTTGTTACATAAAAACAAAATCTCATTAGCAATGGTGTAAGTATTTGAAGGATACTTATTTAAAACGAAAACAGAAATTCTGGAAAGCACAGTGAATATTTTGAAGAAATATCATTGCACAAATTTTTCCCAAAAAACATGACATGAAATCAGATGATGTAAAGCTGCATCATAGATAAATTTTCTTGATTGACACTCAGGAGTTGAGGAAGTTTGTAAGACCTGCCATTTGTTATGAACAACAAATGTCAAATGTCATTGGTGATCATCTAACCAAGCCTGCTCAAGTAACTTAAGGTCTTTCAAACTTTTGAATTCAGTACTTATGTCTTTATTTCTCCAGGAAAACAGATAAATAGAACAGAATGAATAGGAAAAGAAAATGGGAAGTAAATGTTGGCTAAATTCATGTAAAATGTTGTGGCAACATTTAAAGTTTGATATCTCATTTATTCAAATATAAACTGTCTCTAACATAAGATTTTATTAGATGTTAACATTTATTAGACAAGTTGGTCTGTAACTATAACACATTGATTTAAATTGAACTGATGTAAACCAAAACCCTACTTTGGCTTTGAGAATCTCTTTTCATTACTTAATCACCTATTTCATTATAGTTCAATCTATTTGTAAGTATTTTACTGAACAAACTGAACATGGTGAAGTAAAATCATGGCATAGCTTTATTTATCCTATGATACATATTTCAATATTCTCTTAATGCTATGTTTTCAAGACCAAATATTCTTTATTTTCCATTTAGGCAATTAAAAAATATCTTTATTTAAGGTAATAGAGAGTAAAGGGTAATATAAAACAATCACGAGTTCTCACTAGGTTTAAATATTCATCCATGTTCCTTAACTAGACTTAGAATCTTAACTTGAAAAGGACAGATATTGTCTTTTTCTTCCCTTTTTGCTCTCTCTCCTATTCCCTCCACTCAGAGACAATAAGCAGAAATAAGGGAAATAAAAACTCTTAATTGAAGTTTGAATCTGTAGTCTGAATGCAGAGGAATTGGAACACTAAAATTTCTCGTGTGTGTGCATGTGTGTTTGTGTACACACACATACACACACACACACACGTGCACACCAGACTCCTGCTTATTTTTAAAATAAAGAGGATGAAAGATTGAAGGATTACACCTCAGTCTCTTCCATCTGGCATGCAATCCTTGGTTATGTGTTTGATTTAATGACTTTGCCAAGACCTCACTACACATTATGTTTCTGATACATTCCTGGTGTTTGAAGTTACAGGAGAAAATAACTTTTCTAAACGGCTTTCATCCTCAGCCTTTATATTCTTTGCTTGTTTCCAGATCCAACATTTTAAAACTCCTCGGTAGAAAAGATCAGTCTCAGCAGGTCTGTTTCAGTTTGAAAGACTCAACAAACTTTGGATTTTCTCCAGTTTTAATTAATTTGACTAAGGTGTGATATTAGTCCTCTCATTCTTGAAGCACTCTTAAATTATCCGTTGAATAGAATCAAAATTGTGTCTTCAACAGAGTTAGATTCTTCTGCTGACAACACTTCAAAAGGTATTATATTTTCTGTTTCCTCTACACATATTATAAAGAATACATGGACATCAAAAATATAGTTATTTTGTTGCTTTGTTTTGCCATAAAATATTATTTATATTTATTTTTTTCTTTCCATGGAGTTTAGTTGATAAATGATATTGCAAAGAAAAACTTGGAACAGAAGAATAAAAATGTCACATATTTCACAAACTTTTTCATTGCTTCTTTTTTATCATCATGTTTGGGAAAGTTGGAACTCTTCGACTACACTTCTACATCATTCAGGGATTCTGCATTAACACAATATGTTTAATGGAAAGAACATAGGTTTTGAAATTTAAAAGTTTCTAATCCCAGTTCAATAGCTTTTTGGCTTTTTTATGGGGTGGGGGATCATTCCTCTCAAGTCTTAGTTTCTAATTCGTAAACAACCTACATTTTAGAGCTCTTACGCATATTGGATAAAGTTGCTTATGGCCAAGTAAGTGACTGTAGCACCCATGTACAACAAGACCACCTTCATTTACATATCCTTCCACGGTTCATGGAAATCCTGTACAATTTTCTGTCTCCAATGCTTCCACAGAACAAAGTGCTTCTGAAGAGCACCTCTTTATTCCAGTCTTGGCCATAGTTCCTAATCACAGTATTCACACTCCATTTATCAGTGACTGATGGTCTAGGAAATGAGCCAGTGTTGAGTATAGAATATGAGACAATCCATAGAGCAATCAGGACAAATTTCTTTTTACTAAAAGTGAAATTCAATAATAACATTATCTTAACAGATATATTTTAATTTTTGGATATAATGCCTAGAGCTACTATAGTTATTTTGCTATAAGCCTATGGATAAAACCAACCTAAGATGGTAGAAAGATGAAGGGATCTTTCCTATCATAGATCATGTGATTAGGCATTGTTGGAACCACAGAAACTGTGGACTTCTATAATGAGGACAATACAATTTCCTTTAGTTTAAGTAGAATAATAATTTACTTTTACAAACAAAACCAGTCTAATCAATACAGTGATGACAATGGTGTATAACATATTCTAAGTGTTTAATAGACATTATTTCCCTTATCTACCTCTTTTGTCTCTAGTTTTATAAATTATATATGAAATTATTCAACTTGATTCTTACTTAAATGCTATGTGCAAAAAAAAACACAATTTATTGAACTTCCTAACTTATTTAATCTACAGGAGAAATTTATAGTCAGTGATAATTATCTGCCAATTTAATCCTCATATTAAAAATAAAAGTAACATATCAGAATATTAGCACATGGTAGACATTAGATAGTTATTAGCATAATTATATATCTTAGAGTGTAGAAATTAGAGGAGAAACCACTTTATCTTGTCCTTTAAACTCTTTTATGTTTTCTGTTCAGATCATCTTGTAAAAATATTTTGCAGAAGTGGTGATATTTAAAACTAAAAATTGAATTCATTACTGTTTTTAAATAGAACATGTAAAATAAATAAAATAATAAAAATGTGCATTTAATTATTATAATATTAAAAAGTTAAAGGAAATATGTAAAAGCTAAAGAGGGAATGGGTAGATTTGCTACCTTCATTTCCATCCAAAAAATGAACTCAAAGAGTTAATTCACTTTGTGTACAATGAACTGGATAATTACAACCTGAGTTGTTTCCATGAGTGGAAAAAAAATTCAGGAGCAGAAATTATAGGTGACAGTGCAAAGGCTTTCCTTTAATTAATTGGAAACATTCAGAAAAGAATAACAACAGAAACAGTTTTTAAAAAATCTCCAAAGGAAGGAAGCCCTTGACAGAGAAGAAAATTCACTTGCATGGATTTTTGACAACCCAATGCCTTAATAGTTCCTAGGAAGGAGTTATTTTCTACTTTGTTAAGAAAAACAGGTTAAATTACAAAAGAACATTCAGATTAAGAAGTGGGAATAAGAAATAGATTTGGATAAATTGACGACAATTAAGGACTTTATCCTTTTTGAGTTCTTTTAGCAATTACTGTCTGAACTATATTTATGGCATTTATTTTTAATTGTGTCCCTATGCATTTTTTGTGTACCTCTTTTATCAACCCTAGTGCACTGTAATTTCATATAGCCAAGATATAGTCCCCATTCTTGCCTTTCCTATTATTTTTCTTGGCATAGAAGAAAGGTTCATTAATAATAGGCTTTTAATAAATTTCTTAGATGAGTAAAGAATAAAATAGAACTATAATATACAATTTGGTGACTTTCATTACAATTTGTTTATAACTTGTTTCTTCTGTGCTTATGTTGACATATTTTGTAAGAAAAATATTGGTAACTGGAAAATCATTCCAAAAACTTACAATTCCCATTTAAAACTATAAATAACCACTCAAATTACAAGTTTTCTGAAAGCCACTACCTATTAGGACCACACCCTATTTCCTGGTAAATTTTAAAGAAGAAATAACTTCTAATGTACTGAATTAGATCCCCAAAGTAGTTGCCAATCATTTACACTTGGGACTTATGTGTAAGTCTGGGTCCATTTCTTGTAGACATGGGAAGCTTGCAACTGAGGATCTTAGACATAACTTAATGACCGTACCATGCAGAATGCTCAGGGAATGTTGGGAACGCAGAATGTTGTTCTCCATTTCTTTTTCACTCTGACTTGTTCATACTTGCTGAAGTAACCTATAATTGCTCTTCAATCTGAGATGAAATTTTTAAACTTTGGATCATCACTAGGACATAAAATTATAAGACAAATTTTTTAAAAAAAGAAAGTATGCTGCTCGCAAAACTAATAACTTAATCATATCTGTATTCCCATTTACAAGATCCCAGGGATGAGATCATAGATATTTTGATTGAAGTCATTGTTATTCTTACCCAAACTATTACATTAAATTTTAAACATATAGAAAATTTGGTTTCAAAAATGCTTGGTAAATTATATCAAATATTTATACATATTAAGACTAATCATTTACAAGATTTTTCAACATTAGAAAAAAATATATAGGCAAGGCTAGTAGTATTATCATGCCTAAACCAGAAAAAGACAATAGAAGAAAATAAAAGTATAGAGAAAAATTATTATGAATATAAGGGAAAAGATCCTCAGCAAATCCTAGAAAATTTATTTCAGTATCACATGAAAAGGATTATATATCATGATCAAACTGTTTTCATCCCAGAAATGAAAGCTGTTTTGACGTCAAAATATACATTAATGTAACATACCATATTTATTAAATAAATAACAACATACAACCATCAAATATATACAGAATAGGCATTTTACAAAGAAAAAAAAACTTTCAAGCAGATTAACAATGGAATTTCCTAAATATGATAAAAAATTATAAATAAAATCCATAGCTAATATCACATTTGGTAAAAGGCTCAAGACTTTCTCTTTGACATGAGAAACAAAACAGGAATATTTACTTTCATCACTTCTATTTGACACTGTATTAAAGATACTAATGAGATCATCAGTCAATAAAATAAATATACTTATAGCATCAATATTAGAAAGTAAACAATAATACCAGAGCAATTTTAGATAATATAAGCCTGTATATAAATATTCTAAGGAATTTAAAAAAAAAAATTAGGACAAATTCAGCAAAGATGACATAGTACAAGATCAATAATAAACTTTTATATATTTTGACATATGAGTAATGAACAATCCCTAAAGTTAAGGAAACAATTCCATCTATGAAATAATAATGAAAGAATAAAACACTTGTAATAAAGTTTTTTAAAAATAATTTCATTGTTCCCTAAAAACTATATATTATTAGAAAGAATTAATGAATTTTTAATAGAAAGATACCACTATTCATAGATCATAGACCTGATATCATTATTTCGTAAATTGATCTACATATTCAATGCAATAACCATGAAAATCCTTGCAGATTTGTAGGTTGTTTATTTCCTTTGGTCAGAGGAAGGGGGGAAATTGACAACAGCATCCTAAAATTCATAATGAAATGCAGTGTACGCAGAATATTCCCAAGAAATATCAAAAAATACCAAAATACAATAAAACACATTTCCCAATTTCAAAAATAAATATGAAGCTTGATAATCAAGGGAATATAGTACTAAGATGATAGACATGTCGATCAAAGGAATAGACCTGAAAGTCCAGAAATAAATCCATACATTTTGGGCTAGTTGGCTTTCAATTTGGAATACTAAGACAATTCAATACAGAAAGAATCGTCTTATCAAAAAAATAATGCTAAGACTTTCATCACTATACAAAATACATGTATGAAGTTGTGAACTTGGTGTCAACATACTTTATATATAATCAGACATATGATAAATTATGATATAATGGTATATTAAGAATTGAAATATGGGCTGGGGATGTGGCTCAAGTGGTAGTGTAATCGCCTGGCATGCGCGCGGCCCTCGGTTCAATCCTCAGCACCAGGTACAAATAAAGATGTTGTGTCCGCCGAAAACTGAGAAATAAATATTAAAAAATTCTCTCTCTCTCTCTCTCTCTCTCTCTCTCTCTCTCTCTCTCATTAAAAGAATTGAAATGCAAAAATAAATAAGTATTTTTTAAAAATAATGCTAAGAAAACTAAATATCAACATTTAAAGGAGTAAATTTTACTTCTATCTCACATCATACAAAATTATTAAATCAAAATGATTTACAGCGCTCACTTACAAGAAATAAAATTATAAAATTCTTAGGGAAAAAAAAAAAACAGGACTAAACCTTCAGAATTTAAGGGTAGACAATGGTTTCTTATTTTCAATGCCAAAAGCACAAGCAACAAACAAACAAACAAAAATTGAATAAATAAGACAACTAAAATTAAGAACCTTTGTGATTAAATTAACACCATCAAGGCAATGAAGAGATAAACAACAGAGTGGGAGAAAATACTTTCTATTTATATATAAAATAAAGCAATACTGTCCAGAGCACATTTAAAAAATCAATTAAATCTAAAAGTTTTGAATAAACTTTTATCCAAAGAAAACATACAATAACTAATAAGCATATGAGGACTACTCATTCAAAGCATATAGTCACTAAAAAAAATGCAAACCAAAACCATGTTGAAATGACATACTCACTAGGATGGCTAAAATAAAAAGACAGCAATAACAAGTATCAACAAAGCAAGATGTGGTAAAATTGTAACTTTCACACATTGAAGACTTATATATATATATATATATATATATATATATATATATATATATATATGAATTTGGGGTAATCATTATATATATATATATATATATATATATATATATATATATATATATATATATATATAATGATTACATGGCACATGAATCTTAAAAAAAGTTCAAATACAATAAAACTCTATCTTAATAAAGTGTTAAAAATAGTGTAATGTTCCAATATACTCTTCAATTTCCTTTTATGTGAACACCAACAAGATATTAATCTCACATAAATACAGTGAATACATTGAAGCTAAGAAATTACTGTTAGTTCCAAAATATAGAACTAATTCACATTTCATTAATTTTTCTACTAATTTACTTTTTCTACCTGAATCAGGGTCTAATTTCAGATTCTCCACTGAATGCAGCTGTTTTCTAATCTGTGATAGTCTGCCAGTTATTTTATTATTTCAGAAATTTTAAATAGTGACTGGTCTATTATTTTGTAGAATATCCCAGTTTGTGTGTGTGTGTGTGTGTGTGTGTGTGTGTGTGTGATGTTTTCATGTGGCCAGATTGAATTATTCATTATTGTGAAAGATATAACAGAGGTTATGTATCCATCTCAAGAGAATCTATAATAGAAATATGATTTATCACTTTCATTTTAATTTTTATTACTTGTCTAAGGTGTGTCCGGGGTAATCAAAAGTGTTCTAAAATTAGATAGTGGTGATAACTGAAGAACTTTTTAAATATATTTAAAAATCATTGAGGTGTACACATTACACAGATGAATTTTATGTGATGGGAATTATATCTAATAAAACTGTTTAAACCATTCATGACCAGTTAGGTTAATAGGAGAACATTTTCCAAATTAAATGATAATAGTCCCAATTACCATCTGTTATTCAAACATCATCTAGTGTACTGCTAACAGTTCTAATCACTGTAGTTAAGAAATTGAAGCACTAAAAATACTTACAATGAAGTCAGTCCTGAAGAGGGAAATTAGGATAGTAACTGAATAATAAATTGCAAAAAATATTAAGGGAGAGGTAACTATACATGGGAACTTGCATAAACTTACCCTTCATTTATGTAGAATTTTTTTCTTTTCTTTTTTTTTATTGGTTGTTCAAAACATTACAAAACTCTTGACATATCATATTTCATACATTAGATTCAAGTGGGTTATGAACTCCCATTTTTACCCCAAATACAGATTGCAGAATTACATCGGTTACACATCCACATTTTTACATAATGCCATATTAGTAACTGTTGTATTCTACTACCTTTCCTATCCTCTACTATCCCCCCTCTCCTCCCCTCCCATCTTCTCTCTCTACCCCATCTACTCTAATTCATTTCTCTCCTTGTTTTTTTTCCCATTCCCCTCATAACCTCTTATATGAAATTTTGTATAACAATGAGGGTCTCCTTCCATTTCCATGCAATTTCCCTTTTCTCTACCTTTCCCTCCCACCTCATGTCTCTATTTAATGTTAATCTTTTCCTCATGCTCTTCCTCCCTGCTCTGTTCTTAGTTGCTCTCATTATATCAAAGAAGATATTTGGCATTTGTTTTTTTAGGGATTGGCTAGCTTCACTTAGCATAATCTGTTCTAGTACCATCCATTTCCCTGCAAATTCCATGATTTTGTCATTTTTTAGTGCTGCGTAATACTCCATTGTGTATAAATGCCACATTTTTTTTTAATCCATTCATCTATTGAAGGGCATCTGGGTTGGTTCCACAGTCTAGCTATTGTGAATTGTGCTGCTATGAACATCGATGTAGCAGTATCCCTGTAGTACGCTCTTTTAAGGTCTTCAGGGAATAGTCCGAGAAGGGCAATAGCTGGGTCAAATGATTCTATTAACTGACTTCAGGAGATGAGATTATCTTTGATAGATGTAATCATAAGGCTCTTGTCAGAAGGGAGGAGAGGAAGGATTAAAGTCAGTAGTAGATGTTAGAATGACAGAATCAAGATCAGCAATAGTAGAGATAAGCTAAGTAATCCAGATTACCTTGAAAAACTGAAAAACATAGGGACACAAATTTTCCCATTAGAAGCTTAGAAGGAACCAGCCTTACTGACATTTTAACTTTAACCCAATGAAAACTATTTGGGTCACTAACTACAAGATGATAAGTATGTGTTTTAAGCTACTAGATGTGTAGAAATTTATTGCAGCAGCAATAGAAAACTAATATACCTATAAAGTGTCTTATAATTATATTTAAAAGCAAGGAAGAACTGATCTCTACAACCATAAGAGTGTTATAAAGCAAAGTTTCTTTCCTACTTTTAGGAAAGGTGTTTGTTCTTTATCTTGGAGAGGATATCTTACAATGCCGAGGATGGTGCCTGAAGTTCTATCTAAATTGAAATGTTTCTAAACTTCCTTGCATATATTCTGAAATATCCAGAGGACTTGCCATTTCCTGCCATTAAAAGACTAGACCAATGTAATATTCTAGGTAAATGTCAAGACAAAAAGTTTCCTTTGGATTTTACTGTGACAGAAAGTATAGGATGTAGCATACTCCATTTATATATATATATATATATATACTTCTCTCCATGCCTGGAGAATATAAGCCACTTTTGATAATATTTTCTGATGGAGATTGTAAAGAAAAACATGTTTACTCGATAAACATTTATGTATTGTACTTAACAAATGTGTAGTATTGTAAAACAGTTACCACCTCCTCCACAACAGCTATGATTGGAGCTACCCCTTAATTATTTATGTTGGCTAGTCAGTTGTTTGCCAGTGTACACCATATCTACCTAACTTTTTTCAGAGTCAACACAGTGAATTAAAAATACATATGGGTCAAACAGCCTTGTATATTTTAAGCCTCTTAGATAGTTACTAATCCCTGGCACAGCATTTGGGATCCATTACTGGGGTTGATTTCACATCTTGGCCATGTAATAGGTACAGATTCAGCACTTTCACTTATTCTCTTCTTAACTAATGGTTCTTGCCATTTCAAGTCAAGAATTCATGGGAAGATTTTGCCAAATGATAAGAATGTCCATGGCAAGTATGTTCTTCTAAACAGGAGAAGTAACCCTTATTCCACAAAATCTATTCAAGATGCAATTTGTCACTTGGTCTCCAACTATCAATGCATTCCACAGGAAATCAGGAAGTATTCTGGCTCTTACTCTTTCATCCCATGATATCAGTGTCAGTTCAGATTTCATACCCAATCTTTACCTAAGCCAAGTATTCCTCTTTTCCTTGAATAGAAAATTGAAATATCCACACATACATTGTGCATGTACATGCATATACATGCACATGCATATTGTATATATTTGCAGTGGAATTTCAGAGTATTTGGCATTGAAGAATTGATCTAGCCCTTATATTACGGAATCTGGAAGGAAGAATTGGAACAGGTATGAAAATTTTATGAGATAGCATGACTTTTTATGGTACCCAACCTTTTGTTTATCACATATAAATAATTTTTCTGAGGTCACACAAATATTAATTATCAGGGCCAAGATTTTTAGTCTGGCAGTCTACATTTAAAGCTTGTGACCAAAATAACTACTATACTGTTTTCCAATATAAAAAATAACAAATAAATAAAACAAGGAAAATGTGCCATATTTCACCAGGTTACTTGGAAATTGCAGTATCATGAATATAGTAACATAATTATGTAGCCATTAAAAATTATAATATAGTTATAACGTTGATGGTCTATTAAGACATACAAGAATATACTTAAGAGAGTGAAATCAGAAGTTAAAGAATACTATAAGCCAATATTTATAAATATGCACAAATACCTGTTCATGTGAATCTGATTGGAATCCAGTATAACTGATTCTAACAATTGTTAGTTATTTTATTAAGTTTATCTCTAAAAGGGAAATTAAAAAGACTGAGCATATTTGTAGATCATTGGAAAAAGAAAACATGTTTTAGGTGGGGAAATTAAAGTTTTAAGGAAAAGAAAAAGAATGAACCAGTATGAAGGGATTTCACAAAGAGTAATCCAATATTGTTTAGGGAATAGTGACAGGGAAAAAAAAGTTTGAGATGTCTGTGCAATTTATTTTCCTACTTATTTATTGAGTCATTTTTTTGTTAGGGTTTTTTTTTTTTTTTTTTTGAGTTCTTTATATATCCTCTGTTGGAAAAGTAACTAGTGTAGATTTTTTTTTTTTGCCATTTTTCAGGCCCTTGCTTCACTTTATTGTTTTCTTTGCTGTATAGAAGCTTTTTAAATTGATGAAGTCCCATTTGTTGACTTTTTGATATTCTTTCTTTTTTAAAATATATATTTTCTAGCTGTGGTTGGACACAATACCTTTACTTCACTCATTATTCATCTTCATGTGGTGCTGAGGATCAAACCCAGGGCCCCGCACACTCTAGGCACACGCTCCACTACTGAGCCACAACCCCAGCCCCTTGATATTATTTCTTGAGATATTGGAGTCCTCTTCAGGAAGTCATTGTCTGTGCCCATGTCTTGAGGAGTTTCCCCTATGTTTTCATCTAGCAATCTCAAAATTTTTGGTATTACATTTACCAAAATAAATTTTTTGATTTATTCTTATTGAATGTTATTCAGGATAAGAGGTAGAAATACACTTTCAATCTTCTTCATGTGAATATCCAGATTTCCCAGCACCATTTGTGTGGCACCTATGTCAAGAATTAGATGGCTGTATCTGTATGAGTCCATCACTGTGTCCTCTATCCTATTCCACTGATATACGTTTCTGTTTATGGTCCAGTAGCAAGCTATTTTTTTATAACGGCTGTGTAATATATTTTAAAATTGTGTATCGTGATGCCTTCAGCTTTGCTCAATTTGCTCTGGATTGATTGGACTATGAGGGACATTCTTGTTTCCATATGGATGGCCAATAATTATATAAACAAATGTTCAACACCTTTAGCCATCAGAGAAATGGAGATCAAAATGAGACTCCAGATAGTTAGTCTGGATGGTAGTTGGAATAGTTATCATTAAAAAGTCAAAAACAAAAAGTCAAAATGCTGGTAAATATGTGAGGGAAAAGGAACATTTATATACTGTCATAGAGAACATAAATCAGTAGATCCACTATGGAAATCAATATGAAATTTCCTCAGAAACCTAAATAGAACTGCCATATGATCCAGGCATACCACTATTCAGTGTATACTGGAAGAATTAAAGTCAGCATACTATAGAGATAACTGCATACTCGTATTTATAATGGCAAAATTCATGAAATCAGCCTATGTGCCTTCAATGGATGAATAGACAAATAATTTGTGGAATATATACATGATGGGTCATTATTTAGTCATAAAGAAGAATGAAATTATGCCATTTTCAAGACTATGGTTGGAGCAGAATATCACAATGCTAATCAAAATGAGCTAGAAATGAAACAACATGTATCACACACCCTCATATGTGGATTTGAGGAAAATAAATAAATAAAGATGACATAAAAGTAGCACAGAGACTAAGACAAGGCGAAGTGGATCAGAATAAGGAGAGGAGTAGAAATAAAGCAAGATGCTAAAGAGATTGTTCTAATGAAAATCTGATATGCACATGTACAAATATTCTACAATGAAATCCATTATTTCATACAAATAATGTATACTACTAATAAAATCAATTTAAGTTTATACATGGTTAATACAATCATCTTTTTAAAAACATCTTTGATTGCATTTGGTTGAATCTTTGGGTACCAAACCAAAGAATATTGTGTGGGCTGACTGTATTGTCCTCATGTTATGTCCATATCCATCCTCAAAATAATCCCATTAAAGTAGCCCATATCTGAGACCCAGAAAGAGTAAATGATTTAGGCGATGGATTTCTTAAGGCCATATTTTACTTCACTGTATTATATTACAGTATGCTGCTTCTTCTACCCCTCAGAGACAGAGAGAAAAAAATAATAGTAAGCACTTATGCTTAAGTGCTTCAGCAGTGCAATTCTTCACCCTCAAAATCCAAACCTGTTGTTTATATCTGCATCTTAATTAATCATTGACAAAAAATTGTTCAGTCTCTTTTCAGTATTTCAATTTTTTGAAAGGCAATCAGTAAAATTATGTTAAATACCCACCAGATATCACACCAAAAGATATTAATAATTAAAATATATTTACACTGTTATTAATTACAAATGTGCATTTTAAATGTGCTAAAAACAGTTTTAAATAAAGTACTTTAGATGAGTGATTTAAATATGAACATGATTGGAAAGATCAAATACATAGTATCACAGGAAGAGTTCTAAAATTACACACTTTGGAAATCGATGCTGGATCTCACTTTGCTTCCTAGACTTAAAAACAGCAGTTTCTGTCTTTAGATTGCTGTAATTAGCACTAGCCTCAGATGCTCATTTACACCTTTGGCAGTCAAGGATGGGAAATCTGACTTTCACTGATGGTGTGTTATTCACACCAGCTTGGAGCTTTTTCTTTCTTCTGATTTTTGTTGATAACATTCACAGCAACCTTTTCTTTAAAAATCAAAGTACATTTCTCTTAAGTTAAATGCATTAACTCAAAAAAATCTCAGTAATGCATAAATAATTCATAATGCATTTTAATTGGTTGCCTTTTGTTTCCTTGCTTTTTGTTAATCTCACATGGACAAATATAAAGAATGAAAATAAAACAAACCAAAATATGGCTGAAAAATAGCTTTCTTGTAATTATATAATCTAAGAATTTCCCACAAATTAAGATTATGAAAAAAGCACTAAATCCCTTAGCAAAAAAAAAAAAATCCTCATTATAATTTGAGTTTAAATAGAGAGCTTAAAATTACTTATATCAATATAATATACCTTCATTATTGGCATATATTTTCCACTAAGGTCTAAGCTACGGGGTATTCATGCTCCGAAAATTTAGGGTAAAATGGAATTTGATTACAGAGCCAAATCTTAAAAACAACTTTCATTGAGGAATTGTGTGCCTATCAGTATGTAAAAATGATTTTTTACTATATGGGCAATTGTATAATTAGTATATATTCCTGTTTCCTTCATAACTACTATGACTATAACCATCTTTTAATTCCAAATATTAGCTTTTCTTTTTAATATTATTATGAAAACCTTGTGAAAATGGTCTTATCCATCTGATTTGTGAAAAAAATGCTGTTAATAGTCACAGTTATTGTTCTTCTATTAGCCTGTATTCTGTAATTAATTTAGATAACGATTCTGAAAAATAAAAAAAAAGATTCTTATTTAGAATAGCAGCAGAGGCTCAAGAAAATATGGGATTTAATACAAGAAGAAAGAGTGTAACTGTCACCCTTACTAGATAGCTTACAGCAGGCTTCTTTTCCACGTGTAGGAAACAGATGAAGTTTCTTGCAATGGAACAAAGGCTCTCAAACCTGAGATAGAAGAAAAATGCAATGATGATTTCCAATATCTACACATCTTCAAGGTGACTCATTTGCCCCAAAGATAGTTAAACTGATAAACCCTTTTCTTTCCTTTGTGATAATTGAATCTCCTGGTGAAGACAAAAAGAAACTAGAACACTGCTTGCTGTTGTGATTCTAATTCCAGCCATATTTCTATTTTCCAACTGAATTAATTGAAGAAAGCATTCAGGGTTAATTTATGATGTTTTTTTTTAATTGTATTCTTTTTTATTTCCTCAAACATAAAGTTCCTTTGACATTATTAAAATAAATTTGTGGTGTATTATCTTTTGTTATGAATAAAATTGGGTATCAAAATGGATATTTAGTTTTTTGGAAATCAGAAAATGGCTGAAAATGAGCTAATGCTCCTAAAAATGAAGTAGTCCTGGCAAGTCACCATAAAGAGGGTTATATCTTGGCTGAAAACAGTTGAAGAATAATTAAATAGGTGAACATTCAACTTGAGTAAAACAGTCAAAAATATCATAGAGTGACAAATCCATCGCAGTGGACTAAAGCACATGGAGGGGAATAAGAAGCTCTGACAGTTTGATTATATTTATGAAAGATCCATCAACAAGAGTAGAGAAAGAACAAAGGAAAGCATAGTGGACATTAATAGGGTTTTTCATCAACAGATATATGAAAATTATATTAAAATATGGGGGCACCTAACAGAATAAAAGACTAACATCCATTTCTAAGAAAAATATAAGGAAACTCTGTTGTTTTGAGTTCTGGTCTTAGTTTTAGCATCTATCATTTTTTGTTTTGTTTTGTTTGCTTGAAATTTAGTTATGCTTTGAGGAAAAAAATTTGTAGCACAAAAATGTAAAGAAAATTCAATTGTTATTCAAACCATTTCTTCTCCAACAAGTGCACAGTATTTCATAATTAAAAGATCTTTGGAGAAAATAAAACTCTCCTAAAGTGAGCACCCATTCCTAATATTCCTCAAGTGTATGAAGACAAAAATGTGCTACCACTCTAAGTTCAAATCCTTTTATCTTAGATCTGTGATGACCAACAATCTCCACTACCAAATATGGCTATCCAAATTTAATTGTTATTAATTTAAAGTAAAAAACTTAAAAATTAAATCCCTCACTTATACTAATTATATTAGTTAAGGCCTCTTTCACTGGCAAAGAAGCTTTACCAGAATTTAGAGACTCCATGTTCTTAGTTTCATTTGAGTTTCCCCATGCAGCATCATCCCAATCTACATGATCACATTCTTTCTCAGTCAAAGCCCTCACTTTAACAGTAGACTCTGTGGCAAGACTGAGCATCCAAATTTCAATTCATCCAATTACAGGATGGGATTCTGCATTAGTTTCTCAGCAATCTCAGCATTAGGACTCTAGGAGATAGGTATTTCCCTCAGGGCACACAGAAAAGTATTTGAGTCATTTATGCAGTTCTTCAGCTGGGAATAAAGATTCCTGAGCTTACCCTTTTCTGTCATGAACAGTGGAATTAGGATCAACCAGCTAACTTCATTATTTTTGTTAGTTTTCCAAAAAAAAATTGGCAGCATAATATATCCAGTCACTCTGCTTCATGCATTATGTAAGTGATTGACATGAGTGACCAATAGAGATATTTTGTATATTTCCAATTTTATATCGCTCTATGGACAAGAAACCTTCCCTTTACTACTAGAAGTAAGCCATTAGCATTTTAAGTCTAATAAAATTAAAAAGCCAATTCAAAAAACTCCAAAAAAACTAAGAAAATTCTTTCTTATAATTCTATTCCTTTAGAAATTGTTTCAGAATCAAAATCTATTCATCAAATTCTTCAACAAAACCATTAAGTTGTGTGATAAAGTATGCAAAATAATTATTATTAGGAATAAAACCACATAATTATGGGTACTGAGAAGTTTTGTTTTTAATCTGCTTTCTACAGTCTAATGATCCAAAAAAGCCAATGAGATGCTGTTTTAGGTTCCCTCCAGAGACCTATGTGAGAATCAGAAATGCTAATCAAGTAAAACCCAGTTCTAGGCTAGAAGACATATGTGTTCAGCTTAATAGTCAGGAAGTCAGAGCCTTCTTTTTGTTCTATTTGAATTCTCAATGGATTAGATGAAGTTCATTTACATTGGATAGGTTAAAGGATTTACTCAGTATAAAAATTCAAATCCTCACTCTTTCTGAAACATATTTATTGATACACCGAGAAGTAACATTTATTCAAATGTCTGAGTACCTGGTGACTCAGTTAACATAAAAATATCCCTCATACTACCCAATTCTTAAGTGTTCCATTGCCACAGGGGGCTACCACTGGACAACATAGATATAGAACATTTTTGACATCTCCCAAAATTCTAATGGCAGAGCTAGTCTAGATTAATTATGTTTCTAGATACCATGTTTATGTATATTGGAA
Source organism: Marmota flaviventris (assembly GCF_047511675.1). Lineage (NCBI taxonomy): Eukaryota > Metazoa > Chordata > Mammalia > Rodentia > Sciuridae > Marmota > Marmota flaviventris. Next base: position 48,792,528 of record NC_092504.1, on the reverse strand, counting down.
CAATAGATGCCCTATTATTCCATTTTCCAGTTTTTTCCTTATTTTGCATAATTAATAAAAATAAAAAATATTATATTACCACTTTACTTTGTAAGTCAAGTCAATAACCCCTAGTACAAGATTCCAGAAAGTACTACAAAGTCACCACACACCTGAAGAATTTATGTTCTTAATCTAAGTTATTTTATGTTGTTAGGGCAGTGGTTGAGAAAATACATTAAAAATAAGATGTCAAGACTACAGTAGCATATTACATTGGACTTGTAGGTAAGATATTTAAAAGTAGCATGAATGCTACAATAATTTGTGAGTTAGTATTCTATTCAAAATAATTTTTTTTAAAAAAATATGAGTTAATCTAACCAAGGAGGTAAAAGAGTTCTACCATAAAAATTATAAAACACTGAATAAAGAAATTGAAGTACACCATAGAAAAAACAATTCTTAAAATCATTCAGAAGAATGGGAGATCTAAATAGCCAAAGCAATATTGAACAAGGATACAGGAGGCATCACAATAACTGATCTGATATTTAACTACTGAGCTCTAGTAACAAAAACAATATGGTGTTGGCATTAATATAGTCACAAAGACAAATTGAACAGAATAGAATACAGAGATAAACCCACATATATAGCCATCTGATACTTGACAAAGATGCCAAAAATATAGAGAAAAGACAGCCTTTTTAACAAATGGTGTGGGGAAAATTGGATAGCAATAGACTAGAAAATTGTAAAGCCCGTCTCTCACCCTGCACAAAAATCAAAGCAAAATGTATCAAAGATTTAGAAATTAGACGAAAAAACCTTGTAACTGCTGGAAGAAAATATAGGGTGAACACATACATATTGCTGCTGGCACCTAATTCCTTAACAAGAACCCCAAAATGCAAATAGTAAAACCAAGAATTAATAAGAGGTATGTCATTAAATTAAAAACTTCTGCATAGCAAAGGAAACAATTAAGAGCATGAAGCGAGAGCCTACAGAATGGGGGAAAGTCTTTGCCAGCGATTCCTCTAATAGGGGATTAATATTCAGAATGCAAAAGAATTCAAAACACTTAATACCCAAAACACAAATAACCAAATCAATAGATAGGCAAAATTAATTAATTAATTAATTAAAAAAAAAAAAACCTAAACAAACTTTTCAAAAGAAGAAACACAAATATATAAAATGTTCAATATCTCTAGAAATCAGAGAAATGCAAATCAAAAGTACCCTAAGATTTTACCTCACTCTACTCTGAATTGCAATGATCAAGAATACAAAAAATAATAAATGCTGGCTAAGATGTTGGGGAAAAGGTACACTTGTACATTGTTGTTGGAAATGCAGACTAGTACAACCACTCTGGAAAGCATTATGGAGATTCCTCAAAAGACTTGGAATGGAACCACCATATAACCCAGAAATCCCATCCTTCACATGTTTTTTAAAGAACTAAAATCAGTATTCTCACTCATATCCTGCATGGGTGAGGGAAAGGTTCCTGTCAGAGGGATGGGCTGGCTGCGAAATAAAAGATGATAGTACGACAAAATAAACACAAAAGACCAGAAATATATTTTAAAGAGCAATGGCAATGACCTTTCAAGCTGACCAGAGAGTTATGTGTTCTATCAAAGGAAGTAGCCTGCACTTGCTTTATTTATAGTGGTACTTATCAAACGGATCTGTAGGAACTTCTTCGCAAAAAAACAGGATGGGGGAGAGGGTAAGCAGGTGTTTGCCTCTTAGTGGGTTACTCCCATCTCTGGGGCTAAGCCTGAACTTCAGCAATGATCTAGGACAGGGCATTCTCTAACCAGTGGATTCTGATTGAGGGTTCCCAAAATCAGGCTTCCCTGACTATGGTGGTTCAAGCTCATTCAGTTCTCACAGGGCTCATGATGGCTTCCCACACAGCATAATAGCCACCTCAATGTTTATAGCAGCACAATTCACAGTAGCTAAATTATGAAATCAAACCAGGTGCCCATCGATAGATGATTAATAATTTGAGGTAAGTAAGAAGTTCTTCTTTGCCATAAGTAAGAATGAAATTATGGCATTTGCTGGTAGGTGATTGGAAATGGAGAACATCCTTCTAAGTGAAATAAGCCAGACTCAGAAACTCAAAGGTCTGATGCTTTTTTCTCATATGTGGAAAATAAAGTACTACAGTAAAATAAAGGAAAGGAAGAGAGAAAGATATCATAAAGATAGAGGGAAGATTAAAAATGTAGAAGAAGGAAATGGAGGGGCAGAGTGGAGAGATGGGAAAGGGGAGGCAACATAGGATGAATTCCTTAAAAATCATGTTGTTTACATATATAAATATACCACAGGGAATTTCCAGATTATGTGTAAGTAAAAAGAGTCCATCAAATACATAAATGAATGAACCAATGGAAGTCTAGCAGAGTAAAGGTAGGAGAAACCTGCAGGAGAGGTAGTATGAGATGGAAAATGGTGAGGAAAAAGGAGAAGGTTATAAACTAAAATTCCATGCATGTACCATTTTGTCAAGATAAACCCAACAATATATCTAAATATAAGTTCTAATAAAATAATATTTAAAAAAACAAAGTAATGTTTATTTAACTCCTACCAGTTCCCAGATGTGTTTCTCGATATAGAATTATTATATCATTTTTAAGATGAGAAAACTCACACACAAAAAGTTACACATGTGCTGATTTTGCACATTATTTCAAATTTGCATATTTTTGCAAATGGCATTTCTAATTCATAGGATAAGACACAAATTCTTATGCTTCTGTGGACTGTGGACTAGTTATTAGAATCTGAAGTTATCCCTAGTGGTCAGCCGTTTTATCAGTTACCCAAACAAAATAAGGAGTCTTATTTTCATGGCATGAAACTGACAAAAAAAAAAAAAAAGATTAAAGTTCATAAAGATCTGGACATAATAAAGCAACATGTTCAACATAAAAAGAATAAATGAAAGACAATTTTAATATGTTGGTACTGAATTTTAGACATAAAATATCTTTTTTAAAATGAAGCAAAATTATAATGTATTAGTGTATATTAACCTAAGATTAACCAAAAATATAAATTCAGCACTTAAAAATCTATAAGAATTTAAGATTAGTCTTCATACTAAGAACTTTTATAAATTCCACTGGCCCAGGCCTATTAATTTCTTTAATGTATGAAGAAGGAATATCACTATGGTATGGCCAAATTTAAGTCACTATATCCACTGAAGCATACTATTGACATCATTGAAAATTCCCCTAAAGGGTAAATGAGACAGACAGAGAAATACAAGGAAATCAATTTACTTGAAGGCAATGACATAAGCAATTTTTAAGGCTAACTTGTGCTCCCCAAACAGGCTTAAATAATTATAGCATACATACATGTGAGATGGCAAAACCAAGTATCTCCTCAAATACTTTATTATGAGTAGAAAAGAGAATCAAAATGTAGTATCCCTCTTTTCCTACAATTATGGCAACTTGAAGTCATTTCAGCAATTATGTTCCAGTTTAAACAATTTCCTTTTCTCCAATGCCCACTCTACATCCCAGGGTATCTGAAGACTTGATTTAATCACGTGGAGAAAGTGCATTGAAACAACTCATACTCATTAAGGACAAAATTCAGGAAACTTCTGCACTCAACATTGAAATGGGCAATATTGACTATGATACTCTTAATATTTCTTTTCCTGAGGTGTTAGCCACCAGACAACTATTTCATCAAAATCCTAAATTTTTCTAACTATTTGATAAGAAACAAGTTTTAGCATATAAAGGTACCATCAATAAAGCATCTTTAGATTCCTGCCATTAAGTAAAATCATTGTCCCTGTTTTTGTATATTGCACTTGTTTGTTTCATATTCTGGTAACTTAAGAATTTCTCAATAACTTTACGATCTGAACCTGTTATACACATAGATCTGTGCTCACTCTTCATCAGAGATTGATAAGAGTTTGATACCTACAACATAGACAAAGATGTTTACCTTAATACTACCTTCATGTTTTATTTCTTTCATTTATTTTCTTAAGACTATTCATATCCATATTAATTTAAAACAAGTATATTACAATAAAAAGAAGCCTATCCATGATATCTCTTAATTTTATTTCTTATTTCTCTTTTTGTTCAGGCTTATTTAAATTGTATCATGATTCAAACTGGCAGATTTTAAGATTTATATTGAACTAAAATATATTGAAATACAATGCTATTTGTTTTATGAATAAATTTTCATTAAGTCTATTTTAGAAAGAAAGAGCGAATATAGTACTTATGTTGTATAGCTTATCCATTATATCCATGAGTACTTATCCATTATATAGCTATTATGTGCCACAAACTATTGAAGCTAGATTTAAAGACAGGTAGTATAGGTACATAAACTGGGTCTGATAGAGAAAATGGAGTCTGATTCCAGCCTGGAAAATTTGAACCAACCCATGGGAGATTGGAATGTTCATGTCTCCAAAGCCCTTTGATACTCCTCCTCCCCAAAAGGTTGTTAATTAAGCAACTCCTGAGCAGATAGGGAGCTGCTGATCAACACCTTCTGAGCTGCTGCTCCCTTCCTGCCTAGCACTCCACCTTGGCCCTTTACATCTTCCCACCACAATATTGGGATAAGATAAGTGTGTGTGTGTGTGTATTTGTGTGCGTTTCTGAGCTTATCATCTTTGCCTACTGGTGCTAAAGAAAAACATGCCTTCTCTCTCTCTCTCTCTCTCTCTCTCTCTCTCTCTCTCTCTCTCCCTCTGTCTACCTCTCTGATTGTATTTGTTTGAAAAGCCTGGAACTCTAGGGTAAAAGAAGGGGAAAATTCCAGCCCACCTGCTCACTCCAGACCATTCCATAGACATCTCCCAGTCACTATGCAGGATGAGGGGAAATGAACAAGATAAGGGAGAAGAATGCCGGAGAACAAGGGAAACTTTAGACATATAAAAGGGACAAGACTTCCTCATTTCACGGATTTGACTTTAGATCCCCTTTATGCACCCGGAGAAGTCTTGTTTTACTGTCCTTTAATAAAACTTCTTACTTTCTATTCTACACTTTCCTCCGTGGGCTTCTCTGATGTTATACTTCAACATTTGAGAAAGCATGACTCCTCCAGGTAACCAGTAATCAGCAGTGTCACTATGTCAGTTGACAAGTAACATTGACCATTTGATGTTTAAAAACAGAATGTGTACAATTTGCTATTCTCATTACTTAACCATATAGGCTATCTACTTTGACCAATACAACACAACTCCTGGAAAATGAAGAAAATTTTTGAAATCGTTATTTTTTTTTAACTACAAAAAGTTTGATATGTAATTTGCCTCCTAGTTCAGAAGGCTATATGAATAGAAATACAGAATTGCTATTTTATCTTTTTAAAATGATTAGAGAGATAATATTGCTAATTATAATTAAATTAAAAGTTAAGAAGTAAATAAGTACAAAGGCAAGAGTATATTTTCAAAGTTGAAAGTAAGAAGATTAGGTTTGGTGATAGCCTTTGATGATCAACTTACAAAAACAAATAGAACAGCTGGAAAGAACAATCACTCCTTATTTCTATGATTACATTATAACTTCCTTGAAGGTAGAGCCTTTGATTCCCCCACCCCATTTTTATTATGTTCTAAACCATTGTTTTAATTTTGTCATATGCTTCCTGAAATTTCTGTAATACAATTGAACTGCAGATGAAAAAATTTTGCAAAAATTCACAATAAGTTAATAAAAACAAAATTAAAAACTAAAGACAGAAACTGCTTTAGGGCAAAGTAAACATCCAATTTAGAGGAAGTCAGGATGTGTTAAAGGATAAATGAGAAACAGAACAATCAAAGAACATACTGGAAACCAATTAAAACTGCAGACAAAAAAAAAACAATGCCAGCTTATTGATAAAAATCTTAAATTACCAATATAAAAAATTAATTTAGAAATAAATAGGTTGAATTGAAACTATGATTCATTAGTTTTGGAACTATTTTATACAATATCAATTTCATTCATTTTTTAAATGAATATTTAATTTAATTTTTTATCATTAGATTACTACTGATTGTAAACCTTAAGTTCATTACTGAAAATTTCATATCAAAATACTCAAATCAAACAAAGTTTATGTATATAAAAAAATTGTTGAGCTTGCTTGATATTTTAAACTTTTTAAATGAAAATGTGTTTATAATATACATTTTAATATCATATTTATACAGTTTAAATTTTTATGTTACTATTTCATATACAGCTGATCCCACTAGCTCCAGTGGTGGGCATGTAATGCAGATTTAGCCCATAAAGATTTTACAGCTTCCAACCACAGTGATTGGATGAGATAAGTGTGTGTGTGTATGTGTATGTGTGTGTATATGTGTGTGTGTGTGTTATCATATTTGCCTACTGGCGCTAAAGAAAAACATGTGTACTCTCTCTCTCTCTCTGATTTTATTAGTTTGAAAATCCTGGAATTTGAGGGGAAAAGAAAGGGAAAGTCTTTTTGTCTACATAAAGTATACTAAGAATAAAATGTAGCAGAAGTGAACAGAACTAATCCAGGAGAGAAGAGAGAGGGGGAGAGTAAGGATAATATGTTCTGGGCCCCTGAACTGAAGATATGCTCTAAACTTAAAATAATTCCACCCACTAGAATCCACAATTAACTCTTTTTCTTTTAATTTTTCATTTTTTTTTCATAATTTCTGACAGTTATTCAAAGTATTCCAAACTTGTAAAGTACTCTGTTGGCTGACAGATGCAAATTGCTGAACTATAATTTTAGCATGAATACAATTCTAAATCATTTTTTAGAAAAAAAATCTGGTGTTTTTATTTTTATTTTGAATATTTTTACTCATAAGTTGTCCTTCCCTGGACTATGGGAACACAGGTGTGATATATCATCCTACAGAGTTTTAACAAAATCTTACTAATAAGACCTAAAGAAATCAAAGGATATATTTTTGGGGGGAAGAATCATTAAATATTGATACGTTCTTAAAGAACATATCAATTATTTTCAATTTCAAAATCAGTGTCCTAGCTTTGTACATCCAATCAACTGTGGGTTCTTTGAGGGCCATGGCAGAGAATTACTATTGTATCTCAAGTCATTAGTATTTTATTTATGTAATATGTGTGACCTTCCTGAGTATAAATAGCAGAAAGATCACATTCCATTCTATCATGGTGTTCCAAGTGGAGTTTGGCCATATTTTTAATATTAATAACCTAGTCAGATCGCTTCTTCAGAAAACACTAGGAAACCCTACCTGAAGAGAACTCTTAAGCCAAAATATCTAAATGAATACAAAAATATTGATTTATTGAACATATATTTCAATTTGAAAAGAAAAACCTAATACATTTAGCTTTATAATAAAACAAATAATTGAAAGAAGAAAATTGGAACAACTATAAATCCACTTAGCCTATATGATAATACATTAAGATACATGAGATATATCCCAACTCACAGATGGCCTTTTTTGATGTTGTTGTTAAATCAACTTTGATTCCTTAATATGAAATGACACAGTTGTAGTATGCCAAAATATATGGATCAAATGTGTTGGTTTTTTTTCCTCTGATACTCTCCAATGCATGTTTAATATAAGAGAAACTTTGTTGAATTCTGTTATAATACACAGTCAGATATCATTTTGATAAAATTTTCATTTTTAAAAGAATAATTCAGAAATCAAATCATTTTGATTGACAGGTTTAAAGAAAAGACTTAAAACTACTGCTAAACTTACAGTTAAATTTCACAGGCACAAGTAATTCCTTTAAAGAAATTAAATATTCTCTCTCATGTATTGTCCCTCTTGAGATATAAATTATGGTTTTATTAATATACACTCATGACTATCTTGTTTCATTATAAAGAGTTTCAATGGATAGGCTACCTCTAATAGATACTAAGCAGAAAGAAAGAGTAATTTCTACGCAGTGAAATTTTCAATACTTCCCAAAACAGTTATACAAACATCACATGTTTAATTTTTGTAACATCTATATGTTGTCAGTTGGAAAAAAAGGAACACATCAGATCTTACTGTGATTTATAATAGTTAAAGGTGACAATCAACTAATATAAGAAAGGAAGGAAATCATAATTTTTTGAAAGCACTAGTATCATCAATGGGAATGAAATAAGATTCCTCCAGAATCTTGATATTCATCAATGCCAACAATACCAGTCTAAATCACTCTGTATTTGTTTTATTCTAAGTTAAGATGATACTTTTCTTCTTAAAAGCTATACTTTTTGTTTGCTTAATTGTCTTTTGCTAATCACATGCAATACATTTCAAATTATCAGTTTCAGAAAGTCTTTGCTTTGATTCTGAAAATGCTCAAATTTAACTTAGTGACATCTTTATCACTTTATCCAGAAATATCCCCCAAACAGCTTATCATTCTAATTTCTAAAATAACAATTACTCTTAAATATGATGTGAAACTATTTTTGTCTGATTTATTTTCAGATACATTATCATCCCCATGACACTTTAATGCTGGGCAGATTTGCATTAGCCTATGTTTGACTTACATTTTATTGGGATTACAGAAGAGGAAAAACGCTGCTAAATATTATTAGCACATGTTTCTTCCTGTTTCATACTATAAGATGTCCTTAACATCAACTCACTACAGTTCAGATGTATTACAGTTTAATTATTTTGTGCAAATTATTATGTAAAATACCCAGGAATATAATAATGCTTCAAAAATACTTTAAAAATTTTAAAATGAACAGAAGTAATATTTTCCAGTTTATATTCCTGGTGATTCTAATTTACTTAATGAAGAATTAAGATTATACTGTTTTGTTTTGTGTGTATGAATTATATATTGCAGTACTGGGCTGAAATCATCACATATATAATAGAATTTATAGTGACCAAGTCTCACAACTTAAAAATGAAAAAAAGCATGTCCAGCAATTCCAATTCTGGGTATATATTCAAAAGAATTAGAGCAGAATCTCAGACATGTCACATACTCATGTTTATTGTAGTACTATTTAATGTTTTCAATAGCCAATGGGTGGAAGGGCCCTATTATGGTTTAGATGTAAGATGTCCCCCAAAAACTCATGTGTGAGGTAAGGCAAGAAAGTTTAGACGTGAAATGACCGAGTTATGAGAGCCTTAACCTAATTGGTAGGGATTAACTGAGTGGTAACTATAGGCAGATAGGGTGTGGCTGGAAGAGGTAGGTCACTGGAGGCATGACTTTGGGTATATATTTTGTCCCTGATGAATGGAGCTCTTTCTCTATTTTTGTGTTGCCCTGTCCTGTAGGGGCTCTCCTCTGCCACACTCTTCCACCTAACATCCTGCCTCACCTTGGGCCCAAAGAATGGAGCTGGCTGTCTGTGGATTAAGATCTCTTAAACTGAGCCCCCAAATAAACTTTTCCTCCTGTAAGTGTTCTTGTCTGGTGTTTTGGTAGCAGAGGAGAAAAAGCTGGCTAAAATAGAACCCAATATCCATCACTGGATAAATGGACAAGGGAAATGTAATGCATACACAAAATACAATGTTATTTAGGTTTAAAATGGAAATAAATTGCCACAGTATACAATATAGATGAATCTAATGACACTTTAAGTGAAATAAGACAACCACAAAATAACAAATACTGTATAATCCTACATATATGAGGTATCCAGAATAATCAAATTTATAGATACAAATAATTAAATTGTGATTGGTAAAATAAGGAGTTGTTGCTTAATGGGTATAGAATTCCAGTTTTTCCAGAGGAAAATGTTCTGGAGATTGGCCACACAATAATAATAAAGAATTACTACTGAACTCTGCATTTGGAAATGGTTAAGATAGTAAATATTATGTTATATGGCTACCACACTATTTTAAAAGTTAAAAAATAGTGAGAATCTTTGTTAGTTTATATGTTAGAAGTCCTAATGATGCAACTTAAGTTCACAACAATTCAAATGTGTTTCAATTCTTTTCTTTTATCTCTTTATCAGAATTCTGCAATGTCAACTTCTCAGAAATAATTATTATTAAAATTTAAACTAGCTTTAATTCCCTTCAGTCCTATTTATTTTCTTCAGTATATGTTAAGCTTCCTGAAACATTCCCTGCGGTAATGTTCTAAGATTTTTATAGTGAGTAATTTAAAATAGTATTAAAAATAGAATATTGGAAACATGTTATTGTGATAAGGAATAATAATAAAACACAGCAGAAGTGGTTTGAATGACATGTACATTTGAACTTTAAAAATGTTGTTTTAAACTTGATTTCATGCATGTTTCACCACAAATTAAATCAAGAGTGTACTTTTATGGGATCTGCGAATTGCTTAATAGCTAACTTTAGGAAGTTAATGTAATGAGTTGAGAGTATAATCTTTAAAAAGCTAGAGGCTAAGTTACTGAAAACAGACATCTGTATAGCTGTCCCAATTATGAATGTGTCTAAAAATACGCCAAATGAGAAGTAACATGAGTAACTGTTTAGTACTTAAACTTGTTTCAAACTTTTCCATATTAATAGCTATGATTAAATAGGTCATGTAGCATTCATTTACTTGTCAATTAAATACATTTTACTTAGTAATGATTTAACTTTCATCATAATTGAATAGTATTATGTGATGCTTTCCATTGCACAGGAGAACCAAAAACATATGACTAATATAACATAAACAAAATAAATAAGAAAATTACGAATGATATTTAACACACTCAAAAACTACTTTGAATTCTTTTGTAAGGTGAGTTTAGAAAATTTTCTTTTGAAATTCCCATCTTCTTTTAGAAAGACAAGTGCAAATAATTGAGAAAATAAGTGCCTTTAATATTCTAACAATGGTAATTATGTTTTCCACAATAACTGTACATACTAAAATATACCCTTTATGTAAGAGCAAATCATGGAATGATGATAAAGGGAGGCTACAACTAATCACAAGCTTTATTCAATTATGCCATAACTGGAATAATACATTTGGATTTTAAAGGAGTTTGAGCAAATCTTCAGAGAAAAAAAGAAATGCCTATATATACTTCATATCTATAGCAAAAATAAAATTAATACATAAGAGTTCTACCATAATTAAAGAGAATACATAGTTTAGTAAGCCAAAATATTACAATTGACTAGTCAAAAAGTCATAAAAATACAAATACTTTGGTTATTTTTTCTTCATCAGCTAAAAAGGGAAGGTGATAAACATTTCTGCATCCTAAAAATTTTACACTCAGATTGATATCTGATTTAAAAACTTAACCCTATATCATCAATTAATATTCCAAATTATTTTGAATCTATGAAGCATGACCAATTTCTAAACTTCCTTATATTTAATTACTTTAAGAAAATAAAGCAAACAAAAAAATCAAATAAAAATAGTTTTCTTGAAAGAAAATCTATTAAAACATTGAAATCAAAATATATTGAATCTAAGTGAGGGCCACTGAATTCTGACTCCTAAGACTATTTCAAAAGTATCTATCCTGAGCTCAATAAATAAGTGAAAACACAGCAACTTTCTGAACACTCTGAAATCACCAATCTTGAAGCTGCAGTTGCAAGATTGATTATTTCTTTAATTGTATAAATTTGCAAAAGGACTGAAGTATAAAAAAATCGATTAAGTAGAGAAAGTTAAAAAAAGAAAAGAAAATTTAGCTCTCTGTATGTGAGAGCTTTGGAAACCAAAATGGCAACCTATTAGCCTAAGAAAACAACAACAATAACAACAAAAATGGCTCTAGGGAAAAGTAGAGATGGAAAATTAATAGTTAATTTTGCAAGCTTTCTGTAGCTATAAAGTGAGGAATAGCCTACTCAGTTTTTAAAGTAGGAAATGTTGTGTACATATGATACATGAACCATACTTTGAGAAATATAAAAATATGTAATTTTAACATTATTTCTTGTAAACTTAAAAAAAAATAATTTAACAATATCCTGAGTCTTTATTGTTGTTGTTTGTCTCTTTCAATATGGAAACACCATCTTATCATGAAAAGACAAATACCATTTATATTCCTAATAAATTGAATAGCATCTCTAATATTTACTTTTAGTTAAATTTGTAAATTTCAGTTCTTTGGCACATTGTCATCTAGCTTTTCTTCCTTGTTCCACTGTGTTGCCCTCTCCTGTTTGTCCTTATGGATGCCTGGACTCAGTAAATGAAAATAAGTATCAACCATCCTCCTTCTTCAGGCCTAGGCCACATGGAATTCCTTCCTATTGTTCCTCTTCTCTCTCATCTATTTCCCTGGTAATTCACACTTCCCTATGCTGTGTTCCTTTGCCTGCATGTTTTTCTACTGTAATTTGGAAAGATAGAAAACAGAAAGGAAAAATAAACCTTGGAAAGTTCTCTGGGGAAAATATATCTTCAATATAATTGTTACTTCAGTGCTAGCCTTAGGTGGGCATTATTCTAGCTATTTATGGGAAGAAGCTCATTTAATCTTTGCAACTCTGATAGATATCTTATTTTCCACCCCATTTTACATATAAAATATTGAAATTCTGAGAAACAAATTACATAAAGTCATGTAGTACACAGCAGACCCAGTATTTGAAGCTGAGATGTCTGTTTTGCTACACAAATTTTGCTACACAAATTCACTATCTTAAGCCACCTCTAATAATTACTTTTTATACTTTCATAGCAATAAACATCTGGATATATCCTGTGGTTTTATGGTGAAATATGGCTTGACTACTGACTTCAGATAGCTTGATATTTGCAGGATCACCAAGGGGAAAACCTTAAAAAAAAAAGAGGTGGAAAAGTCTGTCATGTCGATATCTGTTGTTGAGAATAGATATTGAATAGTTGTCAAGCAACTGGTTACTTGAAGGAAGATTTAGTAATTGCTACCCCCAATGAAATGTCAAGGTGGGATTACTTTCAGACATCATTTAATTCATCTCTTGAGAAGTAAATGAAGTTAATTTTTATTTGTAGCCATTGTGAGATATTTTATTATCTTTTTGTTTAAATATAAAATGATGATGTTATAGTTTAACATATTGATAACATATTGATAATTGATAAGTATATCTGAAATATGTTTGCTGTTGTCAAACTATTTTACCTTAACCACTCCAAGATTTAGTCTAACCACCAATTCTTTTTGTTTCTTCCCAGGCATTACTATAGTCCTTTGAAGCTTTTCCAAATATTTGTCTTAATATTCATTAATATTTAGTTATTTTTATACATATAGATTTGTAGTCTATATATGATTTTTCAATATTAAAGGTAAAAAAATAATAATATTCACCGCATAACATTTTGTTCATATTTACAGTTGTCCTTCAGTATTCACAGGTTATTGGTTCCAGGACCCTCCATCCATACTGAAATTTGAAGATGCTCAAGTCCCTTGTAGAAAATGCATTTGCATTTAAATGCAGCCCATGCACATACTCCTGTATGCTATAAAACATAGATGACTTATAATATCTAATGAAATTTAATTTAATGGAATTTAAATGCTATGTAAATAGTTTCTATACTATACTGTAAGGAATATCAATAAGAAAAAATGTCTGAACATATTCAGTACAGACAAATTTCTTTTTAACTTTTTATCTGTGTTGGTTGAATCCAAGGATATTGAATACTGAGATATGGAAGGCTAGCTATATTCTTAGAACATTTCATTCCCAGAGATTAGATGTTGAAATCACAAACACAATCTTAAACATTAGTAGTTGCTTGTAGTATTCATTCTTATTAGACGTTGAATACATTATTAAAATGATAATAAGTTAATGCTATGCATTATTTATGTTTTGTTGTTAGTATTCTGTATTTGAGTTTATTTTAAAAAATGCAAGACAATGTCACAAATGTATTCTGTAGGGATTCTAAATATTATGATACCCTTGTTTTTCTATTTGTTATTTTTCCTAATTATACCTTCATAAATATCATGTCCTGTATCAAATGTGGGAATATAAAATTTAGGAGGGAGAAATCTGAAATCTTCAATTATATAATAGAAGAGATGGGCAAGAAGGCAAAGTCTAAGTACTGTAGGGTTTTATATTACACTTATGTTTTCAAAATGAAACAGACAACATTTTCATCTAATCATTCATTTGAATTTGTACTGTTTGCTTAGATATTTTTAAGTGTTCACACTGCTCTTAGAAAAATGTTCAAAATCCTAAAGGAAAAAGAAAAGTAAGTGCAGCTAGCTTTTGGAAGTCCACCTAATCTGCAGAAATGATGAAGCCCAAAGGGATATGGCTAGACTTCTACAGACTAGTACAGTACTTGTTACCTACCTCCCTTTGGCTTGAGGGATTTCTCTCGTAGTTAGAACATATTATAATTGCAAGCCTAGAAGACTGGGATTTCTAGAGAATTATTCCTCATAGCCAATAACTGTCAGGAGTTGGTGTATACATATCAATAAGCCTTTGTTACTCAGGTTGGATAACTCAAGACACTTTTTTTTTACATTGCTTCTCAGTATCCCTCTGGGATTAATCTTCAACTGGATGCTGTGGTATTAGATTTACAATAATTTCTGGAGTTCCAGATTCACTTCTGCTCCCCTATAGGTATTTCCTAAAATAACTTCTTACAAAAATTCTTGTCAGTGAAATATTTGTTCCAGTTTCTGCTGCTTCTGAGAATATCTAAATCAATATAATGAAAGGCAAGAGTGGAAAATGGGAGATAGGGTAATAGACCTTTGAAGCAACATTGAATCGGTGCATATGGTAAGAAAGCATGAATTTGATTTTGTCAGGAAGATGGCGGCGAGGGGAGTTCATTGCCCCCGTGTGCTGCGTCACTGTGTGGGAGTATGACAAGTCAGGACGGCTAAAGGCTATCTTGTTAGGAATTTCCAGCAATAGTGGGGTGCTCCGGAACCTGGAGGAAGGATTTCCATTGCACGAGGATCGGCTACGAGGACTCAAACGCGAGAGATTTGTCGCACGGAGGGTAACACGGCTTATTCAGCAAATCGCCCCGCGGCTAGAGTCTGCAGCGCGCGCTGGGAAACAAGGAGGAGATAGTGGCGCAGGGATACAGCGCTGCAGTTTCTGCCAGCCGTGCAAGCTCCGTACTCAGGGCTGAATTCTGGGTTCGAGAAGGGGGAAGGAAGCGGTCCATTTCGGTTCTCCACACCGGTCAGACCACAGAGGAGGCCAGAGGCCACCATCTTGAAGAGCTGACGTCACCATCCCTGTTTTTGACTGACCACAGCTCATTCAGCCATAGAACAGGTAATTTCAGGCTGCCATTCGCCTGCGGCTTGCGGACAGATTGCTCGGGCTCAGTGCCTGGGTGCTTCTTGGAGCCTGCTCTTATTGGAGCGTGCACCGAGCGCGGGGCGGCTGAGTTCCGGCTCCCGGAACTGCCCTGGCCCAGGGCTAAGGAGCCCGCGGAAACTGCTTCCTGGAGCCTGCTCTTATCAGAGCATACACCAAGCACGGAGCAGCTGAGTTCCGGCTCCCAGAGCTGCTCTGGCCCAGGGCTGGGGAGCCCGCGGGGGCTGCTTCTTGGAGCCTGCTCTTATCGGAGCGTACACCGAGCACGGAGCGGCCGAGTTCCGGCTCCCGGAATTGCTCTGGCCCAGGGCTAAGGAGCCCGCGGAAACTACTTCTTGGTCCGGGTCCTGCTGAGGGCCGGTCAGGACTCACCCGTTGCTTTGGTTGCCTGGCAAGGGGAACGAAATGCTGCCATTCGCATAGGATACCAACATGGCAGAGATCTGATGTCATCAGAAAGCGGCGGAGGAGAGAACTTCATCAATACCAGCAGCAAGAGAAACAGTTGGTATCCTGTTAGGGGGGGTGAGGCACAGACACCCGAGTCTCTCTCGATTTGTCGTCGAGCCAGAGGGGAGGAGCAGGCCCAGCGGCTCGCCGGCGTGGTGATCGCGTGACCCCAATAGGAGAGGGGGCGGAGCGGAGCCGCGACCCGCGCCCGCAAGGTTGGCAGCCCCGCGACCCAGTGGTACACGGGCGTGGTAGGAGGGGCAGGGCAGAGCCGCCGGCCGCGCCTGCAAGGTAAGCAGACCTGCGACAGTCTGGCGGGTCAGGCCTAGCAGCCTGCCAGCGTGATACACACATCACCCCAACTGGAGTAGGGGCAGAGCAGAGCATTCGCCCATGCCCCAATCAGGCCCCGCCAGTGTGGTGGTCACGTGACCCCAATTGGAGTGGGGGCGGAGCGGAACCGCCACCCGTGCCCGCAGGGTGAACAGACCAGTGACCAACCTGCATATAAGGCCCAGCGGCCCGCAGGCGTGATAGGAGGGGCAGGGCAGAGCCGCCGCCTGCGCCTGCAAGGTAGGCAGACCTGCGACAGACCGGCGGATCAGGCCCAGGAGCCTGCCGGTGTGGTACACACGTCACCCCAATTGGAGTAGGGGCAGAGCAGAGTCGTCGCCCGTGCCAGGAACAGGCCCAGCGACCTGCCGGCGTGGTAGTCACGACACCCCAATTGGAGCAGGGACAGAGCAGAGCCGCCACCCGTGCCCGAAAGGTGGGCACACCTGCGACCGACCAGCGGGACAGGCCCAGTGGCCTGCCGGTGTGACAGACACGTCACCCCATTTGGAGTAGGGGCAGAGCAGAGCCACCGCCCGCGCCTGCAGAGTAGGCAGACCTGCAACCGACCGGCGGATCAGGCCCGGTGTCCGGCCGGCGTGGTACACTCGTCACCCCAATTGGAGTAGGGGCAGTACAGAGCCGCCACCAGCGCCCAGAAGAGGCCCAGTGACCTGCCGGCGTGGTAGTCACGATACCCCAATTGGAGTAAGGAGAGAGCAGAGCTGCCGCCCGCGCCTGCAAGGTAGGCAGACCGCCGCCCGACCCTGCAAGGGAGACTTTTCAACTATACAAGAGCAATATAAATATATAGGAGGAAAAGAACATTTCAAAAACACAACAGTTTCACCAAGCAGAAAGAAATGCAAGCAGTATGAAAAGACAAGGAAAGAAAGGACCACAAGCAATGCAGGTCAACGCAACTTTAGAAGAGGTAACAGCTGCAGCAGATGGAATGTCAGATAAAGAATTCAGGATATACATGCTTCAGATGATCTGGAGTATCAAGGAAGACATTAGACAGCAAAATCAGACAATGAAAGATCACTTCGACAATGAATTACACAAACAAATCCAGGAAGCAAAGGATCAACTATACAGGGAGATAGAGGTTATAAAAAACAAACAAACAGAAATCCTAGAAATGCAGGAAGCAATAAACCAACTTAAAAACTCAATGGAGAATACTACCAGCAGAGTAGAACACTTAGAAGATAGAACATCAGACAATGAAGACAAAGTATTTCAACTGGAAAAGAACATAGACAGCTCAGCAAGACTGTTAAGAAACCATGAGCAGAACATCCAAGAAATATGGATAACATTAAGAGACCAAACATAAGAGTCATTGGGATACAGGAAGGTACAGAACTCCAAACCAAAGGAATGAGCAATCTATTCAATGAAATAATACGAGAAAACTTCCCAGACTTGAAGAATGAGACAGAATCCCAAATCCTAGAAGCCTACAGGACGCCGAATGTGCAAAATCATAAGAGATCCACACCTAGACACATTATAATGAAGATGCCCAACATACAGAATAAGGAGAAAATTTTAAAAGCTACAAGAGAAAGGAAGCAGATTACATTTAGGGGTAAGCCAATCAGGATAACAGCTGATCTGTCAACACAGACTCTGAAAGCTAGAAGATCCTGGAATAAAATATTTCAAACACTGAAAGAAAATGGGTTCCAACCAAGAATTGTGTATCCAGCGAAATTAAGCTTCAGGATGGAAGACGAAATTAAAACCTTCCACGATAAACAAAAGTTTAAAGAATTTGCAGCTAGAAAACCATCTCTTCAAAACATTCTCAGCAAAACATTACAGGAAGAGGAAATGGAAAATAACAATGAAAACCAACAGTGGGAGGTAGGACAGTAAAGGGGCGGGGAATAATCAAAGAGGAAAACAAACCAGTAACAGAAATAAACAAATATGGCTGGAAGTACAACCCATATCTCAATAATAACCCTAAATGTTAATGGCTTAAACTCACCAATTAAGAGACACAGGCTAGTAGAATGGATCACAAAACAAGACCCAACAATATGCTGCCTATAGGAGACACATTTGATAGGAAAAGACATACATAGGCTGAAGGTGAAAGGTTGGGAAAAATCATATCACTCATATGGACTTCGGAAACAAGCAGGAGTGTCCATACTCATATCAAATAAAATAGATTTCAAGCCAAAGTTAATCAAAAGGGATAAAGAGGGACAATACATACTGCTTAAGGGAACCATGCACCAACAAGACATAACAATCATAAATATATATGCCCCAAACAATGGTGCAGCTTTGTTCATCAAACAAACTCTTCTCAAGTTCAAGAGTCTAATAGACCACGATAAAATAATAATGGGAGACTTCAACACACCTCTCTTGCCACTGGACAGATCTTCCAAACAAAAGTTGAATAAGGACACTATAGAACTCAATAACACAATTAATAACCTAGACTTAATTGACATATATAGAATATACCACCCAACATGAAGCAGTTACACTTTTTTCTCAGCAGCACATGGATCCTTCTCAAAAATAGATCATATATTATGTCACAGGGCAACTCTTAGACAATATAAAGGAGTAGAGATAATACCATGCATCTTATCTGATCATAATGGAATGAAACTGAAAATCAACGATAAAAGAAGGAAGGAAAAAGCATACATCACTTGGAGAATGAACAATAGGTTACTGAATGATCAATGGGTTATAGAAGACATCAAGGAGGAAATTAAAAAAATCTTAGAGATTAATGAAAACACAGACACAACATATCGGAATCTATGGGACACATTGAAAGCAGTTCTAAGAGGAAAATTCATTGCTTGGAGTTCATTCCTTAAAAAAAGAAAAAACCAACATATAAATGATCTCATACTTCATCTCAAAATCAAAGAAAAAGAAGAGCAAAACAACAGCAAAAGAAGTAGAAGGCAAGAAATAATTAAAATCAGAGCTGAAATTAATGAAATCGAAACAAAAGAAACAATTGAAAAAACTGACAAAACTAAAAGTTGGTTCTTTGAAGAAATAAACAAAATCGACAGACCCTTAGCCATGCTAGCGAAGAGAAGAAGAGAGAGAACTCAAATTACTAGCATACGGGATGAAAAAGGCAATATCACAACAGACACTTCAGAAATACAGAAGATAATCAAAAATTATTTTGAATCCTTATACTCCAATAAATTAGAAGATAGTGAAGGCATAGATAAATTTCTTAAGTCATATGATCTGCCCAGATTGAGTCAGGAGGATATAGACAACCTAAACAGACCAATATCAATTGAGGAAATAGAAGAAACCATCAAAAGACTACCAACTAAGAAAAGCCCAGGACCGGATGGGTATACAGCAGAGTTTTACAAAACCTTTAAAGAGGAACTAATACCAATACTTTTCAAGCTACTTCAGGAAATAGAAAAAGAGGGAGAACTTCCAAATTCATTCTATGAGACCAACATCACCCTGATACCTAAACCAGACAAAGACACCTCAAAGAAAGAAAACTACAGACCAATATCTCTAATGAACCTAGATGCAAAAATCCTCAATAAAATTCTGGCGAATGGGATACAAAGGCACATCAAAAAAATTGTGCACCATGATCAAGTAGGATTCATCCCTGGGGTGCAAGGCTGGTTCAATATATGGAAATCAATAAATGTTATTCACCACATCAAAGACTTAAAAATAAGAACCATATGATCATCTCGATAGATGCGGAAAAAGCATTCGACAAAATACAGCATCCCTTTCTGTTCAAAACTCTAGAAAAACTAGGGATAACAGGAACATACCTCAATATTGTAAAAGCAAT
Organism: Marmota flaviventris; assembly: GCF_047511675.1. Lineage (NCBI taxonomy): Eukaryota > Metazoa > Chordata > Mammalia > Rodentia > Sciuridae > Marmota > Marmota flaviventris. The sequence continues at coordinate 48,772,606 of NC_092504.1, read as the reverse complement.
CTATGCTAAGCCTCAGGCTAGCATCATTCTGAATGGAGAAAAATTGAAGGCATTCCCTCTAAAATCTGGAACAAGACAGGGATGCCCTCTCTCTCCACTTCTGTTCAACATAGTTCTCGAAACACTGGCCAGAGCAATTAGACAGACGAAAGAAATTAAAGGCATAAAAATAGGAAAAGAAGAACTTAAATTATCACTATTTGCAGGTGACATGATTCTATACCTAGAAGACCCAAAAGGGTCTACAAATAAACTATTAGAGCTAATAAATGAATTCAGCAATGTGGCAGGATATAAAATCAACACGCATAAATCAAAGGCATTCCTGTATATCAGCGACAAACCCTCTGAAATGGAAATGAGGACAACCACTCCATTCACAATATCTTCAAAAAAAAATAAAATACTTGGGAATCAACCTAACAAAAGAGGTGAAAGACTTATACAATGAAAACTACAGAACCCTAAAGAGAGAAATAGAAGAAGATCTTAGAAGATGGAAAAATATACCCTGTTCATGGATAGGCAGAACTAACATCATCAAAATGGCGATATTACCCAAAGTTCTCTATAGGTTTAATGCAATGCCAATCAAAATCCCAACGGCATTTCTTGTAGAAATAGAGAAAGCAATCATGAAATTCATATGGAAAAATAAAAGACCCAGAATAGCAAAAACAACTCTAAGCAGGAAGTGTGAATCAGGCGGTATAGCGATACCAGACTTCAAACTATACTACAGAGCAATAGTAACAAAAACAGCATGGTACTGGTACCAAAACAGGCGGGTGGACCAATGGTACAGAATAGAGGACACAGAAACCAATCCACAAAACTACAACTACCTTATATTTGATAAAGGGGCTAAAAGCATGCAATGGAGGAAGGATAGCATATTCAACAAATGGTGCTGGGAAAACTGGAAATCCATATGCAACAAAATGAAACTGAATCCCTTTCTCTCGCCATGCACAAAAGTGAATTCAAAATGGATCAAGGAGCTTGATATCAAATCATAGACACTCCGTCTAATAGAAGAAAAAGTTGGCTTCGATCTACATACGGTGGGGTCGGGCTCCAAATTCCTCAATAGGACACCCATAGCACAAAAGTTAACAACTAGAATCAACAAATGGGACTTACTCAAACTAAAAAGTTTTTTCTCAGCAAAAGAAACAATAAGAGAGGTAAATAGGGAGCCTACACCCTGGGAACAAATCTTTACTCCTCACACTTCAGATAGAGCCCTAATATCCAGAGTATACAAAGAACTCAAAAAATTAGACAATAAGAAAACAAAGAACCCAATCAACAAATGGGCCAAGGACCTGAACAGACACTTCTCATAGGAGGACATACAGTCAATCAACAAGTACATGAAAAAATTCTCACCATCTCTAGCTGTCAGAGAAATGCAAATCAAAACCACCCTAAGATACCATCTCACTCCAGTAAGATTGGCAGCCATTATGAAGTCAAACAACAACAAGTGCTGGCGAGGATGTGGGGAAAAGGGTACACTTGTACATTGCTGGTGGGACTGCAAATTGGTGCAGCCAATTTGGAAAGCAGTATGGAGATTTCTTGGAAAGCTGGGAATGGAGCCACCATTTGACCCAGCTATTCCCCTTCTCGGTCTATTCCCTAAAGACCTAAAAAGAGCATGCTACAGGGACACTGCTACATCGATGTTCATAGCAGCACAATTCACAATAGCAAGACTGTGGAACCAACCTAGATGCCCTTCAATAGACGAATGGATAAAAAAAATGTGGCATTTATACACAATGGAGTATTACTCTGCATTAAAAAATGACAAAATCATAGAATTTGCAGGGAAATGGATGGCATTAGAGCAGATTATGCTAAGTGAAGCTAGCCAATCCCTAAAAAACAAATGCCCAATGTCTTCTTTGATATAAGGAGAGTTACTAAGAACAGAGTAGGGACGAAGAGCAGGAGAAGAAGATTAACATTAAACAGGGATGAGAGGTGGGAGGGAAAGGGAGAGAGAAGGAAAATTGCATGAAAATGGAAGGAGACCCTCAGGGTTATACAAAAGTACATACAAGAGGAAGTGAGGGCAAAGGGAAAAATAATACAAGGGGGAGAAATGAATGACAGAAGAGGGGGTAGAGAGAGAAGAGGGGAGGCGAGGGGTGGGGAGGGGAGGGGGGATAGTAGAGGATAGGAAAGGTAGCAGAACACAACAGACACTAGTATGGCAATATGTAAATCAATGGATGTGTTAGTGATGTAATTCTGCAATCTGTATATGGGGTAAAAATGGGAGTTCATAACCCACTTGAATCAAAGTGTGAAATATGTTATATCAAGAAATTTGTAATGTTTTCAACAACCAACAATAAAAAATTAAAAAAAAAAAAAGAAATCATGAATTTAAATATGTGCCTGTGAACACGCTTTACAAAATTTGTCTTTCTGCTAAAGCTCAGTCCTTTGTCAACATTAAAGAGGATAATAAACAGGGTAAACACTATTCTAGTAGATTTTTTTTCTTTTTATTACATTGATCTTTTAAAAACTTCCTTAGATAATATTGACCTGGTTATTCTTGGAATCTAACATATAGTGAGCAGGAATATGCTTTTTATTTTGTCATTAATGGTTTCTTGCCATCCAAGTGGCCTTCTAAATTTTAATGAGAAGCAATAAAGTCCCAACAAGAAAGAAAAAAACATAAAAATAGAAAACTTTGGGGAAAGTTTGATTTCCAAGAGATATTTTACAAATGTGTGTTTGAGGTAACCATTATGGATACAGCATTATACTATAGCTAGGCACATTGATAGAAAAAAGATGACCAGCATGGGGAGAGAGAGCAGGCTACAACGAGGGCACTGTGACGTTCCAGCTGGTGAAAGTGTCAGGATGACTGAAGGGCACAAGCAGGACAACAGAGGAATAAAAGTCTTGATGTCACTCTCCATTCACTGTGTGACCTCCCACCCAGCACTCCAAGTTAGCTGACCCCAATAGACATCTGGAGTACAGAGAAACCACTGATGAAAACAATTCAGTCATCAACCATAGGTACAGGTCCACAAGGAGAGAAGAAGAGAGTAGCACCTTATAGAAAAAGAAAACAAAAGTGACAATGATTCTTTACCCCTAAATTTGGCACATCCCAGGACAACAACAGGAGTTGACTTCATTCTAAGAACTACCCCTGCTCCTCCCCATAAGTTTGTTTAGAAAAGAAGATGCAAACAGCAGCAGTTCTTTGTATACGTGACACACTGTGCGTTATCTTCCAAAAAAATCTAATTTCATAATGATTTAATACTATATAACAAGATAAGAAAGCAAGTGGGAAATGCAAGACAAAACTTACCTTTCAAGTAGAATGCCAGTTAAGGAATTTTTTTAATATGCTGATGATTGTTATTACTTATCTATTGCTGCATAAATAACCCTAAAACTTCATGATAAATAATTTCATATTTACTAATTCACAGTTGCTGTGGTTTAAATATCCAAGCACAGAAACAAAATCATCATAAACTAATATGTAAAAAAAATCATACATTAGTTACAATAAATATAAATTCACTAAATTTTGCAGTTTATGGATAAAACTACGAATGAATAATGAACCAAGAATATAACTCCTTCAGTTTGTTGCTTATAGTTAACTCACTTTAAATCTCACTAAAAAGAATAAGTATTATAAAATAATAAAGAATTGGATTATATTTGCACTCATCAATATAATATAACACAGAGTAAAATTAGAGTCAATTAAAGGGATCACTAAATGAATGAAGACAAGCAAAGTTCAACCTCAAAAGTAGAATTTCACTAAGTAAATTCTTTACATTGACTAATTGAAAAAAATACAGTGCTGAATTACATAATAAAGGCATGTGAAACTATCAAAATTAATAAAAACTTCATACTACTTTAATACCAAGTTGACTACATGATAGTCATAGTTAACAGTACACAACTTTTTGAATAATAAGTCTATTCATGAAAATTTTTACTGCATTAAAAGACTGCAGTTCCTTATTCTGATTTAAGTTTACAAAACAAAATTCTTATCCAACTTCAGAAAGAGACCCTAACAATTGTAATGAAGATAGTCAAAGGATTCAAATTTTCAGTTAAACAGGAAGACTAAGTTCAAGAGATGTATTGTATGTGGCGATTAGAAAAAAAATGCATTATATAATTGGAAAGGGTTAAGAGAATAGAATTTAAGTGTTCTCACCACAAATACCTATTAAGTAGGTAAGATAATATATGTGTTAATCAGTGGGACTTAGCCATTTTTCAATACCACATATTTTAAACCTTGTTTATACCATAAATATACACAATTTATTTGTCAATTAAAAAGTGGTTTTAAAAAGACCCTATCACACATGAATTTTATATATCCTTTTTTGAACTATTCATGATGTATTTCATCTATTGGATTTTGTTTATTTGCATGTTTTTGCCTTTGTCTTTGTTGATAACCTCAAGTTCCCTTCTCAGATTGATTTTTACTCTCTGCATGTATAAGTTAGCTATATATATTTTCATCTTCTGTTTTTGACTGAGCTCCGTTCTTCAATTGTCTCTTACCCTGATTTTTACTCCACATATCACAATTAGGACAGGTGCCCACAACCACCACAACATCTAACTTTATCAACTAACATTTTAAGGGTATCACCTTTTCATTGTGACAATTTAAATTTACACTCCCTGTCAAGCAGTCCAAAATGTGTCCCTTTTCTCTAAGGACACTATTTATATTATGCTTATATAATGTTTAATAAAATATTTGACTTATCTTTTAATTGTGTGCTTGACACCATCTATAATCATTACTACTGACTGTTAGTTGGAAAATATTTACCAATGCTTTATAAATATCTCATATTAATAAATATGAGAAATGGGAAAGGTTTAAAATCAAATATATTATTCAAAAATTGTCATGAAATTTTCCCAACTAGTAAGAAGTAAATTAAGATTACTTTTATGTAAAAGTATCATTAAAAATCAACTGTTTTAAAATGACATCCTTAAAAACCTTTTAGTTTTTATTGCTGTTCATCCTATGTGAAAATCGAAGAACCATGGAACATTGAGCAGACAATAATGTTAAAATGCTGCCTGACAATTTTCTTCTGGCTAAGCTTGGATAGTTTACATTTAATTCAATAAAATGTCATCCCTTCTAGATTTCACATATGTAAATAAAAATTGCATCTCTACCAATCCTGCCAGACATCACTTTACCAAAATGATGACTACTTGTTCATCCATGAATGCATCAAATCCTTCATTATAGGGACATACCAACATTTCCGTGTCCAAAACCACTACTTTTGGAAGATGGCTTAGTCACTTAAGATATTTCTATCTCCTCAGTGTTTTATTGGTAAATTAGAGTGACTACTACAATCTTTCCTGCCTTCTATCAGATCTGGTTCTAACTCTCTAGGTCTATAGATTATATTACAGACAAGGAAGTGAGTTACTAGGATTAAAAGGGAAGGTGGGGAATAGGATCCAGGGGACAAGTGAAGGTCTAGATAAGAACTACTCTGCCCTACATGGGGGGAGCTAGCCAAGTGCAGCTTCTGAATGCACCAGGTATGGCCAGTGCATTCAGAAAAAAAAACAAAAACACTATTATGAATATAGTGAATTAAATAAACTATTTCATTGAAATTTTAAAAATTTTAAAAAGATGAAAAGATAAAATGGAAGCAAGGAAAGAAACCAAAAAAAAAAAAAAAATGTTTGTGACTCACTCTCAAAAAAAGAAAAAACATCCCTCTACCTTCTTTTGTTTATTTTTATGGCAAATTTAGAAGATGTCAGATTTCCATTTTCTTTCTCTCCAGACCTTTTCATGAATGTCCTTATATGCTCATTCACAGCTTTTCATTTAGCTCATCTCACTATTTGCATCATTACTTAGGTGCTTTTGCAGTGATCAGAATCCTGAGCTAAACTTTGTAGATAAAAAAGAACAAAATAGTAGCAATTGGAATGGTAATATTTATAACCTCTCATATGTGACTTGAAAATGTGTTGACTGCTTTGGAGATCATAAAAAGAATCTGTCAATATAGAACTTATAATATAAATGATTACAGGTTTTTGAATAATGGCACAATTATCTTAACATTTAAAATACCTTGAAGAGTTCCTGCAAAAGAGAAGATGGTAAGTTATGAGTCACATGTCAAAAACTGAACTGTGTTAAGAAGAATGTAGAAAGCTGAGATCATTAAAGGTGAGATAGCAAAGTTGATATGCCTGCATAGTTTTGCTCTTTACTGTCTAGTACCAGTAATATTATCTTGTGAAGTAAAACCTAAAAAGTTAGTCTTAAAAAAAGCACCAGTACTTATGCTACATATCTTTTCCTATTTTGCAATATAGTATGCATGTGCATAATTTAGTTCCCTTTCAGAGTATATCATATGCTTAGAATCACTATAAACATTCAAAAAATATTTTAAAGAAAAAAATGAGGCTTTAAAACAAAATTCATCTTCATTTCTTATATGAATAACCAATATATGCTTGATATTTTGAGAAAATAAGGTGCTGCTTCTTTCTCTTTCACTGGTACACTTTCATGCTGCACTAACCACTTCTGACTACTGAGCTTCGGTGTCCTCAACTAGAAAAGCCTGCTAATTTGTAATAATGTATGGGGATAACTCTTCTCTGTGGGAAACTGGGAGATCAACAAGCAATTAATAATAGCTATAAACATAAAAGAGTTTATGTCATCAGAAGAAAGGGAGAATTTATCAGGTTAAAGTAAGGTCGCATGTGCTCCCTATGCACTCTAAGGCTTGGTATGATATATGCAGACCAATATAAAAATGAAATAGATCACAAGAAAAAATTGATCATTGGCACCTTTGTCTTACCCATGTCAGAAGTATAATAATAAAGTGATCTAAAATGTATTTGAGATTATTTGCTATAGCTAATTAGATATAGGATAGGTATAATAAAAAGTGATCTAAAATACATTTGAGATTATGTGCTATAACTAATTAGAAATTGGATATAAGTATATCACCAACCATAGTATCCAACAAGAATAGAATATTAAATTGATCAATGGAATAATTTTTTGGAGTATAATGAGGGTCAGTCTTCCATAATAGATCATTAAGGAGTGAATTGGAGCAATAAGCCCAATGTGTTCTTCTTTTGGAATCGTGTACCAATTAGCAAACATGTCTCCTTTTATGTGACAACACATGAACCCTTTTTGTTCCTCTGGAAAGTTGTTAGAAAGGATATAATTTATTGATGAAACCTAGCTTATTTATGAGTACACTTGTTCACCATATACTATTCCATTCTCAACACAGCTTTCCTTATATTCAGAGTGTTCTTAATTAAAGTCCTCTCAATACTCACACACTTTGTCCTGTGTCTTCATGTACCTCTCCACTGTGACTTGGTGATGAGCTGGGGGGTTTCCTTGGTCAATGGGGTATCAGAAAATGTGATGTAAACAAAAACCTTGAAAAGTGCATGTTGTCCTTCTGTACATCCAGACTTCTCTTGCTTGAGTTCTGTCACTGGCAAGAGATCAAACCTGAGCCCATGCTTAAGAAGTGAGGAGCATGTTAGGAGCACTGAGGTCATCCTAGATTGCTGAGAGCCACGGCTGAGTCTGTATGGCCCCTGGCATTTTGCCAACAGTATTGATTGACAGGCGCCTCTGCCTGTCCGCCTCTGCCGCAACTTTTGAGTTCTCGCACTATTTTGGAGTTCTCGTGGGGATTTCCGGGGATTCCCCGAGAGTTCCCATTGGTTGGGGAAGTGCAGGAGGAGGGATTTCCGGGAGATATAGTTCCTGCTGGGGGTTCCTGGACAAGCCTCGTGGCGCGTTCGGGAGGATTTCCCCGGGAGCTGTGTGAAGTGTTTTCCTGCGTTTTAAAAATAAAGTTTGTTCCTGCTTCAGTGGCTCGTGATTTGTGCCCAGCCAGACTGCGGCATTTGGTGGCCCGTACGGGGAACGTCTGAAGCTTCGGGGTAAGTGAAATTGATTGCCCCTAAGGGAAGGCGAGAGAATGGGTGACCATTTTAAAAAACAATGTGTTCTTGTTTTGATTTGTTTTGTGTTTGTTTCAAGCTGCCTATCCCTAGAATTTTATCAGGCAGATTGGGAAAAATGGTTGGCTCAAGGTTTGAAGTTGTTCGCCCCTGAGGAAGAGATAGAAATAGACCACAAATGCACATATCAAGAAAATAGGAAAATTGATACAACGATTTTTTGTTCCGTTTTTGTTTCATTCTGTTTCGGTTTTGTTTTGTGTTATCTTATTGGGTTGCGTTATCTTTATAACAGATCAGAAATTAGTAAAAAACAAACTGAAAGAGTGTTAAGTAAATTGTTAGAGGTTCAGACCATGGAGAAAGACATTTTAGATCAAGCAAAAGAGAAGGTCTCTCAAGCTAGTCAGACAGAGGAAGAAAATTTAAAGGAAGAAAGCTTAGAGGAGAAACAGGTATTAGGGAAAAAGCTACAACAGGAGGCTGCTACTAACACCGTTCTATCACCAGAGGGCGTAATTCAACCAACAGCACCCCCTATGGAGATAGCTGAGTGGCCCTCAAACCCCGTAGTTGATAGATGGGATCCTGAGACAGGACCTCAAAGATTAGCATGCCCTGTACTTGAGCAGGCAGGAGGGCAGCGAATTCACCGTGCTTTAGATTTCAAAACAGTGAAGCAGTTAAAGGAGGCTGTAACAACCTATGGTCCTCAAGCACCCTTCACTGTAAGCATGGTCGAATCCATTACCAACTTGGACATGACGCCAGCAGATTGGGCTAGTATGTGTAAATCTGTGCTAAATGGAGGACAATATTTGTTATGGAAGGTTGCCAATGAGGAATTTTGCAGGGAGACAGCTAGGCGAAATGCAGCAGCCGGTTACCCTCAAAGAAATCTAGATATGTTGTTAGGAAAAGGACCTTATGAGGGTCAACGGCAACAAATTGAATATGATCCTGGTGTATACGCACAAATTGCTGTAGATGCGGTTAGGGCATGGAAAACTTTACAGGGGCATGGAGGTTTACAAGGTCAATTATCTAAGGTAATACAAGGAACTAATGAACCTTACGCTGAATTTGTAGATAGGCTTATTCAAGCAGCTTCCAGAATTTTTGGGGATACAGAACAGGCAATGCCATTTATAAAACAACTAGCTTATGACCAAGCAAATCGTTGTTGCAGAGAGGTCATTAGACCATGGAGACATGAAGAGTTAAACACATATATTAAATTATGTAGAGACGTTAATGAACAAGGGCAAGTCTTGGCAGCAGTACAACAGGCTTTAGATGCCAGGCCAAAAACATGCTATAATTGTGATCAAACAGGACATTTTAAAAGGAGTTGCCCCATAGGAGGAGGGTTTAACAAAGCTAGATATCAAACGAATAGAATACCGGGTATTTGCCCACGATGCCGTAGAGGGAAACATTGGGCTAATGAATGCCGTTCTCAAACCACCATAGAGGGTATTCCGTTATCAAAAAACAGACAAGGACCAAGTGTTTACCCACGATATCGTGGAGAAAGGCATCGAGCTCCATTGCCAAAAAACGGACAGGGGGGCCCAATGCTCCGGGGCCCACGACCACAAATGTACGGGGCACTGGAGGAACCCAGAAACACCATGGAGGAACCCAGCAACACCATCAGGGTAGTGCCCAGGACACATTATCCATCAGATCTCTCATCAGACGAACCAGAGGGAGCGCAGGGTTGGACATCTGCGCCTCCGCCAGAGCAGTACTAACTCCAGAGATGGGAGTTCAAATCATTCCCACAGGAGTAAAAGGACCTCTTCCCCAAGGAACAGTAGGCTTATTGTTAGGACGCAGTTCTTCTACGCTAAAAGGACTTATGATAAGTCCCGGGGTAATTGATCCCGATTATGAAGGTGAAATAAAAATTATAGCTAGTTCTCCAAAGGGTATATCAGTAATTTCACCAGGAGATAGAATAGCACAGTTATTAATAATACCCAGCCTACATGATAAATTTTCCAGTAGTACTATAGAAAGAGGTTCCAGGGGATTAGGCTCCACAGGTGTAGATTGGGCTATGCTGTCTTTAAATTTAGATTCTCGCCCCATGCTCAAACTAAATATTCAAGGACATGTATTTAATGGGCTGCTGGATACAGGTGCAGACCTTAGCATCATATCTCGTCAAGAATGGCCACAACATTGGCCGCTACAACAAGCCACTCAAACGCTTCGAGGCCTAGGAGTGGCAACTAATCCCCATAGAAGTGCAATGGTATTAGATTGGAAGGATCCTGAAGGATGCGAAGGAACTATACAGCCATATGTATTGGATCATCTTCCTATAAATTTATGGGGACGAGATGTCCTAGATCAATTAGGTTTGACATTAACAAATAACATCAATCCAAATGCGCCCACTATTAGGGCTAGACAAGGTTTCAGGAAAGAAAAAAGATTAGGAGAACAAGGCATAGCAGCACCCATTCAAATAGATCAGGGAATAAATAGACATGGACTGGGTTTTCAGAAGGGGTCACTGAGGCAATAAAAATTACTTGGAAATCAGATAGACCAGTATGGGTTCCTCAGTGGCCCCTGACTAAAGAAAAGATACAAGCAGCCCATGACCTGGTCAAGCAACAATTAGCGGAGGGACATATACAACCTTCCGTATCTCCTTACAATACTCCCATTTTTGTCATTAAAAAGAAATCTGGTAAATGGAGATTATTGCAAGATTTAAGAGCCATTAATAATGAGATGGTTATTATGGGACCTGCTCAATCGGGGATTCCTCAATTGTCTGCTTTGCCAAAAACCTGGTACGTTTTAGCTATAGATATTAAAGATTGTTTTTTTTCAATTCCAATTCATCCTGAGGATAGTCCACATTTTGCATTTACTATCCCTGCACTGAATCATGAAGGTCCTGATCAGAGATATGAATGGAAAGTACTCCCTCAAGGGATGGCTAACAGCCCAACTATGTGTCAAATTTATGTTAACAAAGCAATCCAGCCACTTAGAAATCAAAATCCTAAACTACAAATATTTCACTATATGGATGATGTATTGTTAGCACACAAAGATAAAAACACATTGCTAGAATGTTATGCCACACTTACAAATTTATTAAAAAATTATAATCTAGAGATAGCAATAGATAAAGTACAATTAAATTTTCCAATTAATTATTTAGGAGTTCTATTATCCTCAACCATGGTCCGTCCACCAAAAATTCAAATACAAGTAGATCAACTCAAATCACTTAACGACTTTCAAAAGTTATTAGGAGACATAAATTGGATAAGGCCTTATCTAGGCATACCAACAGGAGAGTTGGGACCTTTATTTGATATCCTAAAAGGTCCATCAGATCCAAATTCACCCCGCATGTTAACGCCTGAAGCAAGAAAGGCATTAAAAATTATTGAAACATATATGGAAAATATGCATTTGGATAGAATTGATATAACTTTGCCTTTATTATTTATTGTAATACCAACAAAAAATATTCCTACAGGAGTATTTTGGCAAGAAGGTCCATTATTGTGGATACATTTATCTTATTCTCCTAACACTATTCTTACTAGGTATCCTGAGGCTGTAGGACAATTAATACTCAAAGGAATAAAAGCAGCAAAGGGAGTGTTTGGAATTTCTCCCAATAAAATTATTACTCCATATACTATGGATCAAATTGATGAGTTAGCTAATGAGTTAAATACTTGGGCAATAATCATGTGTAAATCTAATGTTTCATTTGATAATCACTTACCATCTAATCCTTTGTTGTCTTTTTGGTCTTCGCATCCTGTAGTTTTTCCAAAAATGACAAGAAAAACCCCTATCATGAATGCTCCAAATGTATTCACTGATGGGTCAAATAATGGTACAGCAGCAGTAGTTACCCCTGATCAAACTTTTACATTTTTAGTACCCAAACAATCAGCTCAAAAGGTAGAGCTTAATGCAGTTTTACAAGCTTTTGTGATGTTTAAAGATTCTGTATTTAATTTATTCTCTGATAGTCAGTATGTAGTTAATGCTATAGTATCCCTTGAAGATGCTGGCAGGATTTCCCCTTCCTCTACTGTTTTCTCTTTGTTTTCTGCTATACAAAGTCTAATCTGGGACAGAAAAGATCCATTCTTTATAGGACATATCAGAGCACATACAGGATTGCCTGGAGCCCTTAGTTTGGGCAACGATTTAGCAGATAAAACTACACATGACATACATATTTTCTCTACACTAGAAGAAGCTACACATTTTCATAAAAGGTTCCATGTCAATGCTAATACTTTACAAAAGCGTTTTAAAATAACTAAGGAACAAGCTAGACAAATAATAAAACAATGTCAAAATTGTGTGACCTTTTTACCACAAGTTAATCTTGGAGTCAATCCTAGAGGACTGATACCTAACCATATTTGGCAGATGGACGTCACACACTTGCCACAATTTGGAAAATTAAAATATTTGCATGTTACAGTTGATACTTCTTCCGGATTTTTGATGGGCTCCCTTCATGCCGGAGAAAAAACTAAAGATGTTATAGCTCATTGCTTACAAAATTTTGCCACTGTGGGCGTTCCAAAACAGTTAAAAACAGATAATGGTCCTGGTTATACTTCTACCTCTTTTAAACAATTTTGCTCATCATTTGGCATTACTCATATAACAGGAATTCCATACAATCCACAAGGACAAGGCATAGTTGAAAGAGCTCATCAAACTATTAAAATGTACTTACTAAAGCAAAAAGAGGGAATTGGAAAGGGGTATATGTCACCAAAAGATAAACTTAAAATAACCCTTTTTACTCTAAACTTTTTAAATTTGGATTCCTCAGGGCTTAGTGCTGCGGAAAGGCATATGTGTCCAAAAAATGTACATAAGCCTAAGGTACTTTGGAAGGATATTCTAACAGGACAATGGAAAGGTCCTGACCCAGTGATTGTCTGGAGTCGGGGTTCTGTTTGTGTTTTTCCACAGGGAGAACAGCAGCCGATTTGGATTCCAGAGAGATTAACTAAAACAATTTCTACAGGCCAAAAGGAAGATGATTTGACTCAAATCCATAACAGCTGATATCCAGAACTCCAGTTTGGCTATTCTTACATCTGCGACAGTGATTAACCAGGATGCTTTTTTCAATATTTATTTTATTATTTGCCTTTTCCCACATCATAAAGTTCTATTTTATTTTTGAGCTCATACAGACCTAGGTTAATGTTTTTCTGATCAGTTTTATTTTTTGACTGTGGAGTTTTTAAGCATTGCAATGGAGATTTCACCTAGGTAAAGCTTCAAGGCCTTTACTATTGTCTTAAGTGTTGTATGTTATGTGTGCACACTTCTGTTTTGTGTTGTATGTCTGTATGTGCGTATGTCCATATATCATATATGAGGAGCGCTCATGAATAAATGGATCCGAATTTTTTTATTCACGTGATTTTAATGGTTTAATTTAGATTGGGTAAACAGCTGTTGAAAATTGTTTTAATATGTGAACAAATAGGAGGTTAACAGATCTGTTTGTTTACTTTCACCTTTCCTTCTCATTATATTTAATAATTCTGTTCAGGATAATGTAAATTGTTCAAAAAATTGTTTTCTTAGTGCCTGTTGGAATGTTACATAATTTTTTTCTTAGCATCATTGCCAGAACTCCTATCTTCATCCCAGTGCCGGTGAAGACAAAGATAAAACCAAACTACAGCTTCTTCGATAGTTATCACAACAAACTGTAAAAACTGATGCATCAATGAATAATAACTCCACAAGTAATGCTCAATCAAGGAGTCGATTTACTTTGGGAGGAAATGGACATATTGACAGATTCCTCTGCTTTGAATTGCTTGCAGACCTTGCCTGGACTATGTATCATTTGTATGCATTGTGAACTATCTGTTGGTACAGCGAATTGTGGTAGTGCTGGAGTATTTTTGTTGATGGTGTCACCGGTGGTACAATTTTTCAAAGGAGCCCTCAATTGGCTTAGTGTCATGGCATTTTGCATCCTCCTCCCTTCTGCTAGTGATGGTCTAAAATTTGGGGGCCAATGGCTTATACTGGACCGGTAGTCAGTGACGGGTATGATCCAATTGCAGTGGTATCAACCTAAGACAGGAGGCTGACGCCTAAAGGTCAGTTTTCCGATGACGGGTAAGAACCATATGTTGAATTGGACAACCTACCAGGCACGGTCCTTAAGCCACATTAACTTCACTCCCCCACTGGCACCAAGGCCAAATTTGGGGGCCAACAGAGGTGAGGCAAAGAACCTCACCCCCCCACTGGTGCATAGACCTATCCACAAGTATGGCTGTATGCTGGACCGGTAGTCAGTGACGGGTATGATCCAATTGCAGTGGTACCAACCTAAGACAGGAGGCTGACGCCTAGAGGTCAGTTCATCCGATGACGGGTAAGGACCATATGTTGAATTGGACTGCCTAACAGGCACGGTCCCTAAGCCACATTGCTTGTTGTTTAATTAAACAAAAAGGGGGAGATGCTGAGAGCCACGGCTGAGTCTGTATGGCCCCTGGCATTTTGCCAACAGTATTGATTGACAGGCGCCTCTGCCTGTCCGCCTCTGCCGCAACTTTTGAGTTCTCGCACTATTTTGGAGTTCTCGTGGGGATTTCCGGGGATTCCCCGAGAGTTCCCATTGGTTGGGGAAGTGCAGGAGGAGGGATTTCCGGGAGATATAGTTCCGGCTGGGGGTTCCTGGACAAGCCTCGTGGCGCGTTCGGGAGGATTTCCCCGGGAGCTGTGTGAAGTGTTTTTCTGCGTTTTAAAAATAAAGTTTGTTCCTGCTTCAGTGGCTCGTGATTTGTGCCCAGCCAGACTGCGGCACTAGATGTGTGACCTCTTAGCCTGCTTAGTCATGCAGACACATGAGCAAGAGCAAATAAAATTACCCTAGCTTAGCCCACAGCTGCAGAACTACTCAGCTAGACCACAGATGACAAATGACTGTGATTTTAAGGCTCTGAGCTTTGGGGGATTTATTTGATAACATGCACTGCTATGGTCTGAATGTTTGTATTCTGTCAAAATTCCATTTTTAATCCCCAATCCCCTTGGCAATAGTACGAGGAGGTGAGACCTCTGGAATGTGATTAAGTTATGAGGGTAGAGCTCTGCTGAATGCAATTAGTGAGCTTAAAGGTGTTTCCAAAGAGACCCCTTGACCTTCTGCCATGTGAGGTTAAAGAAAAATGATCATCTATAAAGACGTATATCATCTCCAGAAACTAACCTTGTCAGTGCCTTGATCTTGGACTTCCCCACCTCCATAAGTGTGAGAGGAAAATATTATTAAGTTTATGGTATTTTTTTATAGCAGCCACAAAGGACTAAGACACACATACATACAAACATACTGACAAAGCAAAGATTTCTAACCTTTATCCCAATGACAGTGGAAATCCTGAGGTGTCTTAGTGACTGATTTCCGATTAGCTTCAATACTTTGGAGTGGATAGTGAAAAATAAGGATTTTTCTATATTCACAACTATAAATCACACCCTATAGGAGTGTTGCTATTTTATATTGATTTTAAAACCAACTTACTTGCCCTAGTTAGATTATTTGAGAAAGCAGCTCTGAAAATATTTTTTTACTTGGGTTGAGCCTAGAGACTAGAAGAATACTGCTCAACAAATGCTAAATGATAATGTGTTTATGATCTTCTCTCCTCCCTGATCTTCCACATCTGCCCTTGTGCTGCTCGGTTTAACTTTATAGACTATCCTGAAAACTAATGATTCCTAAAGGTTAAGATTTTTCAATGAATATAAAGTAATGAATATTAGTTTTCCTCCTTTATAGTTTCATGGTCTATAATGAATTCCAGATGAAGCATTTTCCCTTACTAAATAACAAGGAAGGTTAAAGGATGTCTATTTCTTGTCAAGGCCTTATCAATAAAATTATAATGAATAATCAAGACATATCAAAGGTTAGGAGTAGGATATTAATGATTCTGCAGGGGCACTCTCTCCTGAAGTTTTATTTGAGACATAAGGGAAGTACACTCATAACTGTACTCTTTTATGGGATGATATAATATAAAGTGTTCCATCATTCTCACTGAAAGATCAGGTTACCTAGCACAGGTTAAGCATCTGTGTTCAGTTAATTAAATTGTCTTTTCAATGAAATAGTTTGTTTGAGAAATGGTGGTCCTACTAAAATAGATTTTTAAACTCACATATTTGCAAGGAGAACAATGACTATGGATGTTCTCTATGAATTGCCTCGTCATATGCCTATGTTGTACTATAAGAAAGATATGTTTGTCATTAAAGACAAACATATAGTGCCTTAGAATTGTGAAGTGATGTGTTCAAGATAATGAAGTTAATAGGATAAGAACATAATATACTATTTAGCTTCTAAATATCAAAATCATCTCTCTTTCAGTGATAACATGTTGTAAACCCAAGTGTTCATTTTAACAAAATCAGATGTTTGTCATGATTCAAAGACCTGAAATTATCGCTAGTGTTTCAGTTAGTTTTTCCTTGCTGTGACCAAAACACCTGATAAGAAAAACTTACAGGAGAAATAGTTCTTTTGGCTCGTGGTTTCAGAGGTTTGGTCCATGGTCAGCCATCTCTATAGCTGTGAACCTGAAATAAAGTAGAACATCATGTAAGAAGGGCATGGTGGAAGAAAGCAGTTTACTTCATGCAGCCAGGAAGAACAAGAGAGTTCTGCTCACCAGGAACCAAATATTAACCCAAAAAGGATGCCCACAGAGATCTATGTCCTCCAGCTACACCCTTCCTGCCTACAGTTACAACCCAGTTAATCCACAAGTGGATCAATTCACAGATTATATTAAATCTCTCATAATCTAATCATTTTAGCTTGGAACATTCTTTCATTATCTCACACATGAGCTTTAGGGGTCACCTCATATCTAAACCATATCGACTGGTTCATATTGGTGCAAAATTTCACTGTTTAGCCTAACTATGTAGTTAATAAAAAAAAAAAAAAAACTTGATGGTTATCCCCTAAATATATAACACCCTCCCTTTTTCTTGGTTTGAATTTAGAGGTAGGTTGTTTAAGTCATTTAAGCCTGAATTTGGAAACTTAAGAACTGGAATTCAGTCTTAGCTATGTCATTTAGAGGCAGTATGACCTAAAACAAATTGCTCAAATTCTCTAAGAATAAAGGATATTTTTTTTTTATTTGTAAACTGAAACTTATTTTATAAACTCCCACAATGATAATATGAGAAATACAGGTAAAGTTCCCACCCAAGTGCCTGATTCCCAGTAGCATAATCACTATTTTCATTACTGATGGTATCTTGATTTTCTTGCCTATGGTTACAGTGAGTATAGGTTAAGACTTCCAGTGTACTGTTGCAGATATTTGAGCTTATTCTTAATTAAACCTCAGTGGACAAATTTCTTTCTCAAATTCTATTATTTCTGCCTTCTTTCTCTCAAGCCCCAAGAATATGGCTCATATTACACATATTCATATAAAAATGGAATATGCTTTATTAATAATCATATGCCTTCATGTGAACCCTAAGGAAGCACACAAAGTTAATTAAAAGTTAGCAATCAGTAACAAGTCTTTCAGACCACAGTTGCTTTTGGAAATAATAACACAGACTCAGCCCAAGGTTTCTGGAGGCTAACATGGCTTTAGACCTCTCTTTAATCTTCCTGCTCAGCATGTCTTTTTTGCATTCTCTTTGTAACTTTTAGAACATCTTCTGTCAGCTTCCCAAAATAAAATATTAAAGCTTCTTCCTTCTAACTTCCTTTAAATCCTACTCTATCCTTTACACCCTCCAGTGTTGAGACTACAAATGCCACTAGCTTTTTTGGAGCCTTTAGTAATTGACCTCTGAAGTATTTTTCCTCTCCTTTATTTATTTATCTTTCTCCTATTTTGTTCTGACATTTCCTACTGTTTGTTAAGATGGCCAGTAGTCACTAAGAATTTTTACTTCTATTTTAATTATTCTAAGTTATAGTTTTCTCACTTATAGACTTCTGTTCCCATATTATGCTTGGAGAAGTTTCTATGCTTAAGAAAAATGGAAAAAAAAATGCTTAATTTTCACAATGCTCAATAAAGAACAAAGTTTTGAGAGGTCATTTGACATATACATTTCATGTATTATATATAATATGTTAGTTTCTATTTTCATAAATCTTCATATATAGTATTTAGTATTCACCCAAATTTGTCGGAACTCAGGAAATGTTTTGTGTTATATAAATTTTTAAGTCAAGGCTTCTCCTTCTCCTTCAAAGGTTGCATTATTCTACATTGCCCTAACATTATCTTCTGCAGTGGAGATCACCTCATGTCAGTCACAAACACAGCCATAATAATTTAGAGTTCTTCCCTAAAGAGAGAAATAGAAGAAGATCTTAGAAGATGGAAAAATATACCCTGTTCATGGATAGGCAGAACTAACATCATCAAAATGGCAATATTACCAAAAGTTCTCTATAGGTTTAATGCAATGCCAATCAAAATCCCAACGGCATTTCTTGTAGAAATAGAGAAAGCAATCATGAAATTCATATGGAAAAATAAAAGACCCAGAATAGCAAAAACAATGCTAAGCAGGAAGTGTGAATCAGGCGGTATAGCGATACCAGACTTCAAACTATATTACAGAGCAATAGTAACAAAAACAGCATGGTACTGGTACCAAAACAGGCGGGTGGACCAATGGTACAGAATAGAGGACACAGAAACCAATCCACAAAACTACAACTATCTTATATTTGATAAAGGGTCTAAAAGCATGCAATGGAGGAAGGATAGCATCTTCAACAAATGGTGCTGGGAAAACTGGAAATCCATATGCAACAAAATGAAACTGAATCCCTTTCTCTCGCCATGCACAAAAGTGAATTCAAAATGGATC
Source organism: Marmota flaviventris (assembly GCF_047511675.1). NCBI lineage: Eukaryota > Metazoa > Chordata > Mammalia > Rodentia > Sciuridae > Marmota > Marmota flaviventris. Next base: position 48,753,628 of record NC_092504.1, on the reverse strand, counting down.
AAGGAGCTTGATATCAAATCAGAGACACGCCGTCTGATAGAAGAAAAAGTTGGCTACGATCTACATACTGTGGGGTCGGGCTCCAAATTCCTCAATAGGACACCCATAGCACAAAAGTTAATAACTAGAATCAACAAATGGGACTTACTCAAACTAAAAAGTTTTTTCTCAGCAAAAGATACAATAAGAGAGGTAAATAGAGAGCCTACATCCTGGGAACAAATCTTTACTCCTCACACTTCAGATAGAGCCCTAATATCCAGAGTATACAAAGAACTCAAAAAATTAGACAATAAGAGAACAAACAACCCAATCAACAAATGGGCCAAGGACCTGAACAGACACTTCTCATAGGAGGACATACAATCAATCAACAAGTACATGAAAAAATGCTCACCATCTCTAGCTGTCAGAGAAATGCAAATCAAAACCACCCTAAGATACCATCTCACTCCAGTAAGATTGGCAGCCATTATGAAGTCAAACAACAACAAGTGCTGGCGAGGATGTGGGGAAAAGGGTACACTTGTACATTGCTGGTGGGACTGCAAATTGGTGCAGCCAATTTGGAAAGCAGTATGGAGATTTCTTGGAAAGCTGGGAATGGAGCCTCCATTTGACCCAGCTATTCCCCTTCTCGGTCTATTCCCTAAAGACCTAAATAGAGCATGCTACAGGGACACTGCTACATCGATGTTCATAGCAGCACAATTCACAATAGCTAGACTGTGGAACCAACCTAGATGCCCTTCAATGGATGAATGGATAAAAAAATGTGGCATTTATACACAATGGAGTATTACTCTGCATTAAAAAATGACAAAATCATAGAATTTACAGGGAAATGGATGGCATTAGAGCAGATTATGCTAAGTGAAGCTAGCCAATCCCTAAAAAACAAATGCCAAATGTCTTCTTTGATATAAGGAGAGTAACTAAGAACAGAGTAGGGTCGAAGAGCATGAGAAGAAGATTAACATTAAACAGGGATGAGAGGTGGGAGGGAAAGGGAGAGAGAAGGGAAAATGCATGGAAATGGAAGGAGACCCTCAGAGTTATACAAAAGTACATACAAGAGGAAGTGAGGGGAAGGGGAAAAATAATACAAGGGGGACAAACGAATGTCAGTAGAGGGGGCAGAGAGAGAAGAGGGGAGGGGAGGGGAGGGGAGGGGGGATAGTAGAAGATAGGAAAGGCAGCAGAATACAACAGACACTAGTATGGCAATATGTAAATCAATGGATGTGTAACTGATGTGATTCTGCAATCTGTATATGGGGTAAAAATGGGAGCTCATAACCCACTTGAATCAAATTGTGAAATATGATATATCAAGAACTATGTAATGTTTTGAACAGCCAACAATAAAAAATTTAAAAAAATAATAATAATAATTTAGAGTTCTTCACACCATGTACAATAAACAAGGAGGACATCACAGAACTTTCTAATTATGTTCCAGATTTTCTGACTCCTCCATTTAATGATGTACTTTTCTGTCCCCATTTTACCTGGGAACTGTTATCAACTACCTTGTCTTTTTTTTTTTTTTTTTTGGTGAGGGGGGGTACTAGGGATTGAACTCAGGAGCACTCGCCCATTGAGCCACATCCTAAGCCCTATTTATTTAGAAACAGGGTCTCACTGAGTTGCTTAGCGCCTTACTTTTGCTGAGGCTGTCTTTGAACTCTGGATCTTCCTGTCTCAGCTGGGATTACAGGTGTGCACCACCACTCCCGGCCTGACTTGTTTTGATATTTGTGTGGGTTTGTTTTGCCATGTATCTCTTGTCTGGTTTGGTTTAGCCCATGGATTCTTTCTCCCAATACATACTTTAAATAATTTAGAGCTGGGTATGGTGGTGCACTCCTGTAATCCCAGAGACCTGGGATGCTGAGGCAGGAGGATCACCAAGTTCACAGCCAGCCACAGCTACTCAGTGAGATCTGGTCTCAAAATAATAAATAAATAAATAAATAAGCACAAAATATGCTGGGGAAGTAGCTTAGTAGTTAAGCACCCCTATGTTCAATTTTAACTCTCTAAGTAAAAAATAATATTCTACCATTGCTATGTTTTCAATGTGTTCCTCCTCAAAATTTATATTATATTATTACAGAGAAAATTCAATAATAATGAAATATAATAATAAAAACATGCTATAGACAATAGATGCATCTTGATTAATGTATGAAATTTAAAAATAATTGGTCAATCCAATATTTATCATTTCAAAATAATGAAAAAATAATACAAAATATGTACAATCAGTTTAATGAGAAATGAAAACATCAGTGAGTTCTCTTGATGAAAAAAGTGGCAGCCACCATTGATAGTATCATGATTTACTGGCTTACATAGATGACTAAAGAAAATGTAAATTCATATCAGATCAGATGTTAGTGGGGAGGGGTACATGTAATTGTTGACTGATCTTTTGGCAGTTGATGAAAACAACTGATGCTTCCCAGAATTTTCTGTTTGTGGTCACTCGGTTTAATGTCTCTACCTTACAAGAAAAGTTCTGTTGTGTTTGCAGGAAGGCTTCCAGAAAGTACTTTTTTTGTTTGTTTTTGTATTTCTGCTTATAGTATAAATTGTATATAATTTTCTTGAGTTATGTGGTTTCTGGTGCAGAAGCAGTGTCCTATAAATAATATTTTTTAGTTATGTCCATTTTGAGTTACCTGACACAGTCTTCATTCATTCATTTTAACTTACCAAGAACAACATTAAACATTAGCAGACTGCGGTTTACTCACAAAGTGGTAGACTACAGTGAATAGGATGATATATATGCACACTGTACAGGTATAAAAAGACATACATTAATGCCTAATTATCATATTTATATTCCATTTATATACCATTATTTTTTGCTTTATGTAGTTTTTCTGTAATTATGAAACTTTATAACCATCACAGAATGCAATTCTCTTTCTTTTTTTTCAGCAGTTGAGAAGAATGATGTACTAATTGCTGTCACTATTGTAAGAGTTAGAGTTTTATTTAAGTTTAGTGAACAGAAAAATTAAACATGAGTTGCTAGATCCAACCTAATGCTTCAGAAAGCAATGTCATTTGCCTGTATTTGAGTATGTTCTAAAATTAAAACTACTTGAAGGTATTCATAAAAATTTTAAATTTCATATTTTAAGTCATGATCATATTTTTAAAGGATTAAAATTCTTATTAAACCTGAAAGTTTACATGTACAAAATTGGAATACTTTAAAGGAACTCTTAATGTGTTTTTTTTAACCTGGTCATTTGGTCTCCTTTAAATTTAAATATTGACATTACACCTGGAAACTGAAATATCATTTTTGAAAAGAGAAAACTTATTTCACAAATCACAATGAGTTATGTACAGTTGTTCTAGGTTCAAAAACAATGTACTTGTTGACTTTTATTTTTTTAGCCAAAGCTGGGTGGGAAAGAGGATTATCAAACTTTCTTCATAAAACTCCTTATACCTTCCAGTTTTAGATGAATAGTAAGTTTTAATTTCTTAGTGGTTTGTCATTCAGGAAATAATTTTATGTTGAAAAGTCAAAGATTGATATCATCAGCATATTAGGTATTATTTTAGCTGTGCCATACTTATCTAGGTACTTTAAGATAAAACTTTGACAGACAGGGAATTAACATAATCCTGAGACAAGATGATACATGAAATCCTTTTCTCCCCATGTAAATGCAAATTGTTTGGGATGCTATTTATTTATGGGAATTAAAATAATGCACTACAGTTTTAAATGTATTCTTAGAGTCAAAGGCTATGTTCATCAATACTAGTGAAGATATTATCTCCAGGAGAGCAGCTGTGTTTGGACCTGTATTTTATCTAAGTGGCGTTAACTCTCTGAGTAAAAAATAATATTCTACCATTGCTATGTTTTCAATATCTTCCCTCAAAAGTTCAGGTGTTGCCAATGTAATATGGTAAAGAGATGGAGCTTTATACCAGAGATTAGTTGATGAGGGCTTCTCCTTCCCCACTGGGTTTAACAGCCTAGTGAAAGAGTCTTCACACTGAATTCAGAATTCTGCCTTCTGCCAAGTCATGAGAGGGCATGTTTCCTCTCTGGTGGATTCAACCGTATGGCACATAATGGAAGTAGAAGATACTCTTCTCTAGACAGATGAATCTGCCAGCACCTTGATTTTGGGTTTCCCAACTTCCAGAACTGTGAGGATATATACTTAATTTCTTTCAAAATGACCCAGTCTCAGGTATTTCTTATAGCAGAATAAATGGACTAAGACAACCATGAACTGCCATAAACCTTCTACATGTAGATGTCATGTTGCAAATTTCAGGAGTCCTTGATGGCTTACAGCTCCTGAATTGCTACTGGCAGGTACCTCTCCCCTGTTATTTCCTTTTGGAGATGACTTAGCTGAAGAGCACTGCCTTGCCATTGGTCATACCTCTCCCACTAGCAGCAAATATCCAAGTCTTTACCATGACAGTAAACAATTCAGGCCTCCTGGCCCTATTGGAGGGAATCTGAAGGTAATTCATTCTTTAGATCTCTGAGCCATTGCCTCAGAATCCTTAGGACCACAAAAGAGCTCAGTTTCTTCCTTTGTTAAATCTGACTTCCTTCTCCTCTTCTTTATAGGTCCAAATCCTGAAATTACATCCTAACATTCTGCTTGCATGGTATCCCCATTGAATGGTGAATTTAGAAGCTGCAAAAAGGCTTTCAGTGAGTTAGGAATTGATACACTCCAGCATCTTTCAAAGGATGGGTGTCTTCTTTAGGGGATTCAGATTGTCCAAAATTGGGCATTGTTCATCTTTTTAAGAAAAAAAAAGACAAAAAAAAATAAATAACCCACCAAGTGATTAGTATTGATGTCATTAATTTTTCCATGGAGTTAAGTCTCTTTCTCAGAGATATATTAGTAGTCACTCTTCATTTTAATTTCTGTTTTCAAATACATTTCTTTTTAAGAAGAGACTTCACTTACTGGTAAACATGAAGAAATAGTTTTTATGAGCATCTTTGTAAGTAATAACTAAAGTAATATATAAGGACAAGTGAGATATAATTATCCTGGTTTTGCAAATAAGGCTGAAAATGTTCAGTGACTTTCGTAATGACATACAGCTAAAAGGGAAGGACAAGTCTCAAACTCACAGAGAGAACCCTAAATTCACAGTAAGTACAATTCTTTCTTATTTTAAGTGCCACCTTGTTAAACTTTCCTCAGTAGACAAAAACACAGAATATAAACACAGAATGTTTGTGGCAATAACTTTAAAATTCAGTACTTATTTTAAGCTAGGATTGAGTTTTATGTTTCCATAAGAGAGAGTATATCATTAAATACCTACAAACAAGATGCAGGGTGTATTCATCTGATCTCATGTAGCAAGAATGGCTAACAGAAGAAAAATAATATTTTGATAGCAAATATGTCCTCTTTCTTTGTCTCAATAGTCTTTAGACAGGAAGAAGTAGACATGAATAAAATAATTAAAAATTAAAATAGCCAATGCTTTTAAACACTTAGTAAGTGAATGTCACTGCTTTTAGCATTTTACAGTATTGGCACATTCCTTGCAGCAAATTTACCAGGGATCATGATCCCCATTTCACAGAAAATGAAACTGATGCATGGAGCTCTTTACTAATTCACCAATGGTTACAAAGGCGCTGAATGACAAATATTTATTAGGAGAAAGACTCAGTTCAAAATTAGAATACCAACAAAGTTAAGATATAAAATGAGAAGATAAGAAGTTCTAACAATTAGAACTATCCCTGTTTCCCATCTCTGTCACATACACACCTTTTTGTACTCTCTTGTCAGTAATTAAATCCTTTGGTTTCCCTCAGAGTCCATGTATAATTGGAATGGAGGATACTTATGTATGATGATTTAATTATTACAGAAATTCAGGTATACCCAAATTGACAAGGACATTTTTACCATAAGGCTCACTTCTTTAGGTAAAGGAATTATGTCCAGATAAACATATAAGACCGAAAAGCTGACTGAAATGAGAAACAATCATTGTGTGCTGCATGTGTACCACAGATTAATAGATTATTAAGCTATATCCCCTCACTTAAGGTCTTGCAATCTGGGAGGAATGTTGCTTAAACAAATCTTAGGATTTTAAAGAACATGAATGGATTTAAACATACAAATAGGAAAATAAAATATAGAGAGCATCCCTATTCTTATATCTCAAAATAGATATTGGCAATTTAGTGTGATAAGTACTAGGATAAACCTATATACAGATTGGTAGGAACTCTCTTTGGGGAGAATCCTGCCACAAACTGAAAGATAATAGGTTTTGTGAAAGAAAATGCCTGCTGAATTTAAAAGAACAGATAAATTTAGCAAGTAAAAATAATACAATGAGACATAGGGATGAAAGTCTTTGGGAGGTTTAATGATCTACAAGTCAATCAGCACTCTCAGGGTTTGGGATTTATAAGTTATGTGCATGTGGGCTGCCTATACAATATTCATTCTCCTCTTATGTTGCTTATTTATTTTTGGTTTTGTTTCTCTTTTAGCTGTAATTTGTTCAGATTGTCAGTGTGTACAATCTCCTTCCCAGACTCCCTGGAAGCTAGACGTGATCATGTACTCAATTCTGGGTAGTTTATTAGATTGAAGTTTCAGAAAAGCTATTATTTCATGATAAAATAGGGACATGTTCTGTTTTCAGAGTTTTTTTCATTATACCTATCTTCCTCTTTATTGATAAAAACTTAAAAGAAATTTCTGAGTTCATGTTTGAGTATTGATACGGGATCCAGGACAGAGAAATAGGAAGAATCAGAGCCCTTTCTGGTTTCTTCATTGTGCTGATATCCTAAGAGGGTCCTTCATTTTGTTCATGCATTAAGAGGTAAAACAGGGACACAAGACAACGTTGGATGAAGATCACCACCATTATTACTGACAGATATTAGGTTGGACTATGCGTCTTAATATGAGTATCAAAAGAGTTTGTTTACCAAAATATACAATTAGATATATGTATCCACTCAGCACAAGCAATGCTGTTCCAGGCAACTCTCTGCATGCAGAGGGAAGAGCCTGTTTCAGAGGAGCAGTGAAGATTACCTGCATCAAAGGACCAGCTCACCGACTAGTAAAGCAGACTTTCATTTAACCATCACTGGAGTCACACACACACTCCTCTGGAGCAGAGTAAAAATGTAGAGAGAAGTCAAGGGTCCGAGTTACCATAAAAGGTCCTCTTATACATGGAGGGAATGAGAGCGGTAAGGAGGTGTTTCTTCCTGACACACTATTCCAGGCTGGAATGTGTCCCTTAGAGTTATCTTTTAGATTAGCAAAATAAATTTAAAAATCATGTGAGTCATTATGGCTGGAGTTCTCTTAAGGTAGCCATGTTGAATCCTAATGGATTGACCACCTGGCAAATTCTGAAAGAGGAATGCAAAGAAAGGTGGCTATAGAAAAGATATATTAAAGGTTTTGAAATGTATTCTGTATGCCAAGGTATGTTTTAAAAATGTCAGAGTATATAACTGCAGATCAAATAATGTTACTCCCCGTACCCATGTCGAGAAAACAAAGGAAAGGGAATTATGAATTCAGTGAGGATTATGAATTCCTGGGATATTGTAAAGCCATCATTGATATTACTTGGTATCTTATTTGAAACGAGGGAGAGAAAAATGAATAAACTAAGGATGGGACAGTAAATTTACTATTTGGGTAATAGGAAGAAAATGAGTAAAATTTGAGAGAAAAAGAAGTAGGAGAGGCCAGAAGAATGAGGTCTATTTCAGACATGTTGATATTTATTTACTATGGACCAAATTATGGAGTGATTTAAATCCAGAGGAAACAGTGTATATTCAACTAAAACCTAGTCCTATATGTAAGCTAAAAACATATTTTGGAGATATCAGCACACTGTCTAAAAAACGAGAATATATTATTTAAATAGGGAAGAGGATTGGACAAAAAAATAGAAAATAATTTGCATTTAAGAGAAAGGTCACAAAATTATAATAAGTATAACTTGCCAAAGAGATAGCAGGAGAATCCACAGGAGAATTATGTAAAATAAATCAGTAACATTGTCTAGGGTAGGATGTTCTGCAGTGAGGATGTATAATAATAAGGAGAGGGTTTAATGAATGCTGTCCCCTTGCTTTGCATCAATGATGCCAGTGGTAAATCAGGTCAAGCTAGCTTTGGCAAAGATGGCTCAGTGTGGGCATTGCATATGGCACAGGCAAGAGTACACTAGATATGAAAACAAATGGACTCAACATGATCTACCCTATCAAGAAATGTGTACTTGGATGTAAAGAGAGGGAAAGTAGAAGAAGATTGAAAAACATACCTATACATCTCTGTAGTCATTGTTACTGCTATTCTATCACTGCAAAAATATGAGAATCAAGCCTTTTAGAGTAATGATGAGTATAGAGCATGACAAGTTTGTGCAAGGAGTTAGAGGATAATTATTGGATTATCCTCCAGGTGGATCCCTAGGAAGAGTAGCTGCCAGAGTCAAGGAAGAGTCAAGTCTGAGAAGACACACAATACAAACCCATGGCTAAATGGCAACATTAGGATTTTGGAGACATGAAACAAAATAGGGGGACAGGAAGATAGACTATGGAGGCAGCCAGGAAAAGGGTCTCAGAAAAGAAAAGGAAAAAGAGAAGTTTAGTAATCAAATATCTGACCCCAGCTGGTCCTAGCCACAAAGATGGTCCCTTAATACCCTCTAACTATGATAAACTGCAACTTTGCCCAAAAAAAACACTGTCTTTTACAAGCCCTTGCCTTCGTCTTTGTACTAAGTAAGGCTTAGAAATAATTTTTCTTCAGACTTGCTAAAGAAGACAAGAAAGGAGAGAGTTGATCAGCCCTTTTCTGAATCCTATTTTTAGGTGACAGTCCCACCAATCAACTATAGGGACAAATTAAGCCTACACAGAAGACAGTCATTGGAACGCTCCTTTGGGACCCCTGCTGTTCTGTGGGAGCCTTTCTCTGCTTTAAATAAATCTTGTTACTTAACCTTCCACTCATCCATGGATCTCATTCTTTGAATTTGGGAAATAAAGAACCCACCTGACACCCACGCTCCACATTACAATAGGAAGTAAAACTACCTCTTTTACAAATTTTCCAGGGTCTCAGAATCCTTTGGCTTAGGTGGTTATTTGTATTGATCACTGGTGGCAGGACAATAATTCAAAGTTACATGTAAGAATTAGGAGCAAGAAGAAGGAAAAGGAATAATTGTCATTCTAAAAGGACTTAATGCTCTTGTGAAATTCCTAATCTTGATGTATTAAAAACAGGAGTTACTCAGGAGACTGAGACAGGAGGATTGCAAGTCAAGGCCAGCCTCAACAACTTAATAACATCCTTAGCAACTTAGCAAGACCCTGTTTCAAAATAAGAAAAAAAATAAATAAAAAGGGCTGGGGATGTACCTCAGTGGTAAAGTGCCCCTGGCATGGATCCCCAGTACCCCTGACAAAAGTAACAAAAACAAATTTTCTCATTTATTCAGGGTATCTATACCCATGATAAAATACTAGTATGTTCCAAATTTTTCTCTTCATTTGATATTTATCATTTTGTTGCACAAAAAAGATTGAATGCCTGATTATACAACAAACATTTTACACACCATAGAGACCTAACAAATGAGAGAAAAGTAATCATGACACTGATATTTAACAACTATATTTGAACCATAAGCCAGTACCGAGGTGAGCACTTGAACCCTGCTATCTAATACTGTGACTGATGAAAACTACACCAGTTCTGCAAAAGTTTAATCTTCTGTAGTTTATAAAGAATATCTAATTTAGAACATCAGGATATAAAATTAAATAATAACATAGAGACATAAGACACCATATTAAATAACTTGAAATATAAACAGGAACACATAAAATAAATAAAGTAATGGGTACTCAACATACAGAACATAAAGAAGTCTAAAGAGCAGTCTCCTTTCTGGGAATGTAGACAAGTAAGTGGGCAGCTTCAGACAGAGCACATGTACAGGTGCAAAAGAATGGCACATTGCCCTGGCATCCCATAGGCTCTCCCTTGTCATCATATTTGATTATTTAGTCTGGGGAGAATTTGTGGTAGTCCTTTATCAATAATGCTTATAAATTCTTTTTTCTCCATACTGGCTCTTTAATTTCCCATACATTTTAGGTGATGATGAAGGGTATGTGTTCTGAGTTCAAATAATATTTTTTTAATATTTTTTTTAGTTGTAGTTGGACACAATACTGTTATTCCATTTATTTATTTTTATGTGGTGCTGAGGATCAAATCCCAGGGCACCGCACATGCTAGGCAAGCGCTGTACCACTGAGCCACAATACCAGCACATCAAATAATATAAATAAGTTATTCAGGTGCATGATATTGTCAGTGAAATATTACAACAGCTATCAAAATTTATAATGAAATATAGTTGCTACCTTAAAATTAACCTTGTGTTAGCAAAACTCTGTTTTAAATAAATTAAGCGACAAGCATGTTCAGCTTAAATCTATTTCATTTTCCTTTATCTGTTCATTTCCCACTGTTTCTGACCCAGACACTTTATTCTCTTCAAAGTTCTGCAGTAGTTCTTGGGAGGTTAGGAGCAGATCTAGAAAATACTTGATGGAGAGGATGGAACCTCAGAGGAGTAAAGGGTAAGTGACACTATCTAATTTTCAGAGACAGGTTGATGTGATTACAAGTTGGGTGAAAAGACAAAATAATTATCAGAAAGTTTTGAGGAAGACATATCTTTGGTATTGAATAATTTACTATAAAGTCCCTAGGACTGATATAGATAGACTACATATATTTAACATAAGCAGATTTGTTCTATTTTTGAATCAGTCCAAATTTAATCACCAAAATAAAGAATCATGATTTCAGAATTGAGGCAAGTCAGAAATCCAATGCCTTTTAAATAAAGAGAAAGTCATTTTTCCTGGAGGTTCTTGCTAAAACTTCAAAATGTTTTGTTGTAAATCTTACTGTTTGCCTTCCCAAAATGCACCTGTGGCCATTTATCAGGGTAGCTGCACATTAAAAAAAAAATGGAAAACAGCTAGATACTCAGAAAGCATTATTCAATGACTCTGAATTGAGATTAATTCCTGAAATGTGACAGTGTCCTCCCCAGATTAAGGATTCGTGAATACCAGATGATTAATAGAGTCCAGTCAGCTTTTGTCTCAGAAAGTTTCAAGAGAGTTGAAATCACTTTGTGATTATGTTCCCCTTTCTGGACTTCACAGCTGTAATAGACATTCTAGACAATTGGCAATGCCTAAATTGTTTCTAAATTGTGGTTTGATGGTTATTATGGCAGGAAAGGCCAACTGGAAGCTCCTACTGGAGCCTTCACCTTCATAGTAGTAAACCCAAAACATGAAATTCTTGGAAAGTTTGCCAAAAACAGGGCTTGACAGATGCAGAGTTGGTGATTTCTTCTATATTCCCACCCAATATGCCCATTTGAGTGTGCAAAGACAGGTGGACATATGAATACTATGGTAATTTAATTAGGTTTTGACTTGCAGCTTTTCTTCCAGATGTGAGTTCTTTGTTGCTGAACATGAAAGCATCCTTTGGCATCTGGGAGGTAGCTATTGAGCAAGGATTTTTTTTCCTATATTGTATAAATTCCACAAAAGTCAAGCAGATAATTTCATGGTCCTACATCAGTTAATTTATAATGTTGTATGCAGAAACTTTGATACCCTCTTCATTCCACAAGACCTCACGATGGTCCACTGTGTTGATTACATTATTCTCCTTAGACCTGCAGAGCAGGAATTAACAGCTGTCCTTGATACCTTTCTTTTCTTTTTTCACAGTTTCTTTAAAAATATTCTTTTTAGATATACATGACAACAGAGTGTATTTTGACACAGTATGCCTTATTCTAATTGGAATCCCATTCTTGTGGTTGTACATCATGTGGAGTTTCACTGGTCATGTATTCATATATGAACATAGGAAAGTTATATCCTATTCATTCTACTGTCTTTCCTATTCCAATTCCCCCTCCCTTCCCTTCATTCCCCTTTGTCTACTCCAGCAAACTTCTATTCTCCCACTTCCTTATTATGTGTTAGCATCCACCTATAAGAAAGAACACATCAGCCTTTGGTTTTGGAGGGATTGACATATTTCAAATAGCATAATAGTCTCCACTTCCACCCATTTGCTGGCAAATGCCATAATTTCATTCTTCTTTATGGTTGAGTAATATTTTATTGTGTATATATACCACACTTTCTTTATGCATTCATCTGTTGTAGGGCACCTAGGTTGGTTCCATAGCTCAGCTATTGTGAATTGAGCTGCTATAAACATTGATGTTGCTGCATCACTGTAATATGCTGATTTTAAGTCCTTTGGGAGTATACTGAGGAGTGGAATAACTGGATCAAATGGTGGTTCCATCCCAAGTTTGCTGAGGAGTACCCATACTGCTTTCCAGAGAGGTTGTACCAATTTGCAATTCCACCAGCAATGTAAAGATTGTACTTTTCCCCCTACATCTTTACCAACATTTATTGTTACTTGCATTCTTTACAATTGCCATTTTGATTGGAGTGAGATAGAATCTCAGTGTAGTTTTAATATGCATTTCTCAGCACCACATAAATGTAAAATAAAGATATTGTGTCCACTTAAAACTAAAAATAAAATAAATATTTTTTTAAAAGATGTAATTTTTTTTAAAATATGCATTTCTCTAATTGCTAGATATGTTGAACATTTTTTCATATATTTGTTGAACATTTGTATATCTTCTTCTGTGAAGTGTCTGTTCAGTTCCTTTACCCATTTATTAATTGGCTAATTTTTTTTTTTTTTTTTAGAGAGAGAGAGAGAGAGAGAGAGAGAGAATTTTTTAATATTTATTTTTTAGTTTTCGGCGGACACAACATCTTTATTTGTATAGCCGCTACCACTTGCGCCACATCCCCAGCCCCAATTTGGGTTTTTTGGTATTTGTTGTTGAGTTCTTTTATATCCTAGAGATTAATACTTTATCTGAGGATCAGATGGCAAACATTTTTTTTTTCATTCTGTAAGCTCTCTCTTCATATTCTTGATTGTTTTCTTTTCTGTGAAGAAGCTTTTTACTCTGATTTTATCCCATTTATTGATTCTTGATTTTACTTCTTGTGTTTTAGGAGTCCTGTTGAGAAAGTAGTTCCTAAGCTGACATGATGGAAAGGTAGGCTTACATTTTTTTTTCTCATAGGTGCACGTCTCTGATCTAATGTGGGATCCTTGAACCACTTTAAGTATTTTTGCAGGGATTTGTTGTTGTTGTTGTTGTTGTTACATATGGATTTCTGGTTTTCCCAGCACCATATATTGAAGAGGCTATCTTTTTCTCCAAGGTATGTTTATGGCACCTTCGTCTACAATATTAGATAACTGTATTTACATGGGTTTATCTGTTTCTTCTATTCTGTTCTATTGGTCTCCATATCTGTTTTGATGCCAATACCATGCAATCCTTGATACCTTTCTAAGGTGCATATTTGCTAGAAGACACAAAATAAGTTCCACAAAAATTCAAGAGCTGATAACTTAATGAAATTTCTATATTTTATTATTGTAGTATATATCAAGACATCAATTCAAAGCAAACTGCATCTGGCTTTTACTACCACTTAGAAAAAATATAATGCCTACTCGGCTTCTGTAGAATTTGAGGCAACATATACAAAATTTTCCATTATGTATATGTCACTCATCTATGGAGTAAATTTAAGGGCTACCAGTTTTAGATGGAACCTATAGGGGAAAAAAAAGGTTTTTAAACAGATGCCAGGTAATCTGACACTTTTTATAAAACTGAAATGATTTGGTGGGGATTGATATGTTAGTAGACACAAGAGTTACTATTATAGTCCTTCCAAGATTTTGAAACAAAGCTCAGCTCTTTTCTCAAATGATTTATTTAAAAAAAAAAAAATAAACAACATCTGATTTGCTACTAGGCTTTGCCAGAGAATAACCCTTTTACCCTGTGAGAGAAGTTACTATATAAACTAACTGCCTATCATGAAATATAAAGTTATCTGACTTACAAATCTATAAATTTTGATGTTCACAGAAGCATTCTATGACTGAAAGGAAGATGTATCCACAATATCAGAACAGAACAGATCCTGGAGTTGCAAGAATGGTAAATTAAGGTGAAGCTAAGATTTTCATAGCTCTCATTTCTCCTACATTAGCATAATCTCTGAATTTGCACTAATTACTCATGGAAAATGAATAAGATTAAGTTATAGTCTGTAGAATTATTTCACATTTCAGGAGCCCTACTTACTGGAATGCAGCCAAAACAGTGCTACAAGGAAAATTTATAACACTAAATGTTTTATGTTAGATAAAATAATCAATTTAAACAATTTTTGCTCCTACCCAAAGAAATAAATACACACCATCAAAATGAAACCAAACCAAGCAGAGCAAGAGGATAATAAATATAAGAGCAATAATGGATAAAATTTTTAAATTAAAAATAAGAAACAATAGAAGAAAAAATAAAACAATAAGGTTGCTTCTTTTTAAAAAATCAGTAAAATTAATGAAACTCTAAAAGATTGACAAAAATGAAAAAAAGAAAATACATAACCATGAATATCAAGAATGGGAGCAGGGTGTAGCGGCACATATCTGTAATCCCAGTGACTTAGGAGTTGAAATAGGGGGATTGCAAGTTTGAGGCCAGCCTCAACAACTTAGCAAGACCTTGTCTCAACATTAAAAATCAAAATGGCTGTGAATGGAACTCAGGGATAAAACATCCCTGGGTTCAATCTACAGAGTCAAATAAATAAATAACAGAAAAATATCAAGAAAAGAATGAGATATCACTTCAAATTCTGTGTCATCAGAAAGACTACAAAAGAATAGTGTATTTACATAAGTTTAACAACTTAGAATCATTTCTTGGAAAGCACAAATAAACAACCTCATCAATATTACGTAGATAATCTGAATAATTCTATAACCATAATGTAAATTGAAAGTACCATTAAAAACTCCTGGGCTGGAGTTGTGGCTTATTGGTAGAGTGCTTGCCTAGCACATGTGAGGCACTGAGTTTGATCTTCAGCACCACATTAAAAAAAAAAGAAATAAAGATATTGTGTGCCCACCTACAACTCAAAAATAAGAAAAAAAAAACTCCCCCTAAAAAACATATTTGAAGGTCCACATAGTGTCACTCATGAATTTATCAAACTTTTAAAGAAAATTTAACCCCAAATTTATATAACATTTTCCTGAAGGAGAAAAAAAGCAAATGAAACATCTCCCAACACCATTTTATGTGGCTACAATTATTATGATAATTACACCAAACTCAATGAAAAGTAATAAATAATAATTTTGAAGAAAAACTTATAAGGGCTGGGGATATAGCTCAGGTGGTCAAGTGCTTGCCTGTTATACACTAGGTGCTGGGTGCAATACCCAGCACCATTAAAAAGAGAGAGAGAGAGAGAGAGAGAGAGAGAGAGAGAGAGAAGAAGAAGAAGAAGAAGAAGAAGAAGGAGGAGGAGGAGGAGAAAGATAGAAAAAAAATTTTAAAGACCACTATCTTTCATAAAATTAAATGTGAATATCAAAAAGCATTAGCAAATAAAATCCCAGAATGTATAAAAGAGCTATACATTTAACAAATGTTATTTACTTTATATACTCAAGGTTTATTCAACACTTAAAAGTGTATTTCACCTCAAGAATAGCTTAGAAAAGAATATCTCCTTGCTTATGTCACACACACAAAGAAAGAAAAATTGACAAAATCAAAACCTATTCATGATAAAAGAAAACCCATTCAATAAGTTAGAAACAAAATGGACATACAAATAATAAGAGATGGCATAATTTAGTAAAGGACATCTCAAACTACAACTAACTCATAAACTCTCAAAAATTCTGAATGTTTTCTCCTAAAATAGACAATAGGACAAATACATGTGGTCTTAAGACCTAAACTTAAGACTTTTACTTAAGACTGTGTTAGGTCATACTACTGAATATGTTCACCACTGTAATAAAGCAAACAAAGAAGTAAAATACATAAATATTGGAAAGGGAAAAAAATAAAATGGCTTCTATTTGTAAAATTAGCAATTTTAGCAAGGTCACAGAATATAGAACCAATACAAATACATTTCTATTAACGATAAACATGTGGAAACTACAACGTAAAAAAAATGCCATATATTATAACAGAAATAAAATGCCTAGGTATAAGTTTAATAGAATGTGTACATGTATACTGAGAATGCCAACTATAAAATGTTAATTACATAAATCAGTAAGTACTTAAGTATGTTGAACTGCATACACATTTAATACAATTAGTATCAATTTCCCAACAAGTTTTACAATAGACACTGAAAAACTTAAATTTATACATAAAAGCATAAGACCTATAGAAGCTAGGAGTTTTTATTTTAAAAAAAAGAATAAAGTGGAGGAATAATTTTATGCAATATTAAATCAAAACTCTATAGCTATGGTAATCAAGAAAAAATGGTATTGATGCTCTTTGGAGGGATCCAACATGGCGGCGGGCGCGGAGAGATCAAGTCTCTGACCTCTTCAGCTGCGCGGGCACAGGGAGTCATAAACTGTCTAAATGCTGTTTGCTCAGGATCACTAGGCAATGCTGAGCTGATGTGGATCTGGGGCGAACAGTCTGGGCCTCTCAGAACACACACCGAGCCCGGATCGGCTGAATTCAAGCTCCCGCTAGCCTGCTTCTCATGACTCAGCACTAACAATCCCGCTGAAACAACTGGTCGGCCCTTCTGAACTTACAGAGGTAAATGCCAACCGAGCCTTCATAGGCAGTGGCCACAGGATTGAAACGGAGCTTGGGAGAGACAGTCAGGACCCACCCGTTGCATTGGTCACCCGACAAAGGGAACGAACTGTCACCATTTGCATGGGATACCACCATGGCAGAGAACTGACGTCACCAGAACGCGGAGGAGGATATAACTTCATTGAAACCTGCGGCGACAGGTGTGTAATCCCCTAGCCATCCCTCTCCACACAGCGGGGAAACCTTAAGGGCCCCTCCCAGCTCTCCCGTAAGGGCCCCTCCCAGCTCTCCCGTGAGCTCCATAGCCAGACTGAGAGAATCAGGAGTGGCGCAGGACTCACGGCGTGGAACTCCCAGCTACCACTCCCACCAGTGCTGACAACTGAGGTCTCTTGCACCAGCTACAGGGGGCGTGGCTACTGGAGGGCAAGCAAATTCGCTGGGGGTTCTCAGCCCCAAGCTCTACAAACTTAGGGTCTGAGGGAATGGCAAACAGGGAGAGTGTGCCCAGGCATTCATGAAAACAGGGCTCCCAGGAGCAGCAGACCTGGCGTGTAGCCAGTATTGTGGTGAGCGTCACCGGTGAGCAGGACCAGGCTTGAGGAAAAGTGGGGAAGTGACTAGACACAAGAGAAGGCCCTAGGCACTCAGGATTGGAGACCCGCCCAGTCTGGAAGGAGGAGTGCTGCACAGTGATTGGTTCCCGCATATTGAGAGGAGAAGCTTGGCCCAGTGGGCACAGCTCCACATACTGGAAGAGAAGTTAATCAAACTCTAAGACTGCATTTATTAAACTTTTTTTTTTAATTTGTTTTTTTTTTCATTTTCATTTTTTTGTTGTTGTTGTTTTATTTTTTAATTATTTTTAATTTCAAATTTCATTTTATTATTTTTTTTTAATTTTTTTCTTTTTTTTATTTTCTATTTTTTTTCTTTTGACTTTTCATTTCTTTTCAATTTTCTTATTCCCCCTTCCTTGAATTCTACCTTCCTACTCTCATTCTCTTTAGTGACTTCTTCCCTTCCCTTCTAATACCTTTCCTCCCAAGCATCAAATAAATTTATAGGAGTAAACAGTAAATTAGCAGTCAAACAGAACAAGAAGTAACATGAGCAGCATGAAAAAGCAAGGAAGAAAAGGAGTACAAACAATGCAGGACAGCCTAAATATTCATGAGGACCTAGAGTCATCAGAAAAATGGTCATATAAAGAACTCAAGGATTACCTTAGACAGATGGAATGGAACCTTAAAGAGGATACGAGACAGCAAATTCAAACAGTGAAAGAACATATTGAAAATGAATTACATAAACAGATAAAAGAAGAAGTTAAGCATCTTTATCAGGAGATAGAGATTATTAAAAAAAAAAACAACAATTCTAGAAATGAAGGAAATTATAAACCAAATTAAAAACTCAAATGAGAGTATCACCAACAGAGTGGAGCAAGTAGAAGCCAGAACGTCAGATACTATGAAGACAAAATATATCATCTTGAAAAGAGTCTAGCCAACTCAGAAAGGCTGGTAAAAAATCACGAGAAAAACATCCAAGAGATATGGGATAACATAAAAAAACCAAACTTAAGAGTCATCGGGATAGAGGAAGGTATAGAGATTCAAACAAAGGGAATGAGTAACCTGCTGAATGAAATAATTACAGAAAACTTTCCAGAAATAAAAAAGGAAACGGATATACAAATTGTAGATGCATACAGGACACCGAGCATACAAAATCACAGTAGACCAACGCCAAGACACATTGTTATGAAGATATCCAATATACAGAACAAAGAGAAAATATTAAAAGCTACAAGAGAAAGGAGGCAGATTACATTCAGGGGTAAACCAATAAGGTTAACAACAGATTTTTCATCACAGACGCTGAAAGTGAGAAGATCCTGGAACAACATATTTCAAATGCTGAAAGACAATGGATGCCAACCAAGAATTCTGTATCCACCAAATTAAGCTTCAGGTATGACAACGAAATAAAAATCTTTCATGATAAACAAAAGCTAAAAGAATTTGCAGCCAGAAAACCAGCATTGCAAAGCGTCTTGAGCAAAACACTACAGGAGGAAGAAATGAAAAACAATAACCAAAACCATCAGTGGGAAGTGTCTCAGTAAAGACAGAGGG
Organism: Marmota flaviventris; assembly: GCF_047511675.1. Classification (NCBI taxonomy): domain Eukaryota; kingdom Metazoa; phylum Chordata; class Mammalia; order Rodentia; family Sciuridae; genus Marmota; species Marmota flaviventris. The sequence continues at coordinate 48,734,606 of NC_092504.1, read as the reverse complement.
TGGGGGGAAAGCTAATCATGGAGAAACAAACTAAATTAAAAAAAAAAAAAGATAAATAATCAAACATGGCTGGAAGTACAAACCATATATCAATAGTAACTCTAAACGTTAATGGCTTAAACTCTCCAATAAAGCGACATAGGCTGGTAACATGGATTAAAAAAAACAAATCCAACAATATGCTGCCTCCAGGAGACACATCTGATTGGAAAAGACCTACACAGGCTGAAGGTGAAAGGTTGGGAAAAAATATACCATGCACACGGTCCTCGTAAGCAAGCACGGGTGGCCATCCTCATATCGAATAAAATCGACTTCAAGACTAAGTTAATCAAAAGGGATAAGGAAGGACATTATATACTGTTAAAAGGAACCATTCACCAACAAGAAATAACAATTATCAATATTTATGCACCAAATAATGGTGCTGCGACATTCATAAAACAAATTCTCCTCAAGTTTAAGAATCAAATAGACCACAACACAATAATTATGGGTGATTTCAACACACCTCTCTCACCATTGGACAGATCCTCCAAACAAAAGTTGAATAAAGAAACTATAGAACTCAATATCACAATCAATAACCTAGACTTAACTGACATATATAGAATATATCAACCATCATCAAGTGGATATACGTTTTTCTCAGCAGCACATGGATCTTTCTCAAAAATAGACCATATATTATGCCATAGGGCAACCCTCAATAAATATAAAGGGGTGGAGATAATACCATGCATTTTATCTGATCATAATGAAATGAAACTGGAAATCAATGATAAAAGAAGGAAGGAAAAATCCTACATTTCATGGAAAATGAACAATATGTTACTGAATGATCAATGGGTTACAGAAGACATAAAGGAGGAAATCAAAAAATTCTTAGAGATAAATGAAAATACAGACACAACATATCGGAATCTATGGGACACAATGAAAGCAGTTTTAAGAGGGAAATTAATTGCCTGGAGTTCATTCCTCAAAAAAAGAAAAGAACCAACAAATAAATGAGCTCACACTTCATCTCAAAGCCCTAGAAAAGGAAGAGCAAAACAACAGCAAATGTAGCAGTAGGCAAGAAATAATTAAAATCAGAGTGGAAATCAACGAAATTGAAACAAAAGAAACTATTGAAAAAATTAACAAAACTAAAAGTTGGTTCTTTGAAAAAATAAATAAGATCGATAGACCCTTAGCCATGCTAATGAAGAGAAGAAGAGAGAGAACTCAAATTACTAACATACGGGATGAAAAAGGCAATATCACAACAGATGCTACAGAAATACAGAAGACAATTATAAATTATTTTGAAAACCTATATTCCAATAAAATAGAAGATAGTGAAGACATCGATAAATTTCTTAAGTCGTATGATTTGCCCAGACTGAGTCAGGAGGATACACACAATTTGAAGAGACCAATATCAATGGATGAAATAGAAGAAGCAATCAAAAGACTACCAACCAAGAAAAGCCCAGGACCAGATGGGTATACAGCGGAGTTTTACAAAACCTTTAAAGAGGAACTAATACCAATACTTTTCAAGTTATTTCAGGAAATAGAAAAAGAGGGAGCTCTTCCAAATTCATTCTATGAGGCCAACATCACCCTGATTCCGAAACCAGACAAAGACACCTCAGAGAAAGAAAACTACAGACCAATATCTCTGATGAACCTAGATGCAAAAATCCTCAATAAAATTCTGGCGAATCAGATACAAAGGCACATCAAAAAAATTGTGCACCATTATCAAGTAGGATTCATCCCTGGGATGCAAGGATGATTCAATATATGGAAATCAATAAATGTTATTCACCACATCAATAGACTTAAAGATAAGAATCATATGATCATCTCGATAGACGCAGAAAAAGCATTCGCCAAAGTACAGCATCCCTTTATGTTCAAAACATTACTAAAACTACAGATAACAGGAACTTACCTCAACATTGTAAAAGCTATCTATGCTAAGCCTCAGGCTAGCTTCATTCTGAATGGAGAAAAATTGAAGGCATTCCCTCTAAAATCTGGAACAAGACAGGGATGCCCTCTATCACCACTTCTATTCAATATAGTTCTCAAAACACTGGCCAGAGCAATTAGACAGACGAAAGAAATTAAAGGCATAAAAATAGGAAAAGAAGAACTTAAATTATCACTATTTGCAGGAGACATGATTCTATACCTAGAAGACCCAAAAGGGTCTACAAAAAAACTACTACAACTAGTAAATGAATTCACCAAAGTGGCAGGATATAAAATCAACATGCATAAATCAAAGGCATTTCTGTATATCAGCGACAAAATTTCTGAAAAGGAAATGAGGAAAAACCCTCCATTCACAATATCCTCAAAAAAAATAAAATACTTGGGAATCAACCTAACAAAAGAGGTGAAAGACTTATACAATGAAAACTACAGAACCATAAAGAGAGAAATAGAAGAATATCTTAGAAGATGGAAAAATATACCCTGTTCATGGATAGGCAGAACTAACATCATCAAAATGGCGATATTACCAAAAGTTCTCTATAGGTTTAATGCAATGCCAACCAAAATCCCAATGGCATTTCTTGTAGAAACAGAGAAAGCAATCATGAAATTCATATGGAAAAATAAAAGACCCAGAATAGCAAAAGCAATTTTAAGCAGGAAGTGTGAATCAGGCAGTATAGCGATACCAGATTTCAAAGTATATTACAGAGCAATAGTAACAAAAACAGCATGGTAATGGTACCAAAACAGGCGGTGGACCAATAGTACAGAATAGAGGACACAGAGACTAATCCACAAAGTTACAACTATCTTATATTTGATAAAGGGGCTAAAAGCATGCAATGGAGGAAGGACAGCATCTTCAACAAATGGTGTTGGGAAAACTGGAAATCCATATGCAACAAAATGAAACTGAATCCCCTCCTCTCGCCATGCACAAAAGTTAACTCAAAATGGATCAAGGAGCTTGATATCAAATCAGAGACTCTGCGTCTGATAGAATAAAACGTTGGCTCTGATCTACATATTGTTGGGTCGGGCTCCAAATTCCTTAATAGGACACCCATAGCACAAGAGTTAATAACAAGAATCAACAAATGGGACTTACTTAAACTGAAAAGTTTTTTCTCAGCAAGAGAAACAATAAGAGAGGTAAATAGGGAGCCTACATCATGGGAACAAATATTTACTCCTCACACTTCAGATAGAGCCCTAATATCCAGAGTATACAAAGAACTCAAAAAATTAGACGATAAGATAACAAATAACCCAATCAACAAATGGGCCAAGGACCTGAACAGACACTTCTCAGAGGAGGACATACAATCAATCAACAAGTACATGAAAAAATGCTCACCATCTCTAGCAGTCAGAGAAATGCAAATCAAAACCACCTTAAGATACCATCTCACTCCAGTAAGATTGGCAGCCATTATGAAGTCAAACAACAACAAGTGCTGGCGAGGATGTGGGGAAAAGGGTACACTTGTACATTGCTGGTGGGTCTGCAAATTGGTGCGGCCAATTTGGAAAGCAGTATGGAGATTCCTGGGAAAGCTGGGAATGGAACCACCATTTGACCCAGCTATTGCCCTTCTCAGACTATTCCCTGAAGACCTTAAAAGAGCGTACTACAGGGATACTGCCACATCGATGTTCATAGCAGCACAATTCACAATAGCAAGACTGTGGAACCAACCCAGATGCCCTTCAATAGATGAATGGATAAAAATAAAAATGTGGCATTTATATACCATGGAGTATTACGCAGCACTAAAAAATGACAAAATCATGGAATTTGCAAGGAAATGGATGGCACTAGAGCAGATTATGCTAAGTGAAGCTAGCCAGTCCCTAAAAAACAAATACCTAATGTCTTCCTTGATATAATGAGTACAACTAAGAACAGAGCAGGGAGGAAGAGCAGGAAGAAAAGATTAACATTAAACAGATACATGAGGTGGGAGGGAAAGGTAGAGAAAAGGGAAATTGCATGGAAATGGAAGGAGACCCTCATTGTTATACAAAATTACATATAAGAGGTTGTGAGGGGAAAGGGAAAAAAAAACACGGGAGAGAATTAAATTACAGCAGATGGGGTAGAGAGAGAAGATGGGAGGGGAGGGGAGCGGGGATAGTAGAGGATAGGAAAGGTAGCAGAATACAACAGTTACTAATAGGGCATTATGTAAAAATGTGGATGTATAACCGATGTGATTCTGCAATCTGTATTTGGGGTAAAAATGGGAGTTCATAACCCACTGGAATCTAATGTATGAAATATGATATGTCAAGAGCTTTGTAATGTTTTGAACAACCAATAAAAAATAAAAAAATAAAAAATAAATTAAAAAAAAAGAAAGAATGGTATTAATAGAAGGGTAGACAGATAAATCAGTGGAATTCAGTAAGGAATACAACTAGACCAGATGTGTTCAAATGATTTTTGACAAAGGTGCAGAAGAAATTCAAAAGTGGAAAGACAATTTAAAAAAAAAAAATGTACTGCAGCAAAAGGATCTATATAGAAAAAAAGAAAAGAAAGGTTGACAGAAGTCTCACACCTTTACAAAGTTTAAAGCAAAATTCTAGACTTAACCATATAATTATAAAACTCTCAGAAAAATGTTTTCAGAAAATGTTTAGATTTACAGCCAGGCACAATTCCTACCTTTTACAACAGGAGAACTACACACTACAAAGCTAAATTGAAACCCATCATTTTTAAAATTGCTTTGCAGAAGATATAGATGTGAAGATGAAAAGACAAAATGGGAAAAAAAATTGTAAATCACATATCCCATGAAGAACTCACATCTACCATATATAAAGAATTCCCAAAATCAACAGATAAAAAATAATTTAAAAATCAACAAGAAGCTCAGACACTCCACAAAAGAGGGTATAAAAATGACAAAGACATGATAAATATTGACCACCACTGGCCATTATGGAAATGCACATTAAAACTACAGTGAGCTACTTCTATAAATCAACCAGAATATCTAAGTTTAAAGAAAAAAATGTTGAGAATACCAAATGCAGACAAGAATGTAAAGAAACTGAATCACTCCTTTCTTGCCACTTAGGGAATGTACACTAATATTCTGGAAAACAGTTTGGCCATTTCTAACAAAATTAAACACATGACACTTGCATCTGTCTCAACAATTATACTGTTGACTGTTTTACAGCATAAACAATAAAAGAATATATGTCTGCACCCAAGTCAAATTCACCCAAATGTTCACCCAAAAGTTCACAGAAACTTTTTTTGTAGTAGTCAAAAAGTGAAATAACACATCTTCAATAGATGAGTATTTAAACACACCGTGTGATTCATTTGATCTTGGGACTCTTCTGGGAAATGAAAAGAACAGTTGGCAGGTTCCAGCACCCACTAGGAGGAAACAAAGGGAAACAGGCTGTCAGTGAAAAACTCCAGTTCCCAAATGTTACATACTGCATAATTCCATTTATAATATACTCCTGAAATGACAAAATTATAGAAATGGAAAACACAGTGACTGTGAGTTGGGGCGAGGAAGGGAGGGGTGGCTGGTGTTGCTAAAAAGGGAAAGAGAGGGGCACTGGAGGTGCTGGTACTGTGCCCCCACTGCATTGATGCCAATATCCTGGATGACAGTGCACTCTTAATTTCTCTATAGTTTCTACATTGCTATCTGTTGTACTACCAGTTTCTTAGGATTCTTCTATGCTGGGGAGGATATCTGAATAAACAGTTCACAGGATCTATCTGTATTATTTATTACAATTGTTTAAAAATAATTTCAAAATAAAAAGTTCATTTAAAGGTATGTTGGTAGGTAGACAACTAATTCCTTGAAACACTTCTGTACTTGAGCTTAGGAAGAATACGCTCCTGGTTTCACTGTTTCACCAGTGTCATAATTTGGTTATTATTCTATATCACTAGTTGTTCCAACTATATCTTTAATTATTTCCTCTCCCTCAACTTCTATATTGTTGAAGACTGCAAGATTCAACTGTGATACTGTTACAGAGCTGGGGCCTCTTGCGAAACTGAGATAGAGCGAAGACCCCTTTCAAGCCCCCAATTTTTGTGATCAAGTCAGAAGGAGTTTAGACCTGTTGCTCAGAAGGAAGAGAAAGAAGAGAACAGGAAGAGAAAGGTGACACTCTCAAGGGAGAGAGTGGGTCCTCTCGGAGAGGAGAGGGACTGTGTGCCTCTCCTACAGTCTAGTTTTTTTGGGAGAAATCCAAAGAAGTTTCCAGAGAGTCACACCCAGGTCCACCTGTTGAATTTTAACTGACAGCAGGGTAAAATCAAACTTTTAAGTCCCCACTGTCATGGCAATTAGAGGTCACCTTGGACCATGATAATCAGTTCTATTTAGTTTCTTAACCATAAATTCTTTCAGATTTTATGGTTAGGCAGAATTATCCTTATTTCCTAGAGTTTTAGGATCAAGTCTATGAAAGGCTCACAAAAGCCTCCACCTTCAGGGTAACATGGGTCCTCTTATAGACTTTCAGTCCTACTGAGGACTGTGACATAGTCTTCCACTTAGGCCAGAAAAGGGTGCAGGTAAATTGCTTCTTAGAAAATAAAACATGTAGGGGTCAGCACAGTGGACCCATTTTATAGAATCTTTCTCTTAACTTGGTATTTTTACCGTTCGTATCTGTCTCCTAACAATACCTCTTATTCTATTCACACTTATTTTCCTCAGGAACTAAGCCATAAATATCTGTGTTCTGAGTCCCAGTTCTTATGCATAAATCTCTACTCCTGCATTCCAGGTAGCCCAATCCAAAAGCCATTTCCACTTGGCAAGTGGCATTGCAAGTATAACATTTCTAATATTGATTTCCTGACCTGCCTTCCAAAAAAAGCTTCTTCCAGAAATCTATCTTATCTCAGTAAAAGGCATCATATATTTCTAATTGAGATGCTGAGGCCTCAAATCACTGAATTATCTTTGATTTTTCTTTTCTAGGCTTCAGTTAATACTCAATACCTTCTAGGTCCTTATAAAAATTCAAATGTTCTACCACATTTTTATCACATTCAATGGTACCACCTTGCCCAAGCCACAGTTATTTTCTTCTGGATTCTTACAATGATCTTCAAATTTTTCTTTTTGGATATTTCTTCATTCTCTAACCACCTGGTTTCTACCTACATTTTATCTCCATAGACCAACCAATCTTATAAATATAATTTAGATGCTTTAAAAATTGTATTTTATCCTACTTTTCTCTATCCTTGTTCCTTTTTCCCCACTAGAAATTACCATTTGAGAGATGATGCATTTTCTTCTTCTTCTTTTTTTTTTTTTTTTTTTGGTACTGGTGATTGAACCTAGGGCATTTTACCACTGAGCCACATACCCAGCCCTTTTTATGTTTTATTTTGAGACAGGATCTCACTAAGTTGCTTAAGGTCTCTTTAAGTTGCTAGGGCTGGCTTTGAATTTGCAATCCTCCTGCCTCAACCTCCCTAGCCACTGTGATTACAGATGTACACCCACATACCTGGCAGATGATGCATTTTCATTACTTATGTCTTGTTTAAACATTTTCCTTCCTACCAGAAAAATCCATGTATAGGTTGACTCTTTTGTTTCCTAAAGAATGTTCATTGCAAAAACATGGCCTAGACATTCAATAAATGTGTGCTGTGTGTGATATTTAAAAACAAATAAATGAAGTATAAAGATAACAAGACTTGAAAATTACCTGTATGTAGAATATGTGTAAGAGAAATTATTTGACACTCCAGAATTTCTTATCTGAATGATTAATGGTTCTATTAAATAAGAAACTAGTTTAATTGGGAGTCAGAAAAAGGATGATTTTGAACATGTTAGGTTTTTGTCCTATTAGTCATATTAATAAATCAACATCAAATTAGTTATTGGAATTTAACACTAGAAATAGCCTACAACATAGATTAAGAAATAGATAGGTCACTTTTTACTCTCCTAAAATACTCAAATAAAATATTTTTATTTTTCTAGTTTTTTTTTTCCTGTAAAATGCCCATATGGCAGAACAGATTTTAACCTGATTTGTGCTTATATTTGGGAGAGTTACTTAAAATGTAAGCTTTGTTGTTTCCTGGATACCTGCCTTGGGAAGCCCACAGAGAACCTCAACAATCTTTACAGCCTTCCTCAGAGGCGAACAGAACTGAAGAACACATACAAGTCCATTTGTCTGTTGTATGGAGCAGACCTACCAATAAGTGATTAGGTGCTGTGGATAAGCAAAACACACAGCAGTTTAAAGGAGGGTTTCTAAATGAAAGTTACAAAGATAAATGCCCCAAATTACAGGTGCTGATTTGCAACCAAGGCTATTTTCACAAGCAGGGCTCCAAATGTGTGCCCCAGGGTAACAAGCAGCAGGGACTTATTTACACTTGTTCATGATTCTCACAGTAGGCCAGCCAGCAATTTAATAGAATGGTTTTAAAAACTACATAATAAATTCATGGCATATAGAATTGGAAAAGTACTTAACTATCATGATAATTAACTTTAAATTAGCGAATGAGACCCACCTTTCAGAGTCTGGCCACATTGCCTCTGTTTGGGTCCATTGCCATCAACTTCAGAAGAATGCTTTAGTTGATACTCAAAATGCCCATATGTGAGACTTTTACTTGGTACAATGTGGTTCAAAACAACTATTTGCAGTTATCCAATGAAACTCTGTTCTTTTGTTGAATTGCATTAAAGAGGATCTCTAATCTGAAACCTCATGTGTTCACAGAATTAGTAAAGCCAAGGTCACAGACCCACAACTTAAAAGCTAATTTTCTTAAAATTGAATTTCAATGCTTCAGAAATGTTTAACAACAATACAGTTTACCACTACTTATGTTTAATGAGAAAAGTAGACATTAATTTATGTGTATTTCTCTAAAATTTCTTCTGAAGAGCTAGAAAGTTGGTATCTACCAGGACTATATACCCTCTTTTCTTCACGATAGACAAGTAAAGAAAAATATATTTCATAAGTAATAAGTCGGAATCATGGAAACAATAAAGAATGAGGGTAATTCTCAATAAAAATAAAGCTAATATAATGCTTATGGTAATAATTTTGATGCACTATAAAATGGAATTCATTTGACCAAACTGCTGGGAATACTGTAGGAAAAAAATTCGAAAATCAAACTAAGTACATAGAATTTTTACTTCTCTACAATGCTCTGTTAAGAATATGACTTGTTTAAAAATATTTTAAAATAATACTTTTACTCTGCAGTATATATAATACATAGTATGAATTTCTTGCTATTTCACACATGGCATAGGATCAGTAATAAATAAAAAAGATTGTTATATCAAAAAACCTAATGTTTCATTAGTTACAGTATTTAGTAGGAACATTTGATATAGTAGAAAATCTATGCTGCATAATTTTAAGTCCTTTACTTTGGGGATTGTTGAAATAATGATTATCAGGTAATGTTTTAACATATAATCTAGTAGTAAGTGCTAGGAGTATGCAATATATACAACATTTGGCAATAATGATGTCTATTTTAACTGGACTTTGGTAGGAAATGATATTATAGTACTCCTAATAGAAGCTATTTGCAAAGCTATGTCTTTGAAATTATAAAACCTGAATTCACATTCCAGTTTTGCCTTAACCCACATGCATGAACTTGAACATATTTATTACCTAAGCTTTCTGGCATCCAATTGATTACATTACCTCAAAGTTTGCCTTCATTTCTCATAATGATTCTGATTATATATATGATCTTCTGATGATAACAATCATTTAATCTATTATGTAGACTTTTTAAATTTAAATTCTGTTTTTTTCTGGTTATAAATGAAGACTAGATGCCTAAATATGAGATCAAAAGAGATAATTTTGTTGGTACAATTTCTCTTTGACTATTATGGGGAAGAAAATACTCTGTTGAAGATGATATTCCATTTTCGTTTTCCCTGGAATTTCCCTGTTCCTGTTCAAGTTTCATTTTGATGTATTCTCACTTTCATAAAAGGGGATAGGACAAAAACAAAAGAAGAAACTGTCTAAGTCTTAACTGGTCTGAATGCTCAAACCTATACCTTTCTGACAGTGATCTTTGATCTAAAGGAAGATGAATGAAGTATCTATTGCTCCTCTTATCAATCTTTTCTAACAGTATTTTAAATTTTTATTGCATTCTAAATTTCTCTGTTGACTTAATCACTTTGATGCTGATTAGATTACCTGAAAGAATAAAATAATACAAATTTCAGTGATTTACAATAATGTATGTTATTTTGCATGTTAATAGAAAGGGATATAAAAGTATTTACAAAGAATAACACCTATCATAATATCTTTTTATTCCCCAAACATGTGTTTTATTATTTATATTTTTATTATTGTTTTATCCCATTTATTTGTCCTATAACAATAAGTCACTGAGACCACAGGATCATCACTGTCTCTTGGTAGCATTCTATGATGGTAAAAATAACTTTTAATACATACTTTCCAATAGGGTATTATAGAGAGACTATGTAAACTAAATATTGGTTTATGAATAATAAACTATATCATCCTTGTTCATCAAAGTTTCAGGAACAGTCCAGATACCAGAAAACATATGGACTTGGGGTATTTATAGACTGATAAAGTATAAAGTATTCAATAAAATTCCTCCTATGGTAGCAAGGAAAGAACATAAATATCTGCTGAATATTTTGTACCCTGTCACACAAAGGAGATTGCCACTTATACACGGAATTCTCAAAGGGTTATTATTTAATCACACTAATTTCTTCTTTTACTACCCTTGCCTTGATTCACTGTAGGCAAGCTATAATTGTTTACACCAGTTGGTTTGGAGTTTAGGTCATGATACTTACTTTGACCCATGTAATATGGGCAGAGCGGAACTTTCATTTGTATTTTTCTTATGCCTTAACATCTGTTACAATAGAACCACTTTCCAAGCAGTTAAAGATCTTTTATTCTACATCTTGCAATAGAAAAGACCTGATCTTATTTGTATCCTGGAGCAAAGTCCAGCTGAGCACAATCAAAACAGGGCAAAGCACAGCCAGACTTTGGTATACAATTAAATTGTATTACTGTCATATATACGATCAAAATTTGGTAGTTTTTAAATCACAGCAAAAAGTTAATCACTATATGAAGTGACAAAAGACAGAAGAAATATTGATTACCTTAATAAATAGCTATGTAAAAAAATTATTCAAGAATTTAACAAATCTGGCTAACAATGATGTGCAAGACCATGTGTAATATTCAATCCTCCTACTGAAAAAAAAATTAACAAACCCTCCAAAAACAAAAAGGATACTCTAAAGTCACTTTGTGGTTTAGAGACTATCTTGAAAACATAACAGTAAAAATGTCCTGAATCCAATTTATTTCATTCAATCAAGGAAGCATGTTAAAAAGAAAGAGAAATAAGTTTGATGACATTTTTTTTTGATGGACAAGAGGTGGGGTGATGTAGGGTTCAGATTCTCTGTCTAAAGCTGTAGTCTCTAGGAACATGTTATACAAATTAACTAACAATTTTACTTCACCATTACACTAGCTATGTTTTAAGTATTAATAATTACATGTGGTTAAGGACTAGCCTATAGTGATTGGAGTAGTTAAGGTCATTCACATGGATGCTTCATGTCTATATGAATGATCTTTAATAAAATCCCTTGATACCAAGGCTTGTGTGAACCTCTCTGGTTGGCAATACTTTGCATGTGTTGCCACACATCATTGCTGAGAGAATGAAGGGCTGTTCACATGAATCCACTGGAAAAGTGGATTTGAGAACTAGTATGTTTAATTAGAAAATTTTAGTTTTGTTTTGTATTCTTTTATTTTTAATTTTTAAAATTTATATGTATTTTTATCTTATCTGTTTCCATTGATTCTCTTTATCGCTTTTCTTCCATTATCAGCCAATCTCTATTGTTCTCAATTTCCCACTTCCTTTAATTTTTTACTTCCATTTTATTTTCTCCTCCCCCATAATCTCACATCCTATATCATTTCTGTTTTATTCCTGTAAACCCTTTTGCAAACTTGATTTTTTTATCATAGGCAATAATTGATCATTTCATTTCTGTTTATTGTGATAGTTAACATTGTACACACGATAGTAGGAAATATTTGGCTTAATGCTATGCATTGTTTGCATTGGTTGGTGCTATTACTTGTGTCTCAGTAAACAGTGAAGTAGTGGAAACCTTTAGAGAAACTATAAGTGCATAGGATAGAAACTCTACTGCCTCAGATGCAAACTGTTAAATGGGTAAACACACAAACAACATGAAAAAACAAGGAAACAGCTCACCCTAAACAAACAAAGATATTTCAATAACAGAATTCATTGACACCACAGTGAAAGTAATGTCAGAGAGAGAGTGTGGAACTGATCTGTGACATAAAGGACAATGTAAGGAGTAAAATGAGGAAGAAAATACAAAAAAAAATGAAAGACCACTTCAATAGAGAGGGAGAGATTCTGAGGGGGAAAAAAACAGCAGAAACCCTCAAATAGAAGGAATCAACAAACCAAATTAAAAATTCAATTGAAAACATCACCAACAGACTATATCATTTGGAAGACAGTTTCAGGCAATGAAGACAAAATGTATAATCTTGAAAACAAAAGTTAAACAATCATGATAAACTAAAGTTAAAATAATTCACAGCTACAAAGCCTATACTATAAAACCTACTCAATAAAATATTTCATGAAGAAGAAATAAAAAATAAAATTGAAAACCAGCAAATGGTGGAGCTAAATGAAAAGAACAGTGAATCAATGGAAAAACTAATTTAAATTTAAAAATCAGAAATAAATTAAAATGACAGGAAATAAAAAAACATATCATAATAATCTCATTGAGCAGAGATGGGGTTGTGGCTCATTGGTGGAACACTTGCTTAGCATGTGTGAGGCACTGGGTTCAATTCTCAGCACCACATTTTAAAAATAATAGAATAAAGATTAAAAAATAATAATCAAATTGAATGTAAATGAATTAAATTCAATTAAAAGACATAGACTGGCAGAATGGATTAAAAAACAAAACCCAACAATATGCTGTTATTAAGTGACTCACCTCATAGGCAAAGACAGCCACAGACTGAAGTTAAAAGGATGGGGAAAACGTATCATTTAATGGATCTTATAAACAAGCAGGAATGTCTATCTTCATATTGAAAAAAGTGGACTTCAAACCAAAGTAAATCAGAAGGTACAAAGAAGGACATTTCATACTGCTTAATGGAATGATATATTAGCAATACATGACAAGCATAAATATTTATGCCCTGAACAATGGTGCATCTATGTACAACAAACAAAACCTTCTAGATTTCAAGAATCAAATAGACCACAACAGAATAATACTGGGTGACTTTAACACATGTTCCTCACTACTAGATAGATCCTACAAACAAAAACTAAATAGAAAAGGTATAGAACTAAAAAAAATATAATAAAAAATTTAGATTTAATAGACATATATAGAATATTTCATCCATCAATAATAGAATACATTTTCTTCTCAGCAGCATATGGTTTGTTCTCTAAAATAGACCATTTTAGGCTGTAAAGCATCTCTTAGCAAATACAAAAAAATAGCGATAATACCTTGCATCCTATCAGAGCATAATAGAATGAGATTAGAAATTAATAATACAATTTTCAAAAAGCTACTTTTTTTAAATTGCTTTTATTTTTTCAAATACATGACAGCAGAATGCATAACAATTCTTTTTTTATTGTTGGTTGTTCAAAACATTACATAGTTCTTGATATATCATATTTCACACTTTGATTCAAGTGGGTTATGAACTCCCATTTTTACCCCATATACAGATTGCAGAATCACATCAGTTACAGATCCATTGATTTACATATTGCCATACTAGTGTCTGTTGTGTTCTGCTGCCTTTCCTATCCTCTTATTACACATACAGAGCACAACTTTTCATATCTCTGTTTGAATATAAATAATATAAGCTACTCTAACACCTGGGGACTAAATAATATGCTGTTGAATAATGAATAGATAGAAAAAGAAGTCAGAGATTAAATTAAAAAAAATACTAGAAGGTTAATTAGAATAGTGATAGAACATATCAAAATCTCTGGAACACTATGAATGTAGTGCTAAGAGGAAAGTTCACTGCATTGAGCTAATTCATTTATTGAAAAGTCAACAAATAAATATCCTAACATTACATCTTAAAGCACTACAAAAAGTAGAACAAATCACCACCCAAAGGCAGTAGAAGACAGGAAATAATTAAAATCAGAATTGAAATCAATAAAATTGAAATTTAAAAAAATGATTAAAAAATCGACGAAAAAAAAGTAAGTTCACTGAAAAAAAATAAATAAAATTGATGAGCCATTACTTAAGCTAACAAAAAGAAAGAGAAAGAAAACTCAAATTAGTAAAATTCTCAATGAAAAAGGAAATAGCACAATGGACACTGCTGAACTACGGATGATAATTACAACCTATTTTGAAAATTTATACTCTAGTAAAATAGAAAATCTATCACAACCTAATTTGAAAATTTATACTCTAGTAAAATAGAAAATCTAAATGAAGACATTCACAAATTTCTACAGACATATGACCTACCCAAATTGAATCAGGATGGCATAGAAAATTTAAACATATCAATATTAAGCAATGAAATTGAAGACACCATCAAAAGTCTACTAAGAAAGAAAAGCCCAGGACCAGACAGATCCTCAGCTGAGTTCTACCAGATCTTAAAAGAAAAACTAACACTAATCCTCCTCAAGTTATTTTATGAAATAGAAAAGGAAGGAACACTTCCAAAATCATTCTATGATACCAAAACCAGACATAGACACATCAAGGAAAGAAAATTTCAGACCAATAACCCTGATGCACATAGATGAAAAAATTCTTAATGAAATGCTGGCAAATCACATACAAAAAGATATTAAGAAGATAGTGCACCATGATTAAGTGGGGGTTTATCCCTAGGATGCAAGTTTGGTTCAACATATAGAAATCAATAAACAAAATTCATCACATCAGTGGAATTAAAGACAATAGCATAATTATCTCAATTGATGCAAAAAAAAAAGCATTTGACAAAACACAGCATCCATTCCTATCTAAAACACTTGAAAAGCATGCCTCAACATTGCAAAAGCTACATATGCTAAACCCAAGGCCAACATCATTCTAAATGAAGAAAAATTGAAAGCATTCCCTCTAAAAACTGGAACAAGACAGGAATGCTCTCTTTCACCAATTCTATGCAACAGAGTCCTGGAACTCTAACCAGAGCAGTTAGACAGACCAAAGAAATTAAAGGGGTATTAAGAGGAATAGACGAATTCAAACTGTTTGCCAATGACATGATTATATATTTAGAATACCCAAAAAATACTCCACTAGAAAACTTCTAAAACTTGTAAATGAATTCAGCAAAGTAGCTGAAATGATATAAAATTAACACTCATAAATTAATTGTGTTCCTTTACATCACTGATGAGTCAACTGAAACAGGAATTAGGAAAACTATTTCATTCACAATAGCCAAAAAATAAATAAAATAGAATATATTGGAATCAATCTAACAAGAGGTGAAAGTCTTGTACAATGAAAACTGCAGAACACTAAAGAAAGAAATTGAAGAAGACCTTAGAAGATGGGAACTTCTCCCATGTTTGGGGGGAGGCAGAATTAATATTGTCAAAATTGCCATACTAACAAAAGCACTAGACCAATAGTACAAAATAGAAGACACAGAGAAAAATTCATCTAAATATTATTATCTCATACTAGAAAAAGGCACCATAAACATACATTGGAGAAAAGATAGGCTCTTCAACAAATGGTGCTTAGAAAACTGGAAATAAATATTTAACAAAATGAAATGAGACCCCTGTCTCTTACCCTGCACAAAATTCAACTCAAAGTAGAACAAGTACCTAGGCATTAGACCAGAGACCCTGTGCTTACAAGAAGAAAATGTAGGTCCAACTCTTCATCTTGTCAGATTAGGAACCAATTTCCTAAACAAGACCCCTAAAACACAAGAAATAAAATCAAGAATCAATAAATGGGATTGTACCAAAATATAAAGATTCTTCACAAAAAAAAAGGAAACAATGAAGAATATGAAGACAGCCTACAAAATTGGAGAAAATATTTGGCACCTGCTCCTCACATAAAGCATCCATCTCCAGGATATAAAAGAACCCAAGAAACTTACCCCAAATACAAGTAACCCAATCAATGAAAGAACAAAAGAACTGAGCAAACAATTCACAGAAGAAATATGAACATTCAACAAGTATATGAAAAAAATGTTCAACATCTGTAGCAATTAGGGAAATGAAAATTATAACTACTCAGAGATTCCATATCACTCTAGTCAGAATGACAATTATCAAGAATACATGTAACAATAAATGTTGGTGAAGATATGGAAGAAAGGTTCGCTCATGCATTTCTGGTGGGACTACAAACTGGTGTAACCCCTCTGGAAAGTAGTATGGAGATTCCTGAGAAAACTTGGAATGAAAACACCATTTGACCCAGTTTTCTCACTCCTCAGCATATACCCAAAGAACTTAAAATCAGAATACTATAGTGATCCAGTCACATCAATTTTCTTAACAGCTCAATTTACAATAACTAATATATGGAACCAACCTAGGTGCCTTTCAACAGATGAATGGATAAAGAAAATGTGATACATATTCACAATGCAATATTACTCAGCCATAAAGAAGAATGAAATTATGATATTTGCTGGTAAATTGATGAAAATCAAGGCTATAATGCTGAGTGAAATAAGCCATTCTCAAAAAAAAAAAAAAAACTGAATGTTTTCTCCAATATGCTGATGATAACTGAGAATTGGAGGTGGATTGGGAGTAGTGGAATTTCACCAGATTGGACAGGAGGGAAATGGGGGAATGTGGGGAATGCAGGGGTGATAGAAATGGAAAGACAGTAGAATGAATCAGGCAAAATTTTCAAATGTATATGAATACATGACTATTGTAACTTCACATCATATACAACAAGAATGGGAAGTTATACATGTATATATGATATGTCAAAATATATTCTACTATCAGGTATAACTAAAAAGAACAAATAAGAAATGTAAAAAAATACAGAAGGAAAACAATAACTTTTTCAAATTTTCACTGTTTTAGTGACAAGCACATATTATAGAATAAAGCAGGTTCAGTGGTAGGATGGAACAAAACCAAATTATCATAAATTGAGGAATAACTGGAAAATTTTGGTAGAGCTTATACATTGATGAACTTACAAAGAGATTTGGATATGAAAGGGAAAAACCATATAAGTAAATGCTTTTATTCCTTTAGTAGTAAAATTTTTCATCCCTTTATTTTAATTTTTTTCTTGAAAATACTGAAATAAGAACTCCAGCACTTAAGTGGACAAGTGATTGACTATGTGCTTGAAAAGAGTGATAAAGATTTGCAATATTCTCTGTAGAGAATAAAGGAAATTGTGAAAACAGAATATTTGTGAGACAGCACTTGAGGCTTGTTTGATATTGGAAAACGAGAACTTGTGTTGTATAGTGCTAGATGTTCAGTCCAATTTGGTATAGCTGTCAACCAGAATAATGGAAGAGTTTAGAGCGGAAATGACCTGTTCAATCTAGGTACTGTGCTCTTCAGTACATGTAAGGGAGTTATAATAACTTGATAAAATAATAGTGACTAAAATTGAGTAGTTGAAGAAATAGGTAGAGCCAGATGGAGTAATTCTCAAAGGAACAGATGCTTTTAACAGGAGGGTAGTGCAGCAATGATCCTGAAACTACATTTGGGAGAGAACTGGATGTAATCCCTGTCTCTGAGCACCAATGTAGGAAGGATGCAGAATAATGAGGAAGCTGTAATACTCTTAGCAGATAGCCAGCTTTCAGTTAGTGTAATGGGATAGAGGCAAAGTATAATGAAAATGTTCAGGTGGCATGAGAGATATTTTAGCTGAAAATGTGGGTCCCAGAAGGTGGGATGACACATCTTGGAAAAGACAGCAACAATGAGAAAGAATAAAGGCTGAAAAATGTAGCATGGTATTTGTGACTATATTATAATAAAAATGCATTAAACTGTTCATTTTAAAACAGTTGATGTTAGGTATGGGGATTATATCTCAATAAAAATTATCTTTTAAACTGGGAAGAGAAAGAACTGAAGGTGCTTTCATGGAAGATGAAAGAGAGAAAACTGTTAAAATTACCTGAACACAATTTTTCCAAGGAAATTAATCCCATTCATACTCAAAAGAATGGAGGTAATTCAGACACTTCAGACAAAGAATCAGCAGCAAATACTCAAAAGCAATATATAGATTTATTTGAAAAAGTATTCACTCTTCCTTGTGCTGATTCAGTTAGCATGGAGAGAAAATTTGAGCCCTGACAGGCTCATCACACTAGGCATGGAATAAGAAATTCTAAAGGAGGTGAAGAGGAAGAACCCAACAGATATGTATAAGTGAAATAACAAATATTGTACTTAGGTGTTTACAACAGTTTTAGTTGTTTCAGTCAGCTTTTCTGTTGTGACAAAAACACCCAACAAGGGCAACATAGAGGAGGAAAAATGTAGGTTTGAAGGGTCTCATTCATAGATGGTCAATTCTACTACTGTGAGCCAGAGATGAGGCAGAACACCACAGTGAAAGATTGGGGCAGAGGAAAGAAGACCCGGACACAGCAACAAGGAAGCAGAGGATAGCTCTGCTCACAAGGGACAAAATATAAAACCCAAAGATACCTCCAGAGATCCACCTCCTCCAGTGGTTGAACTGATAGATGAGCTAGTACATATAGACAATGGAACACTATTCAGGGATAAAAAGAAATGAGGTATAGAACCATAATAAGATGAGGAAGAAAATTAAATGCTGATACCTAAGAGAAAGAAGCCAATCTGAAAAGGTCATATCACTATTTGTTTCCAACTGAGTGACACTTTGGAAAAAGCAAAATTATGGAGAGGGCAGAAAGAACAGAGCCAGAGTTTGGGGCAGAAAAGGTAGGAAGGGATGAACAGGAAGAGTGCAGAGGACTTTCAGATCTGTATTTACTATAATGATCAATATACATCATGGTCCATTTGTCCAAACCTAGAAAATACACAGCTCTAAGGGTATTAATGTAAAGTATGGAGTTTAGCTGATAATAAGTTGTTAAATTAGACTCATCAATTGTCTCAAACATGTCTCCCCCATACAGGCAGAGGATGCAATGATAGGGAGGTATGCATGTATTTCAAGCAGGGAAATGGGAGATACTTCTCGGTCTTCCTCTCAATTTTGTTGTAAACCTGAAACTGCTCTTAAAAAAAAAAAAGATCTTAAACATTGTTTTATTGATATACACCATACACCATTATCTCCCCTATGGTAGATAGGTGAGCTCTCACTCTCCAAAAACAGACAAGAAGATATTGTACATAATATGAAATACATAAACCGCTAACTTTTCTTCTTTTGTGTCTATTATAGATTTTTACTGTCCCACTGGAGTTCATTCTCCATAGATAGGATTCAAGGTAAAAGAAAATTATAAAAAAATAGAAAATAAAAACTA
This sequence comes from Marmota flaviventris, assembly GCF_047511675.1. Classification (NCBI taxonomy): domain Eukaryota; kingdom Metazoa; phylum Chordata; class Mammalia; order Rodentia; family Sciuridae; genus Marmota; species Marmota flaviventris. The sequence continues at coordinate 48,714,965 of NC_092504.1, read as the reverse complement.
CCGGGATTGTGGCATTCTTTTTTATATATCATCTATTAGCAGCAAAAGAAAATGCCTGTTTGTTGTGTGATTCATGCTGAATTTTGAATAGTGGGAAAAAAAACATAAAATGAATGCAGTTCTTACTGACAAATGTTCCACAGAAATAAATCTGAGATGTTACAATACGGCAATTACATTGATATAATAGACAACAAAGCTGCTTATAACAAATCCCAAAGGCCTCAAGAGGAGGCAAGAACACTATGTTATTATTGAGAGATTTACTTCATGTGAAATTCATTGAGTCTCACCAGCTGCATGTTGAGATTATGTTACTTTTTTAAAATAACCATGTTTTTTAGAGTTGTTTTAAAGGTATTCATCCCCTGTTATACTGTGAACACAAAAGAAAAATCTTAAGATGACTTAACAAGAACAACATAATAATTATGGATATATTGGGGTCTGAGAAGATGTTGAAAAAACTATTTGAGAAGACAAAGTCTATAGTAATCTTAACTGATTTTCTGGGAGACAGTAAAAAGCTAGACAGGATAAAAAAGGAAGAGTGTTTAAGAATAGGGGAAAAAAAAAAAAAAAAACAGTATACATGATGCTCTGTGTTCAATCCCCAACACCAAAAAAGGTGGGAGGGGGAGTAAAAAATAATATCTATTCTGCAGAAAAATTAAAGAATCAATTATTGCCATTTATTTATGAGATGTCTTATTTCAAGAACATTAAATCATATAAATTAATAAGTGATCCATAGTTAAGACAGTCTTTGTTTTTCTTATAATGTGAACGATGTTGAGTGAGTGCCACATTTTTTAACTCATTCTTGAATGTCCCCTGGAGTTATATTTCATGCCTTGTGTTTTGATCAAGGCTCCAACTTTTATTTTCTGTTCAGTGGAGTTAAATTATTTAGACTCTCCATTCCTCTCTCCCTTTCTTTCTTTATCTCAAAAGAAGGCCTCACACACTGATAGGACATTTTCAAGGTTCTCCTCTAGAATTACTCTTTTATCCTTATCTGTCCTTGGATGTTTGTGGGCTAGAAGAGAAAAAAAAAAAAAAAATAGAACTCCCTGAACCTACTCTGTTGGTACTCCAATGACAGCACACAAGACAAAATTCCAGAGATGCCATTTACAGACTGGGCAATTTATCAGTTGCTTAAACCCTTTGATCCTTCCTCATTGCTTCAATAAAAAATTTAAAATGATATTTAGTAGATTGATTTCCATTTATAGGCAAAAAAAAAGTAATAAACTTCAACCTTTTGTGAGTGGTAGTTACTGGGAAATGGTGTCAATGGTTGTAATACAGAAGTAGGGTGGAACTTCATCAACAGAACTGGGGTGTAAGTGTGAATAGGACACTCCAAATAGCTTTTTGTTTACACAACAGCCAGTATTGAGTTCATAGAAAATTTATGAATATCCTGAAGTTATTTTAATAAAATCAAAGAAAAAGAAAAACTGAACACATTTTCTGATTGATCAAACAATAAATGAGAGGAAAATACAGTTAGAAGGTTTGGGGGAGGAAAGGGAGATGGCCAGCATCTCAGTAAGAGGTCCTTCTTTCTGCCCGGGAATCCAAGTCACCCTAAAACTTGCAATCTCAGATAATTAGCAAATAATAAAGCACAGATTCTCAGAAATATATTCACAGGAAATAAAGCCCCTGGTAGATCTAGTCCACATGGGTTCTGGAACTAGACAAAGAGAAAATGGCTCTGGTGGTTTATTTAAGGGGGTACTTCAAAGGAAGGGATAAGGTATCAATGGTGGAGTCTTGCTTTATGGTGTCTCACAATCAGCAGATTGATTGACATCTTGGCAGGTCACACCCATCTCAGGTGCTGTGTAGGCCACAGCACAGAAGGAAAGGGATTCACATAGTCCCTAGGCAATTGACCAGAGGAAATGTCCACTGGTTATTCCCAGATACCACATGTCTCTATCCACAAGGCTTCCTTGTGTGGTGACCCACATGAAACCCATGAACGGCTCGTGACAAGAGGGAAGTAGAATGATGAGGTGGGGGGGTTAAGGATGAATTAAAAGATTCTTCAAAATTCATGTTTATACAAAACTGGAATTACCATTATTATCTAAGGAAAAGACACAGTTTGGTAATTAATTCTGGTTAAAATTTATCAGGAACCTAGCATAAGATAGCCTTTTTCTATGAACTCTAGAGCAGTACAGATCCTCCTCAACTAAGGGGTTCCGTTCTGATAAATCCATCCATCCATTGTAAGTTAGAAATATCATTAGGTTGAAAGTGAATTTAATACACCTAATCTACTGAACATCATAGCTAGCAACTCAGCCTACTGTGTAGTCTTGCTTGTTGACCCTAGTGATCATATGCCTGAGGGCAAACACTGCTCTCTGCAGCAATCCAGCATCATGAGTATCCCACCATCCATTGCTAGCCTGGGAAAAGATCAAAACTGCACATTCTCAGTATAATTACTACTGAATGCATATTGCTTTCACTCTATCATAAATTTGATGAATTAATTCAGACAATCGTCAAGTTAGAGACATTCTACTGTTAATTAAGGTACTGTCTTTCTCCTTCACTGTCTACCTTCGCCAAGCAAGTTATTAATCTTTGTTTTACAGGAAAGGAAAAATAGAGGATAAACTGAGAATGGAGCAATTCATAAAGAAAATTTAAGTTAACCAACAGGCTAAATAATCATCTGCACAGGATGCAAACTGGTGATATGAATTGCCTCAAGTTTAACACAATAGGGAGTAACAATGAGGACTGTGATAAGGAATAGCATACAAGTGTTCACTAAGGCATTGAAATTTTAAGGAATGTGATTATAAGGTTCAAAACAGACAAATGAAAAACAATAACAAGCAAAGGTTTCTCAGTAGCCAGATCAGGTCTTTGGGCCACCAATTTGGTTCATGTGCATTAACAATACAGAAAGTCATACTAGATAATAATCTAGCTTCATCAAGTAATTATTGGACTGTGTGTGTGTGTGTGTTGTGTGTATTGAAAACATATGTTAAATAAAAATAGAGGGATTAAAAATATACACAGAAATTTGAGTGTCAGAGAGCCCTGTGTTCTTAAGATCTATCTAATCATTAATGTCTAGACATGTTGTCCAGACAAATTTACATGAAGATCTATTTTTGTGACGTGTAAAACAGAACGTCAGAGGCTAAAGTTATCATACATATTACTATCTTCTGAGGTCTCTGAAGACCTCAGGGTCACAAATTTAATTTCCAACATTTAAAATTCTGATAACAGGCAATTTGGAAGTTGGGTTGTTTCTCACTGTTTTAGAGCCTTAAGAGAAACTGAGGCAAAAATTGATGAAGAAACAAAGATTATTTGGGTTAATCAGAGTCTTAATTCAGGAGACAAAAATTTCAGACAGGCTAAAATATGCTCTAGGGTCTTCCAGGTTTCAAACAAGTTTTAAAGGCTTTGGGATCACAACTGGAAAGATGTATTGTGTCCGCTTTTTTTGTTGTTGTTGTTTTGGTTTGGTACCCGGGATTGAACTCAGGGGCACTTGACCACTGAGGCACATCCCCAGACCTATTTTCGTATATTATTTTTAGCCATGGAGTCTCACTGAGTTGCTTAACACCTCGCTTTTGCTGAGGCTGGCTTTGAACTCATAATCCTCCTGCCTCAGCCTCCCGAGCCATTGGGATGACAAGTGGGCACCTTTGCGCCTGGCTACAGAAGCAGTTTTGTAAGAAAGATACTGGTTAGGCGTCATCCTCATCGGAGCTCAGCAGTCACATCAGCTTCGATGGCTGCATGTCGTCCAAGGGAAAGAGGCTGTTGTAATCCTGAATTTTTTCCCAGTGTTTCTTCTTTCCGCGGGAGGATGCCTGTCCCTTGTGGGAGGAGTAGGAACTCAGGGCACACCACACAGCTAGTTTGGCCAGTGCAGTGCTGGGGGGATCCATGAGGCTGTGCCACTTGGAGGAATAGATGAGAGGCCAGGCAGGATGGGCCCAGCAGGACCGGGGTCACTTGCTGCGTGTCTAGACAGAAGATGGAATAGAGCAGTTCCACTGCCCACAGTCTGTGCTCCTTCCATGTCTCCTTCAGCAGCTCCTTAATCAGGTCCCACTGACTAGTCCATGAACAGCTCCCTCGCAACTTCTCAGATCCACACAATCAACATGAGGGACCCTCTGAAGCGAGTCCTGGCCAACCTGTTTCTGCTCATTTCCTCCATCCTGGGTTCATGCACCTCAGGCCTTCACACCCAGTTTGTTCAGTGGTTCTTGGAGAAGTGCATGACTGCCTGGGGCAAGGCAGTCGGGGCAGCATCCTGCAGCTCATGCCTTTCACCATCGTTTCAGAACTGGTGAAGGTGTCAGCCATGTCTAGCCCCAAGGTGGTTCTGGCCATCACAGACCTCAGCATGACTCTGGGCCGCTAGGTGGCCGCCAAAGCCATTGCTACACTCTGAGGGACTTAGAGTTGCCACAGTGAGTGGCTGGGGAGGGTATTAGTCCGAGAGCCTTAGATGGAAACAGTGAGGAAAGATGAGCCATTGTTGCTCAATCCACATGATATGAGAACCCTTTGTCAATTTTCAGATTTTTTCTCCTCTACTGACTTTTAACCATCTCCCAGTTTCTTTTGTAATTTCCTCTTGTGTATGAGGCAGGAGGATCATGAGTTCAAAGCCAGCCTCAGCAAAAATATATACATATTTTTTAATAAGTGAGGGGAGGCTCACTTGTAATAAAAGTCTTTATGGGTCAAAAAAAAGACACTGGGTTAATTTGAAGAATATGTTCAAAGTGGTTTTCAGAAAGGAAGAGGAAAATGACAAGAACAAAAAAAAAAAATTGTCGGTAAAGGAAGAGTTACAAACAAGAAATCCTAGTGGCCATCGTGGTGTAATAAAAACTATAGCTGTCAGCACATACATTGCATGATGTAGCAAATTGTATTAGGTTAAAGTTTGTTTGAAGGTAGACACTATTGAACCATGGTCTCTCATGTCCTCCCAGCCTATTTTGGGATGCTTCTATTCATCTTTATCTGTTTGACTTTAATTTTCTCACACTGTATATCAAAAGGAGTTATTTTCACCCAAAGCAGAAAATCTTAAAATTGATTTTTGACAAAGATGTGTATAGTATATATATTTTTAGTATATGTTGATAGAAACTTAAATGTGGACAGATATGTTCAAATCAGCTTCCATGTTTGATGTTAAATTGAAAATACTATAAATAATGTGGCATAGTCATATTAAAAATATAATGGTGGAGCCGGGCACCTTAGTACATGCCTGTAATGCCAGCAGCTCGAGATGCTGAGACAGGAGAATCATGAGTTCAAAGCCTGCCTCAGCAAAAGTGAGGTGTTAAGCAACTCAGTGAGACCCTGTCCCTAAATAAAATATAAAACATGGCTGGGTGTGGCTCAGTGGTTGAGTGTCCCTGAGTTCAATCTCCACTACTAAAAAAAATATATGGTGGAAAGTTAAGAACTGAAATTTCAATCAACATAAGTATATCTTCAAAACATAACTATAAATGATGGAATTTTAAAATTAGGCAAATTTAGAGCATTTATGTTTGAAACACCATGTACCTGTTCCATGGCTATGTATTAGCCTTTAGATTTTTTTTCTGTTTTTTTGTTTTGTTTTGTTTTGTTTTGAATAACTCAAAAATAATTTTAATGGATTATGTTGTGCCTGACAATACCAGAAAACATATTTAGTGATGCATGCAATTTCTAATAATATAAAATTAGTAAAAAAAAAATCACACAAAATTTTATGTAGCTTATGAGTGCAAAATATTTAAAGTGTATTAAAAAGCAAATTAGTGAAATTATAAATCTAGATAAACAGGTCATAGTGACATATTATGTTATATGCTTTTCTAAACCATATAACCAGCATAATTCCAAAAAAAAATTAAATGTATTACATTGTGCTATCGATATCAAATTGAACCGTCCACCTTAAGTTTTTAGTTGTGAGAGAGAAGCTTCGGTCTTCTAATGACAATGTTTTATGAAAATGTGTTTCTTTACTTTTTTTGTATTCATTCTGTAGCCAGTATTTAAGTATTGCACACTGTAATATCCTCAATCCTCTGTCACACCTAGAGCAACAATTCTATACTATAAACACCCCTCAAAGGAAACAAGAAATAGTACCTTCACTCCCACTTCCCCTTTGCGAAATGCCTCCTTTGAGCCAAGAAAAAAACTTCAAATTTGTTGGGCACTGAAAGTTTAGATTTAGATTGAACTGGATTTCTTAATATCAACTGAATACAAACTTTACTCTTCAAATTGTTTATAAAGGTTCTGCAGTCTTCTAGAGATATTATCCAATAGTGGTGAAGAGAAAACAATATATTAATTCCAAGATAATCACTGGTGAATTAATGAATGATTCATGGTGATGACCTGCTGGTAGGCATGGATATGCGAATATAATTCCCTATGAGAATTACAGTAATAATCACTTTGAAACACCTCTTTCGGAGAATAGACTATAAAGACATGAGTGGGTCTGTATTATATCAGCATAGCACACATGATCAAGATCAGGAAAGTCCATGCTACATTAAGAACCAGAAAAGGGCTGTTGCCCAGGAACAAAGGAAAATATTGTAGTATTTGAGAAATGGATTCTTATAAACCATGGCAAAAATTGGGGGATTTAATCTACTAATGGTCATTGAAAGAATTAATTCCTAAATTTTCATACTAAGTTTTTGCTAATCTTTTCTAACTACAACTTTGTAAAATACAGGGAAGTTTTCTCACATGTAAATATAGAAACAGTTGATGTATTCAGGCAGGAAGAGGGGAATTTAATAATCAACAAAGGTATGTTGCTATCTTATTTGTAGTTACACTTAATTTTTTTTTTTTTACTCAAAAACATAATCCAAGAATGTGATTTTTAGGCAGTTCGTTTCAATGTAAATCTTATTTTTCATGCTATCATTTCTAAATTACCATCTATAGTGTTGCTGAATTTTTAAATCTGTTTTCCCTCCTGGAGCTTTACACTGAGTTACATCCTAGTCCCATTTTTTATCTTACTTTGAAATAGAGTCCTGTGATGTTGCTCAGGCTGGCCTCAAACTTGTGATTTTCCTGCCTCAGGCTTCTCATTAGCTGATATTAGAGTTGAGAGGCCACCTATTAACTTTTAGTCCCAAGTAAGGTGAAGTTGGCATATGGTGCAACTTTTAAGAGGTGGGCCTGTGGGAGGACTTCAAGTCATTGTGGCATGCCCTTGAAGATTGGGGTGGGGCTTTGGTCCCTTCTCTTTCCTTCAGCCCTGAGTAATTTCACTCCACCATGCACTTCCACCATGATGGGCTATCACAGGCACAGAGCAACAGGGCCCACTCTTCATGCACTGGAAATCCTAAAACTATGAATGTAAAAAAACCTCTCTCTTTGGGCAGGGTTTGTGACTCAGTGGTAGAGTGCTCACCTAGCACCTGGGAGGCACTGGGTTTCAATCCTCAGCAGCACATAAAAATAAATAAATAAATAGATAGATAGATAAATAGATAAATAAATAAATAAATGGATTGTCTCCAACTACAACTAAAAATTTAAAAATAAATAAATAGATAAATAAATAAAATCTCTCTTTTTATAAATTGATCAGCACAGGTATTTGTTATAGTGGCAGAAAGTTAACTAACACAAATTGTAAATTAGAAAGAAGTTAATCAGACACTACAAAGTTCTAATATGAAAATATTCTCTTTTCCCTCTTTCAAAATAACTCTTTGAAAGGAGACTATCCTTTATTCATTTGCACATATTTTTTTTTAGGTAAGAATTCAATTTTGTAGCTAGTTTATTGACAAACCCTTTTAGTAGATTCCATTGCAGTCACACTCAAGGAGATACGAATCAAATAATGAGCACTTATTTGTTTAGAAACTCTTATGTTCCTGGGTACCAGAAATCATGTGAAAAGGACAAAGCAAACTACAAGATTCTGTCATTCAATTCACAATAATCTAAATATGAATTTGTCAGTAAATCATGTAAATGACATTATATGTAAATGAATTTGACTTAACTTATTCTTTGAAATAGGATTATAATACACAGATGAGAAGGGAAGCAGAAGTATAAATCAAAAACCTTTAACTTACTTGTAATTGGTGATGCACCATTTTAGTGAAATTAGCATGACTTTGAAGTAGCAAGTATTATCAGGAAAAAAATCTTATTCATAGACTTGCACATGGACAAAGCAAGGATATTTAGAATTCTTTGCAGGTCAGTTAAGCTCTTGATAGAAAATTACATTTTAAATATAGTATTTCAGACGGTTTGTTGTGATTTCTGAAAGAAACCTCAGTAAAATGTTAAAACACTATTTTTATTCCATTTTAATTTTAATTATATGCTTTTTAAGCACCTGCTATCAGTCTATCCATCTATCATCTTTCTATATCTGTATCAGCTAATTTTATTCACTTGACTATAAATTTTAAATAAGAACCCCCATATTTTTATGCTATGGACAGAAAATATTCTTTTTCTCTCATGATGTGATACTTTATCTTAATCTAAGTATTCAGAATACAAATTTCTTCCACTATATCTCTTATTTCATGTTTTTATTATTTATGCATCATTATGCTATATGTTCTTTTTCCCCCTTTCTTTAATACAATACTTCAAATTTTTGTTCCAACTTTATTATTTTTTTTTCTTTTGGTTCTGGGGACTGAATCCAAGGGTGCTTAACCACTGAACCATATCACCAGCCCTTTTTATTTTTTATTTTGAGACATTGTCTCACAAGGTTGTTGAGGCTGGCTTTGAACTTGCAACCTCCTGCCTCAGCCTCCTCAGAGCCTGGGATTGCAGGTGTGCATGACCATGCCCAGCTCCCAATTTATGTTAAACTTTATTTTCTACTTTTTGTAGAATTTTGTTCAACTTTAAGTGTCAGTCACACAAACTTTTAATCTGTGATCTATAGATGTCATCTATAGATGACATAGATTCTGGACCTAAAAATGTGGCTCAGTGGTACAGCTCTTGCCTAACACAAGGCACAGGATTTATCATCAGTACCACACACACACACACACACACAAATTATATATATATATATATATATATATATATATATATATATATATATCATATATAAAACACACATGCACACACACACACACATATATAAAATACACACACACACACATATATAAAATACACACACACACATATATAAAATACACACACACACACACACACACACACATACTGTTTAAAGACCCAAGACTCAAGTCTGAGATGAGGGTAAGAACTCTTAGATGAAAAGATAGATAAAAGAAATGGAAACATTATTTTTTATCAATCCACTTCAATAAACAAATAAGGATCCATCAACTTTTTTTGAAATAAAACTTGAAATTATGTGGGTGTATTTCTTGGGAACAAAGACAATTGCTTTAGAAATACTTACTGTACAATAGCCTCATTGTAGAAAATATGGAAAAGTTAGAGGAGGTACATTTTTAAGAAGTTCATTTTGGTATTTTTCTGTTATATAACTTTTCATTTTTGATCTTTAAAGAAAGCAAGGTCATTTATGGAATCAGATTGCTTCCTTTTAATATTGATGTCCATATACTGTGTACTAATGGGAAAGATACTACTTCAAATGTCAACTTCATAACCTATAAAATTGGAATAATTGTATCATTCTAGACCATGTTGAAGTGAGAATTAGATGAGTTAATTCATATAAATGGCTTTGAAGAATATCTAATTATTAATAAAACATAAAAAATAAAAATTTATCATTACAATTATTTTTCAGGAATTAAAACGGATCGAATTGTTAATATCATTTATAAATGGGCCGATTTCAAAGAATATTTAATTTAAAAAGCTTTATGGAATAATTAATTTCCATATGTCAATGAAAATTAGATATAAAAATCTAAAGTTAGATAATCGAAGAAAATTAGTCATGAAAAATTTCCCACTTTCCTTCTATATTAAGCCAAGATAGTTTTTGTTTTATTATGCCTAATACAAATGTTTATTTCTTCAAGAAATCCTGGTTTTACTTGAGATCTGCAATGAGGGAGTTGTTAGACAACATTAAGCAATATATTTTATTCTGAGGTTCTTAAAACTAGGAAGGAAAAGAATATGCATTGTGAACTTTTGCTGTATTTTGAAGGATAATTTTTTTACAACTTTAATATAAAAAATAACCTTCATTCTCTAAAATTTATTTTTAATAAATTATTTTCCCAAGCAAGTTTCAAAGTATCAAATTTTCACAAAAAAGCTAAAATCTAAATGTGTTAGTTCAGTACATATAGCAATTTTTCTTAGTAAATGAAACATATTCTAAATTATAAAGAAAATAGAAAAGATAAAACATCACCTTCAATCCAGAGCTAACATCTAATAATACATAAATATAACAATTTATCAGTCCTAAACATTATACACATTATACACACATATAAAGTTGTTACCATTATATACATGTATATAAAACCCAATTTTATAGAACATTATCAAGGTTAAAATTAGCCCATGGAGTTTTGCACAGAATGAGAAGTATCACTGAACACATACAGTGAATTAGGTATTCTAATATGACCTAGATCATTCTCTAATATCAGATTTCAAACCAAAGCTGAAATTCATAGACAATAAGCATATAAAATACCAGCATAATTTTGTCATTGAAAGGAACTCTTTCTAGTTCTATTTCATGTGTTAAATTCACCACTACCACAAAGGTGCATTTTGATAAAGTAAAAACAAAAGATATTAGAATATAATCATGTCTATTCCTTAGTGTAAAAAGTTTTACGCAAATAGAAATGTTAGTATATCAAAAGTCACATGCATTAATCTATTCCATGGATTCACCTGTGCATATTTAGTATGCAATTACCTTCATCCTTTTGATTTGTAATATTTGATTAGTATTTTTGTGATAAAGAATTCAAATGAAAAAGAGTGAAAAATACCACTCATTATTCTAGGTATAAGAGGATATCACCTTAATGAGAGATAAAAAGTTATATTACTAAATAATCAAAGTTATCAGTTTATTTATATGTGATTAGTGCTCTGAAGCACATTTCATGGGATATATATTTTATATAAATTTAAAATAAGTTTCTGAATAGTTATACCTTAACTAGAATATCAATTTATTTATTTACAATAAAAATCATACTGGAATAATTTTGTTTGTAAATGAATTTTTCTTTCAAATCTCTAGGTATCTGGGGAATTGAATTAGCAACACCAACATTGTTTTATAGGCATTTTATCAGAGCAAAGATAGATAAAAATTGTATAGAATAATTCAGCTCAGGGGGAAGTTATATATATATATAAACTGGTCTCATATATCTATTTTCATACTTCTAATCTTATTGTCAAGGACTGCTCTGGGCTGAATATTTGTGTCCTCCTAAAATTCATAAATTCAAGCTTATCCTCAGCTGATGGAATTTGCAGGTGGAACACTTGTTAGATAATAGGTCAGGAGTGGAGACTTCATGAACAGTATTAATGTCCTTATACAAGGAGATCATACAGGATCCCTTTCTGTTCTCCACAACATGAGAATATAAGAAGTTCAGAGTCAGCAACATAGAAGAGTCCTCATTAGAATTCCAGCAAGACAACCAAAATTTTGTATTTTCAGCCTCCAGAACTATGAGAATATATTCTTTTGTTCATAAACACCTAGTCTATGGTACTTTATAATGATAGCTGGAACAGATGAAGACACTGATTATATTCACAAAGTATGAAGCTAAATCTATTTTAAGTATCTAACCTTCTTCCTTCCAATACACTGATTCCAAGCACTTTAATAGATTATTTTTATTAAACATTTATTAAGCAGTGTGACTTTTTATCCAAATCAATAAAACTGGTTAAAAAAATGAGTTAAAGCTGAAAATCATACAAATAATATATTTTATGTTTAAATATTTTCTATTTTATTAATTCACCAATTTTTAATGCAAGTATAATTTAATTTTTTTGGTCTTAGATTTACTGATTGAAATTATTTTATACATATTCCATATACTACACTGATAATATATCATCTATGCTATCGTATTTTAATAATTCTTCCTTTCAAATAGAGAAAAATATTTTAAACCTCTATCAAAACTAAGGCAATCTATGATAAGATAGAGTAAGGAAGATACAACAGGAATACAAAGAATCATAGCTAACTGTTCAATGGAACAACTCAAATAAAGCTTTCAAGTAAGCACATATTTTGATGATAGTCCTGAAAATAGAAGACTTTTCAAGGAGGTCAAGCGTGGAACAGGAATTCCAGTAAAATGACAGAATTTCAAATATCTAGAGGTGATTTGCATAACACAGAAACTTGTGTGAGGAATTCTTAAATACTGGTAATATGGTTGGCAAAGAAATGTTTATGATGTAAACTGGTCTGGGAACTTGGTTTTATTTAGAAACAAGGAATTTGTTGGAGAATGTTAAGATAGATTTTTTTCTTAACATTTTTGTCAAATACGTTGTTTAGATGGGAATATTAAGATGTAAAGTCAATGTCAAATATATGGAGATGAAGAAAGGACCCAGTTTCAAATCAATTACCTGACACTTTCCATTTGAGGGATTTGGGGCAAATTTCTTCAAATTGTCTGAGATGTTAGCAAGAATCTCACCTTGTCTTAACTTCAGATCTTGAGCAAAACTAACTCAAGACTACCTCACATTGAAATTCTTTACAACTCAGAGTAGATTATAAACCCACTGCTTCCTCTCCAACATTGCACCTCCCCCAGTCATTGAGCATGCCTGACCCTGGAGTTAAAATTTCCCATTCCTTTATAATTTCTTAAAATTCAAAAGCTGTGGTCGGTCATACAATGGAGTACATGTGGCTTACATTAATTTAACAAAGTGGAATGGACACAGACAATAGACTGCCGAAATTTTGCAAGTTTAAAAAGTACATTTTCCCAAATATGCTGTATAAATAGGTATGAAAAATATCAGCATCAATCTTATATTTCATAGGCATCACAAAACAGCATAGCTCAAAAAAAAAAAGAGTCATAGAACTAAAATTTACTTGAATTACAAAATACCCTACAAACTGGACAATTTTTTTTTCCCTTTTCATTCTTACTTTCCTTATTAAAAACATCCAAACTAGGTTCATCTTTACTTATCTCATGGTCCATTTATCATCTGTCACCTATTAATATCTATTAATCATTTATCTATCATTTATTTTTTTTACTATTAGTTGTTCAAAACATTACAAAGCTCTTGACATATCATATTTCATACATTTGATTCAAGTGGGTTATGAACTCCCATTTTTACCCTGTATACAGATTGCAGAATCACATCGGTTACACATCCACGTTTTTACATACTGCCATACTAGTGTCTGTTGTATATCATTTATTATTTCTCTCTCTCTCGATTTTTTGTACTCTTCCTCCTACCTATAATGAATATTAAATTCCACAGAAGTCCTTTCCATTTTGCTTAATGATGGTTTTTATGAACCATCATCTTTATGAGTAACTTTAGCTTTACTTGCCACAAAGCATCTACATTTTTTCCTCTTCATCTATTATTACACTCTTCAGCTGGTCACTGTAATGTATTACAGATAACATGTCTGTGTGATATTTCTGCTGCCATCTGAAAACTTCTTTTTCTTCTGGTAGTGTTGTTTGTTTAGTTTATTTTGTCTTTTTATGCAATGGCACTTTCACTGGGGATCACTACAACTGTCACTACAACTTCATACACTGGAGATTTTATGCAGAAAATAAGGCTACACCATGTAGCCTAAGAAGAACTTAATCTGTGTTAAAGGTATAATATTTTTACTGCAGAAATTATCATTTTGTGCTTTAATTTACTACAGTACTACCATATCACAAAGTTTTTTGGGGAAAAAACATTGTGGTGTTACATAAACATTTCCTTTATTGTTCCATAAACCCCAGGTGTGCTAGATTGTAAAACTACATAGTATTTGATAGGAAGAAATATACTGATGAGACATTCCCAAGGTCTGCATTCCCAGTGACCAACACCTTTGTTCTAGGAAATACACAATTGTTACTTCATCACAGGTGAAAACATGAGGAGGAATTTTTTTCTAGGAAAACCTTCAGTTTCATCATAATTAGTTTTGGCAAATCTTCCCTATCAGGACACTGTACATTATCAAGTATCATAGAAGCCCAGTACAAATCACTATTAGTGGATTGATGCACTGATTATGTTAAAACTCCCATAACCCAATCATTTCACCTTTAAAGATTCTTGCATTCTGACACATGAACTTTTGCAGAACATCTCATATCTAAACTATAATAAGGGATTATAATTGACTATATTTAGGGGGACGTTTTAATGTACCAGACTCCACTTCTCTGATGATCATCTCTTTATTAGGGTCCCAGGTTTTTAAGTAATAATTACCTCAAGGAATTATAATTCTCTACACTTGGGGAAGCCTGGACATTTCTGCTCTTGATCCCAAATATTTGCTTGTTTAGAAAAGATCCCCAAGGTTTCAGTTCATGACGTCTATATTTTTCTTTTTGCATAGGCTTAATGCCTGCCCTTCACTGTCTTTTCTTTCTACCCACCTGTTCACAGATACCTAACCTATCTAAAAGAGATCAGCACAGTGGGCCCATTTGAAAGAATTATTCCCTTAACCTCAGGTTCCCACCACTCCCACCTGGCTGTCTGCCCCCTATCAAAGTCAAGAGCTGAATCCTCCAGTAACAACTATTGTTCATAACGTAAAAATACCTTGAAAGCTTTGAGAAAGATAGGAATGACCATTATTAGTCCTCTAACCTGAAAATTTCACCAAGCTTATAAAACTTTTGAGCATCCTGACTCATATCACTTTCCGAATGCTGGATTTGCCTCAGTCCTAATGAAGCCAGATTTAAAGTTAGGTAGTCAGTGTCATTAGGTAAATCTGGGTCTAATACCGAGTGAAATCTAAAATGGAGGCCATGCTGACAATGATTGGGGGAAATGCAGGACAACTCATGGAATGTTAATGAAGTCCTGGAAAGGCCCTAGGCCAAAGTCCACCCCAAAGAAATGTTAATGGAACCCAGGGAACAGCCCCAGCAGATTTGAAGATAGCCCATTCCAAGAAGTGATAATGAAGTCCTTCCTGCCCAGATTACTTGTTTGGCCCACCTGTGTCCCACCCCTCGGGCCTTCCAACCTACATTCCATCACCAAAACTATAAAAAGGGGAGACAACCGCACTTCCACGGATTCCACCTCTTGGGTCCCCTTCTTCCTTTAATAAACTTCTAATTTCTACTCTGACCTTGCCTCGGTGTGCTTCTTTGGTGTTATTCTTCAACATTGGGGAAGCAAGGACTCTCACCGGCCAACAGCGGTAACACTATCTCCCAAAATGAATGCTAAGCTGCACGTATCTACTTCTCTTTATTACAAAAACCCACTCCCACTTTCCTTCATTAGAGTGCTGCTTCCTTCAGAAACTGAACCAGTGTTTCCTGACTTGCAAATCTATTTTGCGTCCTCTGCTTTTATTTTAACCCCTCTTAGGATTTCATTGTTTGCAGATATAAATAAATAAAACTTGATAAATTGGTAGAATCATTTAAAATAAAAAGAGTTTTCTCTATAAACATAAGCCTTTACCTAAATACTCTTGGAAATTTGCTTAGCATTACTCTACAGACACTGAGATCAAGCATTAATAAGACAGAGACAAAAACATGGTTTGGTATTATAGAACAGACAGAAAAAATAATAAAACTAATGTGAGGAAGTGTAAACAAAATGAATGAATAAAATATTAAAATGATTTTAAATAAGTGGTGGTAGAAAGATGTACAAAGAGAAAAGTATGATACAATGACAATAAAAGTGACAAATTATGAAAACCAGTAGATACTAGCAAACTTTAAAAAAAGAAGAGGGATCTAAAAACAGAAAAGCCTATGGGGCTGGGGCTGTAGTTCAGTGGTAGAGCACTTGCCTTGCATGTGGGAGGCAATGGATTGGATCCTCAGTACCAAATAAAAATAAATAAAGATATTGTGTCCATCTACAACTAAAAAAATAAAAAAGTCAATATTTTAATATTTCTAAATAAGTATTTTTAGCAAAACCAAACCTATGGTTGTAAAAAAAACGACTACACAAAATTTTCTACCATACTATGTCTGATAGAATACAATATATTTATACAAATTAATGACCTCATTTTACATATATTAGCTGTGCATAAGTTTCCATTACCATAATTGCAAGTGAATAAATAAAACACTATATTTTTCTTGAGCTACAGTATTTTCTTATTGCAAAGTAAAAATATAGTTTCATTAACATAAAAAAATGAGCGATTCTAGGCAAGAGTTCACAATAAAAGAAGGTAGAATAAAAGACTCCAACCAAATGTCTGTAATCATTAATCTCTGACAAGCTGAAAGGACAAAAAATGATCTTGCCTCAAAATACACTTTATTTATCAGTATGCCTATCCAGTCCACAGTAGATAGGCTCAGCATGGCCACTTTAATCCTCTATTTGAATGCAGATTTCTAGATGTCAGATTTAGAATATTTTAGGTATGCTAATTTTCTCTATTTAAATATTGTTTTACATTCTGAAGTCCTAACTCAAGTGAATGGAATAGCCTCTTTACTGTGACTTTGAAAATGGTTCCTAAAATGAGCATCTGAAAGTTGAACATTAAAATTCAGACTTGAAGACTTAGAACATTTTTTTTAAACTTAAAAATAATGTTTCTTTGGGGGGATAGGTTAAATAATCAAACAAACTAAAATATGATAATTTCCTCTGCAACTGTCTTTGGCAGCTTTCCAAAGACTTCCAAAGATAGACCTGTTCTTTTCCCATGATTCTTCAAGATAATAGTTGAAATTACATGTTTTAAAAAATGTGAATTTCCAATGTAATGTATTACTTGTACATTCTATCACAAATCTGCTTGCGTACATGAAACCTAGCTAGTGAGTTAAATAGTGTGAGGTAAACAAACACACATTCTAAAAATGCCCTGCAAAAAATAAAAGGTAATCATTTAAAATTTTTGAGCATGTCACAATACACAAATCCTGAAATTGAAAGTTGTCAAGTTGTCTTAGATATTTCATCTTCCTTTTAGTATCTCCTTTCCCATTTTGAGGAGTGTCTGTCTTCATTGTACCACTTTGATATAATACCATCAATGAAATATCAATTTATTTGGTTAATTAATCAATACTGTTACTGATGACCAGGTAGACAATATAAATAGTAGCTAATAATACCTTAATGTACATTTTTCAAAGGCTTTGTGTGTGTGTGTGTGTGTGTGTGTGTGTGGTGCTGTGGACTAAACCCAGGTCCTTGTGCATGCAAGGAAAGCACTCTACCAACTGAGCTATATCCCCAGCACCTTTTCAAAGGTATTATGAGAAACCTTCAAATATGTCAGAAAGAAATATTTCATTCTGAAAGCTCTAACACAACAGAGTAAATATATTGGCGTTTGGTTAAAATGTAATTTTCAAGAGATATTTTGAAGTCCCGATCCTTAGTATTTATGACTATGACCTTATTTGGAAATAGGGTCTCTGTGGATGTAATCAAGATAAGATGAAGAGATGAAGTCATTCTTAGCTTTCCTATGGTCACAATTCAATATGACCGGTGTCCTTACCAAAAAAAAAATGTACACAAAAACACAGAGTAGAATGCCATAATGCCATATTGATAGGGCATGAGAGGGAGGTTTAGGAGATAATTCTATAAACTGGGCCTACTGTGCTGACCCCCACAGGCTTTATTCTTAGAAGAAAGCCTGGCTTAATTCAATAGGATATGCTACCTTCTTAAACAACCTGTTATCTGCAGGAGAAAGGCTGGCCTAAAATGCCAATGAGAAAAAGTAAGTTACCCTGAAGTAGAAGAGGGACTTTCATGACCCTTACACAGACCAGATTCCCAAACTCAGGATATGATAATTAGAAGCAAAGTTGCCCTAATCATAAAATCTATAAGAATGAATTCTAATTGGTACCTTTAGAATGGGCCAAAATGACTAGAGATTTCTTGGACCTTTAAATTACATAGTGGGGACAGAAAATCTGAGGCAATCCTGCTGTCAGTCAAAAGTCAAAATGTGTACCAGGCCGCTACACTCTGGATACTTTCCTGTCATCCAAAATAAAACTGGAGGGCAGGAGGGGGGTGCCATCCTTCTCCTCTCTAAGAAGACCCCACTCTCTCACTTCAGAATATTCCCTTTTCCAGTTTCCCTATCTTTTCTATAAAATGTATTTGTGCTACTCTGAGTGACAAGTCTGAAATCTTTCTGGTGTGATTAAAAGGATCATTGAAAGAGGACCACCATGACTGTCTTGGCTTTGTGCTTTGTGCATGCCCTTGTTCTGTAACAATATGAAGACAGAGGAAGAGATTACAGTGAAGCATCCATAAGACAAAGATTTTAGGCAAACACCAGAAGCTGGAAGAGAAACAGACACGGAATAGCTTCTTCCTGTGAACCCAGAAAAAGAAACAACCACATGAACATTTTCATTTCAGACTTCTAGTCTGCAGAACTGACAAGAGTAATTGCTATCATATTAAGCAATCTTGTTTGTGAAAATTTGTTATAGGAGCCCCAGGAATCTAATATAATGTCCCTATTTGGTACCGTCCAAAGATAACTTTTTAATACATAATTCTGCTCAAGTAAAAATGCAAAAAAAAAAAAAATGGAAGAAAATATTTTATAAGTTTTCACCATAGAGTAATGATAAATACTTGAGGAGATAAAAATTAAAATAAAAAAGAAACACAAACATGTATCAGACATTACATGGGAACCTATTAATGTGTATGTTTTATATTTTTGTGTATAAATTTGAAAATGTAAAAACAAAAAAAATGAAGATGCATGTTCAAATTATTGTTCATCTTTAAAGTTAATAAATGGGAATATTCTTCACAAATTAAAAGTAGGATTGTACATTCCAATTTACCATGTTATAAAGTATTGTTTTCAGGCTCAGTCTATTTTGCAATATAAGCTCTTGACAATTCAATAAATTTTATCACATTTCTATATTAAAATTTTTATTAAAATTATTTTAAAGGACCAGAATACACACTTAAGAATTCAGTTTTTTAATTTGGGTTGTTCCAAGATGAGCTGTCATTGGAAAAATAGCAGATATGTGTTATCCAAGAGGTGGAAATTCCATATTTAGTCTTGAGTCCTCCAACAATGATATACATGTAATCTATTAAAGTTTTCTGAGCCTAGATTTTCTCATACATAAAACAAAAAATTGCCCAGCCTACTTTGTTGCCTACTACCTTGCCTATATCTCTGGAAGAACCAGCCTGCTATTGATATATCCTGTTCAACTGTGTTTCAAGTCGGAAAGACTTTATCTTGGCTTTTTTAATCCTGTAAAAACTTGCAGCTTACTTAAACAAGGCACTATATTAGTTATTAAAACTACATTAAGATGTTATTTCATCCAATCACCAAATGATTTCTCTCTGCATTAAACTCTAATTTCTATTTTTTTCCCTAGAGACCTTTTGTATTTGATGTCATCTTTTTATTGGAGTTTCTCAGATACTATGATTTCTCTTTGCATCATTTTTTACTACCAGAGCTATCTTTCATCTGGGGGCTATCTTTATTTTTAAGGGACAAATAAATCCCAGTCTTCTTTACAGATTTTCTAGGGCTCAATGGGGGTTACTACATTGTAGGATTTCCTTTCATGCTCTTAACTGCTCCCAAAACTTGTATCTTATTACTTTATAGTCCCAATGTCACAAAACAAAGTGAATCATTACACATGTTAAGACAATATAGTTCCTGTAAGAATAATAATAGATTCTTGAAAGAAGTATTGAGTTTTACAATGTAACACCAAGTTTAGGGAGCAGGATAAAACAGTAAAAATCCTTAACTGAACACCACTATTTATTTTTCTTTTATTCATTTCTCTGTAGTTCAAATTTTAACATACGTGTTCATCATATTAGCACTTTGTCATGTTTATAGATACTCTGGTGAATATTATTGTCTGTTCCAATTACTTCCTGATTATTATATAGAAAAGAAGTTTGTAAGTCCTGTTTTCCTTTTCTCTTATATGTCCCTCTTGGAAGATTTTCTAGGATTTCAAGTCTCATTCTTTTGATATCCCTAATCAACCTGGTAATCTGAGCTTTAGCTTTTTTGTGAATAAAATTTAGATGTTTTAAAAGACTCAGAGAGTTTGAGACATAGAACATACCCATACCCCTTACCATCTTGCCCCGTTAGCCTCCACAAAATGACACACCAGGCCTCAAAAGCAAATTGTAAAACATTAGTCAACTGGGAATGATTTTCCAAAGCGACAGGAACAAAAGTTCATTTCTAACTAACCAAATTTTCACTGCATATTTTTAAGGACAGAATCCTGCTGAGAATTTCCAGTGTGCAATTTCATTTACTCTTAACCTTGTTCACTTGCCCTCAAGTTCAAGTTCTTGGCTCCATTCCCTCAGGCAAACTTCATTCCACTTTATTTGTGAAACTCTAAGCAGTTTCCTTTCTCTGGAAGACTATTAGCTATTCTCTTGGGAACTGAGTTCCTCTCCTAATTCAATCCTGTGTCTGGTAGTCTCACATAGTGTCCAGGGTTTCAGTCAAAACAATAAAGTTTGCTATGGTTCTCTGATACTCACATGGAGAAGATTATTTCAGCTATAAGAACAAAGACAAATGAGACATTCTAGTTTTCTTTTTAAAAATTTACACCAGTAAAGCAGCACGCATTCAAACTTTCTTAGTCATCAGCCAATATTGTAAGTTCCCCTTCTTATAACAAATAGGATGATTTCACCATCAAGCGCAGAAATCCTCACTCAAAGTGGTTTCATAGAATAAGTATACTGTTATATACCAGGAAGTCCAAAGGTATTTAACCGATTCAGGGGTTTCATGATGCCATCAAAGACATAGACCCTTATCATTCCCTTGCAGTATTATTCTCAATTTGATTTAATAATCTGTGTGCAGTGCAATTCTAGACATCATAACTAAATAAGAATGCATCCTGGGGGGGAAAAAAAAAACATACCGTTTCCTGATGAGACAGGATCTTTTCCAGAATAGCCACAGCAGCCCATTTCTGCACCGAATAAAAAGCAGGGAAATTAAATTCCCCCTTGAACAATCAGGTCCCCTCTGGGGTGGGTAAAAGTGAAACAGGTTTTCCTAAAGGCACTGGGTCAGAAAATTGTGGATCTGCTGTGGGGGTTAAAGATGAGAAGAACAGTTCAAGCAGATTTACATTATTGCCTCAAAGATAACTTCATTTTTAGTCTCAGAAATAAATGGCAGACTTTCTAAATGCAACATAAGGAGAAGGCACTGGTGTCTATTAATTTTTTTAACTAAGTAATTTCCAATAGAGTTAGGAGAATGAATGGAGCAAACCAGGGAAAAGAATGTACCCACCATATTCGGAGCCCCTCTCCCTGAGTGTACATGCCTCTCAGAAGCAAAAAGATATACTAGACAATTATCTTACTCTTTTATTGAAAATGACAAATTTCTCAGATAAAAAGCACTTACCTTTATCCTACTAAACGAGTTTTCTCTCGTAGTATGAGGCTTATTTTGAAACTTCTCAGACTACAATAATATTTTCTGAGTGCTGTGTGGATTTGAAGGTTTCTGTTTCTTGTTCAACTTCACAAGCATACCCTCAGGGTCTTTGGATCAATGTTCCAAAGACTAAATAGGGCATCTGAGAAACTCATTCTGAACTGTCCTTTCTAGTTTTACTTCAATTCCACTGACTGAATTCAGAAGTGGAGAATCATTGTTGCCTACCATTTCGCCAAAAGAATAATATTTAATTTTTGTGTCATCTTTAAACCCAAGCAATTAGCATTCCTAAACTGATCCTTGATAATTGGCATTCTTCCACATATGTATTATTAGATCCAAGTTCTAAAACTAGACTGGTTGTCTTCATATCAATTCCGGAAACTAATTGTAATATTATACCGGGGCATTCTGAAAACACTGAACATTATCAACAAGTTTTTCACAGATTATCTCTTAGCTTATTGACAATTTATTATAATCTGCTTTCCCCTCTGAAGAAATATTTATTAAGACCTATGGAGAATTGCTAAACAATTTTGGCTATATATTGAAATGCTGATGTACCTAATTTTTTTATTTCTCATTTAAGCATTGCTCCATTCCAACAGGTAACTTGGCATTATTATGATTATCTATTGTGCATCTCAAAATACGAACTTGAGTCTGCTAAGACTGCCATAAAAAATAATGGGTTGGCTTAAACACAGAAATTAATTTTCTCACAATTCTAGAGGCTGCAGGTCCAAGATCAAGGTGTCCAGCAGGGTTAGCTCCTTTCAAAGCCTCCCTCCTTGATTTATAATTGGCTTTCTCACTGTTGTTGTTGCAGCCCTTTCCTTTGTACAAGTTGATCCCTGGTGTCTCTCACACTTCATATAAGGATGATAGACATACTGTATTTGGGCCACATGCAAATAGCCTCAGCCAAACTTTAATTGCATCTTTGAAGGTGCTATGTCCAAATGCAGTCATATTCTAAGGTACTGGAAGTTAAAATTTCAATATATATATTTAGGGAGAGACACAAAGATAGCGACTTTGGGGTGACACAATTCAGTCTAAGATGTTATGCAAAACTGAAGCTTTGATTGTATATATCAGACTTTCTCTCTTTCTAGTTTTCACAACTTCAGTGGCACCACCATCCATCTCATGTGACTTACTCTCTGTGCCTTCCCTAATTTCCTCTGACTAGCTTTCCTTCTACTACCTTGATCCCAGTCTCTGTAATTTCCTCTCTGAAATATTTGTCTTTATAAATCTCTTTATTTACCAATTCCATCCACATAGGCTATATCACTATTTCTCATATTACTGAATTTTAATTTTGCATAGAATTGGTTTGAATTTCACTATATGTAGGGTTCTTTCCCCAAATCCTTAAATATATAAATTTGTTGAATCATTAATCTCTGCTCAAAAGTCCTTACATTTACAATTAGTTTTCCTGATCATTCTATCCAAAGAGTTTCTCTTCTTACTGTCCAATTTGCCTGTTTCATTTTCTTCATTAAGCACATCACTTTGTGATAGTATTTTCTTCATTATTATTTTGTATATATTTTTTCTAACCCACCCTATAGTTATACCCCTCCAGAGCAAGGACTTTATTACTCTTATTCACAATTTGAACAGTGCCTAGAACATAAAAGGAGCAAAATACACACATATGTAATACATAAATGAAGAGCAAGTCTTCGGGTGACTCTCCTCCCTATAACATACTATGTATTTATCCAAACTGTTCTGCTTCAATGAAGGCTATAGAAAAGACAATATTTCACACAAAGTCTATAAGTGCTTCTATGTTCCCCACTTCTAAACCTCCACTTGAGGTTTATAGAAGTTAAGGTATTTGTCCTAGGTTTTTCATAGTAGGTGGACCCAAGACTCCTATCTAGCAAGAAGCTCTGGACCCTGCACACTTAGCCACTACTCTCATAGCTTCTCCATTAGGTACAAATAAGGAACATATTTGGAAATTATCTATAGTCCTTAAAAATTCTAAAAATGTATAATTTACCAAGTATTCTTGTGAAGCACTTTAAAAACTCATTTTATATTAAATGTATATATTTATGAAATGATGATTTTTCCTTCAACAGAGTCAAAGCACTAAGACCAAACAAATCACATAAAATAAAGGAATACCTATATGCGAGTGAACAAAGTACATCTTTGTAAATAAGCTAGAAGAGTGCTTTTAAATGTTTTAAATGTTCTTTTATATAAATGTGTGCAGATACATGTACACATATGCATATGAACATGTAACATAATTATTGGGTTTCAATTAACCTATGACTTGTTAACAGAAATGCAGCTATATTTAAATTAATGGCAATAAGCTCACATTTATTAAACATCTTTAAACAATGATCACAGGTTTAACTTATTGTAAATCAAATATATTATGTATTATATAAAGAAAAGAAGAATTTATACTTAAGATCAAAAGCTTTCTGAAACATTATTAAATCAAAATAGAGCATTGTTTTCAGCAAATTACCTTGAGCCTAATATAAGAAAATGATAGTAATCACCATCACGTCATGTCTTAGAACAGACTACTTGTTTGGACTTCAGTTATAAGAACTGGCAATATATATTTCTAATTTACAAATTTAATTGATTTTTTATATTTCCAAAATGCATGCAAACTGCTATTTATTTTTCAACAAAATAGAT
Source organism: Marmota flaviventris (assembly GCF_047511675.1). Taxonomy (NCBI): domain Eukaryota; kingdom Metazoa; phylum Chordata; class Mammalia; order Rodentia; family Sciuridae; genus Marmota; species Marmota flaviventris. The sequence goes on along the minus strand of NC_092504.1, from coordinate 48,690,553 downwards.
GTATGAACTGAGATTTAAAGAATGTAAATCAATACAAATGTCATTGACTATAAACTTAGAAAATATAAAAATACAGGGCTGGGGATGTGGCTCAAGCGGTAACTAGCTCGCCTGGAATGCGCGGGGCACTGGGTTCCATCCTCAGCACCACATAAAAATAAAATAAAGATGTTGTGTCCACCGAAAAACTAAAAAAATAAATATTTAAAAATCTCTCTCTCTCTTTAAAAAAAAAAGAAAATATAAAAATTCACATAATACTATTTTTTTAATCTTGCAATATTCAATTCCCTCCTAGGTAATGGATCAGAAAACAGGTGGGCCCAAGGAAAGAAAGGACACTAGAGAATCTGTAAATAAATTTTACCTTAAATTACATAAATACGTAAAACTCTAAGTTCTTAGGCCACATATTAGTACCCAAATAAACAAGTACAAAATGTAATAAAACTTAACTAATAGAGTAAGGTTTATATAAATTAAAACAAAGCAAAAATTATTTGAAACAAAGAATATGCAATGGAAAATATATTTACATATATATGTGTGTGTGTATATATATAATATATATCTCACCCCATATTTATATACATCACCACACCTTAACCATGATGAATGAATTTTACTAGTGAAAAACAATGGAAGCAAAGGCATTTTAACCTGAAGAAATAATAAACGAAGTCATGGAGTTACTGAACATCACAGGCTGTGTAAGAGAAGTATGCCAGGTCCTTAATACTAGACTATAAAGCATACAAAGGCAGAGGAATAATGAAGGGCAAAAACCACAGAAGGTATATAAAACATTCCTTCAATGTTCCAGCAAGAAATATGGAATACCTAAATTGTGAATTTGAGAAGTCACATGTTAGTAAATGTTTATTAATGGTTCTTTGAAAGTGTGTGAGTGTGTGTGTGCGCATATGCACACATGCACATAGGTTGCTATAACCTGCATATATATATATATATATATATATATATATATATATATATATGTGTGTGTGTGTGTGTGTGTGTGTGTGTGTACCTCTAGATGTTAGTGAGACTCACAATATACTATTTAAGAGTTAATATTTTGACTTTTGCTTTGTTTCCATTGTTTTATAAATATTTACATATTTTTAAATTTTTATTATTGTAACTTAAATAGCAAATAAACACTTGTTTCTCATAAAATCTACTGTCACTTTTAACAATTTTGGCATTAACAATATGTCATAAAATCAGACTTTGAATAATGCTTGGTTATTGATGTCTTAGAAATAAATCACTCAAGTTAGTAATTGATGTTATTTTCTATTTTCTTCACATTGCTGGGTAAAGGAATATAAAATAATAAAAACCTTTGTCTAAACTTTAATTATTAATGATACCAGTAAATTTTTGCTAAATTAGATATTTTCTGAAGTGTGGTAGAATATTTCCTCAATATTGAGTGCTATAATTATAGAAATGTAATTAAAACTACACTGAAATTCCATCTCACTTCAGTAAAAATGGCAATTATCAATAATACAAGTAATATTAAATGCTTGTGAGTATGTGGGAATGCAAATTGAAACAATCACTCTGGAAAGCAGTATGGAGAGTCCTCAGAACACTTGAATAGAACCACGTTTTAATCCAACCAGTTATCCCACTCCTCAATCTATATCCAAAGGACTTAAAATCAGCATACTATAGTGGCACAGCCACATCAATGTTCATAGCAGCTCAATTCACAAAGCTAAGCTCTGGAACCAATCTAGGTGCCCTTCAACAGATGAATGGATAGAGAAAATGTGGTAAATATACACAATTGAATATTATTCAGCCTTAAAAAGAATTAAATTATAGCATTTGCCAGTAAATAGATGGAGGAGGAGACTATTATGCTAAGAGAAATAAGCCAGTCCCAGAAAACCATAGGCTAAATGTTCTTTCTGATAAGTGGATGCTAACACACAATAATGGGAGGTTGAGGTGGGATAGAAGTTCACTGGATTAAAGAATAATGAAGGGAAGGGAAAGAAGATGGGAATAGGAAAGTCTGTAGAATGAATCAAACATAACTTTCCTATGTTCATATATGAATACACAACCAGTGGAACTCAACATCATGTACAACCACAAGAATGGAAAGTTATACTCCATATATGTATAATATTTCAAAGTATACTCTACTGTCATTGACACCTAAACAGAACAAATAAAAAATTTAAATAAATTCAGGGCTATAAATGACTAAGGATATACAGGATTTTATGTTCAATATGCATTAATATGTTCTTCACTATTTAAGTGAAGAAATCCCAGAATATAGTAAGTCAAGCCTTAATATGTAATGTTTGTCCATTTCTTCATTTCCATGGTAAATTACTCCAAAAATGGTCTTGTAAAGCTAACAAGCAAGTTGACATTGAACACAGACATAAAAGAGATGTGCAGTACTACATCATCATACACACATATAATGAACACTACCTCAAGGGCATAAGCAAAAGTAAAATTCAGTAAGATATTTAGAAAGTAATGATGAGTGTTGAATACTTATTAACTATTTTTATAATGTATCTTTTAATTGTATGTCTAAATAATTTAAATTTAAACAGTGGTTGTGTTTAACAATTAGGTCACAAGATTTTTATAATTTAACAATTGGCACTCATGAGCCAGCTTCAGTATATCAATGATTGGAGGTAAAATATCTAATTTTCAAAATTAGTACACTGGAACTTTCCATTTATTAGAAATAAACATTAGCAATATTTGTTATCAACACATTCAGTTACTCTTCAAAGATCTTTCTCAAAACTAATAGGTATATTTTAGTATGTGGGGGATAACTCAGAGATTTTAAGAAACAAAACAAAATAAATAAAAAATAGTAAAATGTATTATCCTGGAAACTTGGAAAAAGTTGATATACAAATCACTTCATTTCTCAAAGGATTTGAAACTCCTTTAAAAAATCAGTTGTACTTTACCAGTTCATCAAATAAATAGACATTAATATGCATAAATTGGTTTTCCAAAAAGATATTATGAAAAAATTATAAAATTTGGGTTAAACATTAAATTAAGAAAAAACAACTTCATAGATAATGTTTTACATGAAATCAGAAAAAGAAAAAATACAAATATGTATTAGACATACAGAATATAATTACATCGTTGTCTCTCCTGTGGTAAAGGGGAATCATTAGTTTCTAGAAGAGAAAGAGAGTCTACAGGAAAAGAATGTATATAAACTTTAAAAACATATTTATAGATTGTGTATCTTTGCATATATTTTATCTGTACAAGAACAGCATATGTTTTTCTTCTGAAAACATGTCAGATACACATACATACAAGTACATTTATAAGATTTTCTTTTAATGTTTTTTTTTTCTGTCAAATTCATGATGGTTTCTATTATGCATTCAAATATATTCTTGATGAAAACTGAAATGGATAAGGTACATTGTTCATCCTGCAAATTCCAAAAGAAAGAAAATGCTAACTTATTGAAGACAAATTAGTTTATAATTGAGTATTTCAGCGTGAAATATTGTAAAGTTCTCTGATTCAGAAGGAATATCCTACATTAGTGTCCTTTATAGTAGAGTTCAAACTTCATTTTGAAGTTCAGATTGAATAGATTACTATAAAGGAGATGGTGTGTTCATATCTAAAACACAGTTTACTACCTGATTATGTTGAGATAAATGTTGACTGAAAACAGACATAAAAGAGATGTGCAGTACTACACACATCTTTTTTTTAAAAACAGGTCAAAATCATTTCTTAAAACAATTATTACTTTCTCTCATATATGCTTTATCATTTTCTCAAACATAAATTTTATTCTCTAAACTCCTATTATACTTATTATACCATCTTGGAAATTATGCAGTTTATTTCTTTCTTCATTTGATTTCTTTTTAAATATAAAGAATAAAGATTTATTTTGACTTATGGGTCTTTTCCACTGTCAAGAATCTTCCATTGAATTTTGTAATTAATTTTTAAAAAATATTGACTAGTAAATTTCAAAAAAACTGTATCAAAAGTGATATTTAACCTGTTTTTAAATTCAAATCCATCTTAAATGTTTTTAAATTATGGAACATTATAAAAGTGAGAAGATTTTGCATTACTAAGGTAGTGATTTAGAACATCACTTCATAGAGATAGAAAATTTCAAAAGATTGACATACATAAAAATTGAGCATCCAAAAATATTTGCTGCCATAGAAAATCAATGGAAAAAAAACAGAATGCAAAATTGCTGGAGAAAATTATGCTTCGGGTGGAATCAAACTTCATTTAGACAGAAAAGCTCATCACAATATATTCTGTGAGGTTCGACTTTCAACTCTTAAAGAAAGTAAACACATGTGCACTGTTTTTGCATCTTTGAAAAGTAAGTTTTTTATTCCAAGAGTGGAAAGTAACCAGATATTTTTATAGTTCAGTAGTTAACAATATTTTTTTAATTTATTACAGAATTACAAAATTCAGTGGAAGAAAGAAAAAAGCTGTGTAATTTCCAAGTAAGTAAGTGTAAAAGTTGTTTAGAAAATAAAATTTTTATTTTAGAAAATGACAAATATTTATGAGAGGAAATTATATTTGAGCCTGAAGTTGAAGATCAAATTTTGATAAACTTGTAATATTAGCAAAATATATAAAATGAATCATAGGCAAATGTTTTAATATTGTTATATTAAAATGCACTTAAATACTTAAAATCTCAGAGATATATAAGCCATAATTGAAAAGCATCTCAAAATATCTTTATCTGTGTCCTTGAACACCTGAAATTTGCAAGTGAATCTACCCATCAAGATCTCAAAAAGAAGCATTTAAAAAATCCCGGGTTTGCAGTATGGAGATTCCTCATAAAGCTTGGAATGAACTCCAATTTGACCCAGTTATGCCACTCCTTGGTATATACTCAAAGGATTTAAAATCAGCATGCTACAGTAATGGAGCCACATCTATGTTTATAGTAGCTCAATTCAAAATAGGTAAACTATGGAACAACCTAGGTGCCCTTCAATACATGAATGTTTGTATATATACACAATGGAATATTATTGAACCTTAAAGAAGAATGAAATCATGGCATTTTCCAATAAATAGATGGAACTGGAGAATATTCCGCCAAGTCATATAAGCCAATCCTAAATGCTATTTGTTTTCTCTGATGCGCAGATACCAATTCACAATAGGAGGGTGGGGGGCAGGCAGTGAACTAGGGAAGAATAGAGGTACTTTAGTGTAGAGAGGGGGGAGTGAAGGGAGGGGAGGGGATATGGGGTTAGGAATGATAGTAGAATGAATGGGACATTATTACCTATGTGCATGTATGATTACACGACCTGTATAACTCTACATCATGCATAACCAGAAGAATGAAAAGTGATACTCTATCTATGTATGATATGTCAAAATGCATGCTCCTGTCATGTATAACTAATTAGAACAAATTTAATTTTTTTTAAATCCCAGTTTTTTTTAATATTTATTTTTTAGGTGTAGTTGGACACAATGACTTTATTTTATTTATTTGTTTTTATGTGGTGCTGAGGATCGAACCCAGGGCCTCTCATATGCTAGGTGAGCGCTCTACCACTGAGCTACAACCCCAGCCCCCCTCCAAAGTCCCATTTTTGTGTGGAATTCATCATATATACCTGACCTAACAATGGAATATAAAATATTGTATCACTATTTTTCAAAAAATGAAAAGAACCCAGAAATAAAATCAAACTCAATCCTATGCCATTTGATAATATTTATCCATAACTATTCTAACAAAAACAAAATCATTATCATGTAAACTTTTTTAACAACCACTTCTAATAACATTAATTTAAAGCATATAAATTTGCATGTACTGCCATTCAACCTCACCTACTTCCAATTAAATTTTTTATGTGAGAGAAATTTAGTACACCAATTATTGTGGGCATTCATTAATTTAGTACGTTTGTAGCACCTGCTATATTCCAATGCTGTTACAAACACAGATTGGGAAAATGAATAATATGTTGTCCTTGTCTTTTTATGTAACTCTGTCAATTATATTTTTTTAAAAAATGTATGATGAAATTGATTTTTGTACAACAGGACATGGGATTGAAAAATAACAGAGAAAATTCATAGGTGAAATTAGAAAAATCCTATCTTTTGGATACATACATTTAGTTTTAATTATAGCAATATTAACGTATTTTCAACAGTCAATACTAAGACTTCAACTTGATATAAGATATCTGAGAAAGTGAAAAGCACAAGAGTAAAACATTTTAAAAATTCAAACGAACTTTTTCAATGTAAAAATCACTGTTAATGGGATACAGAGAATGAGAGAACAGGAAGAAAAAATATGATATTTTATAGTTAACAAAAACACCATCAAAATTCAGTTTTAAAATTATTTAGCTTTCATAAAATGAGAATGGGAAGATGAGAAAATGACATTTAAATAAACCAATAATTTATATAGATTTTCTTTCTTTTTTTTGATGGATCATGTCACCTGTTTCTTTCAAAATACTGTAAATATAAATACATACACACATACAAGACACTTACAATCAAAATAGAGTGGGTGTATGTTTATCATATTCCTGTATATTTATGAGAAAAATAAGCTAGAAAACACCGGCTAGTTAGAGGAGAGACTTGTTTATCTGGTTTCAAGTAAGTCCTGTTGACAAACTATTAGCCAAAAATCATATGACTCACTTCAATTCAAGGAGGTGGAGCTCTAAGGAAAGAAGAGAACTGAGTGAGACTGAATATTAAAACATTAATTATCATTGTTTTTCATGATTCAAAAAAAAAGAGACTTGACTTTTTTCTAGTATGTAAAAGAAAGTGCCTATGAGATTCACATTCCTTTTACTAGAATATTTGTTATTTCTTTTTGTCCTGAAAAAGCAGTATATTCAGGAGAGCCAAAACAGTAGGTGAGTAGAAATTATGAGGTAGAGGGATACTATACTTAGTAGAATATGAGCTGGTGGGAAAATATGGATAAAAATGTGAACAGAGAAAGACCACCTAAAACAGCATGGCACACAAAACGTGTCCAACAAATTTTGTGGAGAGTTTCCTTTTTTCTTTATTAATTGAGTATAGAGGGGGTTGATAACAGTGCAGATCCCAAGAAAAGATTCAATAATGTTTGTGATGACAATTTAACTGTCTGAAGCTGCCTTGATTTCTTATAAAATGGGGAGGCCTGGTTACACAATGATTTGTGATGTTGGACCCATATGACATCAATTTCTACCTTTTCAGAAATGAAATTTTTCTTCTCTTGGGGGATTCTTGTAAACAAGATGGTTGTATTAATATGCTGTGATTTTTAAAAATTTTCATGTACATTATAAATACTTTAATATTCTAAGGCAGTACCCTAAAACAACTGACTTAAGAAACTGGGAAAAGGTGAAAACATTATCTAAACTATATAAAAATATTAAATTTCCAAATAACTATCACCTCTTAAAATATTCTTTAAATAATAAAAATCCACACTAATGTAATAATCCCCAGTATTACTTGCTGTGTTTTAGTTATGTGAAACAATGCAGGCATTTTCAGCAGTGAAATGATTGAATTATGAGAGTTTTAACTAATCAGTGGATTAATCTATTGTTATGGATTAACTGTGTGGTAATTGTAGACAAGAAGAGTGTAACTAGAGGAAGTATGTCACTGGGGATATGCCTTTAAGGTTTATGTTTTGTCTTTTGATGAGAAGATTTGTCCCTCTCTCTCTCCCCCTCCCCCTCCTTCCCCCCATACTCCTCTCCCTCTTCCCTTCCTGGTTGCCATGTTCTGAGCTCCTTTTCTCTGCCACATCCTTTCACAATGAAGTTCTGACACCTCCAGCCCAGAGTTGTGGAGTTGGCCCACCTTGGACTGAATCTCTGAAACCATGAGTCAAAACACAAATTTCCTCCTATAAATTATTCTTGTCAGGTATCTTGGGTACAGTGATTTAAAAGCTGACTAAAACACTTGTCATACAGAGGTTGCTGGGTATAATTCAGTAGTGTATCCTGGAGTTCAGGTTGTCAAAGTGAATCCAAATAATAAGTAAAAATATAATACAGATCTATGCCATTATCATCTGACGTTCATTAAAATTGGTCTACAGGCAGAGGCCACAGGCATTAAATGACTTTTGGGTTTTTTTTGTTTGTTTGGTTTGGTTTTTTAAGAAGACAGTGAAGGAGACATGATGCTCTAAAAGTAAACTGGGAAAAGGAAAAACATCTCCAATGCTTTCACATTGGATTTTAATGTTATCTGGGAGAATGGGGGAGATATGGTGAGAGGAGAAGTTAAACTTTTTTAAAAAGTTGAGGCGCCTGCTGAGAGGCTGAGCCGCCCCCTCCCCCTGTGCCGGCATAGTAGAGGGAACTGGGACCAAAGACAGAGCAGGCCCAGCGGCCTGCTGAGGGGCAGAGCCGCCCCCCACCCCCCTCGCCTGCCAGGTAGGGGAAGGGTGACCACCGACAGAAAAGGCCCAGTGGCCCAGGGCGGGACAGAGCTTCCAATCACTCCTGCAAGGTAGGCGGGCCTGCGACCCACCGGCAGAAGAGGAGCAGTCGCCTGCCGAGAGGCTGAGCCGCCCCCTCCCCCTGCGCCGGCATAGTAGAGAGAACTGGGACCAAACACAGAGCAGGCCCAGCGGCCTGCTGAGGGGCAGAGCCGCCCCCCACCCCCCTCGCCTGCCAGGTAGGGGAAGGGTGACCACCGACAGAAAAGGCCCAGTGGCCCGCAGCGGGACAGAGCTTCCAATCACTCCTGCAAGGTAGGCGGGCCTGCGACCCACCAGCAGAAGAGGAGCAGCCGCCTGCTGAGAGGCTGAGCCGCCCCCTCCCCCTGCGCCAGCATAGTAGAGGGAACTGGGACCAAAGACAGAGCAGGCCCAGCAGCCTGCTGAGGGGCAGAGCCGCCCCCCACCCCCCTCGCCTGCCAGGTAGGGGAAGGGTGACCACCGACAGAAAAGGCCCAGTGGCCCGCGGCGGGACAGAGCTTCCAATCACTCCTGCAAGGTAGGCGGGCCTGCGACCCACTGGCAGAAGAGGAGCAGCCGCCTGCTGAGAGGCTGAGCCGCCCCCTCCCCCTGCGCTGGCATAGTTGACGGAACTGGGACCAATCACAGAGCGGGCCCAGTGGCCTGCTGAGGGGCAGAGCCGCCCCCCACCCCCCTCGCCTGCCAGGTAGGGGAAGGGTGACCACCGACAGAAAAGGCCCAGTGGCCCGCGGCGGGACAGAGCTTCCAATCACTCCTGCAAGGTAGGCGGGCCTGCGACCCACTGGCAGAAGAGGAGCAGCCGCCTGCTGAGAGGCTGAGCCGCCCCCTCCCCCTGCGCCGGCATAGTAGAGGGAACTGGGACCAAACACAGAGCGGGCCCAGCGGCCTGCTGAGGGGCAGAGCCGCCCCCCACCCCCCTCGCCTGCCAGGTAGGGGAAGGGTGACCACCGACAGAAAAGGCCCAGTGGCCCGCGGCGGGACAGAGCTTCCAATCACTCCTGCAAGGTAGGCGGGCCTGCGACCCACCGGCAGAAGAGGAGCAGCCGCCTGCTGAGAGGCTGAGCCGCCCCCTCCCCCTGCGCTGGCATAGTAGAGGGAACTGGGACCAAACACAGAGCAGGCCCAGCGGCCTGCTGAGGGGCAGAGCTGCCCCCCACCCCCCTCGCCTGCCAGGTAGGGGAAGGGTGACCACCGACAGAAAAGGCCCAGTGGCCCAGGGCGGGACAGAGCTTCCAATCACTCCTGCAAGGTAGTCGGGCCTGCGACCCACCTGCAGAAGAGGAGCAGCCGCCTGCTGAGAGGCTGAGCCGCCCCCTCCCCCTGCGCCGGCATAGTAGAGGGAACTGGGACCAAACACAGAGCAGGCCCAGCGGCCTGCTGAGGGGCAGAGCCGCCCCCCACCCCACGCGCCTGCCAGGTAGGGGAACTGTGACCACCGACAGAAAAGGCCCAGTGGCCCGCGGCGGGACAGAGCTTCCAATCACTCCTGCAAGGTAGGCGGGCCTGCGACCCACCGGCAGAAGAGGAGCAGCGGCCTGCTGAGAGGCAGAGCCGCCCCCTCCCCCCCGCGCCTGCAAGGTAGTCGGAACTGAGACCACCATCAGAACAGGTCAGACCTGCAACCGAGAGACAGAACAGGCCCAGTGGCCTGAGGAAGGGTAGAGCCGCCCCCCCCCACGCCTGCAAAGTAGGCGGACCTGCGACCCACTGGTAGTACAGCCCCAGAGGCCTGCAGAGGGGCAGTGCCGCTGCCTGCGCCTGCAAAGTAGGCAGAACTGCGACCACCGACAGAACAAGCCTAGCGGCCCGCAGAGGGACAGAGCCGCCGCCCGCGCCTGCAAGGTCGGCGGACCTGCTTCCGACTGGCAGAGCAGGCCCAGCGGCCTGCCGGCGTGGTAGGCACATTGCCCCAATTGGAGGAGGGGCAGAGCCGCTGCCCGCGCCTGCGAGGGAGACTTTGCAACTATACAAGACCAATATAAATATATAGGGGGAAAATTCAATAGCACAACAGTTTCACCAAGAAGAAAGGAAAGCGAACAGTATGAAGAGACAAGGAAAGAAAGGACCACAAGCATTGCAGGTCAACTCAACGTTAGAAGAGGTAATAGCTGCAGCTGATGGAATGTCAGATAAAGAATTCAGGATATACATGCTTCAGATGATCTGGAGTCTCAAGGAAGACATCAGACAGCAAAATCAGACAATGAAAGATCACTTCAACAATGAATTACATAAACAAATCCAAGAAGCAAAAGATCAACTATACAGGGAAATAGAGGTTATAAAAAACAAACAAACAGAAATTCTAGAAATGCAGGAAGCAATAAGCCAACTTAAAAACTCAATTGAGAATACTACCAGCAGAGTAGAACACTTAGAAGACAGAACATCAGACAATGAAGATAAAGTATTTCAACTTGAAAAGAACATAGACAGCTCAGCAAGACTGTTAAGAAACCATGAGCAGAACATCCAAGAAATATGGGATAACATCAAGAGACCAAATTTAAGAGTCATTGGGATACAGGAAGGAACAGAGTTTCAAACCAAAGGAATGAGCAATCTATTCAATGAAATAATTCGAGAAAACTTCCCAGACTTGAAGAATGAGACAGAACCCCAAATCCTAGAAGCCTACAGGACGCCGAATGTGCAAAATCATAAGAGACCCACACCTAGACACATTATAATGAAGATGCCCAACATACAGAATAAGGAGAGAATTTTAAAAGCTACAAGAGAAAGGAAGCAGATCACATTTAGGGGTAAGCCAATCAGGATAACAGCTGATCTTTCAACACAGACTCTGAAAGCTAGAAGATCCTGGAATAACATATTTCAAACACTGAAAGAAAATGGGTTCCAACCAAGAATTGTGTTTCCAGCGAAATTAAGCTTCAGGATGGAAGATGAAATTAAAACCTTCCACGATAAACAAAAGTTAAAAGAATTTGCAGCTAGAAAACCATCTCTTCAAAACATCCTTGGCAAAACATTACAGGAAGAGGAAATGGAAAATAACAATGAAAACCAACAGTGGGAGGTAGGACACTAAAGGGGGGAAAATAATCAAAGTGGAAAACAAACCATGTTTAGTAACATAAATAAACAAATATGGCTGGAAGAACAACCCATATCTCAATAATAACCCTAAATGTTAATGGCTTAAACTCACCAATCAAGAGACACAGGCTAGTAGAATGGATCACAAAACAAGACCCAACAATATGCTGCCTACAGGAGACGCATTTGATAGGAAAAGACATACATAGGCTGAAGGTGAAAGGTTGGGAAAAATCATATCACTCATATGGACTTCGGAAACAAGCAGGAGTATCCATACTCATATCAAATAAAATAGATTTTAAGCCAAAGTTAATCAAAAGGGATAAAGAGGGACACTACATACTGCTCAAGGGAACCATACACCAACAAGACATAACAATCATAAATATATATGCCCCAAACAATGGTGCAGCTATGTTCATCAAACAAACTCTTCTCAAGTTCAAGAGTCTAATAGACCACCATACAATAATCATGGGAGACTTCAACACACCTCTATCACCACTGGACAGATCTTCCAAACAAAAGTTGAATAAGGAAGCTATAGAACTCAATAACACAATTAATAACCTAGACTTAATTGACATATATAGAATATACCACCCAACATCAAGCAGTTACACTTTTTTCTCAGCAGCACATGGATCCTTCTCAAAAATAGATCATATATTATGTCACAGGGAAACTCTTAGACAATACAAAGGAGTAGAGATAATACCATGCATCCTATCTGATCATAATGGAATGGAACTGAAAATCAACGATAAAAGAAGGAAGGAAAAAGAATACATCACTTGGAGAATGAACAATAGGTTACTGAATGATCAATGGGTTATAGAAGACATCAAGGAGGAAATTAAAAAAATCTTAGAGATTAATGAAAACACAGACACAACATATCGGAATCTATGGGACACATTGAAAGCAGTTCTAAGAGGAAAATTCATTGCTTGGAGTTCATTCCTTAAAAAAAGAAAAAACCAACAAATAAATGATCTCATACTTCATCTCAAAATCCTAGAAAAAGAAGAGCAAAACAACAGCAAAAGAAGTAGAAGGCAAGAAATAATGAAAATCAGAGCTGAAATCAATGAAATCGAAACAAAAGAAACAATTGAAAAAATTGACAAAACTAAAAGTTGGTTCTTTGAAAAAATAAACAAAATCGACAGACCCTTAGCCATGCTAGCGAAGAGAAGAAGAGGGAGAACTCAAATCACTAACATACGGGATGAAAGAGGCAATATCACAACAGACACTTCAGAAATACAGAAGATAATCAAAAATTATTTTGAATCCTTATACTCCAATAAATTAGAAGATAGTGAAGGCATAGATAAATTTCTTAAGTCATATGATCTGCCCAGATTGAGTCAGGAGGATATAGACAACCTAAACAGACCAATATCAATTGAGGAAATAGAAGAAACCATCAAAGGACTACCAACTAAGAAAAGCCCAGGACCGGATGGGTATACAGCAGAGCTTTACAAAACCTTTAAAGAGGAACTAATACCAATACTTTTCAAGCTACTTCGGGAAATAGAAAAAGAGGGAGAACTTCCAAATTCATTCTACGAGGCCAACATCACCCTGATACCTAAACCAGACAAAGACACTTCAAAGAAAGAAAACTACAGACCAATATCTCTAATGAACCTAGATGCAAAAATCCTCAATAAAATTCTGGCCACTCGGATACAAAGGCACATCAAAAAAATTGTGCACCATGATCAAGTAGGATTCATCCCTGGGATGCAAGGCTGGTTCAATATAAGGAAATCAATAAATGTTATTCACCACATCAATAGACTTAAAAATAAGAACCATATGATCATCTCGATAGATGCGGAAAAAGCATTCGACAAAGTACAGCATCCCTTTATGTTCAAAACTCTAGAAAAACTAGGGATAACAGGAACATACCTCAATATTGTAAAAGCAATCTATGCTAAGCCTCAGGCTAGCATCATTCTGAATGGAGAAAAATTGAAGGCATTCCCTCTAAAATCTGGAACAAGACAGGGATGCCCTCTCTCACCACTTCTGTTCAACATAGTTCTCGAAACACTGGCCAGAGCAATTAGAGAGACGAAAGAAATTAAAGGCATCAAAATAGGAAAAGAAGAACTTAAATTATCACTATTTGCAGATGACATGATTCTATACCTAGCAGACCCAAAAGGGTCTACAAAGAAACTATTAGAGCTAATAAATGAATTCAGCAAAGTGGCAGGATATAAAATCAAAACGCATAAATCAAAGGCATTCCTGTATATCAGCGACAAATCCTCTGAAATGGAAATGAGGACAACCACTCCATTCACAATATCTTCAAAAAAAATAAAATACTTGGGAATCAACCTAACAAAAGAGGTGAAAGACTTATACAATGAAAACTACAGAACCCTAAAGAGAGAAATAGAAGAAGATCTTAGAAGATGGAAAAATATACCCTGTTCATGGATAGGCAGAACTAACATCATCAAAATGGCGATATTACCAAAAGTTCTCTATAGGTTTAATGCAATGCCAATCAAAATCCCAACGGCATTTCTTGTAGAAATAGAGAAAGCAATCATGAAATTCATATGGAAAAATAAAAGACCCAGAATAGCAAAAACAATGCTAAGCAGGAAGTGTGAATCAGGCGGTATAGCGATACCAGACTTCAAACTATATTACAGAGCAATAGTAACAAAAACAGCATGGTACTGGTACCAAAACAGGCGGGTGGACCAATGGTACAGAATAGAGGACACAGAAACCAATCCACAAAACTACAACTATCTTATATTTGATAAAGGGTCTAAAAGCATGCAATGGAGGAAGGATAGCATCTTCAACAAATGGTGCTGGGAAAACTGGAAATCCATATGCAACAAAATGAAACTGAATCCCTTTCTCTCGCCATGCACAAAAGTTAATTCAAAATGGATCAAGGAGCTTGATATCAAATCAGAGACGCGCCGTCTGATAGAAGAAAAAGTTGGCTACGATCTACAGTCGGTGGGGTCGGGCTCCAAATTCCTCAATAGGACACCCATAGCACAAAAGTTAATAACTAGAATCAACAAATGGGACTTACTCAAACTAAAAAGTTTTTTCTCAGCAAAAGATACAATAAGAGAGGTAAATAGAGAGCCTACATCCTGGGAACAAATCTTTACTCCTCACACTTCAGATAGAGCCCTAATATCCAGAGTATACAAAGAGCTCAAAAAATTAGACAATAAGAGAACAAACAACCCAATCAACAAATGGGCCAAGGACCTGAACAGACACTTCTCAGAGGAGGACATACAGTCAATCAACAAGTACATGAAAAAAATGCTCACCATCTCTAGCAGTCAGAGAAATGCAAATCAAAACCACCCTAAGATACCATCTCACTCCAGTTAGATTGGCAGCCATTATGAAGTCAAACAACAACAAGTGCTGGCGAGGATGTGGGGAAAAGGGTACACTTGTACATTGCTGGTGGGACTGCAAATTGGTGCAGCCAATTTGGAAAGCAGTATGGAGATTTCTTGGAAAGCTGGGAATGGAGCCACCATTTGACCCAGCTATTCCCTTTCTCGGTCTATTCCCTAAAGACCTAAAAAGAGCATGCTACAGGGACACTGCTACATCGATGTTCATAGCAGCACAATTCACAATTGCTAGACTGTGGAACCAACCTAGATGCCCTTCAATGGATGAATGGATAAAAAAAATGTGGCATTTATACACAATGGAGTATTACTCTGCATTAAAAAATGACAAAATCATAGAATTTACAGGGAAATGGATGGCATTAGAGCAGATTATGCTAAGTGAAGCTAGCCAATCCCTAAAAAACAAATGTCAAATGTCTTCTTTGATATAAGGAGAGTAGCTAAGAACAGAGTAGGGTCGAAGAGCATGAGAAGAAGATTAACATTAAACAGGGATGAGAGGTGGGAGGGAAAGGGAGAGAGAAGGGAAAATGCATGGAAATGGAAGGAGACCCTCAGAGGTATACAAAAGTACATACAAGAGGAAGTGAGGGGAAGGGGAAAAATAATACAAGGGGGACAAGCGAATGTCAGTAAAGGGGGCAGAGAGAGAAGAGGGGAGGGGAGGGGAGGGGAGGGGAGGGGGGATAGTAGAGGATAGGAAAGACAGCAGAATACAACAGACACTAGTATGGCAATATGTAAATCAATGGATGTGTAACTGATGTGATTCTGCAATCTGTATATGGGGTAAAAATGGGAGCTCATAACCCACTTGAATCAAATTGTGAAATATGATATATCAAGAACTATGTAATGTTTTGAACAGCCAACAATAAAAAATAAAAAAAAAAAAAAAAAAAAAGTTGAGGGATTTTTTTGGGAGGTGGTGGTAGGGGGTGAGTATATTCTGGAGAACAATTTCTTGTTAAGATTTGAGAAGGGAAAAAATATGGATACAATATGGAGAAAACACAAAATCAATCAACGGGAAAGAAAAAAACAGAGAAGAATTAGATCCATGAAAGTTTGGCAAGTGGAACTGATCATATCCTAATTGGTTACTGTACAACTATGGGTATCCCAAACTATTTACCACAACTGTGTGCCCCTGATACCACTTACCATAACTGTGTGCCCCTCCTCTTACCCTTATTTGCCTAGCTACTTCTCCCCTCCCTTCTTCTCTTCCTCCTCCTCCTCCTCCTCCTCCTCCTCCTCCTTCTTCTTCTTCTTCTTTTTTTTTTTTAACAGCAGGTGCCAATGACTTTCTTTGGAAGGTTGTGCTGTGGATATAGAAATCCATTTGCCACTGTGAACCTGTGGAAGTATCTGGAAGTTACACCTCTTAGGACAGCCCTTAACCCATGTCAGATTAGACCCCAGTTCCTTTGGTTCCAGTTGGATTTGTTTCTGAAACATAATTTACACACTGCTAACCCATACGGTGAGTCTGAAACTGGAATTTTATAGTATAATCACATTTTTGCTCTCATTCTTCTCCTTCCCTTGAGAACACATTCCTTACATCTTGGCCCTTTTCTCCTGGGAAGAACTTCTCAATGAATTAGGCACACAGAATTAATTGCTGATCTCATGTTTGGCTTTTTGAGAGTATGGCTAAGATCAAGAATCAAAAGTGTTCTGCTTGTGGTGGTTGTCATTTTCTTTTACTCTTAATTGAACTTGGATAACTGACTTAAAGGATTGCTTTATATGAGGGTCGTAAAAACAGAAAAGGTTTATATCATGTCTCACAGTGAATTAAAAACTGAAGAACTATGTCCAAGAAAACTATAATAATGAAGAAATGTTTGAAAATAATACATTTTTATAAATTATGAAATTGATTACAAATTTAGTGCTTTATTTAGGAATTATTTTTAAGTTTGTTAATATAAAGAAGAGTAATGGGACACAGCAGAATTCGAGAATGTACTCCTACCTCCCAAAACCGAGATTAAAGAAATGTTGAAAACACAAGTACTTAGTAATGCAACATAGAAGGATTTAGAAATAATTTATATTCCTCTTTCATTTCATTTTGTTTTGTTTTGAGACTTTGTCTCACTCTGTTGCCCAGGCTGGTCTCAAACTCTTGAGCTCAAGCTATCTCCCTGACATAGCCTCCTGAATATCTGGGACTATAGTCAAACACCACTGAGTCTTACTTCAGTGATGGATATCCAGTTTAGCAACTAGGGTGTTAGGTAACCTTCTAAGGTGGCTCCAATACTTCCATTCACAAACCTGTGGAAGCTCCTCTCCACTGAACTGCTTATTCCTAATGGACCACCTCAAAATTGAGTGGATATCATGATTAGATAAAATAAATTTTACCTTATTTTGCTAGCAAATTTTCTCCCTCTCTGGATTTTCTGCCAACAAACAGCAAGAAACTAAGGTCCTCAATCCAACAAATGGAAATAAGTGGATTCTGCTAGCAATCAAATGATCTTGGAGGTGAATCTTTTCCTAGTTGAACTTTCAGAAAAGACACTCTGATTGATGCCTGATGGCAGATTCTGGAGAAATCAGGAACAGAGGCCTAAACAAGCAGTACTTGGATTCCTCGCATAAAAAACTGTGAAATAATAAATTTGTATTTTTTTTTAAAGAGAGAGAGAGAGAGAGAGAGAGAGAGGTTTTTCTTTTAATTTTTATTTTTTAGTTTTCGGCAGACACAACATCTTTGTTGGTATGTGGTGCTGAGGATCGAACACGGGCCGCACGCATGCATGCCAGGCGAGCGTGCTACCACTTGAGCCACATCCCCAGCCCCAATAAATTTGTATTTTTAAGAAGCTATTTTTTTGCCATAGTTTGTTGTGCAATCAGTAATGAATACACCTAATATGTTTTATGCTATGCAAAAGTTACATAGAAAAACTTACAGCCTTTGCCTTCACAGTGTTTTCTATCTACTGAATTAAATCCTTAAACAAATACTACATAGAAAGAAAACAAATATTATAAAACAAAGTAGTCAATAGAAGATTTTTGTCACCAAAGAGTAACAGAGATTGTTAAGGTCAAGAGAGAGAGAGAGAGATTGAGAGAGAGGAAGAATGAATTTGATACTGGCTTTTTAAACTTCTTTTACTTTTTATTTTTTAGTATTGAAGACTAGAAAACACATAGCAAATCAAGTGAAAGTCATATCATCTTAGAGTAATATTCATTGAGAAAGTCAAGGGTGGATATGTTACATTAAAAAAAATGAAGAGTGACTGAGTGAGTATAGAAGAAGCTAGGATGTAAAATATATTGTCAGGTCAAAGAAGACATCAAATGTCATTATTATCATCATCACCACTGATACTATTGTGGAATTTATTCTATGTGTAGTAGTGTTTACCAATGTTTTGAAAATGGCAATAACATAGATTTGCTTTTCTGTTGATTGAAATTGGCAGGTGAGAAAATGTCAACTTCCTGTGTCATCGAAATGTGAAAGGGAGTTATCACCATAGAAAAGGAGGGTATTTCTAGAGGAAGGAATAATGAAGCACCAGAGATGAACTTGACAATTGCATGGCTTTGTTCAGAGCTGACAGTAAGTGTTAAGCAAAACTTCAGCACAAATTGGATTTTAGAGTCATACAAGTCTTCAAAAGGCTGTATATATGCATGGTTCTAGATGCTTCCTTGTTTTAATTATGATTCAACAGCTCAGAAGTATCAGTTTTCCACTTATAAAATCCCTACAATCTAAAACACTGAAGCAACACTAAAGAGAAAGACTACTTAACAAATTAAAAAAAAAAAAAAACACTTAAAAAACACTTCCAAAAGGTAAATACTTATAATTCAACTTACATGAGTTATAGAAAATAAAACAATTATAGAAATAAAAAATTTCTAAATTATCATATTTGAAAAAAAATTTTCAAATTTGTTGAAGATAACAGGTCAACAGTTTATGTCACTTTCCAAATCATTTTAACAAAGTATGTTATTTTCTGATACTAATACAGATGGTCCAAGTATCTCTACAACTTTGGCTAAAATCAACATAATAACATAATAACATTGAGAATGTCTACTCAGACTGAAATCTTCTGCATTCACAACACATGTTTCATAGCATTCACAATTTGAAAAAAATATATATTCAAATATTTTAAATATATTCAAATATTTTTTATTTATTATATCAATTATATACTTAGTGTGATTTTTTTTATTGGAAATAAGTGTTCTCTGCATATTATACTGGGTCTTATAATGAAATTATTGTCCGTGAGTGCTTTTGTTTCCTTATTACTTCACTACTTAGCTTGTAAGGGTAAAAGAAATTGAAGTTAAAGCGTAAAAGTTAAAGGGTAAAAGACCGGGTGTTGTAAAGTTTCTAAGCTGCAAGGTCTGAGTTAAAATGTAAAGGATTAGGTATTGTTAGGTTTCTATGTTACCTGCAAAACCTGAAATCCCTGTAGCTGTTAGGACAATACTGGAATTGCCCAGTAAACATTTCCCCTGGCTGTTTGGTTGTTTAATAACTGAAGGGCTCTGTGTAACTGGTCACGTAGTCCTTTAGGCCCTAAAACCAATCAGTTTGAATGTGTACCCCGTTTAGAAATGACCTATCACTCCAGCCTGACCTGTTCCCGCCAATGAATGAACTAATCATGTTTAGGAGTTGTTGTTCAATTTTCCCGCGCCTCATGATGATTTGTTCTGATGTATACAAAGCCCTCCACCCTCCCCAAAAAGTGTACTTAAGCAGTGCTCAGCCCCTGCTCAGGGCTCTGGGCTGCTTTCCCTTCTTGAGTGGGCACAGAGCCCCAGAATGCTGGTTCAATAAATCCCCTTCTGCCAATTGCATGAGTGGTCACTTGGTGGTCTCTTTCTCCGACGTTTCGCGGGACCCTTACAAGCTAACTATTAGAGCATTACATCTATCATATTGGGCAAGAGGGATATTCATTAACTGCTTTGAAAAATTATGCTTACTTTGAAATTCATATTTTCTCTATAAGTGCAATCAAAATAAATTACCCTACTTAGGCTATAAAGTGAATTTCAGACCAATTCTGGAGGATTATATCTTTAGGATTTTATCAATGACTTTAAAATCAAAGAGCATTGAATTTAGATGTTATAGTCTATGTCCTTATTTGATAGCAATTAACACTTCCCACATCCCCCAGTGTACTCTAAATACCAGAGAACTGAACTTTAATAACACTTCAGTTTAACATGACTCTTCATGATCATTAAAGAAAAATGACTAAATTAAGTCGGAAACACAGAAGCATTTCTGTAAACTAGATTATACATAATATACTTGGTCCTTGTATTTTATTCAACAGATTGAAATAAAGAAAATTTTAAAAAGGAATACTTTAGTATTAAACAAACAATGTTATTTTAGCTACTGAATATGAGTCAATGAATATAATATCATATAAATTATTGTCCTTTAATGAGATAAATAGTTAGACAAACTAAGAAAATAAACTATCATTAAAAATATTAAAAATAATTAAGAAAAAATAAAAGAAGTTACTTGTGAAAAAAAATTGCCATTGCTAGTAGAAAAAAATTGAACTTCACCATGAAAAGAAGTCTTATTTAGCCAGGCAATTAAAGCATCTAAATGTTGGGATTGATTCAAAGGGAAATCTATTCTGCTTACTCATTTGATGCAGTACTTGTTTATCTACTCTACAAAAAGCCTACCAAAGATTCAACAAGTGTTTGTATATCTACAATAATAGGGACTCAGTACTTTAAGAAAGCCTTCTTTATAACTGAAAATATCTTAGAAACTTCTTCACAAAATTCTTCCATGTATACTCCCCAAAATTTGGACAGCTATAAACCTGGAATTACACATAATAAACCTAAGCTAGTACAACATTGGAAACCATCAAGAATATAGAGAGGCGTCATACATCATTTACTGTCAATATTTCCAAGTAGAATTACACTACAGAATTCAATAGTAAAATGTATTTCTAACTATGTTCATCTCCAGGTGCAGCAAAATAGAAATGTTTTCTGTAAACAATAGCCATTAAGTACTATCAAAAGTATTTATAAAACTATCATCTTTTCTGTTATTATCTAAAATATTTTTAATGTAGACTTATAGCCTTACCTAGCAAAGCAAAGAACAGTGTTCTAAAGAGTCTGCTCCAGAATTGAAGATAAGCCTTTGAAATGGATAAAACTACTAGTGCTTCAATGAGATAGTTTCTTTATCTATTTGAGTACAATTTTCTTGTGATCCTTGCCATGGTATTTGGGGTTAAACTTTTTAGCTGTATTATTTTACTTTTTCTTAGTTTCTAGTTAGTGTTGTGGTGCTTTGTTCTCTGAAATATTTTCTTAACCTGGATATAAACTAATTCATTAAGTAGTCTTTAGTTTTTACAACAGAAAGGTTATTATGTAAGGAAATTCAAAATAAAAATTTCATGTCATTAAAATGCTTTATTAATAAGTATTGAATTCATCTTTTTTTTTTGCATGTGGATGTTTATTAAAAATTGTCAAAACTGGGAAACAACCGGGATGTTTTTCAGTAGATGAATGAATAGTACATCTCACAATTGAATACTATTCAGAGCTAAAAGATATTAGCTATCCCATCATAAAAAGACACGGAGAAAATGTAAATGCATATTACTAAGTGAAAGAAATCAATCTGAAAATACTGTGTGAATCCAGCCTATGACATTTTTTCTCTATTGAATTTAATCTTTTTAATCAATTTTTTTTGTTTTAATTAGTTATATATGACAGAAGAATGTATTTATGCACTTTGATATACCATACATAGATGGGATATAATTTCTTATTTTTCTGAGTGTTGAAGTTATCTTTTTATCTGTACCACCAGTGGCAAACACATACACAGATGCACACACACACACAAAAACACACACAGAAAACATAGTAATTTGCTTATTTTTTCCAAGTAGTTAAACTCTCCAGATCCATGTTAGGATGAACCATGTATATGTTTAGGAATTTTTTTCATATGGACAACTGTTCAATTCTCTGAATAAAACTAATTCTATCTAGTACAGAGAGATGCTGAGATATTAAAAAAATTCTATTAAGTTTGGACATAAATAATATAAAAATGCTATACACAAAAAATAAGCCTCAAAGAAAAATGGACCACAAGTTTTAAGGAGTGGAAATATGTAATTTATATATATAATAATTTTGTGAATAAATTATCAAAATATGAAGTGTTATTCTAAACAAACATAAAAGTACCATATAAGATTATAGTTAAACTATGTAGAAGTATATATAGTATTTATTTAAGGAACTTATGCTATAATTGCATATAAATTACACACTGAACTATCTCAACTCTATAGCATATCAGGAAATTTACATTGAAATCTGATGAACCATAGCAATCAGATTATAATATAAGAAGAATAAATGATTGTATTACAACTGTCTCACTTTTGTTACTTCTGTTATTATACATTAAGTTGATAGATCATAACAAATTCTATATAAAACTAAAACTACTTCTCATTTCTCTATCATTGTTACAGTTTAATTAAATCACAAAATGATATACAGGTGCCCTGGCATTGACCAGTATCCAGAAGTGGAGAAGAAACAAATGGTGTATCTCTGCTATTTCTATAAAAATACACAGAATCTATGTTTTATTTGTCTTTCTGTATAATTCATCCTTTTCCACCAATCCTAGGTGTCCTATTTTAGCTTGATAATAAATTGGTAAAAAGAAGAAATTAGCTGAGCACAGAGGCTCATGCCTGTAATCCCAGTGGCTCAGAAGGCTGAGGATCGCTAGTTCAAAGCTAGCCTCAGCAATGGCAAGGGACTAAGCAATTCAGTTAGACTCTAACTGAAATGAACTAAATGAAATTCAAAAAAGGGCTAGGGATGTGGCTCAGTGATTAAGTGCCCCTGGGTTTATTCCTCAGTACAAAAAAAGAAAAAAGAAAAAAAGAAATGACTCTTTTTGTTGCCACTTCATCACTTTAGAAAGAGCTCTGGTTGAGTCTATCAACATAATATAAATTAATCCGAAAAAAAGATAAAGGAATTAAATATTTTATTCACATTTTAATTTGGAGTATTCTAGTTTGCAAAGCCTAGAAGTAAGTATATGATGTACAGAACATAGTATTCCAAGTTTGATTTTCATTGAAACGTTTAGAAGTGTGTGATTCAAACTAGTTAGTCATCTCCTCCATCCAGTTCCAAGAGTCATATAACTCTACCACTCCCTGGTCTCAAATACTTTTAAATGCATACATTTACACTTATACAAATGTATATGTAATATATGTATGTGTGTATAATTGAAACGTTTACATTGGTATTTATGTAATTTTACTTTTTTATTTATGTAATTTTTAAAAAATTAAAAATAATGTTTTCACAGGAATGGGAATGTAGCTCAGTGGTATATAGCTTGCCTAGCACACAGAAGACCCCAAGTTCCATTCTCATTGTAGAAAAAAGAAGAAGAAGAAAAAGAAAAGAATAGCTTTTTTACATTTATATCAAACAAATACTTATTTAAATTATACATAATGTCCAGGATCCTTTTAGGCATATATTAGGGATATAAAACATTTAAAGATATAATATTCTCATGGAGTTTTATGCGGGGGAGAGGGGTAAAATAAATAACAAAGCAAAATGAGATATTAAACAATAAATACTTCAGTCTTAAAATATGATGCACCAAAAGCTAAACTGTTAAAAAATAATTTTAAAAAGGAAAATACAGTAAAAGGAAATGGAATTTGGAGTTTAATCTCTACTCTTTTTTTAATTTTTGTTTTTATTTTGCTATTCAGTTTTGCATAAATTACCTAACATAATCAGGTCTCTGTATCTGTATTTCTATTTTTTTTTTTTTTTTTGCTTTTTTAAAATCTTATATATGACAGTGGCATGAATCACAATTCTTATTACATGTATAGAGCACAATTTTTCATATCTCTGGTTGTATACAAAGTATATTCACACAAGTTTCTGTCTTCATATATGTACTGTGGATAATAATGATTACCACGTTCCACCATCATTTTTAACCCCATGCACCCTCCTTTCCTCTCCAACCCCTCTGTCCTATCTAGAGTTTGTCTGTTCCTCCCATGCATCCTCTCCCTATTCCATTATGAATCAGCCTCCTTATAAAAAAAAAAACTCAGCATTTGGTTATTTGGGATTGGCTAACTTCACTTACCATTATCTTCTCTAACTTCATCCATTTACTGGAAAATATCATGATTTTGTTTTCTTTTATTGCTGAATAATATTCCATTTTTTATATATGCTACATTTTCCATATCTGTGTTTCAAATGTGGTAGTAAGTTACCAGGTCATTTATTTATTTTGAAGATCACATGAATTGTTGTATATAAAGTCTCTGACAAAGTGATAAGTATATAATAATGCTCAAAATTAGGCTACATTCTTAATGATTCTAGTGTTAAATATACTTAATTTTGAACACTTTGAGTTTAATCAAGAAGAGAATAATATTAACCACAAATACTGATATCACTAAAAAAAATCAACAATAGCAACAAGCAGTTATTGACCATATGTGATTCAAAGCAGTGTTTTATATTCTCTAGAGGATTAAAAATATTTTTGATAGAGTTTATCAAAAAACAATTCTTAGCATAAAGCATTTTTAATTGTTGCCATTTTGTGAAATTTACTTTCAACAACAAAATAATAAAAATGTGGATATTATAATATAAATTTCTGTTTTACCCTGCTTGCTGCTAAATATATCTCCTCTAGCATGAACACATCTTTCACCCTAGTCTTGTATGTGTATTCGAGTTTGGATATAAAATGCTACCTGAAAAACTCAAGTGTTAGGCAATGAAGGAATGTTTAGAGGTGAAATTATTTGATCATGAGAACTATAAATTCATCAGTTGATTAATCCACTAGATTAATAATTTGAATGGACTTCTGGGTGGTAACTGTAGACAGGTGGGGTATGGCTGAAGGAAGTAGGACACCAGGAGCATGCCATTGGTAATTATATCTTGTCCCTGGCTCCTCCCACTATCTCCCCCACCTTTCTCTCTGCTTCCCATCCGCTATGGGCTGAGTGAGTGGCTTTCTACCAGTATGTCTTTCCACAGTGATATTCTGCCTCATCAGGCCCTGAACTAACCATGGACTGAGGCCTATGAAATCATGAGCCTAAAATAAACTTTGTCTCCTTTAAGTTGTTCTTTTCAGGTACTTTGGTCACACAAGCAAAAGTTGACTCAACTAAAAGTTGAGAATGCTGATTTATCCACATAGAAATCTACTAGGCTTGTCCTTCCCTCCCCCCAAAACTATTCCACCTAGGTATTTTCCATTAGGGTTAGAGGGAGCTCAACTTTTCTGGTTTCTCAGGCTCAAATAAATGGCATCAATCATCTTTGCCTCCCCCCTTTTTCTTAATCTTTATGTCCAATCTATGAACAAATCTTATTTCGGTATTATCCACTTACATCTATATAACGGGTTCTCACTATTGCCAATATTATAACCCTTTTGGAAGCTGCCTTTATCTGTCTCATGGGTTATTCTGACTGCTGTCGTCCCCTATCTATCTTAACAGGGCAGTTGGAACAGTTCTTTTAAAACTCAAATCAGATTAAGGCCCTCTTCAAATAACCACTCCTTTGGCAAATCATTTTTCCTCAAATTAAAAAACTATCCAGTTAGATCCCATTACCTTTGTGACATCATTTTCTCCTACTCTGTTCAAGCTGATTCAGCCAAACTGATTTCCCTACATCTCTTATAACCTAATCATTTCACCTCCTGCTCTCATAGGAGTTTTGCAGGGGACACCTCACATCCAAAGGTACCATAACAGTACCTTTCATTCTCACATGATGAATTATTTGCCTATTAATTATATCTAATATTTCTTTCTGTCTCTACTAGTATTTTACCTCCTTAAGACCACATTATTTATCAGTTGATTTATTGTATCATCTTACTAAAAGTAATGACCAGAATTAGCAAGTGCTGAATGGGTGCACCAAGTATGCTGGTAATAATTCTGATCTCTGCCTATGACACAGAGAAACTAGTAATGAAGTAAATAATCATCAATGTGAGATAGCATGTCAGTCAGCAGTAACTCTTTGGAAAGAATAATCTGTTCAAGAAAATATACCTGTGAACAAAGGCACACATCCACCAAACTCGTGGATCTGGATGTTGATATGTGCAACCTGGGAAGATAAACAAAGCTTATTATTCACCTTTTACTCCTCTTTAGAGTTTTTCTTTATATTTTTATAATTCTATTTTTATGAAGAAATTTATATTTAATTATGGTTTAATATCTAGAAAAAATCAAAGTGATATATTATAATTTTTTTAAATATTTATTTTTTTGTTGTACACAATACCTTTATTTTGTTTATTTGTTTTTATGAGATGCTGAGGATGGAACCCAAGGCCTTGCACGTGCTAGGCGAGCGCTCTACCACTGAGCCACAACCACAGCCCATGAAATATTATTTTATAAATACGGATTATTTACAAAGATGTGAAGCTGTTTAAGGTCATGAAGAAAAGTACTCCTAAACAGGTCATTTTAAGAATAATCACCACCAAATTTTTATCCTTTGTATCTAATAGTTACACGCAAAATTCTCTTTTATATGAAACATAATAAGGTCATAGGTAAACTTACTATTTATGGAAACTTAAAATGATTATGTTGTTTTAGAAACACATTTTTTCACAAAATAATTTTAATACTTTGTGCCTGGGCTAGCAGCATTTTGCACTGTGACGTCCCTATACATACATAAAAATTTTATCCAAGTACAAAAATTAAAAGCAGTGTAGCATAAGCAATTGCTTATACAAAGGTAAATAGACACTGTAATGTTTTCTTCTTGAATCATTTTTGCTGAGTAGTAAATTGCATTACATGTTACTCATCTGCAGAATACACTTTGAACTGTGAGGTATGACAACTCCCTATGAGAGGAATCTAACATGTAAACTTGAATGTTTTGAGTTAGTTTTTGCTTTTTCCTCTTCTTCATCTGCTCTGGGTTTGAATGTCTTATCAACTTTTCTTAAAGTGAGAGGGATTTCAAATTTACTACAGTTTTTGATACAGAACAAATTACCAAGTAAGTATTTATAAAAATTAGCATTATAAAAAATGTAATCTCTCAAACATGTCAATTCACTTTTGGGAGAATCTCCTTGTCATCACATAGTAGAAGACTTTCATTTGGAGTATCTGGGTTGACATTTTACTTTAAAAGATATATCTCATTCTTATGAGACCCTTCACCCTTACGCAGACAAAAATCAACATTTTTACATAAAACGTTATATTTTATGTAATATTTTTCAATAAATTATAAAAGTCACTTCTATTGGTATATTTATATGAGCATCACTACTCCCAGAAAAACAGGATTATTCTAAAAAAGGCCTTCAAACCATGATAGCTAAGTGGTCACATCAGGTATACAGGAAGCCTAAAAGCACACCAGGGTCAGGGTTCATTATGTATTGGCAGAAATGGTCTTCTGACTCTCAGTGGCAACATAGTCTCTGGATACTGTGTTATGACAAGGTACTGCCAGAACTCTGGGTTTTGAAATGTTCCCCTTGAAACATTCCTGGATGATTCCATTTGTTAAATGTTCATGGTGGTGGAAGTGATTAAAGGAGACCAGACAAGTTGAGTGGACCAAAATCTAAGCACCTCAACAATTCTTCAATGGGCAGCATACCTTAAAAGTCTTTCATGGGTAAGAAAATATTTAAGAAACACAAATAGCCTAGAATTCTGAATTCACTTCCTTGTTTTACATTCTGATGCTGCTAATTCATAGAAATTACAAGGCTAGGCACATTCAAACAATGATGCAAATTTGTTCGCTAATGGGTGTTTGTCTGCATGTGGAACAGAGAAAGAACACAAGTTTGAAACTGAGACCTAGAAAAAGACTAAAAAAAGGGAGTAAAATGATAAATAATCTCTATTTCAAAAGTAGAATGAAATGATTGTAGACTATTACTAATAGCTCATTTATGTAATATCTACTACTAAATGTTTTTTTTTTTTAACATTTCATAAGAAAACGAAAACTTGGACCTACTCTTTGTTGAGCATGTGAGTTAATCTGTATAAAGTATTATTTAAAGCCAGTAATTTAACAAATAGAAGCACAGGAAACATCTTACAAATTCTAAAGTGTACAAATACTTTCCCTTAGATGAAAGTGCATCAAATATATCAGATGCTGTCTCTTGAAATGTGACTCTGTCTATTCAAGCATTAAGACCAATTTGATAATGTAATTATGTAGGAAATCTACTTGCTTTATCAGACTTTCAACATGTCAAGATAAGAATAACTGAATAAACAGATGGTGCATATTATTAAGTTTTCTCAATACCCAAGACATCTATATTTTTTATTAATCTTACTTGATCCTCAAACTATATTAGGAATGATATTTTCCAGTTTCAGTATTGAATGGTTTATAGAGATTTTAAAAAAGAACTAAGTAGAACTGAAGAAATACAGAATCTATCATGTTTTCCTTTTTGTAAAGTAATCAAATAGATAAAATGACATTATGGTAAGGAGAGCAGAATGCTACTAAATATATCTACAGAACTAGCTCTAAATATATATTTTAAAGTTAAATTAACAGCTTCATTTTTCTTTCTGCATCTTTCAGATTTCAATTCAACCAGATAGAGAAGGGGGAGAAAAAGAGATATACTAAGAGATTATTTTATTACATATATTATTTATACTTTCACAACAGGAAGGTAGAACTCTGTTTTACCAAGATTTATTAACTGCCATCTGTCGTTTTCTTGTTCGAATGTATTCTATTATATTTATACAGCCCTCTTGAATATTTTTCACTTCTCTGCTTGCACACTTCTTAAAAACATTGAACTTATGTTTACAATCTCTATATATATCTCCATTTCATCATGGCTTTTCTGTAAACATCTGCATTTAACAAGAAAACATGTAAGAATTATAAAGGCCTGTTCTTATGGATTCTTTTATAATTTCTATATAACCCCGTACCAGATTTGTTGGATATGTGTTATTTTGTTTTACAATTATAGTTAACAATGTGGAATCTCAGTTTACAACCATTTTCCTATTCACATCTATTAATAAATGATTCATGCATGTGGTATTACTATTGGAGTGATTCAGTAATATTAAGAAAAAGAGGGTAAGAAATTTTTGATTTCATATTCACTGTAGTCATATAATATTTCTGTCACCATTTTTAGTGGTGAATCTAAATCTAAAGAAAGTAACTGTGTTCTCTAAAGAAGGACACCAAACATTTGATCTCTAATAACTAGACTGATTTAAAAGATATTTAAAAATATGAAGCTAAAGCTGAGATAAAGTAAATTACATAGTGTTTTCTGAGAGTTATCAAAATGTAAAAATTATTGATGCATTATAGCATTCATAACTTACAGTTAACTCAAATAGTAAACCAACCAATATGTCATATTCCTCAAAAACCTGTACACATGTGCATTATGCTAAATAAACAAATATAACAAAAAATGAGAAGGGAATTGTTTTCTCAGACATTTGGTTTAAAAGCAGAGTTTATTGTTTTCAGATTTCACACACTGTACATAATTTGAAAGTCTAGTAGTACCAATCAAAATTAGAAATATACCTTCAGGACTATGTTACTAAAGTGATGGAAACCCAATTTAAAGCATCTTAGGCAGTAACAGGAACTTACCTAAATAACAGTGATTTAACTCATGTATCACAAGTAAGGATTGAGTCTAGAAAGTCATTGTAATTGTTTTTTTAAATAGAACTAAATGAACAATTTAATCTCTTAAAAAGTGAAGTTTAGACTCTGACAGTGGTCATATTTCTCACAAAATTGAGGAAGCAGGTTTAGGAGAATTCCCTCAGCTTCTTTGACCCAACATTCTCCTTTGTGCTCCTAATTATTCTCTGGGCCACTTTTCTAAGACACCCAGTGACCTCATTCCCTCAACGTAAATATCAAAAGTTGAATGTTATTAACTTTAATAATTTTTAATTCATTATCCATACTTTGCTAGGATAAACTGTTATTCACATGGCTTCAATTATTGGCAACACTCAAATGAGTCATATATTTCTTTCTCCCTTCCCATGCTATTTCCCAAACCTCCATATTCTATTACAGAAGCTCTCTTACCTCAAGAAGTTTTAACTTATAATTTTTCAACTTTGTGATGGTGTGAAAGTGATATGCATTCAGAATAAAACATAACTTTGAATTTTGAGTCTTTTCATTTCCCAAACTAATGATTCTCAGCTTGGTTTGCTTTCACAATGCTGGACAGCTCCTGGTCAATCACAGGAGGGACAAGTGTTACTGTACAGTGGATGGTATGCAATGAATTACATTTTGTTATCCTCAACACTTTATTATAAAACAGCCTTTGTGTTAGATGATGTTGCCCAATTGAAGGCTAATGCTACTGTGTTAAGCCTGTTTAGGATAGACTAGGTTACATGTATTAAATGCATCTTTTTCTTAATAGTATTTTTGTCATTAAGGAGGGATTTATATGAATATAATCCCACGTCATGGAGCATTATACTTAATTGACACTGTGAACAGTTCATATCAAAGCCAATTCAATAGCAATATATTATGTTTAGATAGCACTGGTGACAGTGCTATCCTGGCTGGGTCAGATTGCTATTGTCATTGGCACCAAGCACCAGTCCATTACAGGAACTCACCACAGTTCAAAGGCTGCTCACTTTCCTTGGTATTTCATTATTGTCGGTATCCATTCACTGGAGTACAAGTTACATTTAAGCAATGAACATGTTTAACTTTATCCTTTTATCTGCAGCTCCTAGAAAATTGTCGAACAATGTTTTGTTAATATCTATTGAATTAAAAACTAAAAGTATGATGAATGTCCACATTCAACTGTAAGAAAAATGGCAAATAAGAATTTTTTCACTGAAGTAAAGTATGTTTCTTTAAGAGAAAATTAACCACTAGTGGTGGTAGCTAATACATTCAAATGCACTGGATAAGTTAGAAATAATCTTCTTTAAAATAATAATCAGATTTTCAAGAGTCAAAATATTCTCCTTCTTACCAAGAACAGTGTACTTACTTTACTTGTCAGAATATTTCCATGTTTTCCTGTAATTTTGTCAATTTTATTGAGCTCTAATTTACATACAGTAAGGTATACAGTAAGGTATTTCTATTGTAGATACATATATTTAAACCTCGAAAAAACTCAAAATAATCTTATAAGCATCATAACAATCAAAATACATATTTATTTTCCTGGAAGTTCCCTCATTATCCTTTATAGTCAGTCCCCACCTACCTCCTTCTTCCCAGCACACACACGAAACAACCACAAATCTGATTTCTATCACAATAGTATTAGTGCTTCTTCTTAACATACTATATGGAATCATTTTAAAACTATCTTCCTCTATGTTATGTGTCTTGAGTTTTGTTCATGTTATACCAGATGTCATTTTATTAATTTTTAGTGCTGAGTAGTAGTCCACTGTGTGCCTTTGTTTCAGCCTATAAGTAATAAATTTGACATGAACAATCTTACACAAGCATTTGTGAACATGCACAGTCATTGTTCTTCAGTGAATAATTGGTAATGAACTCAAGTGGGTTGAGTTTTCCAAAGTGATTGTACCATTTCATCCTGCTTTCAGTTGTGTATAGCAGCAGATGTGTAACACCTGAGAGCTTTTATTATTTACACATTTATAGGCTGTGAAATAGTGTTTGGATTGGTTCCTTTTTTTTGCATTTCCTTCATGACTGATGTTGAATATTATAATATATGCTTGATCTTTAAGTGCATCTCCTTTGATGAAATTCTGTCCGGTTATTTGCTCATATTTTATTTAGTGTTAATTTTTTTATTGGTTTATAGAATTGTTTATATATGCTAGGTACAATCTCTCCATCAGACATGTATTATGAATCATTGTACTCATTTCACTCACTTCATTTTCTTGATGATGTGTCTTATAAAAGAGAATTATTTTAATGAATTTCTATTTATCAGTTTTCTGTTATGGTGAGTGCTTTGTTCTATCTAAGGAATTTTAAGGACTTTATCTTAAAGTAAGAAAGACTTTCTCATTTGTTTTCTACTGGGTGTTTGACAGGTTTAGCTTTTATGCTTAGATACATTGCACATAAATTATACATCTCAAAGTAATTTTGTTGAAAGCTGTGAGGTAAAGGTCAAGGTTTATTTGTTTCTTGGTTGGTTGGTTTTATAAGTGGCTATGCAGTTGTTCCTGCAATGTTTTTCATAAATATATAATTTCAGCTCGGCATGGTGGTGCATTCCTGTAAACCCAGAAAATTGGGAGGTTGAGGCAGGAGGATCCCAAATTAGAAGCCAGCCTCAGCAATTTAATGAAGTCCTAGGTAATTTATCGAAACCCCATCTCAAAATAAAAAGTTAAAAAGGGCTGGAGATGGTGGCTCAGTGTTTAAGTGACTCTGGGCTCAATACCCGGTACTAAAAATAAATAAATAAATTAGTAAATAAATAAATAAAATCATACTCTCAGTATGCAATCACTTAGGTACCTTTGTTTCAAATCAGTTGAAAATAACACATACATACAAATACAAAAATAGCTCAGCACTGGCATGGCTAACACTTTTAAACTCCTCAGCTTCTTCAGCCAGGGCCCTATGAGCCTGCCATTTCCAACAGCCTCCATCATACTTCTCCATGGAGGCTACCAGCTCTGGCATCTCTGGGGAAGAAACATTATGGGGGAAAAAAGGAAGAAAAGAGGAACAAATAAATTTTTTTTTTTCAAATTAAGTGGGTAGAAGGCAAAGAAAGAGAAATTCCTTATTGATCTTTTATTTGCTTCTTCCATCAATTACTGAGGCAGTAGTGTTTAAATCACCTCTTACTTGAATTTGCTCTTACTACTTTGGTTTTGTTGATTGATGTTTCACATACATTGGTATTTTAATGAAAGGGACAAACATTAAAACTGTCAGAGTTTATTTTTACTACAATAAAATGTCAATTTTTACCTCTGATAAATCAGTCCTTGTATTGAAGTCTATTCCAATTGATAACAATAGATAATCCTCAGCTTTCTAATATTCTTCACATTATCTGTTTTCTATCCATCCATTTACATTCAACATACCATATTTTAATGCATTTTTCATTACATTTACCTTTAATTTCTTTCCCTCTATTAGATTGTAGCCTTTGCTCTTTATATTGTTTTATTTTACTCAGTTAATTTTGTCTAATTAGACTGAATAATTTCATACTACATATATTGCACAACCACATAATTCAATTTCCAGTCTTTCCTTTTTTTTTTTTAAATGTAGTCAGGCATTTTATTTCTACAAAACCTGTAAACACAATGATACAATTGTATGGTTTTTGATGACAGATACTTCTTTATTGCAAAAATTAATGAACAAAAAGTAAAGTTTGCCCTGTGTTTTCTTTAAAAATTTTTATTTTTTATTATGGAAATTTTCAGAAAATAATGAAATAATTATGCCATTAATATTAGTATACCAATTCAAAATCATTTTTATTTTTCTTAATATTTTTGAACCTTTTGAGATTAATGAAATTCATTGTTTCCATTTCTTCTAAAGAAATGCACATATACATATACATAAATTACCTAAAAGCTCTTTAAAATGGACAATTTGGACCCTACTTAATCACACTTTATGCTAACATCCCAAGCAATTTGACTCAAATCTCTTCAAAATCTATATTATGTGAACATAAAACACATTATTAAAGACACTTCCAGTAAAAAAATAAAATAAAATAAATAAGAATAAGTTAAAAATTATTTTGTGTGCTGTAGTCTTTCTGCCAATTCTCTCACTAATGAAAAACTGTTCCTTTGCTTGTATTCATATTGATATCACTGTATAGTCATTCATTTCTAAGAACACTTTTCAGGGTCTTAAATGATTATATCTAATTTCCTTTCCATGACATACACTTTCAAATACTCGAAACATTTGTTATTTCTCTTTGAATTAGAAGTTGGTTCATTTTTCTTGCTGGTTATGCACACAAACATAATAGAATTTACCCTTTGTTCTATTTATTTTCCAGATTATATTTAGATTCTAATAAATGAAATTCCCAAAACCAATTTCAATAGTATAATCACATGATGTTATAATTACCCTCTTGTGTTCTGGAAGTAATAATTACTTCTGTTTGGTTGGGAGCATCTCCTCTATGAAGATGAATAGCAAAAAATGTATCTAGACATTACATTGAGGTAAGCTCCTAGAGGAGCTTTCATGTTTTCCAAGTTATTTATATTTTATTTTGTGTCTAATAAGAAGCTAATTATGCTTTGAACAGGATTTCCTTATGATTAAACCATACTTTGTAATAATTACTTTGTCAGTAGTATTCAATTTGGATTAGAAAGTTTAGATAAGGCACTTTAAAAATGCTGAATGAAAAAAGCTGAAAGAAATTCAATGAAGAGGCTCACATAATTGTATTAATGAAAAAAAAAAAAAGAAAAACAATATGGTTCTGAACTACACTGGTGATGATGATAATATAAATAATATAGAAATGGTGAATGTATCAAACTGGGACATGTACTAGAACTAGTTCATTTGACATTCAATATATCCAGTTGATCATTTCTTATAAATACTTTGGTTCAAACACAGCATTATCAAAAATTAAATTATAAACATTTGAAATTAAATAAATTATTTAAAATAAAGGTAATGATTGATCAAAAGTCATCAATTCCTAATTGTTTTACTACATTTCACCATTTTCTACGCTTTTAAAGTTTTTAATATCTACTGTATCTGTCCAAATTTCATATAACAGTTCCACATAACAGTATCTGTCCAATTTCATATAATAGTTCTACATAACAGTTTGGTACTTACTGTATATCTCTTTACACTACTGATGGCTTGAAATCAGCTATGATGGGTGTATTCACACCACAGAATTTGGCAAGTGATGTAAACAGGGATTTTTCTGAGTTTCATTTGCCTTCCAGTCCACTTACTCATTGTTAAGCAACACCACTTCTATCAATAGGATTCTACTGATCCATTCTAATACAACTGATTAATAGCTTAGCTTCTTAATCAAAACGAATTTTTCACAGATTTCTCAACCTCATTCAATATTAAAGCTAAGCTCTTTTTTATTTAATCAATGAAGAAAAAAGATCACTTTTACACAAACTGTCAGGAATTTCTCAATTGAAGTATAAGCATAGAAAAAGTCAGGAATATAAAGTAAGAGTATGCAGCAATAATAATTTGGATTATAGAATGCCACACTGAAAGCATTAAGAATTTAGGAATGAAGCAAAGATATACTAATTGCTCTATATTCATTTTTAAAGATTTACAGTAAATAAATGAAAAGCATGCACAAATATGAGTCATCAATTACTGAAATGTAATATTGAAGTCAATATGTCACATTCTAGGAACTCACAGATATTTTTGTTTGGATGTTAGTTGGTTTAGCTTTGAATTTTCTCCCAAAGATTCTCTATTTAGATTCTGTAAGACAAATTTCAAGCCAAACCTTTACTTTTATAGTCAATTTTAAAATCCAAAATTCTTTCAGGTAATTGCACCATGTTTATCTATCAGCATTTTCCTTCAATTTGCATTATTAATAATTAAGTCAATTTGCATGATTAAACCATCAAATATAACTATTAAATACTTTAAATTACATAGAATTATAAGAAAAAATAAAAATTCTTCAAACCAGTTTTTCCATCTCCAAGAAATCTAACAGGCCTATGTGCTGTATATTTTACTTATAATCTATCTGTCTACATGTATATATGTATGTATGTATGTGTGTATGCATCTATATATGCATCTATCATCTGTCTCCTTAAGCAGACACTTTGAGTTGAGTAGAGTGGCAAAGCAACTATTTATATCCTTTTTTTTTCTTTTAGGCGAATTGTACACTTGGAGGATGGGGACATATATAGAAAAAAATTATTTTTCTGGATCATCATTTTCTGGATGCAGAAGTGTCAAGGGAAAGAAATATGGTATAATTCTGGTCATTTCTATAATCAGTATCTTTTTAATTAAAATCTAGTCGATTCAGGTATTGTTGCCTTTTTTCTTTTCTTCTTGCTTTATACATGAACTTGTAATACGGAGTCCATCTTGAACAAAAGCAATAATGAACAAGATGATAAGAAGTAAATGTTATAGCAAAATCCTACTTAAGCAAAATCATGAAGCACTATGACAACTTATAAAACATTTAAATGATGATGTTTACTGGCCCAGAAATGACCACAGTATATTGAAACATTTTAAATAATGTAAAAATATCCACAAATATGGTACTCTTTTGCAAATGTATGGAGAGGAAAGTGTGAGAAGTCTAGGTATTCCTTAGCAGTGGCCTAAACAAAGTTAGGATAGTTGAAGCAGTCTACTCTGGGTACAGCCAATATGGGATTGCTGTCCTTAATTTAAAAACTAAAATAAAATCAACTAAAAGCTGATAAGTGATTTATTGTTAGTATGTACCAGCTTGGTTTTCTCTTTGTAGAATATCATTGAAGACAAGAGTACTTAATAAATAAGAAAATAATAAGGAGAAATATTATTTTATAATTAATTCACCAATGTTTTCTCTGATTTGTCTAACTACTCAAAATGTAATGGTTTACAGCAATTTGTTATTATTCATTTCAAATTTCATGTGTCAGAATTCTGGGATGGTCTCAACAGATTATCACAGTGCCACAATATTTGGAGCATCCACTGAAATAATCTGTACAACTGGTGTTGGAATTGTTGGAGCTGGTAAAACTCCATTTCTTTCCCATCTCTCCTCTGCTTTCCTTTTCTTTCCTCTCTCCTCCTCTCCTCCTCCCTCTTATTTTCTCTTCTTATGGCCTCTCTACGTGGTTGCTTTGGCTTTTAGACAATGTGGATACAAAGTGGTTAGACTTCTTATATGAAAAAAAAAAGAAAACTTCCAAGTCTCCTAAATGCTAGGTGTCAAACTGCCAAGTTACCATTCTGACAAGCTCAAAGGCTAGTTATAGGAAGGGGATATTGTCCATATCTTTCAAAGGAAGGGATGTCAAAGAATTCATGGCTTCCTTTAATCAAAGAATTCATGTGTGTTTATAGATGTATGAGTTCATATATCTTTCAATTAAAACAAAACACTATAGCTTTAGAAAAAAAATGTTCCACAAAAAAAGATGAAAATATAAATAGTCATTTTATGGAGAAAAGTAGTAAGGGGAAGAGGAAAATATATTGGCTAATTTAACTGAAATACTGTTTTCAAACAACACCAGACAGTGTTCAAACCATATGATCAGCTCTATTTCTTGCTCTTTCTCTTTTTTACAACTGCTCAAATAATCATGGAATAACTCAATGGACAGACTTATAATAGACTTAAGACAACAACTGTTCCAATATTGTATCTTGCAAAACAGGGTGTCAATTAGCCTAACAAGATGAATACCCAATCTTTTGGTTGAAGACATAAGGCCATGTAATTTAATTGCCAGCTCATTAGGTGGCAGAAAAATATTTCTTCAGAATATACATTAGACATTAGTTATGCTGGGGATATAGCTCAGTTGGTAGAGTGCCTACCTTGCATGCATAAGGCCCTGGGTTCAATCCCCAGAACCACACACAAAAATATAAGAAATTTAAAAATAGACATTGGTTATTATAAAAAATTATGTTCATTAATTGTAAAATAAATACAAAGAAAGATATTGCAATTTAATTATCAATAATTTAGGGAAATTTTCACCATATACTTTTGTTTCCTGTTAGAATTATTTGGGTTCTGAATTAATACCTGTTATTATGTAAAATTACAGTGTATTTCAAGTATAAACAATGTTTGAAGTACTTACTGCACTTTAAATGACTATTAATAATTATGGTTTTAACATATGTTGGGAAAATATATCTTATGATTTTATAAAAGTAATTGTTTCTTAAATAACATTATAGCTTATTAAATATACACAAATAAATAAATCATAAAAACAGAGTACAAGGTATCTATCTCTCCCTCTGAGCATTAGTTTAGGAGGACTAAACCAATTACTGACTTTTCTCTCTATCTCAAACTTGAAATAGTCTGTCCCTGGAAGGTCAAAATCAGTGTCTATCAATCATTACTCATCAGCACTCAACATCAAGTCCTGGAAGGATAAAAGGTGACATGGGTATCTTCTGATAAACACTTGCTAGGAGAGGAATAATTCCCAATACCTCACATAGATGAAAAACTAAATGGCCCAAGGTAAATCAAGTTCTTAAGTTCAATTCAAAATTTTGTTAAATTCACTGTTAGAAAACAGGAAGGAATCTGTATTCTAGATTTCCAGAAATATCTTCTAAATGAAGAAACATCAGGAAATAATAGGTAATGTGACAAAATGTGTCCCCACCGTCCCTAAACATAGGACATAGATTTCTCTTTTAATAATTTGACAATTTTGATCAATTTAAATTCAGGAATAGAGTGAGTGTCAAAATGGAAGTTTTTGTTGTTTGCTGGTGGATCATAACTTGAGCACTATTTTATTAGGCTATTGCTGAAAAGAGGAAGACTGAATTGCTAGTATGGACCAGAGAAATAAAAGTAGTTACAAAAATGAAATATAAAATCATAAGAAAGTTGGAATATGTAACATATGTTTTATACTACTGAGGACAATCTTTAATTGTCAGATACATTAATGCTTTCAAAGTGTAATACCAGTGTCGAGGGCTTTCTAGCTGTTGAGAGAAGTCTAGCAGGAGGATACTGAATGATTGGCAATTCTCACATATGCTGCAAAGCCCAAAGCAACAAAATAATTTTTGTATATTTTGTTGATGTAAGTGGCTGGATATTCAAGATTTTATTTGAAGGGAAGAGTTCATAGCTATAAATATATAGTTATGATGAAGTTAAACCATGAATCTTATCAAATATTAATATGGATTTAGTTATAAATGTCATGCCATTATAAATATTATATGCATTATAATGTACTGTAATACATGTGTCCAGATGGAGATTTTAAAAGGAATAATTTATAATATATTTTAATTTTATATTATTATAAGAGATTTCTTAAGCTAACTAAAATACAATGCTAATAATATTTTAATGAAAAATACATGAGTGTTTGTACTTCTCTACTTATAGTGTGTTAATTTAGAAATCAAGTTCAAGAATTTATACTGCTTGTTCTAATAAAAAGGTTTTTTTGTTTGTTTGTTTGTAAAATGTTTGTTTTTTCAGAAATACATTGTAATGACTATCATGCCTGAAAAATATATCTGGACAGATGTATAGATCTAAAAGAAAAAGGTCATCAATATTGTTATGACTTATGCTGATTAGCATATGTAATTCAAGCAACCAATTATTCACAGGGTTATTAAACTGCTACTAATACATATTTGGAAAACTTTTGAAATCTCTTCTGAATCTCTTCACTTAACAAAAATTTTAATGAGACAAGAAAATAGTATTTCTAATCGTCCTTTTCACTGTGCTTTAAGAGATTTTAGAAGTAACTTACTAACCTTATTATGACAATAAAATTGCATCATAACTGACATAATTCCAAACATACCTGTTTTTAAAATGACTACAGCCCAAGCTATGTTCTAAAGGGTTACTATTTTCACTCCTTATAAAAAGGTGATGTTTCTGTTGACACATAGAACTCTTATGTTTATTTTCAATTTTATCAGATCTCATCAATAGGTTATTACTGACAGTCACTTGTCTCTCAATATGATGTCAACAAATTCAGAGTATTGTGTTTCATAAAAAGGATGCAATTTGCCTTTTGGTGGACAATTCTTTTAAGGACTATGTGTAGGTCACCAGTAAAATGTAGGGCTATACAGTTTTTCATGACAATGACATTTCAATAAAAATATAATAAAATTTTACAATTTAAATGTCTTTTATTATAATACTGAACACATTCAAGATTTGTTCCTACACAATTGAAATAAGCTGAAAGTTTGTGCAATCGTGAGGGCAACAGTGACAAACACTACCAGTGCAAAGCAAACATGGAATGAGTGAGAATTTCAATTACAAGCCACATATTATGCTGTAAAACATTAATGCTCTCATGATTTAGATAAAAATTTGAATACCTTCTAATATTTCTTCCTGTGATTCTTTAGAATGCATAATAAATACCAAGAGGTAGACATCTGCCTTCTCAACTTACCTACATTCTGCCAAAATCATAGAGCTATTTGATCTCTGTCACAACTACAAAATACAACAGGAAAAATAGCTGATTTCATTAAAGGAGTACTCAAAAGGCTTGATCTGTTCCCCCTTGGCTACAGATAATGTGCATGTGACTTACCATGATTATCATAGCCCACTATTTTCATGTTTAAATCAGCCTTTTAGTTGACCTTCCCCAGAAAACTGAGCTGTATGCCAGGAACATATAGGGAAATAGCTTTTCACTAGATGTCACCCATGTTTTCCTATCTTGGGGCTCATACTACTTCATTATCTTTTACTTCTTTCTTACCAATTTCAGTTCTTCTCCAGATCCTTCCTTCCAATGCTCCCAACCTGTTACCCTTTCTTCATTTTCATTCCCATGCACTGGAACTATTTTCATAACATATGTGGCCTGTTCCTTTTTACAGGACTATGGGAATCTGCCCTTTATCTCCCTCCATGTTAATGGAAAGAATCATGACTTGTTCATATTTGTATTATTTTAACATACTTGAATAGATTGTATAGTTGAAAGATTTGTTGAATTTAAATTTTGCTCATTATTGATAATCTTTTTTCACTAACAAAAAAAAGTTTAGTTTCCTAATGGCCCTAGATGTGTAATAAGTAAAAATCACTTATAAATTTCTTAGCTTTCTGCCAGTCTAAAATCAGGAAAAAATATTATTATTTTTTTACTTATGTACATTTTTATAATTTGTTTTGTTTATATTAATAGTTTTTTTATATTTATTAGTGTTTTTTAAAACATTCAACAATTTTTAAAACTGTAGCTGTTTTAAAATTATAGCTGTAATTATTTTCCTAGATATGTTACACTTAACAAAATAAACCACACTTTTATAATAATTTGAAACACAAAGGAAAAGAATTTATAAAGCCCCTTAATTACAGAAGTAAATGCCCCAGTATTTACACACAATGAGAGAAACATTCTGCACTATAAATAATCACTTACTAAGCATTGATAAGTTCAGTGCACAATTTTTCTAGTTATTCAGGCAAGTAAAATAAATAGACCCTGAACTTGACTTTCCAGAGACCTTACAAAACTCTGGAAGATAATGATGTAGTTTTAAAGCCATTCAATAAGCATTCAGCCACATTTCTTTTTTGAAATAAGCTTTTTCCAATTAAACTAGAGAAGTGAAAATGGGTTTATGCATTTATTTGTTGTGATAACCCCATATGTCAGAGTTATGGCATACAATTCCAGCTAATACAAAGAAATAAAGACTAGCTTAAGGGCATTTTTTTCTGATGTATAATTTTATGATTATAATAATATTTCTTTATTAGAATTTTGTGTTGTTTGTTGATTGAAAGTACATTAAATTATGAATGGACATTGAAAATTTTGCCCTACACTTTAAAATGGGTTATTATAAAATGCTTCACCAACATGAGTATTGAATTCACCCAATTACTTTAGAAATCCATAGAAAAATATAATCTTTAAAAAATTCACTTCTTTAAATCTTCTTTAAATGGTACATTTTTATTTACTGCATTACTGTTTATTGACTTCTAATTTCTGAAGTCAGCAACTAACAGTTTGAAAAGCATAAACATATGAATATGAATGTGTTGTCTAGTCTCAACACTAAAATTCAGTTCTCCTTGTCAAGGTTATCAAAATGTTTATTTTACCAGGAAGAACTAATTTGTTTTCAACATGAGCAGTTCATTTTTTGGCATCTTTAACCATTACATAACCTAAAGTAAGGCTATAGAGTATTTACTACTCCAAAAAATATATGTGAGTTCTAAAACAATAATTACAACAAAGGAAATTGTCTGGTCTACCACACTAATGTGCCTGTCCAAAAAGGAATATCCTTAGAAATATTGGTGATTGTATAACAAGGATTCATAAAGCTACATTAAGTGCCCGTGTTCTTTTTTTTTTTTTTTTTAATTTTGGTACTGGGGATTGGGATGTTTTACCTTTGAGCTACATCCCCAATCCTTTTTTTTTTTTTTAGACATAGTCTCACTAAATTGGTGAGAGTCTCATTAATTTTGGTGGTGCTGGGGATTGAACCCAGGACCTTGTGCATGTGAGGCAAACACTCTACCAACTGAGCTATATCCCCAGCCCCAAGTGCCTATGTTCTGAAGTTACTAAAAGTAATTTATGTTCTTACACAAGTTCTTCAGCTTGTTTCAATTCTGAAGAAGGTAAAGGGTCCAATATGAAAAAGATGAGCATATTATCCTCATTTCTCAATGAAAATTCTGCAACATTTGGAAATATATGTAGAGATTTTGTTCCAGTGGGAAACATCAGTAACCTGTCATGGGCTTGTTATACTTGTTCATTATTTTATCCATTAAAGGTTGAGTGCATAATATATGACAGTTGCAGGGATTAACCTTGAAGATAAATTCTGTTACCTAACACCAAGTTTAGTGGAGAAGATAAGTGCAGGCGTCACAAATGTGTGCAGATTACTTGAAAGGGAAGAAAGGGTAGCTATTCCAAAACTGGCTTGATTAAGAATGGTTTCCCAAAAGGAATGACTGTTAGGCTGAATTTCAGGGGATGAATAAAGATTATTTAGACTCAGAAAGGAGAAAAATAAAAAAAGCATTCCTGAAATAAGAGACAGTAAATGCTAGTAAAGCAAGCAGCTTATGTCTGGGAGAAAGCAAACTTATTTGGGGCTTTGGAATTATAAAATGCAAAGTACCACATGACCAGATGTGTACCTGAGGAAAAAAAGCAGACAGTATGTGATGTCAACCATTGAATATTATGTATAGTGCCCTGTAAAGTGGTAGTCAAAACATTGGAAAGACACTTGGTCACTCTGTATAGTGTGAATTTGAGTGAGGCAAAGAGAAACCAGAAAGACTGCTGAAATGGAAAAAACAAAATAATGCCACATATGACCTTTCCCTGCATTCTTTCCTGTTCCTTCTCCCAATGGCTCCATTGCAGCCACACTGGTCTCTATGGCTTTTCCTGAACACAGCCATGTTTCTTCATCCTGAAATGCTTTTCTTTTGGTTATTCCCAAGGCATTCTCCTGAACATCATTTAGGGTACTGTCCAAATTTCACCTACCATACAGCCTATAAAATAGCCTCTCCCTGTCTATCGTCGCATTCCACATCATTCTTCATCCCTTTAGTAACTGGATTTTTTGCATAGCTTTTATCACTGCCAGATATTATCTATATTATTTTATTGTCTGTGTTCACCTACTAGAATGTAATTTCAATGAAATAAGGAACCATTTCTCTAAAATCTGGAATAGTGTGTGATATGTAAATGTCATTCAATGACTATTACTGAATCAATGAATGATAATGATAATAAGAATAACTGAAATTATCTACTAAGAACTTACTGTGTGTCAGATGCTGGCCTATGTTCTTCATATATATGATGCTAATTAATCATAACCTGAGATGTTATTATTTCTACAACTATTCCCATTAATAAACACACCCATGATTTTGAAAAGTGTTTACTTATTTATGTATTTTGGTAATGAAGAGTGAACTCAGGAGCACTTTGAACTGAGCTATATCCCCCGCCCTTTCTATAGTTTACTTTTAGACAGAATCTCACTAAGTTGTTGAGGCCTGCCTTAAAAATGTGATCCTCCTGTCTCAGCATCTTGAGTAGCTAGGATTAGAGGTGAGCACCACTGAACCAAGATTAAAGTCTTAAGAAAGTGTTTACAATGAAAGATTAGAAGAAATAGACTTTAAAAATTCATGGAGATAAATTTGGCAAGATTTAGTGAGTGTGAGAAAAGTTAAGGTTAATAACCAAGTTTCCCATTTGGGGACCTTCTTGCCATCATCTCAGAGTCATAAGGTCAGAAGGAGAAGACACTTTAAGTAACAAATGTTATAGTCAATATTGGCACATGTAGAAAAAGCAGCTTACTATTAAAAAACACCAACTTTAACCATCTGTTTACTTTTATTCTATTGTTGAAATTTATTTTTATTTTAATTATGAAATTAATAATTGTTGCAAAAATATTTCCAGTTAGAGTAGAAACAATTGCTATAGACAAATAGGGATTGTAATAAGCTTTAGTTAAAGATATATTATCAGGACTTGTTTATACTTCTAAAGAGAAAGCAGGTTTTTCAATTAGAGAATAAAAGGGGGGGAAATTCAAGTCAGCATAAAAATTA
Source organism: Marmota flaviventris (assembly GCF_047511675.1). NCBI lineage: Eukaryota > Metazoa > Chordata > Mammalia > Rodentia > Sciuridae > Marmota > Marmota flaviventris. The sequence goes on along the minus strand of NC_092504.1, from coordinate 48,645,969 downwards.
AATTTTCTCAAGTCCACATGCTTCTACTTTTGGGTCAGTTTCATTGATTTTGTTTTCATTGTAGAGTGTTAGAAATCCCTTATTTCTAGTAAAGTAATATTAATGTTTTTTTTTTCCTGAGTTGATTATTTTTTCTAATTAAGGATATTGAGTTATTGTGACATTGTGTAATTTTCTCTTTTTATTTTTTGCCTAAATTTAAAAGAAAATAAAACAGCATAGGCTGGTAAATTTCAAAATGGTCCTATTCCATAAAATGGTGCCTTTGTATGCATTTAATATGTTATTTCACCTTAAAGCATACATTTATGACATGAAAGCTAGCCATAGGACAAGTTACTATATGAATTCAAATTATCACTTCATCTACAAGAAAACTTTTAACATAGGTCATCTGGTAGCTAAAGATTTTTGGAATTCCTGTTAGTTTTACAGCAACTATTTCCAAATTTTCTGCCATTATTCTCAGAATTAACAAAGAAACACATCAAATGCACGATTCTCTTGTCGAGCATATTGGCCGATACCTGTATCTAGTGATACGCTAGAATTCTTCCCAGTTCCACATTTGTAGATTGAAATCAGTTTGAATAGGAGTATTTGCCCCAAGGAAATTAGCAAATATAAAGCAGATTTGTGGTAACATGTGTGTATACACTGGCCTCTGTGTTTCTTTTTTCCTAAAGAACTGGTTGTTAAATATTTACTACCTTATAGTAAATATACCTTATAGTAAATAGCTTATTCCACTATTGATCGTTCAAAGACTCCAGCACAAATATTTGCAAGTTAAAGTAGAAGATATAGTGTGATATTAGTAAAAAAGAAAAAAAAAGGTTTCCAATGTCTCACAAAATTGTACACATGTAATAGCAGATTTATTGAGGTGTCGAATCAGTAAAAAGCAGTGGCACTAAGCTAAACTAAAATACACAAGCAAGTTTAAAGGACTCGCATATAATGTTCTCTCAACTGATGACTTTATAGAAACAATTTCATTCAACAAAAGCGCAAGTTGTGTGCAGGCATGCTTTTTCTATCTGGGGACTGCTAGTCCATGCAGCTCTGTAATTTATGTCTTAATACTGGAAGTAAGTTTCCTCTTTTTCCCCAGAGTCTCTTTTATTTCAAAATCATTTCCAGATATCTCTGCATAAAATTATCATCAATGACCAAAAACCATTCAATGGTTTGAAAGGCCTACACAAGATTCTATTATTTAAATTAAAAAATCTCAACATTAAAGTAAAGGACACATACCAATAGGATTTATTAAGTGTGCCAGTGTTTAAAGCATCATGTTAAATGTTGTATTGCATGTCATCACACTGAATCTTCACATTAAGATGAAGTCTATTACCATCTTTAATTTCATATATGAAAACAATGGCTTAGAGCAACTGTATTGCACAGAGGACTATACATTTATAAAAGTCTTGGATTATGACTGGAATTAAGTCTAAGACCCCAGACCTCCTTCTCTGGTCTGTTTACCTAATCTGCCCTAACATTCTCTTTGAAAAGCAACTTGAGAGAAATGTAAAAAATAAATACATAAATAAATCCATTTGAAAAATGTTATTATTATAATGACAATTTCCTTCACATGTCCCCAAAATTGATCTCAAAAGTTTAACATTCCAACAGAATCTTTAGATCCTACCTGAGGGCAGTTAATCATTCCTGTACATAAAGTATAAAATTGAGTACATACTTAGAGCATATATTTTAGAGGTCAAAATAAAAATTGATTCTGTTTATTAATACAAAGAGCACTGGTTTTAAGGTTATATCTTAATGAAGTTTCTTGTTCTATCAATAAGGTGGGCTTTGTGATTATGGGAAAAGTAGGCTCACCAGTCCCCGTGTGTACCACAGGAATGAGAGTTAGATGAAATTTCATAACGGCCTCTGGAACAGACTTGGGTCAGACATAAGGGTCAATAACAGGTTAATATTATTGTTCTTCCTGAAAGATGAGTCAGAATGATACAAAAATAGAAATATCAGCACGCACATACACGCACACACACACACAAACTTTCTTTATGAGAATAAAAGAAATTTTCAAAAATATCATGTGGCCAAATAATCTTTTTCCTAGAAGGACTATCTTTTGAGTAGTATCTTTTCAAAAAGCAACTTGCAATTGAAACAATAATAACGCTTCTAATCATAGATTTGACTTCAATAATCTTTCACTAATTTTGTTTTGTTTTCTGATTAAAATATAAATGGAAGCTCATGACATAAAAAAAAAATCAGGGGATAAGAAAGAAAGAACTGGCTAGTTCTACATTACTCTAAAATTGCTACAATTTCCCTGGAAAATTATGACAAAAATGAGAATAATTCTGCTAATCCAAACCATAATCAATTATTTTAAAGTCTGTATAATGTACCAACATTTAGGATTATGTGAACATTAAGGACATAATTTTCAAAATTAGTAAGGAATAAAGATTGAGGCAGGCCTTGTATTTGTCAAGTAAAAGATTCAGAACATTCTCTTTCTATGTTAACAAATAAAGTTTAATTTTTTTGACCAATAGTTAAGTGTAAAAGTGGTAAATTATAAATCTTGTGGGACAAGAAAAGAAGTAATTATTATAATGACAATTTCCTTCACATGTCCCCAAAATTGATCTCAAATGTTTAACATTCTGACAGATTCTTTTGGTCCTACCCGAGGGAGGTTAATCATTCCTGTTGGAGAACAGCACTGTTGCTGCCCCACTGCGGGCACTTGTTGAGTCATGTCAGCATCTGCAAGCATCACGAGCTTTGCTTGTTGGTTCCCTTTTCACACTGAATCAATGAACTGAGGGTGAAAGCAAAGCGACTCTTGATAATTGGCAAGATATATTCAAGACTCGGAAACCTACTTCCTGGATTAAAACATCCATCAATGTCTCAATCACCCTCCCTATCTGTCTCTCCTTCATTTATAATACAACTTGAAAACATGAGGATCTGAGAAGAAAAAACTTCCTGACTCTTCAAGATTTAGAAGCTAAACAATATAGTTCAAAGAACAATATTTTAGTTTCTTTTTTTTTTTAATTTTTTATTGTTGTTTGTTCAAAACATTACAAATTTCTTGACATATCATATTCCACACTTTGATTCAAGTGGGTTATGAACTCCCACCTTCACCCCATACACAGATTGCAGAATCACATCAGTTACACATCCATTGATTTACATATTGCCATACTAGTGTCTGTTGTGCTCCCGTGCCTTTCCCATCCTCCACACTCCCCCCTCCCCACCTCTCCCCTCCCCTCCCCTCCTCTCTCTCTACCCCCTCCACTGTATAACCCTGAGGGTCTCCTTCCATTTCCATGCAATTTCCCTTCTCTCTCCCTTTCCCTCCCACCTCTCATCCCTGTTAAATGTTAATCTTCTTCTCCTGCTCTTCGTCCCTACTCTGATCTTAGTTACTCTCCTTATATCAAAGAAGACATTTGGCATTTGTTTTTTAGGGATTGGCTAGCTTCACTTAGCATAATCTGCTCTAATGCCATCCATTTCCCTGCAAATTCTATGATTTTGTCATTTTTTAATGCAGAGTAATACTCCATTGTGTATAAATGCCACATTTTTTTTATCCATTTGTCTATTGAAGGGCATCTAGGTTGGTTCCACAGTCTTGCTATTGTGAATTGTGCTGCTATGAACATCGATGTAGCAGTGTCCCTGTAGCATGCTCTTTTTAGGTCTTTAGGGAATAGACCAAGAAGGGGAATAGCTGGGTCAAATGGTGGCTCCATTCCCAGCTTTCCAAGAAATCTCCATACTGCTTTCCAAATTGGCTGCACCAATCTGCAGTCCCACCAGCAATGTACAAGTGTACCCTTTTCCCCACATCCTCGCCAGCACTTGTTGTTGTTTGACTTCATAATGGCTGCCAATCTTACTGGAGTGAGATGGTATCTTAGGGTGGTTTTGATTTGCATTTCTCTGACAGCTAGAGATGGTGAGCATTTTTTCATGTACTTGTTGATTGACTGTATGTCCTCCTCTGAGAAGTGTCTGTTCAGGTCCTTGGCCCATTTGTTGATTGGGTTGTTTGTTCTCTTATTGTCTAATTTTTTGAGTTCTTTGTATACTCTGGATATTAGGGCTCTATCTGAAGTGTGAGGAGTAAAGATTTGTTCCCAGGGTGTAGGCTCCCTATTTACCTCTCTTATTGTTTCTTTTGCTGAGAAAAAAACTTTTTAGTTTGAGTAAGTCCCATTTGTTGATTCTAGTTATTAACTTATGTGCTATGGGTGTCCTATTGAGGAATTTGGAGCCCGACCCCACCGAATGTAGATCGTAGCCAACTTTTTCTTCTATCAGACGGCGTGTCTCTGATTTGATATCAAGCTCCTTGATCCATTATGAATTAACTTTTGTGCATGGGGAGAGAAAGGGATTCAGTTTCATTTTGTTGCATAAGGATTTCCAGTTTTCCCAGCACCATTTGTTGAAGATGCTATCCTTCCTCCATTGCATGCTTTTAGCCCCTTTATCAAATATAAGATAGTTGTAGTTTTGTGGATTGGTTTCTGTGTCCTCTATTCTGTACCATTGGTCCACCCGCCTGTTTTGGTACCAGTACCATGCTGTTTTTGTTACTATTGCTCTGTAGTATAGTTTGAAGTCTGGTATCGCTATACCGCCTGATTCACACTTCCTGCTTAGTATTGTTTTTGCTATTCTGGGTCTTTTATTTTTCCATATGAATTTCATGATTGCTTTCTCTATTTCTACAAGAAATGCCGTTGGGATTTTGATTGGCATTGCATTAAACCTATAGAGAACTTTTGGTAATATCGCCATTTTGATGTTGTTAGTTCTGCCTATCCATGAACAGGGTATATTTTTCCATCTTCTAAGATCTTCTTCTATTTCTCTCTTTAGGGTTCTGTAGTTTTCATTGTATAAGTCTTTCACCTCTTTTGTTAGGTTGATTCCCAAGTATTTTATTTTTTTTTGAAGATATTTTGAATGGAGTGGTTGTCCTCATTACCATTTCAGAGGATTTGTCGCTGATATACAGGAATGCCTTTGATTTATGCGTGTTGATTTTATATCCTGCCACTTTGCTGAATTCATTTATTAGCTCTAATAGTTTCTTTGTAGAGCCTTTTGGGTCTGCTAGGTATAGAATCATATCATCTGCAAATAGTGATAATTTAAGTTCTTCTTTTCCTATTTTTATGCCTTTAATTTCTTTCGTCTGTCTAATTGCTCTGGCCAGTGTTTCAAGAACTATGTTGAACAGAAGTGGAGAGAGAGGGCATCCCTGTCTTGTTCCAGGTTTTAGAGGGAATGCCTTCAGTTTTTCTCCATTCAGAATGATGCTAGCCTGAGGCTTAGCATAGATTGCTTTTACAATATTGAGGTATGTTCCTGTTATCCCTAGATTTTCTAGAGTTTTGAACATAAAGGGATGCTGTACTTTGTCAAATGCTTTTTCCGCATCTATCGAGATGATCATATGGTTCTTATTTTTAAGTCTATTGATGTGGTGAATAACATTTATTGATTTCCGTATATTGAACCAGCCTTGCATCCCAGGGATGAATCCTATTTGATCATGGTGCACAATTTTTTTGATATGTTTTTGTATCCGATTCGCCAGAATTTTATTGAGGATTTTTGCATCTAGGTTCATTAGAGATATTGGTCTGTAGTTTTCTTTCTTTGAAGTGTCTTTGTCTGGTTTAGGTATCAGGGTGATGTTGGCCTCATAGAATGAATTTGGAAGTTCTCCCTCTTTTTCTATTTCCTGAAGTAGCTTGAAAAGTATTGGTATTAGTTCTTCTTTAAAGGTTTTGTAAAATTCTGCTGTATACCCATCCGGCCCTGGGCTTTTCTTAGTTGGTAGTCTTTTGATGGTTTCTTCTATTTCCTCAATTGATATTGGTCTGTTTAGGTTGTCTATATCCTCCTGACTCAATCTGGGCAGATCATATGACTTAAGAAATTTATCTATGCCTTCACTATCTTCTAATTTATTGGAGTATAAGGATTCAAAATAGTTTTTGATTATCTTCTGTATTTCTGAAGTGTCTGTTGTGATATTGCCTTTTTCATCCCGTATGCTAGTAATTTGAGTTCTCTCTCTTCTTCTCTTCGCTAGCATGGCTAAGGGTCTGTCGATTTTGTTTATTTTTTCAAAGAACCAACTTTTAGTTTTGTCAATTTTTTCAATTGTTTCTTTTGTTTCGATTTCATTAATTTCAGCTCTGATTTTAATTATTTCTTGCCTTCTACTTCTTTTGCTGTTGTTTTGCTCTTCTTTTTCAAGGATTTTGAGATGAAGTATGAGATCATTTATTTGTTGGTTTTTTTCTTTTTTTAAGGAATGAACTCCAAGCAATGAATTTTCCTCTTAGAACTGCTTTCAATGTGTCCCATAGATTCCGATATGTTGTGTCTGTGTTTTCATTAATCTCTAAGAATTTTTTAATTTCCTCCTTGATGTCTTCTATAACCCATTGATCATTCAGTAACCTATTGTTCATTCTCCAAGTGATGTATGCTTTTTCCTTCCTTCTTTTATCATTGATTTTCAGTTTCATTCCATTATGATCAGATAAGATGCATGGTATTATCTCTACTCCTTTATATTGTCTAAGAGTTGCCCTGTGACATAATATATGATCTATTTTTGAGAAGGATCCATGTGCTGCTGAGAAAAAAGTATAATTGCTTGATGTTGGGTGGTATACTCTATATATGTCAATTAAGTCTAGGTTATTAATTGTGTTATTGAGTTCTATAGTTTCCTTATTCAACTTTTGTTTGGAAGATCTGTCCAGTGGCGAGAGAGGTGTGTTGAAGTCTCCCATGATTATGGTATGGTGGTCTATTAGACTCTTGAACTTGAGAAGAGTTTGTTTGACGAACATAGCTGCACCATTGTTTGGGGCATAAATATTTATGATTGTTATGTCTTGTTGGTGTATTGTGTCCTTAAGCAGTATGTAGTGTCCCTCTTTATCCCTTTTGATTAACTTTGGCTTGAAATCTATTTTATTTGATATGAGTATGGACACTCCTGCTTGTTTCCGAAGTCCATATGAGTGATATGATTTTTCCCAACCTTTCACCTTCAGCCTATGTATGTCTTTTCCTATCAAATGCGTCTCCTGTAGGCAGCATATTGTTGGGTCTTGTTTTGTGATCCATTCTACTAGCCTGTGTCTCTTAATTGGTGAGTTTAAGCCATTAACATTTAGGGTTATTATTGAGATATGGGTTGTTCTTCCAGCCATATTTGTTTATTTCTGTTACTAAACATGGTTTGTTTTCCTCTTTGATTATTTCCCCCCTTTACTGTCCTACCTCCCACTGTTGGTTTTCATTGTTATTTTCCATTTCCTCTTCCTGTAATGTTTTGGCAAGGATGTTTTGAAGAGATGGTTTTCTAGCTGCGAATTCTTTAAACTTTTGTTTATCGTGGAAGGTTTTAATTTCATCTTCCATCCTGAAGCTTAATTTCGCTGGATACACAATTCTTGGTTGGAACCCATTTTCTTTCAGTGTTTGAAATATGTTATTCCAGGATCTTCTAGCTTTCAGAGTTTGTGTTGAAAGATCAGCTGTTATCCTGATTGGCTTACCCCTAAATGTAATCTGCTTCCTTTCTCTTGTAGCTTTTAAAATTCTCTCCTTATTCTGTATGTTGGGCATCTTCATTATAATGTGTCTAGGTGTGGATCTCTTATGATTTTGCACATTCGGCGTCCTGTAGGCTTCTAGGATTTGGGATTCTGTCTCATTCTTCAAGTCTGGGAAGTTTTCTCGTATTATTTCATTGAATAGACTGCTCATTCCTTTGGTTTGGAGCTCTGTACCTTCCTGTATCCCAATGACTCTTAAGTTTGGTCTCTTAATGTTATCCCATATTTCTTGGATGTTCTGCTCATGGTTTCTTAACAGTCTTGCTGAGCTGTCTATGTTCTTTTCCAGTTGAAATACTTTGTCTTCATTGTCTGATGTTCTATCTTCTAAGTGTTCTACTCTGCTGGTAGTATTCTCCATTGAGTTTTTAAGTTGGTTTATTGCTTCCTGCATTTCTAGGATTTCTGTTTGTTTGTTTTTTATAACCTCTATCTCCCTGTATAGTTGATCCTTTGCTTCCTGGATTTGTTTGCGTAATTCATTGTCGAAGTGATCTTTCATTGTCTGATTTTGCTGTCTAATGTCTTCCTTGATACTCCAGATCATCTGAAGCATGTATATCCTGAATTCTTTATCTGACATTCCATCTGCTGCAGCTGTTACCTCTTCTAAAGTTACGTTGACCTGCATTGCTTGTGGTCCTTTCTTTCCTTGTCTTTTCATACTGCTTGCGTATCTTTCCTGCAGGCGCGGGCGGCGGCTCTGCTCTCTCCTTATTCCAATTGGGGTGTCGTGGCTACCACGCCGGCAGGTCACTGGGCCTGTTCTGGGCGCTGGCGGCAGCTCTGTTCTGCCCCTACTCCAATTGGGGTGGTGAGTGTACCACGCCGGATGGCCACCGGGCCTGATCCGCCAGTCGGTTGCAGGTTTGCCTACCCTGGAGGCGCGGGCGGCGGCTCTACTCTGCTCCTACTCCAAATGGGGTGTCGTGACTACCCCGCCTGCAGGTCGCTGGGCCTGTTCCTGGCACGGGCGGCGACTCTGCTCTGCCCCTACTCCAATTAGGGTGGTGTGTGTACCACGCCGGCAGGCTCCTGGGCCTGATCCGCTGGTCTGTCGCAGGTCTGCTTACCTTGGAGGCGCGGGCGGCGGATCTGCCCTGCCCCTCCTACCACGCCTGCGGACCCCTGGGCCTGATCTGCAGGTTGGTCACAGGTCTGCTCACCCTGCGGGCACGGGTGGCGGTTCTGCTCCGCCCCCACTCCAATTGTGGTCACGTGGCCACCACACCGGCAGCGCCTGATCCGGGCGTGGGAGAAGGATCTGCTCTGCCCCTACTCCAGTTGGGGTGACGTGTGTACCACACTGGCAGGCCACTGGGCCTGACCCGCCAGTCTGTCACAGGTCTGTTTACCTTGCAAGCGCGGGCGGCGGTTCTGCCCTGCCCCTCCTACCACGCCCATGTACCACTGGGTCGCGGGTCTGCCCACCTTGCGGGTGCGGGTGGCGGCTCCGCTCCGCCCCCTCTCCAATTGGGGTCACGCGGTCACCACGCTGGCGAGCTGCTGGGCCTGCTCCGGGCTCTGGTGGCGGCCCGGCTCCTCCCCTCTGGCTCGACGACAAATTCAGGAGACTCGGGTGTCTGTGCCTCACCCCCCCTACCAGGAGACCAACTGTTTCTGTCGCCGCTGGTATTGATGAAGTTCTCTCCTCCGCCGCTTTCTGCTGACATCAGATCTCTGCCATGTTGGTATCCTATGCGAATGGCAGCATTTTGTTCCCCTTGCCGGGCAACCAAAGCAACGGGTGAGTCCTGACCGGCCCTCAGCAGGACCCAGACAGAGAAGCAGTTTCCGTGGGCTCCTAGCCCTGGGCCAGGGCAGTTCCGGGAGCCGGAACTCGGCCGCTCCGTGCTCGGTGTAAGCTCCGATAAGAGTAGGCTCCAAGAAGCAGTCCCCGCGGGCTCAGTTCCGGGAGCTGGAATTCGGCCGCTTAGTGCTTGGTGTATGCTCTGATAGGAGCAGGGTCCAAGAAGCAGCCTCCGCAGGCTCCCCAGCTCTGGGCCAGGGCGGTTCCGGGAGCCGGAACTCGGCCGCCCCGCGCTCGGTGTTCGCTCCGATAAGATCAGGTTCTAAGAAGCCCCCAGGCACTGAATCCTAGCAATCTGTCTGCAAGCCGCAGGCGAATGGTAGCCTGAAATTACCTGTTCTATGGCTGAATGAGATGCAGTCAGTCGAAAGCAGGGATGGTGACGTCAGCTTTCCAACATGGTGGCTGCTGGCCTCCTCTGTGGTCTGACCGGTGTGGAGAACCGAGATGGACCGCTTCCTTCCCCCGTCTCGAACCCAGAATTCAGCCCTGAGTACGGTGCTTGCACGGCTGGCAGAAACTGCAGCGCTGTATCCCTGCGTCGCTATCTCCTCGTTTCCCAGAGCGCGCTGCAGACTCTAGCCGCGGGGCGATTTGCTGAATAAGCTGTGTTACCCTCCGTGCGACAAACCTCTCGCGTTTGAGTCCCCGTAGCCGATCCTCGTGCGATGGAAATCCTTCCTCCAGGTTCCGGAGCACCCCACTATTGCTGGAAATTCCTAACAAAATAGCCTTTAGCCGTCCTGACTTGTCATACTCCCACACAGTGAAGCAGCACACGGGGGCAATGCACTCCCCTCTCCGCCATCTTCCAAAGTCCGATATTTTAGTTTCTTTTTCTCTCGTCACTGAAATCATTTTAAGTGAATGAGAATTGTGATAATGAAATATTCACTCCATATAATTTTAGTATACTGTTTAATATCATGTATTTTATATAGAAGACATAATAAGGGACTCATAAAAATGTTTGGATTTTTTTCTATGGATACAAATCAGAAGCAAAACAATATAATTTTATGAATCTTGAAGATTACAGGAGACATTCACAACTGTGCTGTATCATCATAATAACCACATGCGTGCGCGCGTGCACACACACACACACACAACTTTCTTTATGAGAATAAAAGAAATTTTCAAAAGTGTCATGTGGCCAAATGATCATTTTCCTAGAAGGACTATCTTTGAGTAATATCTTTTCAAACAAATTTATTCTCATTTATGTTACTGTATTTATAGAGAAAGTAAAATGCATTTCAGTATTCTCAACTCGTTTTGTTGTGCATTTTTTCTCTTGACCTTTACCATGCACAAAGTATTTTTATAAATGCCATTGCTATGATCATCACAACCATTTAGGAGGAGGAAGGTTCTGGATGATTCTTCCCACTCTACAGATAATGAATTTGTGTTTTAGACAGTCACATGGCTATGTAGGGGATAGATAACCCAATACTTTTGATTCACATATTACTGAGGATATTGCTTTATTCAATGATCAGTTAAGCTACAGTGACCTTTGAAAATGTTTATAATGTCAAAAAATGACAAAATATTTAAAGAATAAGACAATTTAACATTTCAAAACAAGAATGTGTCAGGCACTGAGTGAAGATTCACATAATCAATATTTTTAGGGTCAAAAATGATATAACTGATATTTTTAAAAATAATCACAACAAAACCTACTAAAGAAAATACAACTACATGGGACATTTTTCATCGTGGCTAGACTTGAGATCCTAGAACATGAGAGAGCTTAAAACATGATTTCTGAAATGCCAATTCAATGATTTCATTTTTTTCTAGATGATAGAAAACAAATGAATAAATGTAAGAGGAGATAAACATAATAAGAATTGCCTTTTGAAAATTCACATTGGTACTAATATTGAGAATAGATAGGAGGGACAGGAGACAGCAGGAAAGTTCGGCTTTTAAAATCTAAAGGACATGAAAGGGAGACGAAATAGATAACAAAAACAAAAAATGGAAATAAGATTTACTTAATGAGAGTCAATTAAATATTAAAATTTTGCAATGATTTTCCAAAATTCTATAGAAAAAAAATGTTCCTTTCAACAAAACAGGTATATATGATAAACTGAAAGCCTTCTGGGAATATATTAGAGCAAGGGTGTTTCATGTTATCTGGTCACTCTTGAGTTCGAAAGGCTTTGGGACATGGAATCACAATCCCCAATGAAAAGCTAAATAAAAAGCAAAAGAATCACTAAGAGACTGACTTTAACAGAAGTAACTACACACTTTTAAATCTAATAATCAGTTCCTAGATTTTTCTCAGGACTTTTTGTTAAAGAAAAAGGAAAGAAGTTCATTAAGTACTTTCAGCCAGATTCCTCAAGTGAAAAAGCTACTGTTATCTTTTAAATTCACTTTTTTTTCCATCAAAGTCTATCATTTAAAATACTAAATCCATTAGAGTAGAGAGGAGTCAGTGCTTTAGGATAGTTTTTCTAAGAATGTATTTGTTAAAAGACAGATTTAGACATGTGGAAAATATGAATTAATATTTTACTACTTTCCTTAATAGAATTAGTGAGGACTAATGGGTCACAAATGAGGGATGGTTTTTCCTTTATCATAAAAGATTTAAATTTGCAACATTTGATTCTTAGAGAACAGAAAGGTAAAGGGTCCATTTATCATTATCACTAAGAAGCCAAGTAAAAAAATTGAAAAGCTATCAGTTACTGGATTTTTCATGAAACCAATTAAGACAGAGCAAATTTTCTCTGCATTTCGTCTACTCCGCTCCAGAACCTCAAAAGACCCAATTTATCTTAGATGTATCTCTGTTGGTATATATAAGGAAGTCCATGAGATTGAAATTATTTGTTGCCTAGAAAAACACTATACAAAACTTTATTTAACTTATATAGTAAAAAATAATTATCTCAAAGAGAGAAGTATGGTTGCTTTACAATAGGTAACAGGTTATAATAATTTTTAATTTAAAGTGTGCTATTAACTTTCCATTGTATTAGCCATAAGCTAGCTTTATATTTCCATTAAAATACAAATACAAAGTAGAATTAAAGCATAATCATGTAAAGCAGATTATTACATATTACACAGAAAAATAAGAGAATCACACCCTCTGGGACAGGAGTCCTCTGTGTTTCTCCTTTGCTATCAAAATAATAAAACTTATTTTTCCTTTTTTTCAAAACCTTGTCTTTGTTATTAGAGGGACATCAGGGATGAGGACCAAGCTCTTGTTAACACTCCCTTAAAAATAACTGTGAGATGGTCAATCTGACTTGTATTTTTTATTTCTGTTTTCCTCAAGCCCTATAGAACCAACTGCTTACAAGGTGTGGTAGCAACGGCCTATAATGCCAAATATTTGGGATACTGAGACATGAGGATGGCCAATTCAAGGTCATCTTAAAGGATGTAACAAGACTCTGTCTCATCTCAAAATTATATAAAAAGGGACGGAAATGTAGCTCAGTGATAGAGAACATGCTTAGAATATATGAGGCCCTGGGCTCAATCCCTAATATCACAAAGGGAAAAAAAGGGGGGTGGGAAACAACCTGTTTTGCTTGACTTTCGAGAACACTTAATTTGTTTTATGAAAAGAAGTATTGTTTTATTCTAGAACAAATAATAAAGACAAATTGGGGGGTGGGGATATGGCTCAGTGGTAAAGTTTCTACTTCACATGCAACAAGACTCCAGGTTCAATTCCCAGCACCAACAAAATGAAATAAAACTAATTTGGGGGGAATCCTTGATTCTAGGAGTTAAATACTAGCCTATTGAACCCATCAAGACCTTGTCTCAAAAGAGTAACAAAAATAGAGCAAATTAAGAGCTTTAGTTGGACATGACGGTACACACCTCTAATCCCAGTGACTCAGGAGGCAGAGGCAGGAGAATTGCCAGTTTAAGGCCAGTCTCAAACCTAGCAAGTCCCTAAGTAACTCAGCAAGACCCTGTCTCAAAACAAAAAATTAAAAAGGTCTGAGGATATGGTTCAGTGGTCAGGCGCCCTTGGGTTCAATCCCTGATATAATAATAATAATAATAATAATAATAATAATAATAATAATAATAATTTAAAAGGAGAGGAGTGTCCTGAATGGAACTTAATAGTTCAACATGTTATAAAGATGACTAGAAAATATACAAATTGGAAAATCATCACTTATTTTTTTATAACTATACCAAATTAGCAAAAGAACACAGTAACTGGTTTCAAATTTAGTATCATAATAACTAATATAATCAAAAGTATTAATAAAATTCTCTTTCTTACAAAGCTAAAATACGAGAGACCAGAATTTAAGCTTTTGTTTCAATGTAATGTATAATTTTAATTTATATAGATGAAGAAGAAATAAAAAACAGAAATCTGAACTCAAGCTATCCAGAAAGACTTGAATAAAATTACATTGACTAGTTTCTCATTAATGAATTTAAAGATTATCAGAGAATTGAAATTTCCTTGTAAAAATATAAGAGCAATAGTTACAAAACAAGCTACATTTGTGGGATTTTGCATAACAAAAAGTTTGCATCATATAAAGAGTAATTTTTTTAAATAAACACATATATACATTGTAGGATTTATTAGAATCCTAACCCTATCACTTAGTAGTTATGACTCATTTAACTTCCTTTCTTTTCCTTAAGACTAATTTTGTCACTGTAAATAGGAATAATACCTGCCCTGAAGGGTATTTGTTAGATTCGAAACTAGAAAGAGATAGTATGAAGCTAAGTTGTCAATACTTAAATTCCAAAACAAATTGAAAATGGAAGAGATTCACATGAGAGTCCTGATCTGTATTATCAATGCATTTTTCATCATATACTTTACAGATGTCAAGTTTCATGATTCTATGTTATCCCCTTTCCTTTCTAGATTATTCCCATATTAATCTACATGACCAACTCAATCCCATATTGCAAGTCTTTGCTCAAAATTAGCTTTTCAGTACATAAATTAAATTCTCAAGTTTGGCTACACATTCCTGCTTTATTGCCCATAATCCGTCTTACATGTGGAATTTTTTTTCATAGCATTTGTCTCCACTTAACATACAATATGTTTTACTTATTTATTATATGTATTTTGATCTTCAATTTCTTTCTAGCCTATGGACGCCAAATAGTCCAATTTATTTTGCTGTTTTGTTTTGCTCACTGATGTATCTCATTTAGAATGGTTTCTGATAAATGTTATAAATATGAAATATTTACTTTTGAATGAGCATTATTAACTCAGTAATTCTTGCTTCAAAACTAAAGAAGTAAAAGAAAAAAAATTGATGGGAATGTTACATAAAGGAGACGTTTCCAAAATGATAAAATCTCCCAAAGAATAAAATACACATACTAATCTAATCTAGAATTGTTACCTAGCTCCCAGTAGAATTAACAATAGCTACTTATGCAACATCACTTGGTATTTCCAGACATTTTCCCTTACTGAATAGCTTTTTGAAGCTTCTTTTCTTCTTTATATTTGGAGATTCTTTTATTTAATGTCAATCTCTTATTCATATAGTTGTTCAGAGTACTTTTTTGTTCAATAAAATATTAAAAGTATTTTCATGACAAGAACTGTGTGTTTGAGAGCAAAAGACATAAAGTTATAAAATGCTTTAGATATTCAAACTCAGAAATTCATATTCATCTATCTTTCCAACTAATGTATGAGATGTAAGACCAGTACTCTCTTTGGAATTGATGGAATTTACTTTTTTTTTTCACAGTGCTGTATCTCAGCCATGCATTTCCCTTACTTTAGAAGATAGCACATTGGGATGTGCTTGGCATTTATATAACACAGGGGAAGAGGAACACTTCAAATTGGTGGAGCCATTTACATTTAGAACTTCTCACCAAATAGCACATTTAGGATGGCTATATTTCTCCTTATACCTGATCCCTTTCAAACTGATTCATTGTGTGTGTGTGTGTGTGTGTGTGTGTGTGTGTGTGTGTGTGTGTTTGGCCTGGAGGAAAGATTAGCTTCAGCTAAGCCATGGACATATTTCTTAGAGAAACAAATGTTTTATAGAAGTCCCAGGCTGGCAGATTCTGAATCTCTTTATTCTCTGAAATCTGACAGAATTCAAGTTCAAAGAAATGTGAATATAGGCACAGTTTGTTTTATTGAGAATAACTTAGAACTTGATCTGTGTCAGGCTTATCCATAATAACTATGAACAATGAAATCTGAAATTACTAGGCAAATATTTCACTTTCATGAGTTCAGTTAAATGTACCTAACAAGTTTATAGATAAATGCATTTTATTTGTAATAAAGTACGATTTATTTAAAAGTAAGCATACTCTCTGTTCCCAGAGAAAGAAAACATGAAAAGAAATTGCCCTAGCCCTGAAGAAACCTACTAGCTTTTTTTCAAATCAAAGAAAAATTGGGGTTATAGGAGATACAAAGAAGGGATAGTGAGACTAACGCTGATTATTGAGATGAATAAAGGCTTTATAAAGGAAGTTTCATTTGACACATCATTGAAGTATCTTTGTGGTTTCACTGAATTTGGTAAAGGATTCTAGCTCCATTAAATAACATGAAAAATGCACACATTATGTTGTGAATATTCATATACGTCTAAATATCTATGTAGGAACATAATACCCAATGTGATAATATTAAGAGGAGGGACTTTTAGGAAGTGATTAGCTCAAGTGGGCTTCTCAGTCAGGGATGGGTTTAGTGCTTTGATGAAAGAGGCTGCAGGGTGCTCCTTGCCCCTTTGGCCATATGAGGACACTGAAGGTGCCATCTCATGAGGTCAGAACAAGGCTCACCACACATAGAATCTGCTGCTGCCTTGATTTTAGACTTTCTGACCTTCAAAAGTTAAGCAATAAATTTTTGTTGTCTCTAAATAACCCAATAAAAGAAAAATTTGTGTTTATATTTTTTTGGTATAGTAGTCTGAGCAAATTAAAACATAATATAAATATAAAATTACACAGATTATTATAGCACTAGAAAGGTAGCCATTATGAGTGTCATGAGATATCTGGGCAAGAAAAAGTTGGTCAAAGAGAGCTGAGGAGTTGTTTAAGGACATTTATTTTTAGAAATTTAAGAAGACATATTTTACTGTGAGATTATTATGAAATTTTGAAAGTATTAGAGCAGTGTCATTATTTTAAAAGAGTTGTTATATTTTTTAAGTTTTATTCATGCATTTTAATTATATATAATAGTGGGATTCATTGTGACACATTCATACATGCACATAACATAATTGAATCCATTTCATTTTCCAGTATTTCCCCTTTCCATTGTCTCCTCCTTCCCCTGACCCCCTTCCTGTACTCTACTGGTGTCCCTTGTGTTTATTTTTTAATTGATGTATTATAATTATACATAAAAATGGGATTCACTGGGATATATTCCTAGATGCACATACCATAATTTGGTCCATTTCATTCCTCAGTATTTCTCCTTTCTGTAACCTCCTGCTTCCCCACTGATCCTTATCATTTAGTGTACTGTTCTCTTTTCTATTTCTCTAAGCTCCTCCTTTTGTGATTGACTTTTTAATTTTAGTGCATTGTAATTATACATAATAAGCTTCATTTTGACATATTTATAAATGCATATATTATATTTTTTCCACTTCAATCCCTAATTCTTTTTCCTTCTTTTCCCTGTTCCCTCCCTGATCCCCTTCCTCTACTCTATTGGTCTTCCTTCTATTTATTTTATTTATTTTTTAACTTGGTACATTGTAGTTATATATAAAATCAGAAGGCATCATTCTGATATATTCATACATGTACATGGCAACATTTGATCAATTCATTCCCCAGGATTCCCCCTTAGCTTCCCATCATCTATCATCCTTGGACTTTAGTGTTCTCCCTTCTGTTTCCGTGAGATCACTTTTATTATTTCTATTATCTCCTTGGCTTCCACATTTGAAAGAAAATATTCAACCAAGAATCAATTAAGAGGAATAACATTAAGTTAACAACATTCTACACAGAAAGAAAACAATTAAGAACATGAAGAGAGAGAGCCTACAGAATGGGAGAAAAAGATTTGCCAGCTATACTTCTGACAGGGGATTAATAAATGGAAAATCTAAAAAATGCAAAAAAATCAACATCAAGAAAACCAATAACCCACTCAATATATGTGGGAAAGATCTTAAAAGACATTCCTCAAAAAAATAAATACAGTAGCCAAAAATACATGGAAAATAATGTTCAATATCCTCAGCAATCAGGATGTTGCAAATCAAAATTATAATGTCATCTCACTCCAGTCAGAATGGTGGCAATCAAGAATGCAAATATCAGCAACTACTGGCAAGGATTTGGGGGGAAAGGTGCACTTATACTTTTTTGGTGAGACTGAAAATTAATGTAACCACTTTGGAAAGCTGTATAGGGATTCCATCAAAAATTGGGAATGGAACCACCATATGGCGCAGCTATTGCACTCCCTGGTATTTATCTAAAAATTCTAAAATAGTGTAGTGATACATGTATAACAATGTCTATAGTAGCACAATCCGTGATAAGCAAATTATGGAACCAGTCGTTGGTAGATGAATAGATTAAGAAAATGTGGTGTGTGTATATACACACAATGGAATTCTTACCCAGACTTAAAGTAAGAATGAAATTATGTCATTTACTGGTAAATAAACAGAACATCAGACTTAGTAAAATAAACCAGACTTCAAAAGTCAAGGATGAGATCTCTTTTTTATTCTTTTTTTTTTTTTAATTTCAAGCTTCCACATACAAGAGAAAACATTCTACCCTTGGCTTCCTTGACTTTCTAATTATCTCACTTACCATTATGCTCCAGTTCATATCCATTTACCAGTAAATGACAAAATTTCATTGATCTTTATTGCTAAGTAAATATGCATTGTGTATATATAGCACATTTTCTTTATCCATTCATCTGCTGAACGCCCAGGCTGGTTCTATAACTTGTCTATTGTGAATTGTGCAGCTATAAATATTGGTATGCATGTGTTGCTATAGTATGCTGATTTTAGTTCTTTTGGATAAATACCAAGGAGTAAAATTAGTCATTATAGACAAAAGTATAATGATTAGAGACTGGATTATCAATTAAAACTTTAAATGAATAACATAATTGCATTATTACTTACACTAGGGTGGTAACAGCAGTGCTGATGTGACAGTTTTTTTTTTATTATTGACATCCTTATTTATAATTTAATCATTAAATTATAATCCTTAACAAATATCCTTTTAGAACATAGATTTGTCCCTGCAGTTGTCCTGAAGGTATTGCGTCTTTCATCTCAGGAAATTCGAGACAGAATTTGGTTACACAAGGCAGTGGCATTGCATCATTAACCTGATGCTGAAAAAGAGTAAAGCACTCAAAGTAAGGTTTGGTAAAGGTCTATGCAAATAGACTGAGAAGGCAGAAATTTTTGACTGGATGAACAGTAATCTTTAAAACAGTGTCATGCTTTAGATATTAGGTGTCCCCCAAAAGCTCACGTGTCAGACAATGCAAAATGGCTTAGAAGTAAAATGATTTGTTTGTAAGGAGTTAATCCAGTCAGTGAATTTATCTTGATGGATTAACTGAGTGAAAACTAAAGGCAGTAGGGTGTGGCTGAAAGGCGGGTCATTGGAAGCCTGTTTTTAGGGTATATATTTGGTGAGCTGAGATCATTCTCTCTTTGCTTCCTGATCATCATGTGAGCTGTTTCCCTCCTGCTGCACTTTTCCACCATGGTGTTCAGCCTCACCTCGCGCCCTGAGGAATGAAGCCTTGCATCTGTGGACTGAGATCTATGAAACCATGAGCCCCCAAAAAAACTTCTTCTCTAAATTTGTTCTTTTCAGTCTTTTAGTCAGAGCAGCAAAAGAAAGTTTACTAAAACAGACAGTTTATGCATTTCAAGTATAAAATTTGGCTTTATAAAAACGGGCAAAAAGTCATACTTTGTATATCAGAATTAAAATGATGTGAACTCTTAGGAATAAATCAAAGCATAATCTCCCTAGAGGAAACTAAAAAGTTTTGCTTAAAGAAATTAAATAAAAATTTTAAAAGCCTATAAAAGAGAGGTATTTGAATAAAAAAACAAACAGTATTAATGCATAGGTCTCAGGAGTAAAAAATACAAATACTCCAGAAATATGAAATTGATTTATAGATTTAATGTAATTCAAATAAAAATAACCACTTTTTTGTGAAGCCCTAAAAGCTTATTTGAAAATTTAAGGAAAGATCTCTGCAAAAACTAAAAATTAAAAAAAAATTAAATTGCAGAACCAATACTATTAGACTCTCGACTTAATACAAAGTTGGATGATATGGCTGACAAAAACATGGCCTCCCAGAGATCTCCTTCCTCTGCCAGAGACACAGAAACATAAATTTATGTGACAACTTTGATCTTGCAGATGTAATTAAGATTAGAAACCATAAATTAGATTATACCAGGATATCAGGGTGGGCCCAATCTAACCAAGCAGAAGAGACAGCAGAAGATACAAGAGATGTAGTATTAGAACAAAAAGCAGGGGAGATTTAAAGATGGAGAGGGACTCCACCCAACAGTGCTGGGTGGAAGCAAAGATGGAACCAAAGACTGTAGGTAGCCCCTGAAACCAAGAACAGTCCCCAGTTCCTCAAGCACAAGATATGGAATTCTGCTAAAAACCTAAATAAGAAAGCCGATTCTATTCTGGAAACTCAGAAAGGAAACTATTGTCAACACTTTGATTTTAGCAAAGTGAGATCCATATTAGATTTCTGACCTACAGGAGTATAATATAATAAAATTGTGTTCTTTTAAACAATCAAGTTTGTAGAAAATTTTAACATCAACGTTATAAAACTAAAATGGGCACTGTGGTATTGAAGTAAATTAAACACATAAGAAAATAAATTAAGAGTTCAGAAACAGCCTCAGGAGTAGGGCCTAGTACTTTATATATGAACTAGCTGACTTAAGAAGATAATATTTTTTTACAAGAAGATAATAATTTTTATAGTATGTAACACTGGAGTAAACGGGTGGCTATTCAAAAAGTATTATTTATATTTCTAAATATGGAAAGCAAGACAGCAATTATCCTAGAAGATAAAACAGAGGAATATCTTCATAACATACTTAGTATGAGGAAAAGAGTGTAGAATGGCAAGGTTCCGAGTGAGAACTATACTTGCAACATTCAGTATTATGCAATATATAAGAACTCCTGTAATTCTTCAGCAAATGTAGACTACCTATTAGAAAATGTGAGAAGATACTAAAAGTTTTACCAAAGAACAAATTCAATTTACAAGTAAATGGATGAAATAGTAGTCATCCTCATTAGTAATCAGGAAAAAGCAGATTAAATCAAAATTCCCTTTCCAAAATGACAGAAGAAGAAAGATAGAGGAGGAAGATGATAAGAAACACAGAAGAGAAGAAGAAAAATGAAGGATGGAAGGAAGAAAGAGGAAAATAAAATGATAATACCACATGTTGTTCAGGATATGGAACAATAATATCTTATTTAATTCTGGTAAGGCTGTGATTGAAAATAAATTCAAAAAACAGCTTGTGAATAGCTAACAAAATAACACTATATAGATCTTATGAGCCCCCTGAATTCTACTCCTAAGTATTAATGAGAAAAAAAATTATCTATCAGTCTACAATCCATATGCAAGAATATTGATAGAAGCATTATTTATAATAACCCCATGTTGGAAACATTAGATATATCTATCAAAAGTAGAAAAGATAAATAAATATATGTATTTTATGGATCAGTGAAAATGAACACATTACATTTATGTTCTCTTATATGGTTGCAGGACAGGGCTATCTTACAAAGAAAATGTTGAATTAAAGAATTTGGCATAAAAATAAATAGAGTTTAATTCCATTTATATAAATTTCAAAACAATTAAAACTTATTACCTAGAAACATATTCCCATTGGGTATAACAATGAAATAAGGATAAGATTACCATAACTCAAAATAAAGGTTACTCTTAGGAGTAAAAAGATTTTGATTCAAAAGGCAACCAATGACTGGAGAAGTTGGCACATTATAAGGTGTCTCCATTGGGCTCTGCACTACATTCTAGCACTTATATCTCATGTACTTTATTCCCTTTGCCTTTGTGTTTTAGTATCTTTTTTGTATCTGTGCTATACCTCCACAACAAAAATTTGGAAACAGTTAAATCCTGTTGCTTCTCATGAAAGTCTGCAGTACTTCCATGTCTCACTTTAGAGTTAAGCCCAAGGTATTTAAAAAGAACACAACTTAACTGGGCAGTGTTGCCTACTTAATTTCATCTTCAACTTACTCTTTTCCATGTTTAGTTCTCCACATATTGACCTCCTTATTGTGTGTTGCACACACAGTGCCATTTCTGAGTTGTACTTGTTGCTGCTTCTTCTGCCTGGTTATTATTTCCAGAGATATCCTAGAGGATTTCCCCTCACTTTGTCCACATCTCTACTGAAGCTTCACTTTCTAGATAAGCACTGTATTTAAAATTTTAAGGTACCATGGCCTTTATCTCTTTGTAAAAGCTTGATATTTCCCTTCTCTTGCTTTGTTTTTCTCCCTAATTCTTATGACCATTTGGCCCGCTGCACATTTTATCTGCTTATGGAAATTTAAGTCATTATTTTGTTTATATGTGTTTCTGCTATCATCTATGTCAAAACAGACACTACATGAGAGCAAGGAATTCTTCAGTAAGTTAGCAAATGAGAAACTGAATGAAAACTTATGACACATCTTTTTCATGACTTCAAAGGCTTTTGCTTAGAAGAACATAAATTTGATGATTACCAGGCATTTGTTTTTAAGTGCTTATAACTTTTACGGTGTGGTTTTTCTTACAGAAGTGTTTTTATAGTCAATGCCATATGTTATTTATTAGAAATGTCAATTTGAACATTAGCATTCTGAATCCATATTTGCATTATGAATAAGACTCTGGTCTTTGAGAAAAATATTTTCTGTGATATGACTATTATTGCACCACAGAAATAAGGTATCTCAGGGCTTACCAGAGTAAGGATTCTGGTAAACAATACTTCATCCACAGAGGCATGTTTTTGAACACAAAGAAAATACCATCCATGAAAAGAATGTTGCTAGTAATTTTTTGAATAGAAGGTAACTTGGCAGATTTTGTCTGCTGAAGGAAACCAACTCTGACAGCTTGACATATTTTAATTGCCCAACTACTCCAGGTATTGAAGTAAACAAAAGAACATACAGGACTAAGAGGAAATTGGGCATAAGAGAGAACAATAATCAAAGAGACATTTAAAACAAAGATTTCAGTGAAGCATGGGATCAGACAACGTGCAAGTTAAATTATGAGAACGCACCTGGAGATATGAAAATGCTATAAAAGAGGAGGGCTAAAGGTTAAGAGGAATGGAGTAAATTGTGAAAGAGAATATCAGAAAGAGCAAATAAATTTTTGTTCCAAAGTATGTTTAGGTCTAAACATTATGTTAGAAAGAAACTAGATGAAACCGAGAGTAAAGATTGGCTTAACAGAAAAAAAAAATCATCAGCATCTGTCACTTCTCTCGTTTGGGGATCATTTGTAAGAACTATAACACCACCAAGAGAAATGATAATAGAAGATTCCCTTAGTGTACAAGTCATAAAGACTAGTAAGGGGAGTAATTTAAAAGTCAAATGGGGAAAAGATAGCAGAGAGAAATGGTCAAAAAGTGGCAAGTTTAAATTTCTATTTCCACTAACATCATCAGGCATGAAAAAGATCTAATAGAAAATAAGGAAAGCAAGCTCTGCCACATAGAATGTGAATATGTCAATATTTGTGAGCATGTGATTGAAAGTGCAGCTGGGGGTGAGCATGGTCAAAACAGATCATGCATGAATGGGCATGGGCACACACACCCACCCCCTCTAGGGTTACTTTTTTTTTTTTTTAATCTGTGGAATTTTTACTTTGAGGGCCAACATCCAAGGATAAAGATGAAAACATGTAATAATAATAGATAAGGTCATCAAACTAAATTTCTTGTCTTTCATAGTATTCATTATTATTGAAACTTTAATAATCTAAATCCTAATACATAAAGTCTTATTCATATCTCATTACTAAAATTAGCAAGTAAAAATTTAGTTAATTGCCTTTTTTCATTAATTCTGCATACATTTATTAAAATGTTGCATTTTAAGCAAGGATAAATATGTTCATCCTGCTCACCATGACTATTTGTTTTTTAGCCTTTCCTTAGGTTTTAACTGAAACAAAAAACTATAGATTTTCAGTAGAAGAAAATGGCTATTATAAATGTTTGTTCTCAGGAATCATTCTGTGAAGAAAGTAGTTTCTCCTCAGGTAGCTGCAGTGGGTGTTACCCTAGTGATCCCTTGAACCTCAAAACCTTGTACAATCCTTCCCCTGATTTGAAGCACAGCTGCTAGCAATGGAATACAGCAAAGGCAAAGGAATTTTGCAAAAAATAATTAAGGTCCTGAATCACAATTTTGAATTTATTGAAAGGGAAATTATCCTAGTTAGCCAGACTTAATCAGGTTGAAGGCCTTGAAAGAGAAACGATGCTACCTTGGGATCAAAGACACACTCTTGGTTACTCAGGAGGGCTGAGGAAGGATAACCATAAGTCATTAGCCACATAGTAATTAGTGTGTCCCTACTGTTTGTGGTAATTTGTTATGTTACACAGGAAACTAATTCAGCAGCCGATGTAAAATGTATTTTCTTTTTCTTTTCTTTCTTTTTTTTTTAGTAGAGGTTAAATTGACCAACCATAATGAAGTTATACATGTTTCAAAATGTTTTGTACAAACAAATTCAACTTTGAAATAGGTCGGTTAAAAAAAAAAAAGTTCTTGGGGATTTCAGACTATCCATGTCAGCACAATAAGGAAGTCAACTCTGTTTTGTTTTGTTTTGTTTTGTTTTTTTAATTTTTTATTGTTGGTTGTTCAAAACATTACAAATTTCTTTTTTTTTTAATTTTTTATTGTTGACTGTTCAAAACATTACATAGTTCTTGATATATCATATTTCACACTTTGATTCAAGTGGGTTATGAGCTCCCATTTTTACCCCATATACAGATTGCAGAATTACATCAGTTACACATCCATTGATTTACATATTGCCATACTAGTGTCTGTTGTGTTCTGCTGCCTTTCCTATCCTCTACTACCCCTCCCTCCCCTCCCCTCCCCTCCCCTCTTCTCTCTCTGCCCCCTCTACTGGCATTCATTTGTCCCCCTTGTATTATTTTTCCCTTTCCCCTCACTTCCTCTTGTATGTACTTTTGTATAACTCTGAGGGTCTCCTTCCATTTCCATGCAATTTCCCTTCTCTCTCCCTTTCCCTCCCACCTCTCATCCCTGTTTAATGTTAATCTTCTTCTCATGCTCTTCGACCCTACTCTTATCTTAGTTACTCTCCTTATATCAAAGAAGACATTTGGCATTTGTTTTTTAGGGATTGGCTAGCTTCACTTAGCATAATCTGCTCTAATGCCATCCATTTCCCTGCAAATTCTATGATTTTGTCATTTTTTAATGCAGAGTAATACTCCATTGTGTATAAATGCCACATTTTTTTTATCCATTCGTCTATTGAAGGGCATCTAGGTTGGTTCCACAGTCTTGCTATTGTGAATTGTGCTGCTATGAACATCGATGTAGCAGTGTCCCTGTAGCATGCTCTTTTTAGGTCTTTAGGGAATAGACCAAGAAGGGGAATAGCTGGGTCAAATGGTGGCTCCATTCCCAGCTTTCCAAGAAATCTCCATACTGCTTTCCAAATTGGCTGCACCAATCTGCAGTCCCACCAGCAATGTACAAGTGTACCCTTTTCCTCACATCCTCGCCAGCACTTGTTGTTGTTTGACTTCATAATGGCTGCCAATCTTACTGGAGTGAGATGGTATCTTAAGGTGGTTTTGATTTGCATTTCTCTGACAGCTAGAGATGGTGAGCATTTTTTCATGTACTTGTTGATTGACTGTATGTCCTCCTCTGAGAAGTGTCTGTTCAGGTCCTTGGCCCATTTGTTGATTGGGTTGTTTGTTCTCTTATTGTCTAATTTTTTGAGTTCTTTGTATACTCTGGATATTAGGGCTCTATCTGAAGTGTGAGGAGTAAAGATTTGTTCCCAGGGTGTAGGCTCCCTATTTACCTCTCTTATTGTTTCTTTTGCTGAGAAAAAACTTTTTAGTTTGAGTAAGTCCCATTTGTTGATTCTAGTTATTAACTTTTGTGCTATGGGTGTCCTATTGAGGAATTTGGAGCCTGACCCCACTTCAACTCTGTTTTAACTCTACAAGTTAAGCAACTGTTTTAGTCAGTTTTTGCTGTTGTTGTTTGTTTGTTTGTTTTTGGTTTTGTTTTTGTTTTTGGCCACTGTGACCAAGACCTGACAAGAACAATTTTATAGGAGGAAAAGTTTACTTAGGGCAGAGGCTTCACTCCATTCCATAGGTGGCTAGCTCCATTGCTCTGGGTTCAAAGAGAGCAGTTCAGAACATAGCCACTGTGAATCAGAGAGAGAGGGCAACCCTCACCATGGACAAAACAAAAACCCGAAAGACATGCCCTCAGTGACCCACCTGGACTGGTCCTGTGTCTTCTTTCAAGCCTTTCTATGTCTGTAAGCCCAAACCCCTCTGCTCATCTCATCAGAACAACCATTGTATTTTAAACAATGAACTATTGCCAATTCTAGAATTTCAGACAAAAAAAAAAAAAAAAAAAACAGTTCAATCTTTAAATTTATATTAACTTGTCTTTTTAGGGGGATGGGAGGTGGTAGATGGTTACTGGGAACTGAACCCAGAGGTGCTTTACTACTGAGCCACATCTCCAGCCCTTTATTTTATTTTTAACTTTAAGTTAGGTTCTCACTAAGTTGCTGAGGCTGACCTCAAATTTGCAATCTCCCTACCTCAGCCTCCCCATTTAACAAGTATATACCACTGCACCTGGCATAACTTGTCTTTGACAGAATAAAAATTAAAATTTCTATAACTGAATTCAGACTTCAGCCCTCCCCACACATTGATTAAAACAAACAAAAAAGCAAAGAACCTCATGCCATCACATGAGGACTATGTTCTCACTTACAGAACACTGTCTTCCTCATGTCTTTTGTAGAATAGCCTTTTGCAGAATGGCCTGTGGTTTATTTATTTATTTATTTTTACTTAATTTTATAATATATAATCTATAAATCTATTTGTGTATCTATGTATGTATCTAATTTATGTGTCTAAGTAATTTGTTTATTTAAGTATCAATGTATCTGTTTATATTTTAATTATTTGTAAATAAAGAGTAAGAATTACTAACAAAGCAAATGGCAAGTAGGAATTAAAAATTTTTTAATTAAAGTCATTTTGACAATGTATGTGTTTGGGTTAGTCGACTTAGCATTATTATAATAATACCTGATATAATCAACTTATAAAGAAAACTGGTTTATGTTGCCTCATAGTTTGGGAGGTTCCAGTCAGTGATGGATTGGCCTGTTGCTTTTTGACCTGTTGATAAGATAGCATACCATGGTGGCAGTGTGCACTGGAGAAAAGTCACTCACTTCATGGGCAAGAAAGGAGACAAAGAGGAAGAAAGTAGGATCTCATGATCTGCTTTAAGGACATTCGCCAATGACCTAAAGAGCCTTCACTTGTCCCCACATCTTAAAGGTTTCCACCACCACCACCCAATAGCACCACTGTGAGGACTAAGCCTTTAACATGTGGACCTT
This sequence comes from Marmota flaviventris, assembly GCF_047511675.1. Lineage (NCBI taxonomy): Eukaryota > Metazoa > Chordata > Mammalia > Rodentia > Sciuridae > Marmota > Marmota flaviventris. The sequence continues at coordinate 48,618,692 of NC_092504.1, read as the reverse complement.
GGGCAACACTTAAGATCCAAACTTTAGCATTTGGATCTGTAAAGATTTCTGCAGATGAATTCTAACATATTTCAAGGTACACAGGAATTATTCACAAAGCCTTTGGCCACATTTTAATCAAAGCATTCATATTGATAAAAATTCAAGCTTTTAATCCTGTTTTTCCTAACTTATGTACATTGTTTGATTTTTTGTTGTACCTGGAAAGAACTGTTGAGAGTTAAATATTTCATATGGAAGTATGTTAACGCCAAGTGGCAAGGGACCCCAGGAGAGTATTGAATAATAAATAACAGCATTTCTTCTTTGTTAGCCTCTCATATCTATGCTTACTGAATATCATGCTGAGTATCCAAAGAAAGTGTGTGCTTGTGTGAAAGGACACAAGACACTACAGAGCCAACCTCAGTCTGACTTCAGAGGATCTCTTGCTGTGCCATACAGACAATTAAATCACCATATTCCCTTGGCAAGTTACCTGGAACACAGCAGTTCCTAGAAGAGAAAATTGAATTGGGCTTGTTTTTACTGTTTTCTGAGGAACATTTTGAGTAAGATTTTAAAGGATTGATTTTTAATGATTGTTTGCTTATTCTGCTATTATATTTCATGTAAGTGAATTTCCCCAGCAATGCATACAACATATTTAACTAACCTGAATAATTTGAATGGAACTACAATTGAATAACTGCATCGGTAAAACAATGAACATAAAAGTAAATTAAACACTGAAAGCAGGATTTTAATGGGTGCCTCAGAAAGTAACTATCCCCGTAATATTAACCAGCTGCTATGACTCCACAGTATAATAATAATAATTATAAATAAGATCAATAAAAAAGTGAAACCAGACAATAATACCAAGATAACATTATTAAAATCAAAAGAAATAAATTAACAATGTACAAAATTTCATCTGAAGGCAGGAGAATGTATTCTTATGTATCAGTTAGGGTTCTCTAAAGGAACAGAATCAACAGGGAGTATAATTATAAAAGGGGACTTATTAGGCTGTCTTACCAAACAGAAGCTGGATAGTCCACAATGCAGCAGCAAACAAGAACATGTTCTAGAAGAATTGAGCTTGCATCTGCTGTGTCTTCCTTGTTCCTCCTATTTTTATTCCATCCAAGCCATCATCCTATTGATAAGTGCTGCCCATGTTTAGGGAGGTGCCATAGTCCCACTGGGTTAAATAACCGAGAGGTGACAAGCAACTTGAAGGTTGAATCGGGAACTACTTTATTGCGAGTGAACTCAGCAGGAACTGAGAACTCAAAGTAGCAGGCACCCAAGGTAGTAGGAGCCTCTTCTCTGCCGCACTGCAGAGGTACATATACCCAATTAATTACACACAGCTTAACTTAATTGACATCATCTAGACACAGCAGTCAGTCATTAAGGAATCCTCATCATCTTAATGGCTCATTGGCGTTGGCTCAGAAACCACTCCTCCTAGCATACTGCCAGGCGCCAAAGTTGGTTGTGGCCCTCTTCAGGGAGGGTCTCCATTTCAGTTGGCTATTCCACACCTTCATCGATACCCCCATAAGCCTCTTAATCCTCAGCATCTCTTATCCAATCAAGTCGATAATTCAAATTAACCATTACCCTAAATCTACCAGTATGATTACCATCATAAGGCATCATAAATATTTCACCTACAAAGAACATTTTCCAACTAGGAAAATAGACAAACTTTCTTATTATTAAGTACATCTAATGAATTATTCAGAGAAAAATATAAAGATGACATTCACATCCATCACTATTTCAATGATAATGTGAAATAGATTATGTGTAGATACTACTTTTAAACTATCCACATTGATTCATCTTTAATTCTTGTCAAAAATTCAATGGAACCATATAGTGCAAAGAAAACAATGGTACAGATTGTCTTAACTTGTGATGGTTCAACTCACAATTTTTCTGCTTTACAACAGTCTCAAAATGATACACATTCAGTAAAACCTAGACTTCAAATTTTGAATTATGACCTTTTGCCTGGCTAGTAACATACCATATGATATTTTCTTGCAATGCTGGGGGCATCAGTGTCAAACTGTGAGATTCAGTGCATTGGCTGCACTAAATTCAGTTTTTACTTAAAATGCACCCATTCAACTTATGATGGGTTTTTTATCAGGTTGTTACCCCATCATAAGTCTTCATTTTAGTTAACATGAGAAACTAGATTGACTAATATAATTAAATCTTGTTGCATTTTAAGAGATTATTTTGGTGGACAAATACATCTCTTTTCTAATACTCTTAAATTTACTGCATATAGTTTCTTATATTCTACATGGAAGAAAATGCTATCCAAATCATGATGCTTTGGTATGCTGGTTATATGTAGTCACCCAGTTACAGAAGGGACAGAAAATGCAGCCAGTCTTTCTCAGAACTCCAGTTTCTTCCTGAAAATGGAGCCTCCAAAAGCAATTCAGTTGTCATGAATCCACTTCCCCAGAATCTGTCAACCAGGGAAGATTAACACTGGAGACTGGCATCAGGTCAGTCTCTCCCAGGGATGCTGGAGAGACTTCATCTGCATAACAACATAACTCTTATTCACCTTGAAATCTCTGCCTTGCCTCTTCAAGATCTGTGTCACCAGCAACCAGCAGAAGCCCCAATACCCCATTCTTTTCTGTGGCCCTGGATGCTGTGTAAGCTTCAGTCATCTGATCCTTCTCTGACATTTGTGGGGCCCTTGTGCCTATGCATGTAATTAAATACAGTTTATGTTCATCTGTCTTAAGTCAATTTAATTTGTAGCCAAGCCAAGGAGTCTAGAAGTGCATAAGGGGGCCATTTTTCAGTCTTTGACAATATTATAGGTGGTTTAATTTATATATGAAAATATGATTTTATAATAATATTCCTATAGAAATTAGTATGTCTATAAATACTTGCCAATTTTCACAAAGTTTCCTTAGGAAAATTCTAATTTGTTCATATTTGAGCAGTTTAATTTTAATCATGTATTTGAATACTTTACGATTTTACATATTTGAATTATATTAAAGGATGATAATTGTGACAAATTGTATTTTCCAAGGAAGGTCACATTAACTTCTATCAAGTAGACTTACCTGTAATGTAACATTGTTGCTCCCTCATCAAGAAAGTGAATTTATGCCAGGTGTAAAGACTATAATCCCAGAGACTGGGGAGGTTGAGGCAGAACAGTTGCAAGTTCAAAGCCAACCTTAGCAGTTAGCAAGACCTTAGGTAATTTAGTGAGACCCTGTCTCAACGTAAAAAATAAAAAGTACTGGGGATGTGGCTCAGTGGTTAAGCACCCCTGGATTCAATCCCTTGTTAAGTAAATAAATAAAATAAAACAGAATTTATTTCTCTATTCCTTTAATTGTGTAGTATATCCTGTGACTGCACTGACCAACAGAATATATCAGAAGTGATACTGTCTCAGTGTCAGGGGATGACAGCAACTAACCCATGAGATGCTGCTGCCTTGCTACCACATGAAAGCTACTCAGCTTTATGATTTGTTCTTGCACTGACACCAGCATTCTGTGAAAAGTCCCAAGGTCACACCCATGTAGAAGCTCAGGAGGGTGAGCGTTCACTTGGAGAGAAAGAAATCAAAGGAGAGAAAGATCGACTGATAATGGCAAAAGAAGGCCAGAGAGAGACCAGAATCATCAAGGTCCCAGACATTTAAGTTTTTTTTTTTTTTTTTTTTTTTTTTGACATAACATTCCTAGCCTGTATTTGATACTTTTGTATACACAACACATCATATATGAGCACAAGAGTGGAAATATAAACAGAATACATTACACTTTATGTATGTATACTCTGCCAAAATACATTCTACTGTCATGTAAAACTAAATATTAAAAAATAAAAATATATATTTTAAATTTTGTAAAAAAATAGAATTGGGGGCTAGAAATGCGGCTAAAGCAGTAGTGCATTTGCCTGGCATCCGCGAGGTCCTCGGTTCAGTCTTCAGCACCACATAAAATAAAGATGTTGTGCCCACCGAAAACTAAAAAATAAATATTAAAAACAACTCTCTCTCTCTCTCTCTCTCTCTCTCTCTCTCTCTTTTTAAATTTTTTATTGTTGGTTGTTCAAAACATTACATAGTTCTTTTTTTTTCAGTTGCAAGTGGTGTTCTTCTTTTTTTTAAAATTTTTTATTGTTGGTTGTTCAAAACATTACATAGTTCTTGATATAACATATTTCACACTTTGATTCAAGTGGGTTATGAACTCCCATTTTTACCCCGTATACAGATTGCAGAATCACATCAGTTACACATCCATTGATTTACATATTGCCATACTAGTGTCTTTTGTATTCTGCTGCCTTTCCTATCCTCTACTATCCCCCCTCCCCTCCCCTCCCCTCCCCTCTTCTCTCTCTACCCCCTCTACTGTCATTCATTTGTCCCCCTTGTATTATTTTCCCCTTTCCCCTCAGTTCCTCTTGTATGTACTTTTGTATAACCCTGAGGGTCTCCTTCCATTTCCATGCAATTTCCCTTCTCTCTCCCTTTCCCTCCCACCTCTCATCCCTGTTTAATGTTAATCTTCTTCTCCTGCTCTTCGTCCCTACTCTGTTCTTAGTTACTCTCCTTATATCAAAGAAGACATTTGGCATTTGTTTTTTAGGGATTGGCTAGCTTCACTTAGCATAATCTGCTCTAATGCCATCCATTTCCCTGCAAATTCTATGATTTTGTCATTTTTTAATGCAGAGTAATACTCCATTGTGTATAAATGCCACATTTTTTAATCCATTCATCTATTGAAGGGCATCTAGGTTGGTTCCACAGTCTTGCTATTGTGAAATTGAAGGCATTCCCTCTAAAATCTGGAACAAAACAGGGATGCCCTCTCTCACCACTTCTGTTCAACATAGTTCTCAAAACACTGGCCAGAGCAATTAGACAGACGAAAGAAATTAAAGGCATAAAAATAGGAAAAGAAGAACTTAAATTATCACTATTTGCAGGTGACATGATTCTATACCTAGCAGACCCAAAAGGCTCTACAAAGAAACTATTAGAGCTAATAAATGAATTCAGCAAAGTGGCAGGATATAAAATCAACACGCATAAATCAAAGGCATTCCTGTATATCAGTGACAAATCCTCTGAAATGGAAATGAGGACAACCACTCCATTCACAATATCTTCAAAAAAAATAAAATACTTGGGAATCAACCTAACAAAAGAGGTGAAAGACTTATACAATGAAAACTACAGAACCCTAAAGAGAGAAATAGAAGAAGATCTTAGAAGATGGAAAAATATACCCTGTTCATGGATAGGCAGAACTAACATCATCAAAATGGCGATATTACCAAAAGTTCTCTATAGGTTTAATGCAATGCCAATCAAAATCCCAACGGCATTTCTTGTAGAAATAGAGAAAGCAATCATGAAATTCATATGGAAAAATAAAAGACCCAGAATAGCAAAAACAATGCTAAGCAGGAAGTGTGAATCAGGCGGTATAGCGATACCAGACTTCAAACTATACTACAGAGCAATAGTAACAAAAACAGCATGGTACTGGTACCAAAACAGGCGGGTGGACCAATGGTACAGAATAGAGGACACAGAAACCAATCCACAAAACTACAACTATCTTATATTTGATAAAGGGGCTAAAAGCATGCAATGGAGGAAGGATAGCATCTTCAACAAATGGTGCTGGGAAAACTGGAAATCCATATGCAACAAAATGAAACTGAATCCCTTTCTCTCCCCATGCACAAAAGTTAATTCAAAATGGATCAAGGAGCTTGATATCAAATCAGAGACATGGCGTCTGATAGAAGAAAAAGTTGGCTACGATCTACATTCGGTGGGGTCGGGCTCCAAATTCCTCAATAGGACACCCATAGCACATAAGTTAATAACTAGAATCAACAAATGGGACTTACTCAAACTAAAAAGTTTTTTCTCAGCAAAAGAAACAATAAGAGAGGTAAATATAGAGCCTACATCCTGGGAACAAATCTTTACTCCTCACACTTCAGATAGAGCCCTAATATCCAGAGTATACAAAGAACTCAAAAAATTGGACAATAAGATAACAAATAACCCAATCAACAAATGGGCCAAGGACCTGAACAGACACTTCTCAGAGGAGGACATACAATCAATCAACAAGTACATGAAAAAATGCTCACCATCTCTAGCAGTCAGAGAAATGCAAATCAAAACCACCCTAAGATACCATCTCACTCCAGTAGGATTGGCAGCCATTATGAAGTCAAACAACAACAAGTGCTGGTGAGGATGTGGGGAAACAGGTACACTTGTACATTGCTGGTGGGACTGCAAATTGGTGCAGCCAATTTGGAAAACAGTATGGAGATTTCTTGGAAAGCTGGGAATGGAACCACCATTTGACCCAGCTATTCCCCTTCTAGGTCTATTCCCTAAACATCTAAAAAGAGCATGCTACAGGGACACTGCTACATCGATGTTCAGAGCAGACATTTAAGTTTTAAAAAGTCATCTTGAGGACTGGGGTTTTACCTCAGTGCTACAGCACTTACTAGCACATGTAAGGCACTGTGTTTGAACCTGAGTGCCATGTAAAAATATATAAATAAAGTAAAGGTACTGTGTTCATCTACAACTAAAAATTTTTAAAAATTAAAATATCATCTTGAAAGTAGAACCTCAGTCCCTAGTCATCTTAGCCAACATTATATAGATCAGAAATAAAACATTAAATAAACTCTTCCTGAATCTTGACTCAGAGCAAAATATGATGATTTTAACTGATTATGCCTCAGGGTATTTTTTTAACCTATTGTTCATATGGAATGTGTTAACTGGAAGGTGACATGGCCATGATAAGGTGGTGAGAACCTGGAAGGAACACAAGCAAACTATAACCAAGACTGGAAAGAGTGAGGAAATTGTATCCAGAGCACAGGGCTCTGTTCTGGTGGAAAGTTTAGTGAAATTGTACCTGTGATCCCGCAGAACACAGGAAATATCTTTAAATGAACTGATAAATCTGGAAAAGGAGATATCCAGACAGAATTAAAAGTCTTAAGTAGTTTATTTAAGTTGTTAAAAGCAAAAAGAAGAAGAATAGGAGGAGGAGGAGGAGGAGAGACCAGAATCATCAATGTCCCAGACATTTAAGTTTTAAAAAGTCATCTTGAAGAGGAGGAGGAGGAGGAGGAGGAAAAGGAGGAGAAGGAGGAGGAGGTGGAGGAAAATTTGTAGAGGCTCAGAAGGATGAAACTATGCAGAGATCATGAGCAAAGAGGTTCAAATCATCTGACATTAAATAAAAGAGTATCTTAAAAGTAAATATTCTAACTTTCATAGCCCCAACTGACACTACATTCAGATATAAATCATCCAACCAAGCATCTTCCAAATTCCTCTGCCCTGTAGTGAGAGCGAAAGAAATTGTTATTATAAGCCACTTAGTTTGACGACTAGCCCAGGAGGTGTGTGTGTGTGTGTGTGTGTGTGTGTGTGTGTGTGTGTGTGAATGCAGCAATAAATTACTGGAACTCAATGATTACTCTGTGAAGCTATAATTTAAATAGACCACTCTATTATTTTTTAAATTGCAGAAAATAAATTATAATACCAGTTCTAAAAGTGCTACTTAAGGTTTTGGAAATTTCTAGACCATAAATAACATTTAGATTGAACAGCTGGATAACGAGATTTTTAGAATTGTTTTGTATTTTCTAGATTCTGTTATTTATAAATAAAATTAATTTTTCTTAATAACTTTATTCTCTTTCTTTGGTTTATTTTATTTAAAGAACCCATGTTAGTCATTGTGAAAGGAACACAACCCAAAATGATCATGTGAGCCCTATGTGTATCTTTTGAATATAGCAATGAGTATAGCATTCCACTGTCATGTGGCAACCATTTTTGTTGATAATGTCTGTCATTTTGTTGTTGTTGTTGTTGTTGTCCATTTGTCTGTTTTTTCTCTAGTAGTTAAGAGACTGTTTTTGGTTTTTTTTTTTGTTGTTGTTGTTGGTTTTTTTCCTGGCTACGTTCTGCAGTATCATTACAATGGACCAGGGTGCATTAATTGTATTTCTCCTTTCTAGAATTCTGTGTAGTCTCAATCTGAAGATCTGGATGATTAGTCGATCTTAAAAATATTTAGGTATTTTTCACTTTATATTAACTTTTACACCTACTATTTTCTCATATTAGTAATGGTTGAGTCACAAGAATATTCTCTCAATTTTTCTTTTATATTTTTCATTTTCTCTCATTCTCTGCTACATTCCAGGTGAACTTCTCAATACACCTTCCCATTCAATATATTTCTCCTTGTGTTCAGTCTGAAGATTACAGTGCTATAGGGACTTCGATTTTTATGATAGATATACTATATTTCAATATCAATATCTGTAATATTATTTTAGTATTCATCATTTCTTCAGTGACATTTCATCTTTGTTTTATAAGTTCTTAGCTTTTAGCAACGCTATTGTTTTCCCAATTTTCTTTTAAAATATTGAAACTACTTTAAACCATTTCAAGGTTAAATTTCATTTACTTATTCTTGTCTGTCAGTTGTTGCTTTGTTTTGGATCAAATCTCACATGAGAAATCTCAATCTCTGCCTTCCCCCCTTCTTCCTACCTCTTTCTCTTCCTTTGTGGTCAGTTGGGTTTGTATTTGTTTTCTACACCCGTCCACATTCAGGGATTATATTTGATCTTATACTGTAAAGTTCTAGGATATTCTAGGTCAAGTAACTGATCCAACATACAGTTTATATCTTAACCTGTCTGGGATGATTTCTCTCTCTCTCTCTCTCTCTCTCTCTCTCTCTCGTAGTGATTTATTGAAAAATTCTAGAAATGATCAAAGTTTCCTTTGTTTCATGAATAGGGAGTTTGACTCCAGTCTTTGTTTTCCTGCAGAGTGACTGGTTCTTGTCCTCTGCCTTAGTGATTTGTTTTTCAATAACTCTACTACCTCACAGGCATGGAAATACGATGATACCTCTGCTTCTTTAGAGGCCTTCAGCCCAGCATGCTTGTGTATTAGCATTAACTTATTAAAACATTCTTTTCATTTTAGTTTAGTTTGTCATGTTTGGAAGCAAAGGGAAGTGATTTATGAATTCACAAAATCATCTTGACCAGAAATCCCCTAAGAGCTCAGTATTGCTTACCTTCCCCACCCACCAACCTACACATTAAAGCTTTGACTGAATATCAGGAAGCATCCATATTTTCTGACGTCCTGTATTTTGTGAAGGACCTTTAGCCAGGGAATGTATAAAGACAAAATATTAATTAAAAAGGAAATAGTTTATACTTAGGCTTTGAAGATGTGAAGTTCACTGTATTGAAGTTATATAATGAGTAATAATGATGAAGTGTGCTCAAATAACAGCTTCCATCTTCCTACTTTCCAAGAAAAGAAAAACATAGGTAAACTAGTTGAATTAAGAGAGTGTTTTGGAACTGACTAGTCTCTATTTTATATACTCGAGATCCTACTGTACTGGTTGACTTGCCACACATTATATATGAGTCCTTCATTATTCAGGAAAAACGATCATTGTTCTTTCCTTTTTAAGGGCAACAGCAGCAGATAATAATAATAATAAATTATAATAATTTAAAAAAACAAGTTACATTTGCTAAATGCTGACTGAAATATTTCAAGCACAATGAACCAAAACAATGTTAGTGCCAGTGACAGAACTCTGAGAGTCATCTTAATGAAGAAAATCATTGACTTATAGTTATAGAAATTCTAGATTTGACAAGATTGCAGGCCCAGCAAAAGAAGCCCTGAGTCAGTCAAAGACAACAGATGTACATTTTCAGACATAAATGGAGTCAATAAGGGAGAACAGAAATCTTAAGGGCACTCAAGGAGAATAAAATGGGAAATGTACAGGATAATTTGTTGCCTTTAAAGGTTTAGTTATTTTTATCAAATCTAAGTTCTGAATAATTATAGAGGATAAAATTTTACATATCTTTTCACTTCAGCAAAGTGATATCTGTTTTATTACTTTCTTCTTTCTACATCTCCCTTAAGTGATCATGTGAGTCTAAATATGACTATTTATACACTTACTGGGCTGCTTCATTGCAAAACAGTACCTCTCTGGAACACCACAATCCTGTGGTTTGGGTCACTATAAGAAACTAAAAGTTCTACTGCTTCTCTCTATCAATGCATTCTCAAATTTATCTGTAATTTAATTTTAAAAAGTTATAATTTTAGACATGCTTAAATATAAATTATGTCAGAATCTATAATGACCTCAGGAATTATCTCTTTGGAATATCTTAATATACCTTACAATATCCAGTGAATTAATAAAACTGTAAAAAGTTTTCTAGATTTTTTTTTTCAAGCAACTAAAATACCAAAAGGAGAATTATGTATATATGGAGATTAGGGTAACTAGTCCAGTTTGGTTTTATCACTGTTTTATTTCAATTTAATGTTTTCCAATAAGCTAGCATATGCAATATCTCTTAAAAATTAAAATAAAAACATTAATATGGAGCTTACACAGTGCCATTTATGCCCCTTTCTACCTTGGCACAATAACCTACAGTGTAGAGTACTCCACTGAGAATTGTACAACACTGGGTGGCGCTATATACTAACAGAAAAATATTTATTTAGCTTTTTTTTTTTTTTTAGCTTCAGTTCATTTTTACAGTCTTAATATCAACTATCACTGGATTTTGTGCATCTTTCTGATAGCCCACTCACTTGAACATCTGGTGCAAATTGTCCTATCAACAAACAAATTTCAACTATGTTGCCCCCACTAGGTAACATGCTCATGATAAAACATTATGACAAGTAAGCAGGAAGGAAATAAATATATTTGATGGACATTTTTTCTTTGTGTTTGAGAACTGAAGATATTTGTTGGAGAGAAGTATTAAGTACATTACAATTCTGCATAGCCTGTAGATTTCAAAGTGCCATCACATTTTCTACAACCTGGTTGTAAACAGTGATACAATAACTCATCAAATGTATGTTGAAGTTATTTAATTTGGTCAACTAAATCTTCCAGAATCACTCCCATAAATTGAGCCAATTTTTGAGAAAACTGGACATCAAAGCATTCATATTCTAAAGGACTAATATAAAGGTTTTGAGAAATATATACAATGTATCTAATATAAAACTGATGACTGAAAGGTACATTTGGAGAAATTTACTAACAAAATTTAAAAATCTCTGACAGAAACAAGATAAAATACACATTTGAGGGAGAAGCTTCTCATTTTTTCTAAGTAGTGTATAATTAACATACATTGATTCTAATGTTATTGAATAAAGAATCTATATTAGTACGTGAATTCCTTCTTCCACCAGTCCCCTCTTCTTACCTCCATTTATACCCCACACTCAGAGGTACAAATTGGAGCATCCCCAGTCTTATTTACTACCATAAAGTACATGAGTGTGTATGCCCGCAGATTCTATTTCATGCTAATAGGTTAATAGGATGTGTATTGTTCATTAACTTTCTCTTTTAATTAAAAACACGTCTTAAATATGTTTCTATGTCACCATCAAAATAACATTAATTCTTTTTAACAGTAGCATGATATGCCATAGCTTGAGTTTACCACAAACTCTTTAACTAGCTTTCTGACTGAATTTTTTAGGGTTTGATTTCTTGTTATCTTTTTCCTTTATTACAAACAATGTTGTAGTAGACTTCCTTGCACAAACATCTCTATGCACGTGCATATTTCTGTTGGAAGATTTTTGGAAGCAAAACTGTTGAGACCAAAGGAATGCACACTTTCCTCAAAAGTTTGTCTAATTTTACAAATCCATCAATAATGTAGGAAAGTTTTGTGTTGGAATCTTTCCCAAATTCTAGACAGCAATGAGCAGTATCATTCTTCTTAAAATTTTTCCTCATATTTCAAGGTAAGAAAGCTACGACTTTGCTTTTTCTCTGTGGGTGTTATGAGATTGGAGATTATTTGATAATTTCATTAAATTAAGTACTTTCCTTTTAGAAAACTACATTCACATTATCTTTGAATATCTGGATCCTGAATCAATCCCATTTTTGTAATAGCATTATAAGAGATGTTTATGTTATGCATACATTTTAAAAATGACAGCCATTGCAAATATTTCTCCGGACATGTCATTTGTCTATTAGTATTATTTATATCATTTTCAATGAAAAAAGCTTTACATGATTGATTAATTATCTCTGTCAGTCTTTTTCTGTATAAATTGTGATTCTATATCTTACTAAAGAAAACATTGTCTACCTCAAAATTCTTAAGTATTTATGTATTTATTTTTTACTAGAACTTCTGCAGTTTAGATTGTGTATGTGAGAAAGAATTAAGCTTTTTTCCCTCAAATGTATAGCCAATTTTAAAAACAATTTATTAAAGTGTTTTTTTTTTCCCATGTACTTGAAAAACTGCTTTAACTATAAATTGAAGAAATATTTCAAGGTTTTGGATAAGGGTCATTTATTTTCTCTGGTTTAATTGTTTATAATTTGTTTTATTTTCATGAAATTGCTAGAGGTTATAATAAAATAAGGATATTAATAACATCCATAGTCAGGAGTAGTGGTGCACACCTGTAATCCTAGTGGCTTGAGAGGCTAAGGCAGTATGATCATGAGTTCAACACCAGACACAGCAACTCAGAGGGGCCCTAAGCAACTTAGCTAATCCCTGGCTCAAAATAAAATATAAAAAAGGCTGGGGATGTTGCTCAGTGGTTAAGCATCCTGGGTTCAATCCATGGTACAAAAAAAAAAAAAAAAAAGGAAAGGAAAAGAAAAATCACCCATAGACTGATTAAAATAAAAAGACTTACAGGAAGACCCCATTTCTTAAATTATAATATAACTGAATTAGAACAAACAAAATTAATGTTCTCTTTCAAAAAATGCTAAAATGTATATATATACAATGGAGTACTATACATCTTCAAAAATTTTAAAAATAAGGCAAAATTATGTCATTTGCAACAACAATGAACCTGAAGGACATTATGTTTTAGACAGACAAACACTGCATGATCTCATTTATAGGTGGAATCTAGAATAATTGAACAAGTAGAGGCAGAGAACATAAAAGTGGTTACTAGATACTGGGAGTGGGAAGATGTTTTGGTTATAAGGGAAGAATATTTTTTGGAAAGTATTTGAGATAGTGGTTTTAATAGTTCATTTGATTACTTCATTCCACATTTTATACTACAATGCCTGTACCTTATTCTCCATATGTATACAATTATAACCTGTCAATATTCAATGAATAATTAAGTTTTAAAAATGTCAAAATGATTAATTTTTTGTTTTTATTTTTTTCATAATTTATAAAATAGATATAATTTAAATTTAATTTTTTTCATAATTTATAGTTTCCAGTATCTCCAAAATATTGTCTTCCTTGAAGGATTCAAAAAGGGATAGCCAGGACGTCAAAATTAACAGTTATAGGTATGAAGCAATTTATATTAGCAAAGAGTACAAATAATTATTTTAGTAATTTTACAATTATTTTGTCTAGATCTCAGTGAGCACACTAAATGGTATGTGTATAATTTGACTTTAATTTTAGAGGATAAAACTAGACAAACTAAACATTCCTTCTATAGATGAAGTCTTTGTGGGAGTTAAGCAGTTTGCCTTCTGAGAAATGTGCTAACAACATGATTTTATTATGATTTCTTGGCCCAAGACCTTCTTTTCCATTTTGAATATCTTTAGTCCTCCACATGCAATTCTCAATAAAAATAGAAAATGTACATGGATATAGAATGAGATGCTATGAAGTATTTTTTTCTCACATCATTTCTGACACCAAATAAATAAGATTTTTTTTTCTCAAACCAATCAATTCTCTAGCTCTACAAATCCACCAGGGTGTTCTACAATTCAATTCAGTTTTAACACTAACTACCCGGAGTTATCGCAGACTCCACAGGTTAATAGACCTCCCAAAATTACCCCCTACTTCAGTTGTCAATCACAAGTCCTGGGCCTCTTGTCCTTGATTCAGCAGTTATAAATCAGGTACTCCCACAACTTCCTCCTCCGGTGTGACAATTTGCTGAAATAATCAGGAAAGTGCTTGACTTCATATTTTCAGTTCATTTTAGAAGATCACATCATACACAGAAACAGCCAAAGGTAACAGTGGCCTTTATATGCTTTCTGGATGCACTACCCTCCCAGCTCTGTTCACCACACTGACAGCTCTCTAAATCTCATTATTTAGGGAATTTTGTAGACATAATTCAATTTCTAGCTCCTTTTCCCTCCAAGAGATTGGGAAATGGGACACAAATTTGAAAATTTCTAATCATGCTTTGATCTTTTTGTGAACTAGTCCACACTAAAGCTAAAGGGGCCCTCAAGAGTCATCTTATTCATATAAACTGAGGTATGGCTCACAGGGACTTGTAAATAACAAGAAATGATCCTCAATAACTTCCAAAGGTGTGTAGAACTCTTTCAGGAATCAAGAACAAAGACCAAATATATATTTCCTAATATATCATAGATGTTTATATAATACATACTCACAACACAATTTCCCAGTAATAGATTTCTAACATTGTTTATGTGAAAAAAAGGAATAATTTTAACTCTAATTTTTGCAATATTTAAAAATATTAGATATATTAAAACATTAAATCTATTTTTTACAAACATAATTTCACTGTAGATCATAATAAATTCATGTAATAATCTTTATAGAAAAAATACATTTTATAAACATATCTACCTAAGCATTGTTTAATTATTTTTCAAGTATAAAATACACTCACATACATTCATACATAAAGAGGACTATAATCTTGTGATAACATATATTACTGGTTCACAATTCCAAGTTTCCTTCAATGTGAATTGATTTTGATTTTGTTTAAAACTGGTGCCATTAAGCTCTTCATTTTAAGTAGCAAAGATGACAAGGAGTCTTAAAATATATATATATATATATATATATATATATATATATATATATATATTTAAAATTTTGTTGTATATGGTCATTTCCATAAATTCTGTGCATTATCTGGAATATGCCTAACTGAAAGAAGTAATTAATTATACCACATTAGTGGGTTTTTTTTCCTTACAGCTATTGTTAATGGATTAGATACTATCTATGCATATATCATTCCAATATCAACAATACAAACCACTCAATCTACTTGTCATATATGTATTATAATTATTTTGTATAATAACATATATATAATAACTCTTAACAATCTGATCTATCTGCATTCCACATAGATCTTTATACAATCTAGACTTACATATTTTTAACTTTTAAGTTAATGCAGGAACACTCAGATGTCCTTTTCAGTCACTGTGCTTATATAGAATTCTAAACAGGATCATTATGAACTAAATTCTTTTAATTTATGTACTAAAATTTTTATTTTATAAGCAGTTATTATTCTATAAGGAAGAAAATGAGATAAGGTTGACTACAAAAACTATTTGTATTAATTTAATTTTGTAGTCTTTTTATAGCTAAGTTCATAATATTTATATTTCAATATTTTATTAATGTAAAGTTTTATTATTGGCACAACTATTATTAAAGTCTAACAAGTATTCTTATCAATATTACTATTACCAAGATATGATTTTTTGGTACATATGATAAGGTTTTTAAAAGACCTTCATAATTTAATTGGGGAAAATTCAATATTCCTATCTGAATATGGCTACAGTTGATTTTACTAGAGAATTTTCAGAGCAATTTATCATATTTGTAAATAGAAAATTAGAGGGATTCAGAGAACCAGTAAGTTAGTATGACTATATTAATGTAATTTCAATATTGTAAAACATCATCTTAAGTAAGAAATTTCTTACTTTAATATATTTTACCAAAACAAAATTTTTAATATATGCACTTAAATGAATGATGTAAATAATATAAATATAAAGATTCCACTGCTTTTAACAACAAAAAAGAATTTGCTGGACGTTTTAACATGCTAGTGATGCTTCATACACCTTATTCACAATGCTTACATGACTGCTGCTCTGTCTCTCCTGGTTCTCTTATATCCCATTTCTAGCCATCTTCTAAAGTCTAGGGAGTATCTTTCCTGCCACAGGGTTTTGACTTGAATGCACAGGACTGAGTACACTGAAGTCAATTTTGTATCTAAGCAATTTCTAAGAGTTGAAATACAAAGAATGTGTTAACAGAGTCATTAGGACATTAAGTTAAATTGAGAAGTTTATGCCAGAAACTGATTTGGAACATGTTTGCTAGCCTCAAATTTCTCCCTTGCCTGAGTTGAATTTATCACATTTTTCACTTTGGGACTTCACAGCTGGCACTACTCCAATTCACAGAGATTTTCTCCTAAGCATTCCATGTCAGATGAACCTCAGTCTCTAATTCTGTACCACAGAATTAATACTTGATTGTAAATTAGGATGAGGAGAAGATGAATGCAGAGATGTGTTTGCTTTTGCAATGTTTCTGACGTTTCATATCTCTGAATCCATAAACTATTTCTTCTATTTGATTTTTATCACAAACAACAATCAAAAAGAAAAACAAATGTACTAAATAAAGGGTTGTTTATCTTTAAAATGTTTAATATATAAAGGCATTAGAATACAACAGTGCATGGTGCACAGTAAATAATTTATACATGATTGCTATTATTTTATAAGAATTCATTTAGGAAAAAAACACGCAATTTCAGAAAACAGTTGTTACAAGCATAGAGGATATTAAAGTATGTATTAATCAAGAGAGGCATTTAGAATCTTGCCTTAAGAACTCACATTTCTTTGTTGTATTTCTTTAAAATAGAGAATAGGAATTGAATTACCTTTGATTAATTTTGGTTGCTAGATTGTTTCTCCCTTTGAATAACAGATTGAGTTTAATTTGGACAATGTTGCTTTTCAGGTTTGTTCAAGTTTATTTGAAATAACCAAAGATTCTTAAAAAAAAATAATAAACAACTACTGACATAGTTAATTGGAGTAATAGAAGGAAATTGTGTAAAGAAAAAAAAAAGGATGAGAAGCAATGAAAATTTTTGAATAGAAAAGTCAACAATAGCTGAGTTTTTGGTTTTTTAATAACTTATGTTTTGTACTTTTATAGATGAGTAACCTGACAAATTTTTAATTGGCTCTTAATTAGTTTCTCTTGAAAGGAACAGCCTGCAGAGATATGGAACTAGACATATATTTGAGGAAATTTCCTGGTTTTGGATGGGTAGAGGGTAAAAATAAAACATGACAGAAAGCATATCTCAAACTATTGGCAATGTGAGCCACCGTGGTGTTTCAAATAGGTACTAACATCAAATTACATTTTAGATAAGGTATTTTAGATTCATTTAATTGAGTTTTCTTATTCATTCATTTAACAAATGTTCATATTGCTGTTAGGTTTGCCCACTATGACTCATGATGCTTGGGCTAGCAGGCTTAGAAAACTCATCTTTTGCACAGAGCTGATAATCTAGTAGGAGAATCTGACAGTAAACAAGGAAACAATATTATTTTAAACAATGATAATGTCTTAAATGAAATAGCAGAATTAAGTAAAGCAGTGGGATCAGTGGGTACCATCAAGAGTCAACACAATTAATAATTGTTGTGAATGAAGATCTCTTGCTGAGTAAGATTAAATTTTTAAAATTAACGATGTTACCACTTGAAGGGCAGGAGCCAGAGGAAAAGCAAGAGCTAGAGGGAAAATAAAGAAACTTAATATGTATTTTTAAAAAATGGGGAAAAAAACAATGGGAATACATCAAATTGTGTGAAAGGAGTTAAAAGCTAAAGAGATGTAGTTAATGCACAGTGTCATAGCACAAGACACAAGAAGACCACAGTGTTATTTTAAGCGTAGGAATATACAGCTTGATGTTTTAAAAGGGAGTGTTAATTGGATGTTTGAAAGATACTTTTGCCCCCTGGGCAGATGGTGAATAAGTAAAATAGGAAAATATGATTAAGGAAACACTGGAAGTGTTCAGATGATACTTGTGTTTTGTGCTAAGTGGTAACAGAGGAGAGGATCAAGAGTGGTGGAGCATGGAGACAGTCGCAGGAGCTCACTGACAGGAAGATGGGATGGGTGAGGGGAAAAGAGGGCTCAAGGATACTTCCATAGTTTTGAACCAGGAAAACAGATGTTATCTGAGGGGTAGAAGTAAATTGGACATGTGTCAGATGTGCAAAGTAGGTTCATGAAAGGTAGAGGAATCATTTCAGGACAATAATAATGGAAAGAGTTCAGAATGCAAAGGAAAGGAAGCAGTTATGCCTTTGTCTATTTCCTACTTCTTTTTTTTTCCAAAGATTAATTGTTCTCAAGTCTCCTATTCCATAATTTAATGCTCTTATCACCCACAGTTATTACTTTAGCATTAATACCTTTTATATTAATACCTCATTGTAAGAATAAATCAGAAAGTGACTGTGTAAAGTCAGAACCATACAAAACAGCCATTTTTTTTTGTAAAAACACTGGTGAATTTCTATGTTTCAACATAACATGAAAAATGTCACATATGTCATTATTATTAAGCTGTATTCAATTATTCAGTAAATTTTTAATTGTCACTTATTATGTGCTAAATATTGTACCAAGTGTGTTTAACATAGAACTGAAAAAGGAGATAATTTCCTTGCAAATATGGAGTAGTTTTTGAGAATTTTATTGTTGAGATAGAAAAGCAAAATGTTTAAATAATATGCAAATAAATAGTTAATCCAACATGATTGATCTATCACTGACATTCTGGACACTATTATAGGTATAGGAAATATAGAACTGAGCATAACTAACAAAATCTCTTCCCTGAGAGAAATTAACTTTGGAAAACTAGCAACCGATAATAAATCAGATTAAATCCTGAACAAAAATTTACAATACAGTGATGTAATAGATTTAGTGGGTGACAATTTTAATGGGTTATAAAGCAAGTCAGAGACTCTACTTTCACTCAAGGAGAGAAGATTATGCAAGATGTGACTCATTGGGTTTCACTCCAGCGTATTTCTCACATAGCCCAAATGCTCAGTCCAAAAATTGTAATTGTTTTAAAATATACATGAAGGCTGAAAGATGTTGATATGTCTCAATACAGTTTTAATTTCTATACAATGTTTACAAATACCATACAGTGCAAATGTTAATAAGGCAACTAAATTTTAATGTGCATCTTATATAATATCCTTCAAGAATTAAACTCACACTAAAATCACCCTACCAGTTACATGAATATAAGTAGTTTATCAGAGCAAAACTAATATTAATGTATGGGGGCATTGCTTGAATTTGCCACTCAGCAGTTAGCTAAATGATGTGCAGATGTAAATGCATAGAATCTATTAAAAATCCCCCTGATTGCCAAGGATCTTAGATAGAGTTGAGCTTCCTCCACTTTTACATATCCATTATAGATTTTTTTCTACTTAGTGTATTTAACCAAACAAAGTGGATATTGAGACCCAATTATATCATTTAACAAAGGCTTGAGCCATGAAAAATACACCTATAGCCCCTCTATGAAGACTACAGTGAAAATAGCATGTAAGAAGATATTCCTTTCATGAAGATACTTTGATATCAAATGCTTCTAATATTTTATTGACATAAGAATTTGGACTCAGAATTTGAAAAGGAAGGAAGGAAGAAAGGAAGGAAAGAATGAAGGAAGGCCCTCAAGCAAATGCAGGAATTTTTCCAGGGTAAGAAATTTCCATTTATCTATTGAAGGGCATCTAGGTTGGTTCCACAGTTTAGCTATTGTAAATTGTCTTGCTATAAACATTGATGTGGCTGTGTCCCTGTAGTATGATGTTTTTAAGTCCTTTGGGTATAGACTGAGGAGAGGAATAGCTGGGTCAAATGGTGGTTCCATTGCCAATTTTCCAAGAAATTTCCATATTGCTTTCCATATTGACTGCATCAATTTGCAGTCCCACCAGCAGTGTATGAAGGTACCTTTTTCCCCACATCCTTGCCAACACTTATTGTTGTTTGTCTTCATAATAGCTGCCATTCTGACTGGAGTGAGATGAAATCTTAGAGTGGTTTTTATTTGTGGCATATATACCCAATGGAATATTGCTCAGCAATAAAATCATGGCATTTGCAGGTAAATGGATGGAGTTAGAGAAGATAATGCTAAATGAAGTTAGCCAATCTCCCAAAAAACAAAACAAATGCTGAATGTTTTCTTTGATATAAGGAAGCTGATTCATAGTGGGATAGGAAGAGGAAGCATGGGAGGAATAGATGAACTCTAGATAAGGCAGAGGGATTGGAGGGGAAGGGAGGGGACATGGGGTTATTAATGATGGTGGAATGTGATGATTATTATTATCCAAAGTACATGTATGAAGACATGAATTGGTGTGAATATACTTTGCATACAACCAGAGATATGAAAAAATTGTGCTCTACAATTGTAATAAGAATTGTAATGCATTCCGCTGTCATATATAAATTAAAAAAAAATAAATTTCCAATTTTTTAATCTATATCTTTTTCTAGATAGGATACAATATAGTTAAATTACTACAATTATATTATTTCACTCTCTCACAGTTTGTCTTCATATATTCTTGAAATATGAAGTCCCCCCAAAATCAATAAGTTTTGTCTTCTAGCTGATTTATTGAAGGGAATGTCTTTCTTCATAACTTCTCCATTATTATCTGAATCTGAAAAAAAAAACATATAAAATATATATAGTGGAAAAACCTTCATATTAATTCAGGAATCAGTCCTATAATATTACCTTTAGCCCCTTGTCACATGGTCTGTCTCCATAGTTATATTAGGGATTGGGGCTTCCTTCTGGGAAGGGAATTACCGTAAGGCAAATTCTCTATCTCACCCTATCATTCACTTTAAATGTTTGGTATTATCTCTGTTTTATAAAATATGTTTAAGTACAGCAAAAAATTATTAGTAAATTGTTCACAGTCTTTTTGTCAGTAATTGGTACAGTCAAGACTTAAGTTATATTCTCTTGAGAAGTTCTGGTGTTTTCCAGAACTATGGAGTAAATCACAGCAGCAACAATATGATGAAATACTGATTCCTGCCTTCCCCAAGCACTCACACACCCTTGATGAGTAAAGAACAGTTTTTTCATCTAGGCACACAAAAATCTTTAAAAAATGTAAACAAAAAATATTAATTTTTACATCTGTAAGCAGCATGCCAAGTCAGAGAATGACGAGAGACAAATGAAGGGTTCACAAGCAAAACCATTTAGCCAACATTGTTTATTTTACCTTTTAATCACTTTTCCCTGCTTTCTCCCATGCCAGGATGTGTTATGTGTTTTTATTGTAAGTATTATTTTAAATCCCAGTGGTAAAATGAAGAACTGATCTTCAAAAAGTTGAGTGAGTTGCCCAAGGCCACTTAGCAAAACATATCAATCCTGGATCAAGACCTAGCTTCAAGGAGTGGTCTTTGTCCCATAAGCTTTTTCTTAAAATCTCCAGGGTAAGAACACAAAGCTGTGCCTAAAATTGCCTTCAAGCTATATGTGTTCCATACATCTTACAATAAGAAATGGTAATATTCATTAATCAAAGTATGTGTTTATTGGATTTGTTATCAAGGTAAAAGACATATTTTGAATAAATATTTAATTTCCTCCTAAGGGCAACAACCAAAAAATACCATTCATCTTCTGTTCCTTGTACATATAGGCAGAGAAAGGTTGCTGAGAAATAAAGAACTTGTGGGGCTCAATATTAGACTGTTTAGATTTATAAATTCTTGGTGGTGGTACTATTAGTAAACATAGCCCATTTATCATTTTTTTATTTGAAACTAGGAGTAGAAATATTATCTCTCACTTCTCACAGTACATGCTGAGTTATTAAAGCAATAAAATTTAGATCAAATATTAAGTAAAATGATTAACTTAGGCAGAACAGTAGAGCTGGATGAGTAGAAATTTCCTAATTTGGAAAAACAATGCAAAGAAGAAACTTCATTGAAATTGATCAACACTTTCAGAGTACAATCTTGTTTCCAGTTACATCACCAACTATAGGATTAGCATGCAAACAGCATTGAGGTACTTGAGGTACCTGTAAGGCATTCGAAAAAGAAGTTAAAGTCTTACATGGTACAGACAGCTTTAACCATTTTAAAATTCTGCCAGTTTGCATTTCGTGTGAAATTTTCAGAAGCAGAAATGGCATCAAACATCATACAACTTAATGATTACTTGCCTGACTTGTAAGTTAAAACTTTTTCACTTGTTAGGCAGATGCTGGAAATAATTAGTAATTAGGGTACCGATAGAGTTGTGCTGCTTCCAGCTCTGTCTCTCGACAAATTCACATTCTGATTAATTGCTTTTCTTTCTTTGTGCTTCTGTCATTGCCCAGAAGAATGTCTCTTATCATTATGTATTCCTAAAGAGCAGTGGACTAAGGGGAATTCATTAATGTCCTTCTTTTACAGGTTAATATTTGTACACTTGAATAATTTAGTTATTCCTGACAGTTCAACACATTGGGTTAATTATAAGATATAGGAGTAGGATTTAATTTTATCTTAGCCATTTCTAGTCATTGTGCATTGAGTTAAGAAATATATTTAATCAGTAATAATACTTGGTTGCTGGCAAGGCAACAATCCCAGAGTTAATTAAAGTGTAAGATATAATCATTTATGTAATTTTTAATTTTTTAATAAAATTCTAATTATATTGGAATATTCTTCTCTATACTCATCTACTCAATATTTTTCTTTTTAATTTCTTTTCTTTCTTTCTTTTTTTTCTTTTTTTTGCACTAGGGATAATAAGCCTGTGGCACTTTACTACTGAGCCACCTCCCCAGCCCTTTAGCACTTTTTATTTTTTATTTTGAAACAAGTTCTCACTAACTTTCTTAGGGCCTCACTAAGTTGCTGAGACTGGCCTTGAACTTGTGGTCCTTCTGCCTCAGCCTCCCCAGTTGCTGGGATTACAGGCATATACCATTGTACCTGGTACAATCCTTTTCATAATCATCCTGTCTTCTTTGACTGACCAAGGAAAGTCAACCATTAAAATATGAAAGAGGATAACATCCAGTGAATTATTATTATTATTCTATGAAAAAAGATATTGTTATTTAAAGTAGATTTTACACCTTCAACATGCAAAAATAAGTGCATTTTAAGATCCTGGTTTTACTGTTAGTAAGTCACAGATTCTACTGGCATTCCTATTCCTGAGACTCAAATAAAATCAGGCATCACATTCTCTATATATAAAATAACAAGAAATAAAAACATTCAGAATGATGCCAAACCCAAGAAGTTCCACAAAGAATAAATATTAAATAGCTAAACATTTCTAATGTCTTTTATTCCTTAGTGGGCTGAAATTATTTAAACCAGAGAGTAATTACGGTCTGTGTAGATTTTTAAATGGAGATTTGATTAATCAGTCTATGTCATATCAAAATTGTTTTTTCTTTTTTGGGGGAAGGGTGGGGGTGGGTGGGCTGGTGATTGAATCCTGGTCTGTGAGCATCCTAGGTAAGCACTCTACCACTGAGCCATATTCCCAGCCTTCAAAATTTTAACTATTTTTATTTCTCCCTTTTTTTAAATCATTGTTTATTTCAAGTTAAAGGTCTTCTATGTATAGACTGAAAGATTAAAATATTATGAACATTTTTCTTTCGTTTATAATTGCCAATAACAGTCAATACTCTTCTTTTAATAATTGTTCTCTTTATTTTGTATTGATTTTGATGACCAAGTGTATTTTACCAGATCATAATTTTGTAGTTTTTAATATTACTAATTAGGTGGAATTCCTCTGTCACCTTTTATTGTGTTGAAAAGTTTGCCATTGCATTTTAAGTTGTGTTATAGTCATTTTGAATAGCTTGTGTTCTTTGTGAAAAGTTATTATTTTTTTGTGGATACATAAGATCAGAAAGGGCAAAGGCTTAGGCTAAAGAAAGCTTTTTAAAAAGATATTTCAAAAAGCTGGGACATTGTATTTTTTTAAGTAACCTAAAAGTAGATAAAAATTTGCTTACCTCTGTATTTATATTTAACACAACCCATTAGTTCAAATTATAAATGTATAATTTGTCATTTTTACCCCCATTATTCATGTACTTTGTAGCTTCCAAGAGTTTTTATTTAGTCAAAGCAACCTATTTATGCCAATAAACTATAAGAAATCTCAGGCTGTCCCTTGTCAAAAGTATTAAAATAAAAGCTTTAATTTTCAGAGTATTTGGTTTTTCTTATTCATACAAGTATTTCATAACTTAAATTCTACCTATAACTACAATTTACTTGTATCACTCCATTCCTCTCTCTCTTATTAATGAATTTGTGTCAAATTAAGTCAGCTTGGCTATAAGACTATGTTTATATGAACAACATAAAAACTTCAGTATATTCACATTATTATTATCATTATTCTCATAAGAAAAGTAGATGACCAAGGACTTCCAACTGATAATCAGCAAACTGGTCAGTTGAACTCCAGTCTCTTTGACTGATTTAAATTTATTTTTGAAAAATCAAATACTTCTAGTTAAAAGGAATTTCTGATATTATCAAATACTCTGAATATAACCTAAGGAGTCAGGGTCTCTCTACCTTAGGAAACATATATTCCTACCTACCCTTAAGTGCTCTGTACTCATGTGGTCTTGAACCATATGCAGTCCTGGAAAGGAAGCTTTCTTGGTCTTTTCAAAGTGCATTAAACTTTGAAGGACAGTAACTATTGGATCTTCCTTTTATCTGAAATAAAGTATTTGTAGGAGTAAGTTGCTGATTAATTCACAAATAATAGCTCAAAACCCCAAAGTATAAGAAAAATTGGTGACCCAGTGATTGAAAACCTGAACAAAACTTTCATGAGTTTCAGATTTTTTTGGGGGGAGGGGGTCTTATAGGAGAATTCTGTATTTATTTTTTACATACATGACAATAGTGGAATGCATTACACTCATTATTACCCATTTACAGCACATTTTTTTGTAACTCTGTATATAAAGTATATTCGTGCCAAGTTATGCCATTATACATGTACTCTCTCTCTCTCTTTTTTTTTTTTTTTTTGCATTACAATTCTTAATACACATATATACCACAATTTATCATATCTCTGTTTGTATATAAGGTATGTTGACACCGAATTCAAATCTTTATACATGTATTTTGTATAATGATGATTTGAAAGGACAATAATTAAGAGTTCAAAGTGAAACAGGTGGGGGGTTCAGTCTTTAAGTCCTCACTAATAACATGAACACAGTTGCCATCTAGATGTTTGGGTTTAATATCCTCTTCCACCAGAGGGGACTAGAATTCCCTGCAGAAATGCCCAATTCAAGGCTGGGGATATAGTTCAGCTGGTAAAGAGCTTACCTCGCATGCACAAGTCCCTGGGTTCAATCCTCATCACCACACACAAAAAAAAGAAATGCCCAATTCCATGATTGGAAGAGAGAAATGATGATCCTGGGACATCTTTTGTACCCCAAATTAAAGGATTGCTTAATTATGTTGGAAAATATCCAAAATTATCCTGGAAATAGCTGAAAGGTGATCCTACCACTCAAGTCTGGGACAAATTTTAGCTTCAAAATAGGTTAACATAGTAACAATTTGTAGTATGTTCAATAAAATAGGAAAATGTTATATTCATACTGATGAAAATTAATAAATTGTAAATGAAAAGTGAAAAATACTTTATAGATACCTGTGCCATGCAAACACCTCTTTCACTAAATGATGAAAGTTTGTGTGTCAAGCAAATAGATTTCACTGAGAGGCATTCTGAGTCTCCTCCTGAGTGACTAAGAAGTGGAAGAAGTGGGAGACAGAGAATGTACCGCATCAACTTGCTTTAAATTTCTCTTGCCTATCTTCCTCTTTTTTCATTACCTTTAATTCTCCGGGCTTGTGTCTCCTTAGTAAATCCTCAGAGTTTTAATCCTTGCCTTAAGCACTGCTATTTCACTAAGACATTTGATTTCAAACTTGAAAATCAGTACTATAATCAACAAACAATACATTATTAACCAAATCAGATAGAATGACCCATATAATCATCATGATAGATACAGAAAAAGCATTTAATAAAATTCAAAATTCATCTATAGGAAAGATTTAAACATCCTAGTAATAGAAGGAACTTCATCCTAATAGTTAATATATAAAAAATGGGTGTTTACAAATAACAACATCATTAATGATGAAATAATAAATGATATTTTATCTAAGTTGAATATATAATAAGAAGTCCTGTAAGCACTTATAATCAATATTATAATTGAGATTTCATAAAATGTAAGACAAAGGAATATAAGAAATTGAAATGAAAAAGAAACCTGTAACCATTTTCAGAGTTCCAGATAAAGCTAAAAATCCATAATACAAATTATGTACATAGGCAATCTATTAAGGTCATTTTACATAGATTCAAGGTATAAAAATCAACTGCACTTCCACATAACAGTAAGAAAAAATAAGAAAATAAAATATTCAAGGGTAAACAATTGTTAATAACTTCAAGAAGCCAGTGATGTCCTATGAATAAATCTAGTTGCAAGGAATTAAACAGACACTCGTGTGCAAAAAAATGTAGAAAATCATAAATATTATTGAAAGAAATTAAGATTCTTAAATAATTAAGAATATGCCATGTTCATGGATAAATATAGTCAGTATTATAAAGAACAGATATAGAGATTCAATAAAAACATGAACAACATAGGGATATACATGTTGGAATTTGTTTAGGTTTATTCAAAGAGTATAGAAAAGAAAAATGGCCCAAGAATAACTAAAACAATAATGATGAAGTGGAACATTGAGAGAAATTGTAAATGAGTGGACTTCAAGATATATTTTAAAGCTATGAAAATTAGGACTAAATCCATTGGTGCAATGGGAGTCCAAATTGACCAATAAAACACAATATCAAAAGAGATATTTCAGAGAAGTTAGATAAGTCCTTACAATAAATCATGTTGGATCAATGGATTATACACATTGATCTCTATTTCACAATATTTATAAATGAAAAATCAATTATGAGTGAATTGCATAAAAAATGTGAGAGGTGGGTATTTTGCCTCTATAAAATAACAATTACAAAGGAAAGGAGTAATGAATAAATATGCATAAAACTAAAATTTTTTTTAAAAAACACTTTGTTCATCAAAAAATACAAATAATAGAGTAAAAAAAGTTATAAAGTGATATTTGCAATATATGTAAGCCACAAACTGCAGAGAGAATTTTTTTAAAATATTGCAGATTAAGCATAATTTATTTTATATTGTTACAATTTAAATATTGGGTGTCCCCCAAAAGCTCATGTGTGAGAGCTAATGCAAGAAAGTTTAGAGGTGAAAAGATTGGGTAATGAGAGCCTTAATCTAATCAGTGCATTGATCCACTTGAATGGATTAACTGGATGGTAACTATATGAGAGTAAGATGTGGCTGGAAGATGTGGGGGATTGGGGACATGCCTTTGGGGAATATATTTTTATCCTAGTGAGTGGACATACCCTCCTCCCCGCATAACCCCATCTCATTTCTGTACTGTATGTAGTAAGCTGCTTTTCTCCACATGCCATTCTGCCATGATGTTCTGCCTCATCCTGGGCACAGAACAATGGAGCTGGTTATCTATGGACTGAAAAAGCTGAAGCCATTAGTGTCAAATGAATATTTCCTCCTGTAAAATTGTTTTTATCAGGTCTTTTTGTCCCAGCAGCAAAAAAAGCTAACACACACACACACACACACACACACACACACTCACATTGAGTGGAGTGGTGGGGGATTACCAGTTTTGTAAGATCATAATTTACATACAGGAAAACCCACTTTCTTAGGGTTTTTTCAATTAGTTTTGACAATTACAAAATTTATTTTTTAAATACTTTTTGTTAGTTGTAGATGGACACAATACCTTTATTTTATTTTATTTTATTTTATTTATCTTTATGATGTGCTGAGGATCTAACCCAGTGCCTCACACGTGAGAGGCAAGTGCTCTGCCTCTGAGCCACAACCCAAGCCCCACAAAATTTTCTATTTAAACATCACAATATTTGCTAACTTTTAGAAAAACAATGCAATAAATGAACTGCATAAAAATTATGAAACTAAATCAAAAAATATTTAAATAGTGAAAAAATAAAGCCACAGAATAGAACAAATACTTTTGGTTTGCATATTCAACCGTGTTTCTAAATAATTAAAAGAAATACAAAACCCTGTAAGTCAAAAAAGAAAAATAAAATGCTACAGAGAAAATGAGAAAATAATACTAACTGGCATTTTAAAGCAAATGTTTTTTAAGCAGCAAAGTATGCTCTAACTCATCAGGGAAATGTGCACTAACACTAAATATTTGATCCTACATTATACTCATCAATGCAAATACAGATAAGCAAGTCAAGTGGTCACAAGGGTGGTAAATAAGTAGAACTTCTGGTGATAGAATAAAATTAAACCAACACTTTGGAAGCCAGTAGTACACTTAAGCTTAAAATATGCATGCTCTATGGCCCAGTAACTTTACTACTAGCACAGACCCAAAAGAAACATATACAAAAAAAATATGTCCAACAATTTACATAGCATCATTATTCATAACAAGCAAAATTCTTAAGACTATTAATTAACTGTTCATAATAAAATGGGTAAGAGAAAGTTAGCATGTTCACAGAATGGTGTATCATGAAGCAAGATAATAAACCACTGTCATGCACTGCATACTGATGTTTCAGTCAATGAGAGACCACATATACAATAGTGGTTCCATATATATGGAAAAATGTCTGTCACCTAATAAGTTAGTAACAATCAAACATCAAAACATAAGGTATCACTTATGTGTTTGTGATGATGCTGGTGTAAACAAAACTACCATGCAGTCCATTGTATAAAAGTATAGCACATAAACAATTACTTACAGTACATAATATTTGATAATGGTAATAAATTATAAATAATACATTTACTATATTATTTATTATTATTATTATTAAATTATTATTATTAAATTATAAATAATGCATTTACTATATTATTTATTATTATTATTATTAAATTATTATTATTAAATTATAAATAATGCATTTACTATACTGCATTTTTATCATTTTTTAGAGTGTGCTGCTTCTTATTAAAGAAAAACTTTACTTTTATAAAACCATGTGCCATGTTATACCACCAGCAGCCTTCATACATCTCATATTTACCATATCTTTTGATTTTATCTAGTGATCCATCTGCACAATCTAGGTTTGCATAAGTACACTCTGATGTTCACACAATGACAGAATCATCTGATAATGCATTCTCAGAACATGCTCCTAATGTGAAGGAACACATGCCTGAATATGAATGAATTGTTTGCATCTCATTAATAGGACGTTAAAAAGGGAAGTCATAAAAGATATGGATATTTTCATTCCATTTAAGGAAAATGCCAAAGAGGCAAAATTAACCTATATTTTGAGAAGTAGAATAGTGTTTACCTTTGAAAAGGAGACTGTAAGGAAACTGTGGAGAGTGCCTAAGATTGTTTTATATAAATTAAAGAGATATTTCCCCTTGTGATAACTCATGAAGTTTTACACTTAGGATTTGTTTACATTTCTTTATCATGTTAAACTGTGATAAAATAGTTATTAAGTTTGGTACTTTTTGTCTCCACTGAGTTTTTCACTTAACATATAACCATATGAAATTAATTGTCATGAACGGAATGTGACATTTACACATTATGTACCAGTATTCAGTAGCACTGAATATTCCTTGGAACACTACTTTGGTTTTCATGCACAGCAGCTTGAGATGATACTCAAGTTGACTCTAAACTTATTAGCTAACCCTAACTAACTAACTAAAATGAATGTCATCACAGACCCTCTTTCCTGGCAACTGCTTGTCACACATACAGGTAGGGTTCCTTGTAACATTGATGTTTCTCCTCTGTGATTTAATTCCCCTGGCTGCACATGATTGAATACAGGTGGAAATATATCCTACACTGAGGCATTGTGATTCTATTTATTGGAAATTCAAGTTAAAAAGTAGCAAGCACACCATGTACTGACTAAGCAAAGCTATATAAACTTGGAAGACTTTACTCGGCTGGTTTCCACCGTTTTGGACCAAGTAGAAAGTACTGATTTTCAGAGAAAGAAAATTGAGCAAATATGCACAAAGTAGAAAATCTGAAATTCAGGGAGACAGATCTGCTGATTTTCTAGTATGTAATTCCAGTTCATCATCAAATTTCAATATAATTTCTGTCTTGGGTTACATGAGCATTTCTACTTTCTTTCGAAATTAATATTTGCTCCTTGTGCTTTTAATTACAAAATTTATATGCATCATGATTTTATCTCTGCAAAAGTACATTTTGCATCTGCATATGTGTACATGAGAGTTATTGGGAAAGAGGAGCAATGAAAATTTTCCTAATGTGAACACATTCATAATGGGATAAGATATAATTTGATATTAAGAATTTAGATTACAAAAATTAAAATATGTTGTTTAACTGATACTTTTTTATGACTAATTAGAGATATAGATCCAAAAAATAAAGGAAAACTTTAATTACAGAAATTACAGCCTATAAATCAACAAGACCTAAGACAACAACTATTTGTCCTTATTGGCCAATAACATCATCTTAATTGTAGACTTACACATTAGCAGACCATTACATTGTGATGAAAGTTTATACCAACCCTAAGTGTTTATACAGCAGGCACATACCTGAATTGTCTTCATGAGGCTTTCATTACTCACTACAAAGAACCCTCTTTA
Source organism: Marmota flaviventris (assembly GCF_047511675.1). Classification (NCBI taxonomy): domain Eukaryota; kingdom Metazoa; phylum Chordata; class Mammalia; order Rodentia; family Sciuridae; genus Marmota; species Marmota flaviventris. The sequence goes on along the minus strand of NC_092504.1, from coordinate 48,587,832 downwards.
AAGTTACTTATAATTTATCTGCACTGTTTATCTAGCAAGAAATCTTAATGATGGTGTATAATGCTAATTATGAACAGAACACAAAGGCTATAGAATAAATGCATGTCATGTGTTCAAAATTATAGCAGAAACAATCCATTATTTATATATTTGTATGTCTGTGAATGATAAATCTTCCATTCTCCAGAAATTAGAATTAAAAACATTCTTTTGCTTTAAATGAAGAAACTTAGACTGAGTGTGTCTGTGTGCACATGTGCTGCATGTGTACGTGCAAAATAGTTGCTTCAGAGGATATTTGGAATAAGCATTATAAAAAACACAATAAAGTGTTTGAAAATGAACAAAATTATTGGTTGAAGCAATCTTTCAAATTCTTACTTCTTATAGAAATTATGATCAATCAAATATAAGGTTTACATCTGATTACCATTTTCAATACACAGGTGTAATAAGTAGATGGGTAAACAATAAAACCCAGATTTCATCTTTTTGCATCCCTTGGAACAATCAGAATAATATCTGGTGGTCATTAACAGCTCAAATATGAACCTCTGTTTTTTTTTTTTTCTCATTTAGTAACAGCAGGGGTACATGGGATTCAAATCATTATGACTCAAAATGTTGACTTTGTGGTTAGAAGATTTGGGGTTGTATCTTTGCACTGAACATCTATCTGTGTGGTAAATGAGAACTTAACCTTTTAGGCTAGGTTTGTAACCCAGTGGTAGAGCCTAGCATACACAAAGCCCAGGGTGGGATCCACAGTACCATGGGTTGGGGTGTAGAAAAAAAATTACTCTGAATGTCATCTTCCTGATTTAAAAAGTGAAGGAAAATGTAATTGCAGCACCTTGGGAGGCTGAGGCACAAAGATCATGAGTTCAAGATCAGCCGCAGCAACTCAACAAGGCTGAAAGCAACTTAATGAGAGCCTGCTCAGTGGCAAAGCAGCCCTGTGTTCAATCCCCAGGGCCAAAAAAGAAAGAAAAATCAATAAAATAACTAAATATGAAGATGCTGATTAAAAAGTATGTTTGTAGTCAATCTTTTCTTATTTGCAGAGATGCTTCTTGATATACTAACAACATTGTAATCATTCATTCCAAAGACATAGAATATCTTCTTTGATTCTGAGTTGGGAGAAAGGTGATAAACAAACCTTGTTTTTCTGAAATATAGTGAAGGAGGTAAGAACTTAAAAATACATAGTATGATTATTTATTCTGTAAAATAATAAAACAGAAGATCACACAAAGTAAGGGCCAGCCTTGCAGACAGATGATGTTTGAATGGAAAAGCCTGAGGGAGCCATGCACTTGGAGACTTTGGAAAGGAAGAGAGTGAAGGGAAGTGTTGGTTTCTTATGGAAGGAAGGACAATAGTGGATACAATATTTGAAAGGTACCAGATACAGGCTCAGGTAGAGTCTTGCAAGCCTTGTTAAAGAGTCTGGTCATTTTATAGAAAACAGAAGGCTGTGTGAAGATTTTTTTTTAAGAGTAACATGATCTCTTCTATAGGGTAGTGTAGAAGACCTTGAAGCTCTGTTTGCTATGTCACCTGTAAAAAGTAGATGGTTAGAGAAGACAGACAGGTCAGAGGATTATTTACATAATCCACAGATGAAAAATGTTTTCCCAAGAAAGAAGTGAAAAAATCATTTATTTTGTTCTTATCAGCACTAACAAATGCAATTGTCTTAGAAAAAGTCAGGCTTACTACTGAGAACATATGAACAAGCTTCATGTCCCTAATCCCATAGGGACTCTCTCTTACACATTTCACAACAGCAATCTGAAACCAGATAAAGCACCCTAAAACATTGCTCCAAATTAACAGTGAAGAGCAAAGCCATCAAAATGGTATACTTTAATATTTCCAATACAAAATTACCTTTATGTGAAGCTAATCTTGCCTCTCAAGTTCATAATTCCTTCAATTTCAGAACCATTTTATCATATATTAAACCATCTTATTTTTGTTTACACAACTATTACCTCAACTATATCGGTCAAGAAATTTAGTTCTTTTCTAAAGTCTTTTGTTAGTTTCTTTGGAGTAATCCAAGTAGGAAGTAAAAACAATTTGAAAAAAAAAAGGTAAGAGTAGTGAGATTGGAGAGAAGAATATATGCCTGTGTGTGCTAGTGAATTCACATATGTGTGTGTGTATGTGTGTGTGTGTATACATACACACACATATATATATACACATACATGCATACAGGTACATGTATGCATATATATGGATTTATTCAGCAGATATTTAGAAAGAACAAAGGATCAAATTTGAGCAATCAAGAAACAAATATAAGAAGTATGGTAAAGCAGTTCAATGACTTGGGTGATTTTGGAAGTGCAAGTTTTCAGGGAATAGCAGGGGCAGGAAGAAAAATGTACAAACAAAAATACAAAACAGAAAGAGAGGAAAGAATGAATGCAGTGTACCTTGCAAGAAATTTTGGCTATAAACAAATTGAATGGAAGAACAGTGTGAAAAATAACAGAGTATTACTGTGAAAGGGAATGGGGTTTTATTTTATTGTCACTTTAACTTATTTCTTTCATTTTCAGCCATAGAACATTAATATGCTTATGGGGGAAAGTGGGTATAAGGAGAGATATTAATGATTTAGAGAAAAATGTAATAGTATCTCTAGTCATGCAGGTAGTGCACAAAATACAAAAAAGTATTAATATACAGAAGACAAATTTTAATTGGCATTATAAGGTAAGAATATTTCTTGGAATATTAGAAGAAAGAAACAGGAAAATTACTACTACTGCAGTCATTTATCAAAGGTAATGGTAAAAGATGAAGAAATTTCAAAAGAATGAGATTGCAGCCAAGAGAATACGGCCCTTCCTATATTTCTTCAATATCGACACTGCTGCGAGGAATGTGGTTAAACTGACAGCCCCCAGCCATGACTCCTTCAGAATCTACCTCTGTTTCTAATCTGAACTCACACAATTCCTGGACTGCTGCCAGCCAAAGATTGAATACAGAGGGAATATCAAAGTCATTGAAACTCAACACAGGCCTCTTCTAATGGGTAATCTCAGTTTGAATGACTCCATTAGTTTGGTCATCATTTTTTCAGAGTTGTATTGCATACTGAGAATCTTCCTACCCAATCCTTTCTCTATCTCTCCCTATTTTCACAAGATACACACCTCTATCACTCTCTAAAGACTTTTTCCATGTACTCTTGCTTCCTTTGTCTTTATCATCCATAGGAATTCCCTCAAATATTATTTTCTTGCACATATAATTCCATCTTGGTGTCCTTTTCTCAGAGATCCAGAATTGACAGATTTTAACTCATTCTTTCTCTATGATGTAGAATTCTATTTAAGAATGGCTAAGAAAAATTTAAAAAGCAGACTCCAGGGAGAACTTTTTATCAATAGATATTTAAACATATAAACAAGCAATAATAAAATTGGGCATTGTTATGGTTTGGATGTGAGGTTTTCTCCCAAAAGTTCATGTGTGAGACAATGCAAGAAGGTTCAGAGGACAAATGACTGGGTTGTAAGGGTCTTAACACAATCAGTAATTTAATCCCCTGATAGGGATTAACTGAGTGGTAACTGAAGTGGTAGGTGTGGCTGGATGACGTGGGAATGGGTCATTACTTTGGGATATATATTTGTATCTGGCAAGTGTAGAACTCTCTCTCTCTGCTTCCTCAACACCATGTTATGAACTGCTTCCCTCTGCCACACTCTCCTGCCATGATGTCTAGCCTCACCTTGAGCCCTGAGGTATGGAGCCAGCCTTCTAAGGACTAAGACCTCTTGAAACTGTGAGCCCTCAAATAAACTTTTTCTCCTCTATAGTTGTTCTGGTCAGATCCTTTAGTCACAGCAGCAAAATACCTGACTAAACCAGGCCTGGTGGCTTATGTCTGTAATTTCAACAACTCAGGAAGCTGAGGCAGGAGAATCACAAGCTTGAGATCAGCCTCAATCACTAAGTGGATCCTAAGCAACCTAGTGAGACCCTGTCTCAAAATAAAAAATGAAAAATACTGGGATGTGGCTCAGTGGTTAAGGGTTCCCTGGGTTTAATCCCTACTACACCCCCCCACACACCAAAAAAAAGAAAACAGAAAAAAAATTAATGATAAGAAAAGTACACAGTATTAGGAATGATGAATCAAATACAATCTTGGTGATAATTGATTCTGAAAGTATTAATATTTAATTTATGACAAAAAAGAATATCATACATGATATTGAATCAATTTATATTTGAACAAAACTTGTCTCTACCTTTGTTCAAATTTTATGTTATACAATATCACAAATGTGATAATGGAAGGAAAGATATAGAAAAAAAGGAGATAGAGACAATAAGTAATGATTATATAAAATAATTATTGGAATGAGAAAGGAGATTTATTTAATCTAATATAATCGAAATTACTAATGCATGTGGATATAATAAAATACAAATGCCACAAAACATACCAAACAAAACCTAAAAGCAAAGAGCAACATTGACCAAAACTTTCAATAAATATTCATACAAATGTTAATATTTTTCATAGAAACACTTCATTAAAAAATATCATTAAATGAGTAATGCCATCAAGATGGCAGACAGTAGGCTCCAATCCATTCTTCCCTGACAGAAAAACTGAGTTAACAACAATATCCTGATGAAATACCTTTGTGAAAACTCTAGAGATCAGTTTGGAATCTACTGTACCAAGATCAACTATAACACCAAGAAGGTATTCCAAGAAAAGAGAAAAAAATGGGGGGTGTTTTGCACACTTGACCCCTACATGACATTGTACCTACAGCTGAGAGGAAACCTCCTATTCTGGGATTCCTCCCTCAGAATGGAAACAAAGGACGGACTAGGCAAGAGAAATAAGAAAATATCTTGAGACAAGTAAAGACAAAAACACAGCATATCAAAACTTATTAGAGATAACAAAAGAAATGCTAAGATAGAAGCTTACAACTATAAATATGTACATTAAAAAGGAAGAAAAAAATCTCAAATGAAAACCTAACTTTACACTGATAATCTAGAAAAAGAAGAAAAAAATAAAATCAAAGGCAGCAGAAGGAAGGAAATAATGAAAACTGAAGCAGAGACAAACAATATAGAAACTAGAAAAGTAATAAAAATATTTTTTAAAAACTATAAGTTTTAAAAATTGTTTGTAGGATCAACAAAATTGACAACCCATTATTCATTTTCTATATTTAAGGGTGATTCTGATACTAATAATTGTTATATTTTAAAAATTTTATAAACTGACCTTGTTTATTTAGGAAGTTTATGTTAGTTTGAAAAAAAAAAAAAGATCAGTATTGTTATTTTTATTTGTCTTACATACTTTAGGTTTGTATTTATTTGCCTGCTTTAAAAATTGTGTCTTCTTGACAAAGCTCATATAGGAATAATGAGAACAAATGTTTACACTAAGCAAAAGGAAAGGAATAGGTTAATGCCTCTGGAAAAGCTGTAGTGGAATTAGTTATGGAATTTCATGGATGAAATGTGAAGCTTGAGATTTGCTGGCATTATTTTTCTTTTTCAAAAATAATTTCATACATGTTAGAAGGAAGTTTTAGTAGGAAAGTTTACATGTGGAAAGATATAATTCTCTTATTTTTATAAAAAAGCTACAAATTTTGAATTATTCATATTTGCTTATGAATAATAGTTTTTAGCAGAAACAGAAGCTGGCTCTCACACTATTTAGATAATGTAAATGGGAACATTCACAAAAAAGTTGTTGACCAGAATTTGAGTGTGTTAGTATGGAATTGATTCTGATGTTGAAAAGATTTTAATTACATCCTAAGCTGTCAGGCATAACTGTTTAATTTTTCAGACTTTAGTTAGAAACCCTTATTAATTTTAGATTATTGGATGGAAACATACATTGCTTAAGGTAATGCCATATAAAATGGAATGGAAATTTTTCATGTTCTAAAACTCCTTTCTCTATAATCCTAAATCTGTATCAGTTATTTAAATAATTCAGACTAGATAGCCAGAAATTACTGTTTCTGACAACGAATCCTTACTTAGTTGAGTTTAAGAAATGTGTGGACAAATTTTTTTTCCAAAATCTCAGTTGCCTGTAGTCACCCTCAAGCTATAGCCAGTCTAAAAGAATGCTATTCGATAATGAGGGCTCTCAGAAATGCATGCTGCAACTCAACTACTCAATATGTGAAATTTATCTGGCCAAACTTTTGTCCATGTTCAAACACAGATAACATATAGGGGCTAAGATAATTATATCGAGATTTCTATATACCTTAATATGACTGCTAGCCCTGTCATTTTCTATCTCAGTGACATATGCCAAGTTACTCAAAATTTTAAAATTCAATTTTCTCATCTGTAAGAATTAAGACAAAATATGCCTATCTTATGGATAAGTAAAAGGTTTGCCTTAGTTGAATTAATACAGATAAGTTTGGGAGTAAATATTTAAATGCATATACCCACAACTGTGATAGCAATAGTAATGGTAGTCGATGCAGTAATAGAACTATTTTACTTCCTTTAAAATTTATCTTCACCCTAACTGTATGATGACCTATGGCTCTTTCTGGACTCCACTTTACACCTCAATTATGACAAAGGGAGAATGAGATGTAGAAATGCGATCAGTGGAGGCAAAGAATTAAAGTGTTACTGAACCATTGTAACAGATTCATTAGGAACTCAATATTAAAAAGAGAAAGGTAAAACTAAACTCAGAGAACACTGTGTAGTTGGCTAACTACAACTCCTTGCAATGGTGGCAACAGCTGAAGTTTACTTTCAAGCCACTTAATGAAACTTCTATTTCTTCTACCCTGTGGTTATAAGTTTCTAATTGAAAACCAGTGAGAACAAAGTGGGAGAAATTGTTCAGTAAGAAGTAAATTGAATCCTAAACTGTGTAAACACATCTAATATAAACTTTAGGTGACACCCAAGCTGGGAAATGGCTTTCAGAGGCAGTGAAAGGGCAGCCAAAGTTTAAAAGTTAGGATCAAAACTGTTTTTAAAAATTGTATTATCTCCTCCAAATTTACATGCAAGCCACAAGGTATGCTAAAGAATTGAAAAGTGATCACTGTTGCTAAATGGTCTGTGAATAGTAACTAGATAAGTGTCATTATCTTAATCAAAAGCATTCATTAAACTCACATCTAAGTTAGCCGGTAGTAATGCTGTATTGGGTATTGTGAACAAAGCAGTTTAAAATGTACAGAGCTTTACACTTTGGGGGGGAATCAAAACTATAAATCTGGCATAAGAGACAAACACAACAGCATTAATCAAACAGATTAACAAGAAAAGTGTCTGTGTTATGTTGGGAAAAACTATGAGTGTCCTCTTATTCCAAAATGATTCCACATACAAGGGATTTCACATACAAGGCATTGTTCCTTTAGATAAACAGAATCATTAATTCACTTTCATCTCAGGAAGGTTGATTTAATCACAATTTTAAAGGTCAAGTAATTACATGTATTGTAGCACATTTAACAAGTATCATCTCAGTATGTGAAATAGCCAGAGGAAGTCACCAGTGAAGAATTCACTCAGGACCAAGGAATTTCAAAATCGTCACCATCAGGTTGTCAGCTAGAAAGATTGTTCTATATATCTTCGTACACAATGTGTGTGTTTGTGTGAGTGACTGCCAATTTAGCCAATGTGTGACACAATCAAAATTATACAGCATATGCATGTGTTCATGCTGTGATTTGAATGTGTCCCCACCACCACCCCCATAAACCATGTGTTTAGAACTTAATCCTGAATCTAACAGTGTTGGGATGTGGAGCCTGGCGGGTATTTAGTTCATGAAGACTCCACTCCACTTTTACAAACGAATTGATGTTGATTATAACAGGGTTTGAGTCTGCACATTTAATCTCTTGGGCTCTCTTGCCCCTCATTTCCTTCTGTCATTGGATGACAAAACAAGAAGTCCCTCACACAATGCCAGTCCCTCGACCTTCGACTGCCCTGCATCCCGGACCATGAGCCAATAATTTTCTGTTCAGTATAAACTACCTAGTTTATGATATTCTGTTACAGCAATAGACTAAGTCTGTGTAGGAGAGCATGTGTATGATTGTATGACTGTAGAGAGGGCCACGTCAACATATCTGAGAAGGTGATAATTGCCCAGAATATGCATAAGTCTGAGTCAAGATGTCAAATTCCACATATCATTAAAAAAGCAAAAAAAAAAAAAAAAATAAAAAATAAAAATAAATAAAAATAAAAAAGCAAATGTCTAGAAGAATTAACTGAAAATTGTCATGAAATTATATATGGAGAAACCTAGCTCACTTTATTTGCACACATTAGTTCTAATGCTTTACTTTGAAAACATACAGAAAATGCACAGATGTTTTATAAATGAACACACTTTGGTATAAAATGTTTCTTTTTATCCTCAGGTAAAGGAAAGATAGCATCAACCAATCAAAAGAAGTAGCAAGAGCAATTCAAGGAGAGACTTTTTCATTGCTAATTTCCAGAGGGAATTAGCCAATTTTCTGTATTATGATAGAATCAGCATATTGAGGATTGAACCTATAGATAATGTCAAAGCAGAAGAGGTGCTTTCAGCTTTGTGTGCCTGCTGAATCTTAAATATGAATGACTGCCGAGCTTCTGTTTGCTTCACGATTTCCGGTCAGGTTTCATCAGATTGGAGCCTGCTGTTTAAGCTGTATTTAGGACATGACCCTAGCAGCTGGCTCCACTGAATGAGCCACTTCAAGGTGGTTATTACTATGCATGTAATAACTAAAGAATTTGGAAGAGCTAAGAAAAGCACTAATCCCTGTGTATTCTACTGAATATTTTGGTAGATTTGAAATCTAACTAAGCAAGGCACATCTGAAAAATAAAAGTATGGTAATTTACACTAAAAATAACTTGAATATTACCATCTGGATGAGAAAAATGCCATATGACTATGTCAGAGAAAGGAAAATGTATTTTTTAGAATGCCCACAACTTGGAGTTTAAAATGTTTTACTCTTTCATAAGTTTATAAGATTCGTTTCGGCAAATAATTGTCTTTTGAATAATATTGGGCAAAATGAAGAAGGTCAAAATATACTTACTTTTATATCCATGTCTTATAAGGATGAATCTTTTATCTTATCCACCATTATAGCCTTATAAAACATAACATACTGTGGTCAACAATAAATATTTCTAGAATTTAAAATTGTATGTAGGTATTTGAAAACACAAGAGGACTTTGAAAAATGTCCAATGAAATTTAAAAACTAATACAAAATGTACATTATAATCTGAATAATCTGAATGACCAAGAGAACTCAGTAATGTATTTTCTCTGAATAAGTCTAAAAAAGAAAAGTTTCATCTAATGATAAATATTATTTTTCCAGTTTTACTTATGAAGAAAAGTAATAACTGTATACTTGCTAGGTACTGTAATATTTGTGTAACTCCAAAAAATAGAATACAAAAGAACAATATTGTTTTTTTGCAAGGTAAACAACTTGGATATGATTAATGATCTTTTAAAATATTTATATATCACTAAATACATACCTATATAAATTGATCACCAAATTGATCACTGTAGGTATTTTTTTTAACAAATATCTCATTTCTTCAGGCATATTGCTAAAGCTTAAAATGGACAGTTAAAAATATTATATTTTTTAATGTTTTTAGTTGTAAATGAACACTATACCTTTGTTTTATTTATTTATTTTTTATGTGGTGCAGAGGATCAAACCCAGTGCCTTACATGTGCTAGGAAAGTGCTCTATTACTAAGCTACACCCCCGACCCCCACTGTAGATTTTAATAGTTAAGATGGAAGAAAACTACTTTCTTTATAATATTGTAAAGTAGAGTTGTTATCCCATTTTTCAGTTTGTGTTTTTAATGCTCAACATTATTTCAGCCCAAACTTTTAATATATATTAGACACTTTGTCTTCTATTGCAGATAGTTACTATTATCAAGGTTTCTAAATAATTTGGGAGTGAGCAATGACATATGCTGAAATTTGTTGTTAGGTCTCTCCATGTAGGGTAGTAAATAATTTTGTTTTAGTGTAAAAATCAAGGGTCATTCAAATGTTAAAATATTTATAAAAGGCCCCAGAACTCCTTTGTAATTACAATCAAACCAAAATGTCTAATGTACAAGTAAAATGTTGGGCTGAGGGAATGAAAAAAATTAAATGAATAAATTTTATCATCATTGAAACTAAAATATCAACCACATTTTATAATAATACAATATCACAAGTAGTGATATTGTATAAAAACCCTAGAACTTACAATATTTCTCCCTTGTTCTTTCTCTAAGACCTAAGTTAAAACTTCCCTAGAATCTTTCCCATTTTATCTGAATGAACTAACCTGTACCTGACTGAGGGTGGTTTGAACTTGATTTCTGGTGGTATCCTCATTTTCTGGATATCCAAGTGCCCCCGTGACTTCATCCTCAATCTCCTTCCATCATGTTTTGCTAGCAGTATTACTTAGGTGTGGATGTTATATACTTCCTCTGGGAAACATGGAACAAGCAGCACCCCACAAAATCTGAAGATGATCTTTTAGACTGCATATAGTTAGCTTCACATTTAGCTTTATTAAGAAAATTTAGAAATGAGTATTTTGAACAGTTATAACAATTTAAATAAATGTTTTGAGTTAGGGCTTTTTCTATTGACCTGTCTCTATTCAACACAGATTTAATGGATTCATTTAGTTTCCATTCAATTCTTTCCTATTCATTCTAATGCTTAATGCAATTGCAGGTCATTATATTGCAATTACTCAATAAGGAAATACTTTTAAATGGTGGCTTATTAAAACATTTTATAGTATTTCAATTGGAGCCAAAAAATAACTGCATGTGCAAATATTATTTTTTAAACTGCACAGTAAATAGAAAATCTACAATTAGATGTTTTTCTTCAGGCATATTGCTAAACCTTAAATACTGACAATGAAAAATATTATATTTTTTCTTTCTTTGTATTAGATTAAGTGTGAATAATTTTGGTTAGCATACAATAATGAATTAAGAACTAATTTTTTCTTCCATTATATATTAATATGTGCACATGTTCTTTTGATTTTTTGATAACTATATCAGTATAGATAATTCCTCTTAAAGTCATAGTTTTTAAAATTCATTCTAAACAGAAAGTACTAATACTTATATTTAATAAATAGCAGATCTGTTTAAAGGATCCATACTGATGGTCGTGAAGATATTTAATGGCTTTAAGCTTTAATTACATATGAGAAAAACTTTATATTTATATGTAGTTTTATGTGCAAGTTTATAACATTTTCAAACTCTTGCTAAAAATAAAAAATAATAATAGTATAAATGATAAACATAAAAAGATTATAGCCTGGGTTATTTTTGTCTACTATAGAAAGAACACAATTATTGATTCCAGTTGTTGTTGTTGTTTTTGCATAGGAATTTTCTACACAATCCCTAATAGTTCATTTATAAATGTTAAGATACACCAAATTGTTGCTCTCAAAGTTTCATTTTCATATTATTTCAGCATTTTCAAGTAACAGATTTCTAAAATTTTCACCATGGTTAAGTTAACCATAAAATGTTGCATTTTGGAATCAATATTCCTTATCTTCCTTCCCTTTTCCCCCAAATTTATAGGATGGCTATATTAATTTGTTTTTTTTTTTTTTTTTTTTTTTTTGGTAATTGAAGAAAAACTCTATTTTGGCTTTATTCCTATTATTTATCATACTAAAATATTAATAAACAATTAAAATTTAAAAAGGCAGCATTAAATGAAAAAGCAAATTTCTCAAAATGCCTATTGAGAAATCAATATTTTTAGAATGGCAAAAATAGAGAAACATTTAGATAAACTGAATTACTGATGAATGTATATTGAAACAATATTTGATCAATTTATTTTTAATCATGCATTTAAAGGTCAATTGACAATCATAATCAAGAGGGATTTATACATAATTTAAAAATATGTAAATATTCACAAATTAATTAATTAATAAGATACACCACAACACAAAATAAAGGACCTGAATCATGGGATCATTTCAATTGGTGCAGATAAAGCATTTGACAGCACTGAACATTATAAAAACTCTCAAAAAAATTAGGTAGAAAAGGACACAATAATGTCCACATCTGTAAACCACACAGCTAACATCATATAAACTGCAAAAAACTGATAGCTTTTCCTACAAGATCAGGAAGACAAGTATGCTTACTCTCACCACTTCTGCTCAAGATATTATTGAGAATATTAGCCAGAGATATTAGGCAAGAAAATAGTGAAGAAGACATGCAAATTGGAAAGAAAGAGGCAAAATTGTCTCAGGGAAAGTGATATAGAAAAAAAAACCCTAAAGATTCTACCAAAAAGAAAAAAAAATGGGCTTGTAACTAATAAGTGCTTTCAGCAAAATTAAAGAATATAAAATCATTGTACAAAAGCCAAATTGCATATATATAACAGGAAACCATCCAAAAAAAAAGAAATAAAGAGAATATCCCATTCACAAGAGCATCAAAAAGAATAAAATACTTAGATAAATTTAACCATGTAGATGAAACATCTATTCACTGAAAAGTATAATACAAGGATGAAAGAAATTGAAGAAAATATAAATAAATGAGAAGATAGAAATTCTAGTTCATGTATTTGAAGAATATTGTTAAGATTTCAATACAACCCCAAAAGTTCTGTAGATTCATTGCAATCATTATCAAAATTCCAATAACTGTTTTTAGAGATGTGGAAAAATAATCCTGAAATTCATATGGAAGAACAAAAGACCCCAAATAGTGAGACCGAGCTTGGGCAAAAAGAACAAAGCTTGAGACACCACACTTTCTGATTTCAAAATATATTAAAATGCTATAATAATGAACATAGTTTTTAACTGGCATACAGACATACAGACTAAATGAACAGAACAGAAAGCCTAGAGATAAATCCATGGTTTCAAGTCAATTGTCAACAGCATCCAATGAAATCAGAGCAGTCGCTCAACACATAATGTGGAGAAAATTGGATATCCACATGCAGAATGAAAATGTATCTTTATGTTACACCATGTACAAAAATTAACTCAAAATTGTGAAAGATTTAAATATAAGACCTGAAAGTATAAAACTAATGGAAGAAAACATAGGGGAAAAAGCAATTTGATATGAGTCAGCATAATGAGCTTTTTAAATATGACCTCCAAAGCAAAAACAACAAAAGTAATAATAGACAAGTTGGATTTTGTTAATCTAAAAGCCCCTCCTACTAAGGGAAACAATAGAGAGACTACCTACTTAATGGGAGAAATAATTTTCAAATCTTACATCTGTTAAGCGGCTAATATGCAAAAGAGGAATACAAGTAATTCAATAGCAAAGAAAAAGAACAGTTAAAAATTGGATAAATGGATGATTTCACTACTGATCTGGACGGTGTGCTTTTCAAGCTACAAATAGTGTAAATATTCGTGTGAAATCTGAAATATTAAGCATCCACAGGCTATATGTTTATTTTTTGTTTCCCTTATCTCTATTACATTATCCGATGTTACAGAAGTTGTGTGGTGGAGGGGAGCCCAAAAGACTAGGAACCATATCTATTTCACAAACCTAAGCACCTAGTACACTTACTGGTACACTGGACATACTGGCACACAGTAGCCAAGAGATGTTTGTCAAATAAACATATGTGGTGACTAAAAGCATAAAGGAGAAGGAGAAGGAGAAAAAGAGGAGGAAGGGGAAGAAGAAAAGAAGAGACAAATGTGGATGTGTAATCAATGTGAATCTGCAATCTGTATACGTGGTAAAAATGGGAGTTCATAACCCACTTGAATCAAATGTATGAAATGTGATATGTCAAGAGCATTGTAATGTTTTGAACAACCAATACAAAATAACTAAATAAATAAAATAAAATATGACCATTAGAAACAAAAAAAAAAAAGAAGAAGAAGAGACAAAAGAAGACATACAAATGATGGTTAGGAGATATATGAAATGATATTCCATATCATTAATGATCAGAAAAATATGCAAGTTAAATCCCCAAAAAAGATATCTCATATTTTTAAAAATGACTATAATCTGGGCTGGGGATATAGCGCAGTTAGTATAGTGCTTGCCTGCATGCACAAGGCCCTACATTCAATCCCCAGCACCACAAAAAAAATAAAATGAAATAAAACAAGAAAAGAAAAAAAAACTAAAATTACAAATATAATAGACAAAATGTGATGGTAAGGATGTGAAGAAAAGGGAACTCTAATACACCATAAATGGGAATGTAAATTGGTACAGCCATTAAGGAAAACAGTATGGAATTTGTCAAAAATTAAAAATAGAGCTATTGTATTTCAGGCCATATATCCAAAGGAAATAAAATCAGCATCAGCATCTAAAATTAAAAACAAAGTTATTGCAGCATTATTCACAATAGCTAATATACAGAAACAACTTAAACATTCATCTATGGATGAAAGAATAGAAAATAAATACACATATGAATATATACGCACTGTGAAATGTCATTTATCTTTTAAAAAGAAGAAATCCTGCCATTTGCAACAACATTAATGAACCTAGAGAACATTATACTAAACCAGACACAGAAAGACAAATACTGCATGTTCCCTCTACTATGCAGAATCTACAAACGCTGAAAAACAGTGTACAATGGTAGTTGCTAGAGGCTAGGGAGTGAGAGAAATGGGAAGATGTTGGTCAAGAGTTGTGAATTTTCATTTATTCAAGATCGGTAAGTTTGGAAGAAGTTAATTAACAACATTAAGTCTGTAATTAAAAATAATACATTGTATGCTGGAAATGTGCTAAGCCAGTAGATGTTGAGCATTTTCACCATACACACATGCAGAGGTAACTATGTGAACTGATGAACATGTTATTTAGCTTGATTGTGGTAAGTATTTCACAATGTACCTATATATATTGAAACACAATATATGGTAACTTAAATACATTTTTATTTTAAAATACATTTAGTACTTTTTATTTTATTTTTATTTATTTGTTAATTTTATGTCAGTACAGAGGGAACAAAATATCCATCAGCACAATTCAGAGCAGTGCTATTTGTATATGTAATGGTATTATTAAGTATAATATTATATGGGTATGGGTACTATTGGTTAGTTATTCTTAATTTACATCCTTGATAGTAATAGAAATTAGTTACAACATAGATGTTTGTAATATAAATTAAAGATATAGAACATATAAGTACAAAGCAACATATTTTAAATCTGAACTTGACCTCTTTAAAAAAATCAGGATTCCCAAATAAATCATTAGAGAAAAATTAACTTTGCACTCTTACATTTTTCAGAAACTGCAAAGAGCTATATAAAGTTTTTCTCTAGTAAAAACAAAACCTTTTCATTCATTTAATCTCTATACCAATTAGAGTCAGGAGAAGAGGCAAAAATACAATAATTTAAACATAAAATGTTAATACAATGAAAGATTAATTGTAGAGGGGAATGGAGTGAAAAAGGACTGACTAGGAAGAAATATGGAGAATTGTAAATATAGGGATTGCAGATATACTGAAAATTATAGCAAGTCAATTATGTACTATATACTAGTCACTACCCTGATAGCTGAGTTAGAGCATCCGAGGTAACATTCTCTCTCTGCTTATTCCCTCCTAGGGTTGAGGTCCAGACCTCCTTGGAAAGGACATGATCAATATATTGAATGGCAGATTTCTATACAAGTTCCTAGCACAGGTGGAATGCTGTGCTTTTAGAACTCACTGGAAATCATCCCTCTGGAAATTATCAGAAACCTGTATTCTGAGGTGCTTCTCCTCAGAATTTGCTGTGAATCAAAACAGAGAGATGCCAGATGCTATAATTTGAATAAGTATCCTCTAAAGATCCATGCATGGAATGCTTGGTCCACAGGATAGTGTTTTGGGAAGTGGTAGAACCTTTGGGAGGTGGGACCTAGTAAGAAGTCCTTATGTTATCAGGGCCTACTGGGAATTGTGAGAACTTGACCCCAGCCTCTCCCTGTTTCTTTTGCTTCTTGGTGGCCACATGTTCCTTCCATTCTTATATGGTACTTATGGTACATCAACAGAGGCTCAAAGGAATGGGACTTAATTATTCATAGACTGCAACATCTAAAACTATGAACTAAATAAAAATTTTTGTATAAGTTATTTAACTCAGATATCAACTGAAAGTAATACAAAGATGACTAATACATTAGAAGAAGTCACTGACTGTTGGGATCTGTTGCTTTCCATGAGTGCACAGCCAGGAACTGCAGAAGCTATTAGATCAAGAGAACAAAGCGTCTTCTTCCTCCAGCATCTCTGTAGTACACTCTATTGGCGAAGCTGAACATTAGTTCCACTGGCCAAAAAGACCCTCACAGCTTAGAACTAATATATTGATAACTGTCCTAGTTATTTATCTTATCAATGACTATGTCTTGAACCTACTAATCTCTTAACAGGGTTTGTAACACTGCTTCTGCTAGCATTGTTTTTCTTTCTTAATAGAGTATAAAATTATTACCTATAAACTGTACCTTTTCAAAAATTTTTGTTTAATTTCTCTCCCTGTGGTTTATTGAAGATAGCAGTTTTAAATTTATAATAGTATTTTTCAATTATGAGTAGAGTTTACTTCAATAACACTGAACAAACACAAGGCTGATGTAGGTCTCATGCTTTCTCAAGCCTTCATTTAAAAAACATATCAATAATTCATGTTCTATAGCCCTGTATGGATTTAAACTTTTCTCTTACTTAACTTTTAAAAGAAAAACAGAAAAAGCTATTAATTACATTTTACAGAAGGAAATCTGAAATATCTAGTCCCATCTCCTCCTATATAGTCTTCTCACATTAAGTCCTCCCAACTCAATATTCCAAAATATCTTACACAGTTAGGGCTTATTGAAACTTATTTTTTTTTCATACTTACTCAATGAAATCTAAACTCCTTAACTTGGGAGAATAGATTTTCTTATTATGAAGTCAGGTTATTTTTTTTCTTGTTATGTTTCCTTTGAATATATCTCAATATCCATTCTTTTTTTATTTACTATTGAATGCCAAATTGTTTATTTTTTAACAGTTTGGGAAATAAAAGTAATATAAGTGTAAAAGCTAATAGTTTTTTTTTTTAATTTGTTCTAATTAGTTAGACATGGCAGTAGAATGCATTTAGACAACATCATACAAATATGGAGTATAACTTCTCATTCTTCTTGTTGTACATGGATATAGAAACACACCAGTCTTGTAGTTATATATGTACATAGGGTAATAATTTCCAGTTCATTCTACTGTTTTCTTAAACCCATGCTTCTTTCCCTCCCTTCACTCCCCTCTGCCTAGTCCTAAGTACCTCTATTTTTCACTAGCACTCCCCACTCCATTATTGTGAATTAGCATTCGCATATCAGAGAAAACATTTGGCCTTTGATTTTTGGCAATGGCTTACCACACTTATCATGATATCCTCCAGCTCCATACATTTACTGGCAAATGCCACAATTTCATTATTTCTTAAGGCTGAGTAATAATCAATTGTGTATGCATAGTACATTTTCTTTATCCATTCATCTGTTGGAGGGCATCTAGGTTGGTTCCACAGTTTGGCTATTGTGAGTTGAGCAGCTATAAACATGGATATGGCTGTGTCACTGTAGTATGCTGATTTTAAGTCCTTTGAGTATAAACTGAGGAGTGGGATAGCTGTGTCAAATGGTGATTCCATTCCAAGTTTTCTGAGGAATATCCATACTGCTTTCCAGATTGGTTGCATCAATTTGCAGTCCCACCAGCGATGTCTGAGAGTACCTATTATCCCAAATCCTCGCCAACAATTATTGTTGCTTGTATTCTTGATAACTGCCATTCTGACTGGAGTGAGATGAAATCTTTGAGTAGTTTTGATTTGCATGTCTCTAATTGCTAGAGAGGTTGAACATTTTTTCATATATTTATCAATTGATTGTATTTCTTCTGTGAAGTGCCTGTTTAGTTCCTTAGCCCATTTATTGATTAGGTTATTTTTGTTTATTTGTTTGTTTTGTATTAAGTTTGTTAAATTCTTTATATAACCTGGAGATTAATGCTTTAGCTGAGGTGCCTGTGGTAAAGGTTTACTCCCTTCTGTAGGCTCTCTCTTCAGGTTATTGATTGTTTCTTTTGCTGAGAAGCTTTTTAGTTTGAATCCATCCCATTTATCAATTCTTGATTATACTTCTTATGCTTTAGGAGTCTTGTTAAGGAAATAAGATCCTAAGCAGACATGGTAAACATTTGGGTTTACTATTATTTTTATATTAGATGGAGGGTCTCTGTTCTAGTGCTAAGTTTTTGATCCACTTTGAGTTGAGTTTTGTGCAGGGTGAGATAGAGGGATTTAATTTCATTTTGTTACAAATGGATTTCCAGTTTTCCTAGCACCGTTAGGTGAAGAGGATATTTTGTTTTTCAATGAAAAAAATTTTTATTAGTTGCTCATGACAATACAATGATCTTGACATATCATACATTTGATTCAAATGGGGTATGAATTCTCATTTTTCCATGTGTACAGGTTGCAGGATCACATTGGTTATACGGCCACATCTATACATACAGCAATACTAGTGTCTGGGTCTAATATGAAATGACTGTATGTATGTGAGTATGTCTCTGTGTCTTCTATTCTGTACATTTGGTCTATATGTGTGTTTTGGTGCCAATAACATGCCATTTTTATTAATATGGCTCTGTTATATAGTTTAAAGTTTAGTATTTTGATACCTCCTGCTTCATTTTTCTTGCTGAGGATTTCTTTGGCTATTCTGGGTCTCTTATTTCTCCATGTGAATTTCATGAATACTTTTTCTAGTTCTATGAAGAACATCATTGGAATTTTAATAGGAATTACATTGAATCTGTATAAAACTTTTGGTAGTATGGCCATTTTCACAATGTTAATTCTGAGTATGCAAGAGCATGGGAGAAAAACTGGAACAAGACAAGGATTCCCTCTATCACCACTTCTACTCGGCATAGTCCTAGAAACTCTAACCATGGCAATCATACAGATGAAAGATATTAAAGAAGCCCCTCTTCTAAAGTCTTCTTCAATCTCTTTCTTTAATGTTCTGTAGTTTTCATTGTAGAGGTCTTTTACCTCTTTTGTTAGATTGATTCCCAAATATTTTTTACCCTATTATGAATGGGGTATTTTTCCTAATTTCTCTTTGAGTGGATTCATCACTGATATATAGGAGCATGTTTGATTTATGGGTGTTGATTTTCTATCCTGCTGCTTTGCTTAAATCATTTATTATTTCTAGTAGTTTTCTAGTGGACGTTTTTGGATCTTCTAAATATAGAATAATATCATCAGCAAATAGTGATAATTTAAGTATTTCTTTCTTATTCATACTCTTTTAATGTCTTTCATATTTAGCATAGATAGCTTTTACAATATTGCTACTATCCGTAGTTTTTCTAATGTGATAAACATAAAGGGGTGCTGTATTTTGTTGAATGCTTTTTCTGCATCTATTGAGATGATCATATGATTCTTTTCTTTAAATCTCCTGATGTGATGAATTATATCTATTGATTTCTGTATGTTGGACCAACCTTGCATCTCTGGATGAACCCCACTTGATCATGGGTGCACTGTCTTTTAAATATGTTTTGTCTTCAGTTTGCAAGAATTTTATTAAGAATTTTTGCATCTATGTTCATCAGGGATATTGGTCTGAAGTTTTCTTTTCTTGATATGTCTTTGTCTGGTTTTGGTGTCAGGGTGATACTAGCTTCATAGAATGAGTTTGGAAGAGTTCCCTCCTTCTATATTTTATGGAATAATTTGAGGATTATTAGTGTTAATTGTTCTTTGAATGAACTGGGCTGAGAATCCTTCTTGTCCTGGGCTTTTCTTGGTTGGTAGGTTTTTGATGGCATCTTCCATTTAATTGCTTGAAATTGATCTGTTTAAATCATTTACGTCTTCTTGATTCAGTTTGGGTAGGTCATAAGTCTCTAGAAATTTGTCAATGTCTTTGAGATTTTCTATTTCATTGTAGTAGGAAATTTTCAAAATAGTTTCTAATTATCTTTTGTATTTCAGTAGTGTCCATTTTGGTGTTTTGTTTTTCATCATGAATTTTATTATTTTGAGTTTTCTCTCTCTTTGTCTTCTTTAGCATGGCTAAGTGTTTATCAATTTTATTTATTTTTTTAAAAAAACAATTTTTGTTTTGTCATTTTTTTGTATTGTTTCTTTTGTTTCAATTTCATTGACTTCAGCTCTGATTTTATTTATTTGCTCTCTTCTGCTTTTCTTGATGACTTTTTCTTCTTTTTCTAGGGCTTTGAGATGTAATGTTAGGTAACTTGTTCATTGGCTTTTCATTATTTTAATGAATGAGCTCAATGCAATGAACAGTCCTCTTAGCACTACTTGCATAGTACCCCAGATATTTTTATATATTGTATTGGTATTCTCATTTACCTCTAAGTATTTGTTTTTTATTTCATCCCTGATTTCTTCTGCTCTCCATTAATCATTCAGTAACCTATCCTTTAGTCTTCAGGTGTTGGAATAGCTTCTATTTTTAATTTTATTTTGATTTCTAATTTAATTCCATGATGATCTGATTAAATGCAGGGTATTATGTCTATTTTTTTTTTTTTTTTTTTTTTGTATTTGCTAAGTGTTGCTTTGTGGCATAAGACATGATCTATTTTAGAGAAGTTTCCATGTGGTGTTGTAAAGAAATTGTATTTGCTTGTTGATAGATGAAATATTCTATATGTCCATTAAGTCTAAATTATTGATTATATTATTTAGTTCAAAAGTTTC
The DNA here is from genome assembly GCF_047511675.1 of Marmota flaviventris. Classification (NCBI taxonomy): domain Eukaryota; kingdom Metazoa; phylum Chordata; class Mammalia; order Rodentia; family Sciuridae; genus Marmota; species Marmota flaviventris. The sequence continues at coordinate 48,566,923 of NC_092504.1, read as the reverse complement.
TTTGTTTAGTTTTTGTTTGGAAGATTTATCCAGTGGTGAGAGAGGTGTGTTACATCCAGTATTATTATATAGTGATCTATTTGATTCTTGAAATTGAGCAGGGTTTTTTTGATGTATGTAGATGGCCCATTGTTTGCATTGTTTGGGACATGAATATTATTCTGTCTTGTTGATGTATGATTTTCTTAAGCAGTATGAAATATCCTTCTTTATCTGTCTTAACTAACTTTGGCTTGAAGTCCACTTTATCTGATATGAGGATGGAAACCCCTGCTTTTTTATGACTTTCATGTGAGTGATATGTTTTTTCACATCCTTTCATCTTCAGTCTGCAGATGTCTTTGCCTATATGAGGTGAGTCTCTTGGAGACAGCATATTTTTAAGTCTTTTTTTTTTTTAGAGAGAGAGAGAGAATTTTTTAATATTTATTTTTTAGTTTTCGGCGGACACAACATGTTTATTTGTATGTGGTGCTGAGGATTGAACCCAGCGCATGCCAGGCGAGTGTGTTACCGCTTGAGCCACATCCCCAGCCCTAAGTCTTTTTTTTTAATCCACTTTGCCAATCTGTCTTTTGATTGAAGAGTTTAGGACATTAATATTCAGGGTTACTATTGAGATATGATTTATATTCCTGTCCATTTTGATTTATTTCTGATTTTTTTTTTTTAATATTTATTTTTTTAATTCTCGGCGGACTCATCTTTGTTTGTATGTGGTGCTGAGGCTCGAACCCGGGCCGCATGCATGCCAGGCGAGCTCGCTACCGCTTGAGCCACATCCCCAGCCCCTGATTTTTAATTGTATTTAGTTTCTCCCTTGATTGTCTTTTCCTTTAGTTTAGTTCCTCCATTTTCTGGTTTTCACTTTTTTTTTTTTTAATTTCCTCCTTATGGAATATTATTGCTGAGAATGTTCAACAGTGCAGGCTTTCTAGTTGTGAATTCTTTTAACTTTTGTTTATCATGGAAGATTTTTACTTCATCTTCAAATCTGAAGCTTAATTTTGCTGAATATAAAATTCTTGGTTGGCATCCATTTTCTTTCAGAGCTTGGTATATTTTGTTCCAGGACACCATAGTTTTGAGGGTCTGGGTTGAGAAATCAGCTGAGATCAGAATTGATTTTTCCCCTTTAAATAATCTGATGCTTTTTTTTAATTGTGGCCTTTAAAATCCTATCATAGGCATTTTCATTTTAATGTGCCTTGGTGTGGTTCTTTTGTAATTTTGTACATTTGGATTCCTGTAAGCCTCTTGTATTTGATTTTGCATTTCATTCTTCAGGTTTGAGAAATTTTGGTATTATTTCTTTGAAAATATTATATATTCCTTTGGTTTGAATCTCTGCTTCTTCCTCTATCACATTAAATCTTAAGTCTGAATTTTTTTTTTTCATGTTTTCCCATAAATCTTGGAAGTTATGTTCATGGTTTCTCATCATCTTCTCTATGTGGTCAATTTTATTTTCAACATTATATATTTTCTCTTCATTACCAGAGATTCTCTATTCCAGGTAGTCTAGTCTGTTGGTAATAAATTCCATTGAGTTTTTAATTTGATTTATTCCTTCATTTAGAGGATTTCACCTTGATTTCTTTTCATAATCTCTCTTTGTTGAAGTGATCTTTCACCTCCTGAATTTTATCTCTGATTTCACTCCTTACATCAACTTTTATGTTGTGGATCACTTCATGTACATTCTGAATTCCTTCTCTGACATCTCTTATACTGTGTTGTCAGACTCTATCATTGGAGTATCTTGGTTTGTTTGAGGCACTTTGTTCCATTGGTTTCACATATTGTTCATATATCTTCCCACCTAGCAGTGTGGATCTGAGGTAATACAGTTTCTACCCTGTAGACTTATAGTATCCATGGAGGTCTCCAGTACTTCACATTTAAGGGAAAAACAAATATTAACAACACCTAATGCAAATAAAATTCAGTCTTAAGCCAAATGGCTCCTATTAAGTCATCAGGCATTTCCCTCCCAGACAGTCCTGAGGGCCAATCACCAGGATCTGTGTGCCTGGCACTGAGAGCTGCTCTGTATCAGGCAGATCGGGACCAGGTGCTGAGAGCTGCCAGTCAGCCATTTTGCTGTGAGCTCCAGGCTGTGTTGTTGGCTGGGAATGGCCTGGGAGCCTGGGACTGGGAATCCGAGGGGCTGTTAGGTGCCAGCCTGATGCCAGAACTGGCAAGACTAGGGGATTGGTGGATGCTGGACTTGGGAGGGGGTTGAGGACTGGGCTGGTGCCCAGGCCCAGTGAGTGCAAGCCAGTATGGACCCCAGGAATCCAATGAGTGCTGGACTAGTGTTGGATGAGCAAACCAAGAGTAAGTTGTCCTCACACCCTCTTCTTACCTTCTGACCTGCTATAGCCAACCCTGTCAGTCCACGTGCCCTTCAGGATTCACAGTGATGGGGAAAGCCCATCTATCTCCCACTTCTGCAGCAAGATAGTGGATACCAGTACACCCAGAGGGAGACTTCTGGTTCAAATATACCTGTAGGCACCCTGACAATGGGCCTCCTGGCCCCTGCTGGTATCCCAACAAGGAGGCTGCCATGTCTTGACATGGCAATGGCTTCAGTAGCAGTGTCTCAGGATGGAGGTGCCTGCCACTGGAGATGGGGCAGCAATGCTTGAATATCCACTTTTAATACAAAACATAATGCTCTCTTCCTTCAGTAAGTCGCTCCATTTGGGCAAATATGTAGCTAGTTATAACCTATTTCTTCTCACTGTCCCAAAACTCAAGGTTAATAAACGGAGGGATGATGTCCACAATATTGCCATGCTATTTTAAAATATGATAAGTTAATATAGATAATATGTTCAAGTAGTGCTAGGCATATCCTATGTGCTAAATAACTGATGACTCTTATTATTTGCTTCACTTTAATTTGCTCACTTCCATCATTTGTAAAGTAGCTTTGATCAAGCTACTGTACTTTTCAATTTTCCTACCACTAGAGTGAACAGAAAATACTGGGCAGTAAATCTGGCTGATATGTAGGGAAAATGCTCAGTTAATTGGATCATCAATCCCACTTTCCATGCCAGGGCCAGAAGCATCTCTAAGTCTTTGCCATAGCTGCTGCCTTTCCTGTCCTGCATCATTATATAGAAAACTAAAACACAATGGATTAATTTAAATCTTATGGGAGCTGAGTCAACCTTTGTGGTCCAGTAATACATTGCTGAAATGGGCCAAGAGTGAGTCATAACACATCTCAAGAACTGCTGAAAGTAAAGTAAGAGAACGTATGGTGAAAGCAGAGATAAAAGATTAACATTTCAAATAATGGATTAATGATGGAAGGCAAAACAAATGGAGTCCATTATATATATGCATAGAAAATTCATTTCTTCCATAGAATCTAATAGTAATAGAATGTCAGGTACACCAGAACAACTTAAATAATTTGGTAATCACTTCTGATTCCATTGTTACACATGTTATTTTATTTTTTTCCAATAAAATTAATTTAAAGATGATATACTAATGAAGCAGAAAGCACACTTTGTCTAAGATCAAATGTTAAAAAATATCAGAGCAAGGAGGAGAACCCCGTTTTTTTTCAATTCAATATATTGTTCTCATAAACAATGATTCCCTAAAAAATATTTTAAAATAACAACCCAAGAAATGTAACTACAAGGGAAACACCAGCAAAGCAAACTAATAATTTGCAAACTGATACATGCTCAGCAGATGAAATATTCTGCCAGATAGGGCATCAAACTTCAAATCCAACCAAAATCCACAACACTTTTTAGATATTCATTTTTCTAACCTTTCTCCAAATCTCTTAGTTTGTATTATCTCTTGGCTTCATGTTTCCTACGAGTTATTATTTTGGTATTGTGCAGATTTAGCATAACCATGCTCTGTTCTTCATCACTTCTAAGGAATGCTGATGCTCCTTGCTTAATAATAGCAGGCTCTTTATTTTAACCTCAATGGCAACATTATATAAACTGTATGAAACCAAACCATCAAAAGTTCACTTACCAATAAAGTGTTCCAGTGGGAATCTATAGCACAGAGGCTAAGGTAATTATCTAAATTACATACCCCAAAATCAGGCCTACCTACTCCAACCACACCCTATACTCCTTCAGTTACCACTAAATTAATCCCTATTAGGGGATTAATTCAGTGATTGGATTAAAGTTCTCATAACCCAATCAAGTCACTTCTAAACCTTCTTGTATTGTCACACACATGAGTTTTTGGGGGATGCCTCATATCTAAATCATAACAGCATTTATTGTAAGGAGTGTTTCAAATACAGACAAATTATAATACCTAGTTACATCTCCTTGGGCAATTCATATCTCCTACATTTCAGTTTCTTCATATCTAAAATGAAAATTGCAGCTTACATTCACTAGGGAATATTCTTTGGCAGGCACTCAAATATTCAAAATACTCTTATGAGTTAAGTTCAATTATTATTCCCCTTTCAAAGATGAGGAAACAGGCTAGAGAGATGAAACAAATTACCCAAGTTCACCCAAAAAGTAGGTGGTGGATCAGAGCCATGTGGTTTGCATCCAGCTCTGTCAGCCAGCCATTCAGCAGTTCTACGTCTACTTGGCCAACATGAATACCATTTTGTAAGGTTAGTCTAGAGATGAAGTGCAGCAATTCATGTAAAACAATAAGCACAAAAGTTGCCACATAGATAAACTGCAATAAATTTTAGCTACTACTACTGATACAATGTTCAAACAGCAAGAGTCCACTGGAATCTGACAGTTTTGTTATGCAGAGAGAACTTAAATGTATGTTTTCTTTATAAATGAGAAAATAAACAAGTTAAATTTATTATTTAAATAAATGTCTGCTTATCAGAATGAATGCCTTCAGAAGACTAGTATATATTTATACTTATCTATATTTGATATGGTTATAAAAACTTCTTTCATATATAACTTCCATTCCACTTTTTTTATCAAAGCACTTTCCTATTCTGATAATGATAAAATAACATAATCTTTGAATATAATATCATTAAACCTTTATTGATCATTTTCTCTATCTGATGCTAATTAAAGTTAATCAGCATTAATACATGCATTTAGAAAAAAGTATTTAGGCTTTTTGAGACTGGTTTCTAAATTATATAATATAAAAATTATAGAACCTACCAGCTTATAATGGCTTTAGATAACAAATGTTAGTGATAATGAACGTGAAAAAATATAAATTGTGAAATTATTTTGAGAAGTAAAAGGATTTATCTATTTTAAACTTTAGTAAAATGAATCAAAAGATCTATTTTAAAGAGAATTCTAGCCTATGTTTTTAAGTTAAGAGTTTGCCATTTAACTAAATTCTTTCTATTTCTCATAGCATTAAATATATCCACACCCAAAGTTTCCATTTCTTTTACAATAAACCAGAAAGTTTTTTCAAACTCTAGAAAAGTATAGTATTGCAAAAAGCAATAAAACTTCAAGGTCATAGTAGATTCAGGGAATTCTGAGCCCAGATCTTCAGATTTCAAATCCAATATAGTTCTAGTTAAGTGCAAGTGAGTAGATAATGTCAAATAATGTTATAGAGGCAGTACAAATTGATGTCTAGGAGAGCTAGTTTTGAATCTAAAATACTTGGCTTTGTATCTTTGCTGTATAATTTATTAGCTCTATAACCTTAGGAAAGTTATTTAACCTCTTTGTGACTCCACTTTCTAATCTGTTAAATGAGAAAATAATTCTACACACTTCAAATGGCCATAGCAGAGACTGAATGTATCAATTTCTGGAAAGTGCTTTGAGAAATCTGACATGCATTATACATTAAATAAATGTAAGATATTAAATAATTTTTGTAGTTTGAACATGTTCATTAATTATCCCTTCACCTTTTCAAATTCTCATCAAATAAAAACAGACATAAAAATTCAAATGAGAATTAACATATGGTACCAATTCTCACTTTATGAGCTAGATTAGTGGATATGACAGGATCTTCTATGCCCTTGGAACTGAAAACTCTAGGCCCACATAACTTTGATTTACTCTGCGTAGACACCAGAAAACGACATAACAAACTTCCTCAGGACCCACCTCCCTACCAATTTGGTCTTGATCTTGGTCAGAGGATAAGAATCACAGGAGGAAAGTATGCTTCAAATATGGAGGGCAGGAGAATGAGAATGCATTGACAGTAATCATTCTTTGAAAAGAGGAGCCAGTGGTATGAAAATCAGGAAGCAGTCCAGCCTCTGGACACTCTAAGCAGGCAGAAGTGAGGTGTAAGAAGGATAACCTGTAAGCGTCATTACAGTAGTCCTCATTGAGCAAAAGAACGGAATTTTCTTCTCTCTACAGAAAATAAACAAGAAGGTATAAACTTTCTTCCACTAGGTGGTTCAGATGGGCTGGGAAATCTGTTAGGAAGAGGCAGTTTGTACAAATATTAATTCTTTTGACAAACATGCATTTAGGTCCTATTATATGCCAGGCTTTGTGCTGATGGAACAGAATAAAAAGCTGAGACAAACAGATTCAACAATATGTGAATTATAATTATTATTGATCAAATTAGATAGTAGAGGACATGGTTCAGAATCTGAGGCAAAGATTTTGAGCTCCACAATGTATATAGATACTTTCCAAAAGTATACCAGAGTGCCCATCCGAAAGCCCTTTTAATCTACCAGAATGTGTATTTGAGTATTCCATGTGTTAACATTCTTTTCTGAGAAAGCTGGACTAGATAAATGGTTCTTAAATCTTTTCTTATCACAGACTTCTTTGAACAGATAAAATGTTATTGAAAACCGCAAAGTATAAGTTGACAAAAGATTCTCTGCTTGATCTCTCCCTCATCATCTTCAGCTTTCCTGAAGTTCCTCCTGAAGAACTCTCATCTCTAAAGGACATTTTTAAAGAACACTGGACCTATGAGCAACAAGGACTCTTCCACTTATTAAAGTTTGTAGTTCTAAGAAGTTGCATCTTCACATGTGACCAGAAATCCTTAAAAAAAAAACTGCTAGCAAAATTGCTTCTTTCAAAACATTCTTTCTTTAAAATATGACAAACAAATCTTCATATTTCCAAGAACATCTTAGTAAACATGAGACCTAGAAATTGCAGTCAAGTGTTATTTACTAGGAAGACAGTAGCACATAAGTAAAGTAAAACATTGTTTTCTATCTGAACTTCTATGATTTTGCTTGTGTGAAGTCTTATAATAAAACACGCAAGAGAAGCTGTTTCACAAATTTTCCTTGTTTTAGAGTTTTCATTTGTCAAGTTGCTGAATTTAGACTATCATAGTTATTTGTTATTATATTTCTATATATTTCTAAGTCCTCATGACAAAATTTAAGATTGAATATACACATGCATGTTTACAGATACATGTACTAAAACATGTTCTGTCAAGCCAATGTTGCTCTCATACATCATACAATAATATATATCAATCTGGTGTTTTGCAATGACAGATCTATCTGTTTCCTTTTTTCCTATGCCTCTGTTCTTCCTGCTTCTTTAAAATACACACCATTGAAAAGAAGTAAAGCTATCAGAATACACACTTTATATTAGCACTCATAGTACACAGTAGAGATGAGTAAAGAAATTGGCAAAGGATAAGAGCTTGACAGGGTTTTTTCTGTTCTTTGCTATTTTTGCTGGGCACATGCAGATGGCTGTTTAAGAATGGTCACAGTGTTCAGCCTGAGGTCTGCCAACAATGTAGATTTAGAAGGTAGAATAAAGAAAGTCATCAATGTGCATAGTAATGGCAGGAAATGGTTCAAAAGAGGGCTCTGTGCTGCATACAGAAATATCCTACAAACCTGAAAGTAACTTGAGTAATTATTAATTATAAAGTGTAGCTTTTTAATTTTGGCAGAATGTGCTTAACTGAAAAAAATCAAAATGAAATAATTTAGTTATCTAACAGCTTTTGGAAGCTAATCTTTATAACTAGGATATCATTAATCCATTTATTTCCATTTATAACATCAACAAATATTTACAACATGTTAGTGATATGCCAGACAACATACTTGAACAGAGATAAAATGTTGGGCAAAACAGCCTCATTTATGTTCACATTTTATAAAAGCAAAATAGACATACAGCAGGCTTACAAATCTAATCTTTTAAAAAGTGCTTTCTCTAGGGGTTGTAGGGGATAACCGGAAGACCATGAGCTTTGCAGTCACAGATAATTGCGTTAGAATTCTCACTTAGAAACATGCGATTTTTTATATCTTAGAAAAGTTGTTTAACCTCTAAGAAATTGTTTTACTAATCGAAAAATTACTACATGTACTTGGTAGTGTTACCTCAAATATTAAATAAAACAGTAATATTCACAATTCAGATATTTTATACTTTACATCTATTATCCTAAGGTTTTAATAATAAAAACAGATCCTTTTGTTTTACCTAAATTTTTCTCAGAGAAATTTTGTGGGCCATTCCAAAGCCATCATTGTAGTGAAGTGACTGCTTTGATTCTGTGCATGTATAAATGTTATTCTAAGACAATTAACTTTATTATTTCTCTTTATTGTGTTTTGTTTAAATGTCTCCTATCTCTAAGAAGAAATTAACCCATAAGAAACTAAAACATTTGATCCTCAATATTTGCAGATCCTATGCATTGTCAACTTGCCTAGAGGCTGAAATTTATTTGTAACCTTGAAATCAATACTTTCAGCACTTTTGGATCATTTGCTGATGTAGGGGAGAAAAAGCAACATCTTTTCTTCAGCCATACAGGGTTCATGGCTGGCACTTCTATAACAAAATGACAGATTAACAAAATGAAAGCACACAAATTTAATTCAACCAAAGTTTTTGCCTACATAGAGCCTTCCAAAATAAGGGCTCAAAAGACATAGAGAAAACTGCATTTTTATGCTTGATATTAAAGAGGAATGGAAAGCATATTGTGAATAATTAGACATAAAGTGGATCTGTCCTAATGGTACTTGTTTGTTCAAATTTCTCTGTCCCTGTGGTTACAAGTTAGGACCCCTTTAGATGACCCCTTTTCATGTAAGATAAGTCAGAGAATACCTTTGTAGTCATGCTCAGGGAAGAAAGTCAGGAGGTGACAGTGACCAATTTTCTTCTTAGTGTTCTCAATCTCTAGGGTCCCATAATTTGGGGGGTTTATGTTCTGAATCCCAATATTCACATAAGCAGACTAGTAAAATTTTAATTGAACAAGTTATCTGTTCCCATTTGATATTAAATTAGATGACAATCTGCCTCCTTATTTTGTTCCCATGTAGAGAAGACTAGAGGATGAAGAAAACAGGGGGCAGGAGAAGCTTCTATTCTGAGACCATTTTGAGCATTTGAATACCAACTCCATCATCTGTGACTAGGGTAGTCTCAGGGAAGTCACTCCACTCTACTGAATCTTATTTTCTCTTTTTTTTAAAAAAAAGAAAAAGAAAAAAATATTAGGATAAATTGTTTTTGTGACTTAAGATTATAATCTATGTGAAGTATGTACATCTATAAAGATGAGGTAGATGACAGGTAGATGGATAGATAGATTTACAAATTTCTCCTGGTAACAATGTTTTAGTATTTCCTACTACAGTGTTCATGGGAACTTTACAAAACATGGCTATCATGAATAATAAAATTTTCTGTATTTTGATTATCAATTTTTCCAACATTATTTTAAACTTTGTATGTTAGTAAGGCAAAAAATCAAATAATAACCTATTATAGAGTACAAGCAAAATATTTTGGTAATTTTACTCTAAAACAGACAATGTCATTAATATTAATGTTAGATGACAATGAGCTTCATAGGAGACAGAAAGTTTACTTTCATTATAAACTAAATAAATGTCTCCCTATTTATGATCCAGTAAAGTAATTAAAATGATTTTAGTATGGAGGCAGGAAAGACTGTGGAATGAGATGGATATGAGTACCCTAGGTACATGTATGACTGCACATATGGTGTGATGCTACATCTTATATGATCAGAGAAATGAAAAGTTGTGCTGCAATTGTGTACAACGAATCAAAATGCATTCTGCTGTTGTATTTACCTAGTTAAAATAAATACATAATTTTAAAAAATTAAAGAAGGATGATTTTATTACTTCTATAAATAAAATTTTTAAATGATGACATAGTGTGATATTTTAATGTTCTAATTTGTGAAAAGAAGAATTATCCTACTTTGTTACATTCCAGCTACTTAAGTATTCAAAACCATAAAGGAATTACAACATACATAAGGTATCCACTTGCCTGACAGAATGTATTTTGTGTAAATAGAGAAAATTCATATCACTCCTATGTGTAGATCAATTACCTATAACTGAAACTGTATAATTAATTATAATTAAGGCAATGTTCAAATATTATTATTTTAAAACAAATATTATTAGAAATTATGTGGAGCTTCTCTGAATTAAAAGAATACACTTTACATATTAAATATGGTTAAACACAAAATTGTAACTATTATGACCAAATACCTCAGAGGGAGTAGTTTAAACTTAAGTTCTAAATTACTTAAGGTTGTGATCTCAAACAATAAACTCTGAAAAAATAAGCCATAATAATTATTTTATTTGTTCTAATTAGTTATACATGACAATAGAATGCATTTTGACACAACATACATAAATGGAGTATAGCTTCTCATTCTTCTGGTTGTAAATGATCTAGAAACACACCAGTCTTATAGTCATATATGCATACATGGTAATAATATCCAATTAATCTTACTATCCTTCTTAAAACCTATTCCCCTCCCTTCCCTTTACTTTCCTCTGTCTAGTCCTAAGTACCTCTATTCTTGCCTAGCCCTCCTCCTTATTGTGAATTAGCATCCACATATTAGAGAAAACATTTGTCCTTTGTTTTGGACAGATTGGCTTACTTCACTTAGCATGATATTCTCCAGCTCCACTCATTTACCTGCAAATGCCATAATTTCATTCTTTCTTAGGGCTGAATAATAATCAATTGTGTATACATAGCACATTTTCTTTATTCATTCATCTGTTGAAGGGCACCTAGGTTGGTTCTATAGTTTGGCTATTGTGAGTTGAACCATTCAAACATTGATGTGGTTATGTCATTGTTCTATGCTGATTTTAACTCCTGTGGGTATAATCTGAGGAGTGGAATAGCTGGGCCAAATGGTAGTTCCATTCCAAGTTTTCAAGGACTCTCCATACTGCTTTCCAGATTGGTTGCACCAATTTGCAGTCTCACCAGTAATATATGAGAGTACCTATTATCCCAAATCCTTGCCAACAATTATCGTTGCTTGTATTCTTAATAATTGCCATTCTGACTGCAGTGAGATGAAATCTTTGAGTAGTTTTGATTTGCATTTCTCTAATTGCTAGAGATGTTGAACTTCTTTTTTTTTTTTTTAACATATTTGTTGATTGGTTGTATTTCTTCTTCTGTGGAGTGTCTGTTCAGTTCCTTAGCCCATTTATTGATTGGGTTATTTATTTATTTATTTGTATTAATTTTGTTGAGTTCTTTATATATCCTGGAGATTAGTGCTTTAGCTGAAGTGCCTGTGGTAAGGATTTACTCCCATTCTGTACTCTCTCTCTCTTCCTGTTATTGTTTCTTTTGCTGAGAAGCTTTTTAGTTTGAATCCATCCCATTTATTGATTCCTGATTATACTTCTATGCTTTAGGAATCTCGTTAAGGAAGTAATATCCTAAGCAGACATGGTGAAAATTGGGCCTGTTTTTTCTTCTATTAGGCAGAGGATCTGTGTTCTAGTGCCTAAGTCTTTGATCCATTTTGAGTTGAGTTTTGCACAGGGTGAGAGAGAGGGGTTTCATTTCATTTTGTTACATATGGATTTCCAGTTTTTGCAGCACCATTTATTGAAGTAAGCCACAATAATTTAAAAACTATCTTTTTGAGTTAGGCAAGAGTCTCTTTCAGTAAAGTTTGCAGCAAGATCTGTCAGGCAATGCAAAATTCATTTGAAATTATAATCTTAAAACATCCCAGAGATATGCTAAGCAAAATCAGCTACTCAGGACTAATCTTCATACACATTATCTTGTATCTTAAACCAAGCTCACACTTGAGAAACTGATAGAAGGAAAGACATTTCAACAAAAGATCTAAGTTAACTATTTCCCATTTGGACAAAATAGCTTTACCCTCAGAATGTCCTGCTAGCCTAAGATTGTTTTTTTTTTTTTACTTTTTGTTTTCAGCTACAGATAAATAATTTACACCATCCACTAAAATAGGTGCTATGTTATGTGTGTTTATTTTAAAATAAGAGAAAAATATGTCAGTGAGAATATGCCTCCTATTATATCTTTGATTATTAACCTAAAATAAATTGGCACGTTTTTCTTCAAAGAGTAATGTATGACAGTGTTGTGACCTCAGTTTTACCAATTTGTAATGATTTCAGAAGCCCTGAAAGTAGGGTAGCCACAATAATTTAAAAACTATTTTTACAAATAGTGAAAATAATCACACTGAATAAGCTAGGAGTCATAATTTCAAATATAATTCTTATTCCACAACAATATTATTTGAATAAAAGGCCATGAAATTAGGAGGCAAAGACCTGAATGAAATTATATAATTCTATCAGTGGTCATGTAACTGGGTTACAACTTCTAGAATTCTTTCTCCATCTGGATGCAAATTGCTCAGGGATCACAGAGACTTATTTCTTTTCTGAACTCAACCATATAAATAGAACTCTGTGGATATCAATGCAGGAAATAGAACTTGACATTGTTTAAAATAACATGAGCTAGGTTTCTGGTTCTCTGGGTTTGCCACAGAATTGTTCAAAATGAAAGTGAGAAAAAAGCATCTTGATATTAAATAAGGTTGAGATATTTTTAAAGGAAAGTTTAGCATTAGAAATTCTAGCTTCATTAATAGAAGTAACTAAAATACAGCTTATCTGAACTCTTGGTACCAGATTATTTCTACTATGCCACTGAAATGACTTTCTGAAACACAATTAAAAATTTCATAAACATATTAGTATTCCACTATAGAAGAGTTTATTATTATATTTTTGAAGTGTACTTTGAGTCAAATAATGTCCCTTAAATTTTACTTCCACCAAAAAAATGTCATATAAGTAAAATAATAAGCCTACAAGGTAAGCATACAATTTGAGTCCTCAAATCCAAAGGATTTTAGCATTTTTTCCATTCTTTCTTATAAACAAAGAAAATATCAAAAAATTAATTAAAAAATACTATTTCCATAAAACCAGAGCATGTAATGCATGTAATGTTTGATGTGGTAGGCAGAATAGGGTAACCCAAAAATGTTCATGTTCCAGTCCCTGAAAATTGACAATATGTTATTTTACATGGTAAAAGAAATGGTACAGATGTGGTTAAATTGATTATATTAAAATAGAGAAATTATCTTCAATTACTGAATCAGGCCTGATAAAATCACCAAGGTTCTTAAAAGGTGGAAGAGGAAGTCAGAAAAATCAGGCATAAAATGTTGGCAGTCTAAAAGTGCTTAGAACACATTTCTCAGTTTGGAAAGTAGGAGAATGGAGTCACAAGCAAAGGAATACAGGGATCTCTAATCCTTGAGAAAGGCAAATTCTCCCCTCGACCCACCAGAGAACACAACCATTCCAATGTTTGGATTTAGGCCACTGAGAACCATTTCAGATTTTAGACTTCTATAACATGAGTGATGTTTGAAAGCAGTTTAATTTTGTAGTAATAGAACGGTTCTATGTTGATTTTGTTTGTAATTTTGTGAATTTGATAAATCTAATAGAAATGTACACAAAATATTGAAAAATCACTACAGGTAAACAAAAAATTTTCCAAAAATCATATTTTTTCTTTTTTTAATATTGAAAAAGTAATAAGTAAGCTGAGAGCAATGGTGCACATCTGTAATCCCAGCAGCTCGGGAGGCTTGAGGCAGGAGGATCATGAGTTCAAATCAGCCTAAACAAAAGTGAGGTGCTAAGCAACTCAGTGAGACAGGATCTATAAAATACAAAATAGGGCTGGAGATGTGGCTCAATGGTCTAAGTCCTGAGTTCAATCCCCAGTACTCCACGCACCCTCCAAACAAAAGCAATAACTAAGGAGATTGAACCAATAACAAGTAAGGAAAATTTTTGAATTAATGATTTCATCAAGGATATACCCATATGCTAATATATTTATGAATGAATTCTAAATAATTAAACAACTTATTCCAATGCTAAACATTCTTCAAAAAAATAGCAGGTTATATCTCAAAATTCATTTTAACAGACCAGCATTATTCAAACACTAAAGACAGACATGGATACTTTAAGAAAAAAAATTAATACAAAATAAAATATCCCCAGTGAACAAATAAGCAAAAATCCTCAACAAAATATTATGAGCAAACCATTTAATCACACATTATAAAAATCTTATACTATAATCAAATAGGACTTATTTCTGAAATGCAAATACAGTTTAACATATGCAAATAAATGTAACATACCACATTAAACAGAATGAAAGATAAATCATATGAAAATCTGATATATATAGAAAAACCATTGGATGAAATTCAACATCCTTTCATAATAAAAACCTTTACAAATTTAGCATAGAAGGAATGTACCTTAATATAATAAAAGCCATGTATCATAAGCCCACAGATAGCATGATACTCAACAGTGAAAGATTTATCCTCTGAATTAAAGAATAAGGTAAAAATATTCACTCTTTCCAATACTGTTTAATATAATACTAAAATTGTAGCCAGAGCACTTAGGCAAGATAAATAGATAACCCAAATTTGAAAGGAAGGGATAAGATTATCTGGGTCAATTGCTAACATGATCTGTATAGATAAAATTCTAAAGACTAAAAATAACAACAACAAAAAAGAAAAAAAAAGAACTGTTAGAACTAATAAATGAGCTCAGAAAAATTGCAGGAAACAAAATTAACAAAAAAAATTAGTATAATTTCTATACAGTGTTAACAAACTCTCTAAATAGGAAATTCAAACAAAAATAGGTATAATAGCATAAAAAATTAGAATAAATTAAACTAAAGATGGGCAAGAATTTTGCACAATGAAAAGTATAAATATGTGTAAAAAGCAAATAAATTAATGGAAAGATACACTGCATTCTTGAATTGAGATAAATAACACTTAAAATACTATTAAAAAAAATCTTTGCCCAGAAATATATTAAGATTCACACATTTTTTCTCTAGTAGTTTTTCATATTGTTTCAAGATATCTATAGATCCAATGGAATCCCTATCAAAATTTCATTATTTTTCACAGAAATAGGAAAATAATACTAAAATTCAAGAGGGACTGCAAATGACCTTGGATAGCAAAGCATTTGAAGCAAAATAATCTGATGAAGCTAAAAGCAGTGTAAACTTGATTTCAAAATATATTACAAAGTTACTATAAATCAAAACATTAGATTGTACTAGCATTAAAACATATAGACCAGTGGAACAGAATACAGACACAGAAACAAATCCATGCATTTAGAGTCAACTGATTATTAAAAAGGGTTTAAAGAACACAAAATGAGAAAGCACCATCTCTTTAGTAAATGGCAAAAGGAAAATTAGATATAAAATGCAGAAGAATGAAAATAAATCCCGTCATATCACATAATTGAATCAAAATGGATTTAATACTTAAATATAGGAGCAGAAAATAAAAAAAATAACTAGAGGAAAAAGTAGAGAAATCTTGATATTTTTCTGAGCAAAGATTTTTTTCTTTGGGAAAAAATGTTGACTTTTTCTGAGGGAAAATGAATGACACAGAGCTAGCTCCCAGGCTGGGAGTGAAGCTTAGTAGTTCTATACTTGCCTAGTACATATAAGGCCCTGAGTTCAATTTCCAACACTTCCAAACAAACAAAGCAACAACAACAAAAACCTTTCAAGCAGCTTGCCATTCTTCACCAAAAATGATGGCACGGACCTGTAATCCCAGCAATTTGAGAGGCTGAGGGAGAGGATTACGAATTCAAGTCTGGCAAAATGAAAAAGATTTTACTCAGCAAAAGAAGCAACAAAAGCAAAAATCTAAAGAATGAAAGAAAATATTTGCAAACCATATACCTGCTATGTGATTAATATTCAAAATATAGAAGGAACTGGATACATTCAATGACAAGAAAATAAGAAATTGATCTAAAATTTGGTAAAAACTGAACAGATGATTCTAAAAAGAGCATACAGAAATGGTCAAGAAATATGAAAGTAGAATGTATTTTGACGAATTATGCATACATGGAGTATAACTTATTCTAATTCAATCCTTGCTATTGTCATGTATACCTAAAAAGAATAAATTAAAAAAAAAGAAATATGAAAGTGATCCTTATCAGTATTCATCTAGGAAATTCAAACAAAAACTTGTATCAATTATCAAAAGAACAAAAGACAATAATTTGGTAAAAATGTGGAGAAAGGAAAACTTATTCGCTCTTGAAGGGAATATGAAGAGTGCGACCACCACAGAAATAGAAATGCTGTGATGCCACGCCTCGTGAGGCCAGTAATTCAGAAAATCTGTGAGGGGCAATGGTAGGGGCGAGGGCTTAAGAAAAGACAAACAGACACACAGAGAAAGAGAGAGATGAAGAAGCTGGGGCCAGGTGGGAATTCACTCTCTGAGGGAAAATAAATGACACAGAGCTAGCTCATCGCGTTTGTTATATATAATATAAAACCTATAGGTTTTATCATCAAAAAGGTTTTCTGTGAGAACGTTTCTTCAAAGCAGGCAGGACAAAGCCCAGTTATAATTATCTTTTTTTTTTTCCCACTCATAATTCTCTACCCAGCGCAGGCACACAGCTCCTACTGTAGGACAATCAGAGACCATAATTAAAATCACCGCTGCCCATACTGAACTCTGTGCCTTTGGGGAGTGGTGAGTTGCCTCAGGATCTCTGGCTGTGACTCTGCTGGGAAGTTCCTCTGCAAAGGTGCAGGTCAAGATTGCCCAGTTGTTTTAGCGACACCTTGCATAAAGAGGTTCTGTACAAAGCATGGGACTGTCAGTCTTGGCCCTGAGTTTAGACACCAGCTGCTAGAGGTAGGGAATTAGGAGCACAAAAAGATAATTATAATTGGTTGTCAGTACTTCATCCTTCAGCCTGCCTGCTTTGATGAAACTTTCTCACAGAAAACCCTTTTGATGATAAAACTTATATAATAAACATGCTGAGCTAGCTCTGGGTCATTGTTTCTCCATCAGAGGATAATGACCCACCTGGTCCCAGCTTTCTCTATCTCTGTTTGTTTATCTTTTCTAATCCCCCCAACACCTTTCACTGGTTTTTGAATTAACAGCCATGCAGGTCATGTGCCAAGGAATGTGATAACCTAGATCAAATAGACATACACCTTTAAGGTACAACGTGTCTAAACTCACAAACTTTATCATTTTCTATCACACATTATATCAAAATTATACTCCATGTATGTATGATATGTCAAAATACGTTCTACTGTCAAGTGTAGCTAAAAAGATAAAATTATTTTTTTAATTGTGAGCTAAGTAAACATTTTTTTCTTTATAAAGGGGGGAAAAAGGATGAAAAACATTTGACAAAATCCATTATCCACTCCTATTCTTCTAATTAAAGTAGAAATAGATTGAAACTTTCTCAACTTGACAAAGAATACAAAAACATATGTGCATGTGCTCACACACACACAACCAAAGCTATTTTTATATTTAATGGCAATAAGATATAAACTTCCCCGCTAAAATCAGGAACAAAACAAGAATATCCCCTCTTATCACTTCATTTCAACATTATCATAGAAGTACTAAGTAATTCAGTAAGATAGTAAATGGAAATAGAAGGCATACATGTTGGGAAGAAAGAGATGAAACTATCTTTGTGCATAGATGAGATGACCTTCTGTGCAGAGATCCAGAAGAATTGGGGGAAAAAATCACCATAAATTTATACGAAATTGTAGCCAGGTTTCAGAATGTAAGGTTGATATATCCAAAAATAACTCCCAGGCTGGGAGTGAAGCTTAGTAGTTCAGTACTTGCCTAGTACATATAAGGGCCTGAGTTCAATCCCCAACACTTCCAAATAAAACAAAGCAACAACAACAAAAACCTTCCAAGCAGCTTGCTGTTCTTCACCAAAAATGGTGGCATGGGCCTGTAATCCCAGCAATTTGAGAGGCTGAGGGAGAGGATTAAAAATTAAAGTCTAGCCTCAGCAATGTAGTGAACAGTGTCTCAAAACAAAAAAAGTGAAAAGGATTGGGGATATATCTCAGTGCTAGAGTGCCCCTGAGATCCATTCCCAGTAGTGCCAAAAAAAAAAAAAAGAAAAACACAAAAACTACTGCTTTTCCTATATGCTACCAATGAATAAATGGACTTTAAAATTAAAAACATATTAACCTTTACATTAATGCCCCCCAAAATGAAATACATAGGTATAATTCTACAAAACATGTATGGGGCTTATATGAGAAAAACTATAAAACTTAGTATAAATATACCAAAGGGAAACTTAAAAAATGGAGATATATTTCACTTCATTGATAAAAAGACCCAATACCATCAAGATGTCAGTGCTTTGCAACTTGATCCATAGATCTAATGTACTCTCAATACAAATCCCAGCAAGTTAGTTTATGGATGTTGACAAATTCATTCTAAAGTTTATATGGTGAGGCCAAAAGATCCAGAATAACCAATCTAGACATAGACTTCATGCTTTAAAATAACATTGATAGCAAATGGATCATTAAGCTAAATGTAAAAGGGGGGAAAAATGTACAACTCCTAGAAGAAACACATGGATAAACCTAGATGTCCTTTCAGATGTAGCATCCAAGGCATAATCTGTGAAAGTAATAATCACTAAAATGGGCTTTTAAAATGAGAAACTTCTGTTCTGTTAAAGAGAGGTAAAGGAATGAGAAGACAAACTGTAGACTAGGAGAAACTGTTTGCAAAAGATATATTTGATAAAGAACTGTTTTCCAAAATATATAAAGAATTCTTAAAAAGCAACAATTTTTTAAAAAAGCCATGTGAATTTAAACTTATCTAAAGATGACACCTCATCAAATTGTTACAAATTATAAATATTTGAAAAGAGGGTTCACATCATTTTCTCAGGAAAGTTCAAATTAAAACAACAATGAACTATCACTACATAACTATTAGTATGGCCCAAATCTAGAACATTGACATCGCTAGATCCAGTAAAGATACAGAGCAACAAGAACATTCATTCACTGTTTATGAGAAAACCAAATAGAATAACCATTTTCAGAGACATTTTGGCAATTTATTTCAAAACTAAAGATGCTCTTACCATGGAAATCTATCAGTCTTCTTAGTGTTTGCCCAGATCACATTTATGTTCACATAAAAATCTACACAGGGGAGTTTATATCAATTTTAGTCATAAATGCCAAATCTTGGAAAACAATAGGGATGTTCTTCAATATGTCCAAATAATGGAATAGGTGAGAGATAAGAATATGACCCCAAAATATGCCTTTTTAAGATAATTGTATTTAGGGTGAAGGCAATTGAAAAGTAGATACTAGAAAGCACTCTGCACCCCACCCCTTCTATTATTCTAAATGCAGGATGAAGATTTATGAAGGCAAAAGGAACCTACCTCCCTGTTATCATGGGAAACGAAAGTTAATCCCTGAAGGACAACTTTTTTTTTTTTTTTTTTTTTTTTTTTTTACCATTTAAATTTATTTGTTTATTTTTGAACAGGTTCATTCTTGCAAATATTCATAAATTCATTCAATATATACAAAGACTAGACAGTTAAAAGTAAAACTCTTAATTCCCCCTGTTTTCTTATTTCCTATTTACTTTGTGAGCTTTATCTACAGTTACTAGTTTGTTGTATCATTCCAGAGAAACTCTGTAATTTAGAAAGTGAATATAAAATTAGATAGTGATAGATGGATAGATCTGGATAGATAAATATTCTGGTTCGCTCAGAATAATTCCAAGTGATGCCCATTGTTACAGAGTAACTATAAAGGCAGCAGAATACAACAGACACTAGTATGGCAATATGTAAATCAATGGATGTGTAACCGATGCGATTCTGCAATCTGCATATGGGGCAAAAATGGGAGCTCATAACCCACCTGAATCAAATTGTGAAATATGATATATCAAGAACTATGCAATGCTCCGAACAGCCAACAATAAAAAATTAAAAAAAAAAAAAATGCCTTTTTTTTTTTTTTCTCATCTCCAATGCTTCTTTTAATTTGGTATATTTTTTTTTTTTTAATTTTTTCTTATTGGTTGTTAAAAACATTATAAAGCTCTTGACATATCATATTTCATACATCAGATACAAGTTGGTTATGAACTCCCAATTCTACCCCAAATACAGATTGCAGAATCACATCGGTCACACATCCACATTTTTACATAATACCCTATTAGTAACTGTTGTATTCTGCTACCTTTCCTATCCTCTACCATCCCCCCTCCCTCCCCTCCCATCTTCTCTCTCTACCCCATCCACTGTAATTCATATCTCTCCCCTGAAGGACAACTTTAGATCTTTAATAGTCTACAGATGACAATAGAGGAATTTACATTAATAAGTTTTTTCTAACTACCTTTTATTTGCCTTCAAGTTAGCCCTCCTAGAGACTTAGAGTTTTTTTTTTATTTTTTATTTATATATGACAGTGGAATGCATTACAATTTATATTACACATATAGAGCACAGATTTTTTTATATATCTCTGGTTGTATACAAAGCATATTCACACCAATTCATGTCTTCTTACATGTACTTTGGATAATGATGTCCATGACATTGCTTCTCCCTGGGCCAAAAATGTTCTTTGTTGAAATATTATATAAATTATAAAACCAAATCTCAGAATTTTCCATTCCCTGAGTATCTCCCATTTACGTATGAAATACATGTGTTAATAAACTTTTGTTTTTCTCTTATTAACCCATGTTGTTAGAGGAATCTGTTCCAAGTAAAAATTCCTGAGGATTGAGAAAATAAAATTCTCCTTAAAAAAAAAAATCAAGAAACACTTAAAAGAAATAAACTATTAGCCAGGTGAAGTGGCGCATGCCCATAATCCCATCAAGTTGGGAGGCTGAAACAGAAGGATGTCAGGTTCAAAGCCAGCCTGAGCAGATTACTGAGACACTTAGCAATACTTTGTCTCTAAATAAGATATAAAAAATGACTGGGGATGTGACTCAGTGGTTAAGAACCCCTGGGTTCAATCCCTGGTACCAAAAAAAAAAAAAAGGAAAGAAAAAAGAAATGTAGTATCAAGCCATAAAAAGTCATGGAAAAATTAAATGCATGTTGCTAAGTACAGAAAGCCAGTGTAAAAAAAAAAAAAACTATATGCTATATACTTTGGACTGCATGCCATTTTGCTAAGAAATTTTTGGAGACAGTACAAAGATAAGTGTTTGTCAGTATTTTGGAAAAGGGGAAGAATAGATGCAGCACAGTGGATTTTAGGCATATACTTAGGCACTGTTGTTCTATATTATGATTCTATAATGATGGACACACGTGTCATTATACATTTGTCCAATCAAACTAATAGCATGACAACCTCAGAAAATAATTCTAATGTGAACTGTGGACTTTAGGTGAATATGATGTGTCAATCTAAGTCCAATAACTGTAACAAATATATCAATTTAGTGGAGACTGTTCATAATGAGGGAGACTATGCATGTGTAGGACCAAGGTACATATGGCAAATCTCTGTACCTTCCTTTTAATTTTACTATGAATGTGAAACTTCTCTAAAAATAAAGCTTTTAAAAATAATAAAATAAAATATAAAGTCATTTCAAGAGAATAAAAAACTGAAATAATTAATCATCAGCACACATGGTATAAAAAATCTAAAGGAAGATTTTTGGATATATTTTATAAATTGAGAATACAATAAGATAAATTGACACCTCACTTTAGTCAGTTGAATTGTAATGAAAGACCCTTCCAATTATAAAGGAAGCTTACATGTAAAATAGAAATTTTTTTGTTTTGTTTTGTGTAAACTCAGTAGAACATATGAAACATGGTATTTCCTTGTTTTTAATAAAACATGCCTTAAAATATTACAAAGCACTGTATAATTCTATTATCCAATAAGTGGAAAATACCAAGTAGTCAGTTATATGAAAGCGTATTCAAAGTGTCATGTAGGGACCTCCCAGACACTCAGAATCTGGGTAAGACTGACTTATTCCCTTCCCAATCTTACCATTCTCTGTTGCAATCCAAAAGTCTGCATGATATTTTGGAAAATCCCTTGGACACTTCCATTTTCACATAAGAACTTGTTTCTATACATGTGGGGAAAATATTTACATAATTTTAAATCAAATAAAGTCTTTAGGCTTACATCATGGTAATTTTAATATATTTCATCCAAAATTGCATATTAGACTTACAAAGGAAAATACAGAACAATTAATAAATTCAGTGTTATTCTCATGCTTTCAATCTTTTCTGTCAGGCTGAACAAATTGTACTCAAGTTGGTGTCTCTGGACAACTGCAAAAAAGTTCACTGACTTTCAATTCTTCTCTGGGTACTTTCATGAAAAATACGGATATGACATTAAGATGAACAAGAAATTTCACCAGTGCTATCAATACCTTTTCACTGGGAGGATGGAACATTGTAAAACATAAGACACTATGACGGTACTATACCATAAGCATAAATGTTGAATTTAAGGAATATTTCTGCATAATAAATCAACTAAGATGAAGACATTAATTTATAATGAACAGAAATTTCACTTTTTGTAGTTTCAGAGGTTGGAGAGTCGAATATCAAAGAGATTGATTTCATTGGCCAAAAAATTCCAGAGACAGCCCATGTTCCTGCTACTCCAGCATAGACTCCCCTTTGCAGAACAAAATCAGTTACATTACATACATAACACTGAGTAAAAATTGTCTCTTTTTTCACATATGCTGAATTACTGAAATTACAGTGAAGCAGATGCTAAGGCAAGTAATGTTGAAATCATCCAGAAACGTAGGAAATGAAAATCTACGATAGTAGTATTTGCTGAATGAAATAAACAATAAATCAATCATTACTTCACTGCATGAATGAACAAAATGAACATGTGGTGATTGTATCTGTTATGGATTAAATTGTGTCTTCCCCCAAATTCATCAATTAAAAAACTAAACCCCAATGTAATTTTACTTTAAGATAAGGTGGTTAATTGGGATAGAAGCAACTGAAATTAAATGAGGTCAAAAGTGTTGAACTCTAATTCTAAGGAAATGAGATATACCTCCCCTTCTCCCTCCCTGCTTTCTCTTTCTCTCATAGAAAAAAAGTTCTTATGAAGACATAATGACAAGGCAAGGAAGAGAGAGCACTTATCCAGTACTAAATGAACTAGGCTCTTGATCTGAGACTTGTCTTCCAGAATCATGGAAAAAAATTAATTTCTTTTTTAAGATACTCAGTGTGGAGAATTTTGTTATGGCAGACTATCCTACTCTGTTTTATGCTGCTATAAAAAAGTGCCACAGACTGGATAATTTGTAATAAATATAAATTTATTTTTCATAATCCTAGAGGTTGGGAAGTTCAAGATCAAGATGTCAACAGATGTATAGCCTTATTTTCATGATCCTAGAGGTTGGGAAATCCAAGATCAAGGTGTCAACAAGGAATGATGAACAGAAGGAAAAGGAGGTTGCGAATTTAGCCTGTTAACAAACCCACACATATGATAATGACTTTTGGGGACAGAGCTCTAATCATCTCTTAACTGTGCCACTTATACTACTGTTGTGTTGGGGCATAAGTTTCTAACACATGATTTCTGGGGGGAAACATTCAAATAACTGAGCAGGTGAAGCTAGTATTTTTTTTCTCCAAGTCTTAATATACTGACTAATAGACACATAAGTTTCACTTAGTTTCACACTAAGAAGTGAGCAGTAATAGCAAAATCATAACTCTTAATAGTCCGTGGAAGAGAATCATAATTTTTGAATGCAAACTGAAATTCACAGTATGCTAGGAGTTATTATTATAAGTTTATTCAGTTTCCTACTGCTGTCAATGACATTTCTTTCTGTTCTTTGTTTTGGTATAAGTTTTCTTTTTCTTAATCATGAAAGGGTAAATTAGATCTGTTTTAAAATCCTGATTAGGTGTTAGCACTTCAGAACTACAATGGCATTTTTTTTTACATTCTTTATACATGAAAGCTATTTTCGAAAAATAGCAATAGTTTAGAGATTTAATATAATTTTTGTTTTAAATGAAATTATTAATGTTAAAAATTCAGTATTTAATTTACTACTGGTTTAGGTCCCAAATATTGATCATACAAGGTACTAATTGTGGCTTTTTATAATGTAATGGGCTATAAGGAAGCATGTCTGATAATTTGACAGGAAGCAAATATTATTTTTATTATACTGTACAATAAGTTAACATACCCTCTAATGCAGGGGATGATACATTCTTTATCTCCCAAGGACTTTTGTTGTAGAAACATACTTAAAAAATAGTATGGGCAGAAAAACTGGCAATATCTCTCTGCTTTTGTGACATGTAGAATGTGAATAGACTAATATAGTAATATAATTTCCACGTGTAAAAATTCATATCATGTTTATGAATTTAAGAGAAAATTAGTAGTTTTCTGGGTTTACACACACACACACACACACACACACACATACACACTCCTAAAAACACACAGACTGTTATGGTTTGAATATGAAGTGTCTCTAAAAAGCTCCTGTTAATCCAGGAATGTTCAGAGATGGGATGATTGAATCATGAGAGCCATACCTCATCAGTCCATCCTAGTTTGAATGACTGGGTTGTGACTGTAGGCAGGTAAAGCATGGCTGGAGGAGGTAGATTACTGGAGACATGTCCTAGATGAGATGAGGCGATTTTTTTGTAGACCCTCCCCTTACCCTTTCACTCCGTTTGGTTCCTAACCCCACCATGAACTGGGGCAGCTTTTCTCCACTGAACCCATCCCCCATGGTATACTGCCTCATGTTAGGCCCAGAGCAATGGAGCCACCCATCTACAGATTGAGATCTCTGAACCATGAGCCACAAAGGAACTTGTCCTCCTATAACTTGTTCTTGTCAGGCGTTTTGGTCACAGTGACTAAAACACATACTTTTCTAATATTTAACTGAAATCAGAATCACTGTGAAGATTGTATAGAACATTGATTACTTTAATAGTTAATATTAAATTATAACAATAACTTCAATATTCTAATAATTTTTTGTTAATATAATAGACACTATTTAGCTTAAAATATTTTAATTTAAAACTGAACTATGCTATTAATCTCTCATGATATGTCAAATATCTAGATAACAAATTCTTGAGGTATTTTGTTTTTAATAAAACCAACATTAAAAATGTTTGTAATTTTAGTACTCTCTGGAAGACCCATCATGCAGCATACTTTTTTTTCACTTTTTATTGTAGTAAAATACAAATAACATAAAATTTACCATCTTAAATATTTTTAAGCCTATAGTTTAGAGGTATTGTATATATTGCCAATATTAGACAACCACTATAACCGTTCATTTCCATAAACTCTTTTCTTGCTATGGAATGGAAACTCTTACACATTAAATCATAACTCTCTGTTTTTGTCTCCCCAAATCTCTCATAAATATGATTTCAGTTTCCAAGACATTTTTTTTTGCCCGTTTCAATGCTTTATTCACTCGAATTACTCAATACAGTTTCACTCTATAGGTTCTTCTTCTTTTTTTTATTATTTCTTACCTACATGACTATAGTGGAGCACATTACAATCATAATTATCCATTCACAGCATAATTTTTCATAATTCTGTATATAAAGTATATTCACATCAAATTATGCCATTATACATGAGCTCTCTTATTATTTTTTTTTTTTGCATTACAATTCTTAATACACCTTGTGGTATACCACAATTTATCATATCTCTGTATATAAGGTATGTTGACACCAAATTCACATCTTCATACATGTATTTTGTAGAATGATGAGAGTCTCCTTCCACCATCCAAGCTATTCCTCTTCTCCCTCCTTTCCCTCCCACCCCTCTTCCCTAAAACCAAGAATCAACAAATGGAATGGATTCAAACTAAAAAGTTTTTTCTTAGCAAAAGAAATAATATGTGAGGTGAATAGGGAGCCTATATCCTGGGAACAAATTTTTACCCCTCACACATCAGATAGAGCTCTAATCTCTAGGGTCTACAAAGAGCTCAACAAGATAAGCACAAAATAATAATAATAATAATAATAATAATAATAATAATAATAATCATCCAATCAATAAATGGGCCAAGGATCCGAACAGACATTTCTCAGAAGAGGATATACAATCAATCAACAAATATACAAAAAAAAAAATGCTCACCATCTCTAGCCATCAGAGAATTGAAAATTAAAACTACTCTAAGATCTCACTCC
Source organism: Marmota flaviventris (assembly GCF_047511675.1). Taxonomy (NCBI): domain Eukaryota; kingdom Metazoa; phylum Chordata; class Mammalia; order Rodentia; family Sciuridae; genus Marmota; species Marmota flaviventris. The sequence goes on along the minus strand of NC_092504.1, from coordinate 48,540,414 downwards.
AGTAAGAATGGCAGCCATTATGAAGACAAACCATAAGTGCTGGTGAGGATGCGGGGGCGGGGGGGTGGGGGAAGGGTACACTCATACAATGCTGGTGGGACTGCAAATTGGTGCAGCCAATTTGGAAAGCATTAGGGAGATTCCTTGGAAAGCTGGGAATGGAACCACCATTTGACCCAGCTATTCCTCCTCTCGGACTATACCCAAAGGACCTAAAAACAGCATACTACAGGGACACAGCCACATCAATGTTTATAGCAGTACAATTCACAATAGCTAAACTGTGGAGCCAACCTAGATATCCTTCAATAGATGAATCGATTAAAAAAAATGTGACATTTATACACAATGGAATATTACTCGGCACTAAAAAATAACAAGATCATGGCATTTGCAGGGAAATGGATGGCATTAGAGCAGATTATGCTAAGTGAAGTTAGCCAATCCCAAAAATACAAATGCCGAATGTCTTCTCTTATATAAGGAAGGGGGGGGGGTGACTCAAAATCGGGTAGGGAGGGAGAATATGAGAGGAAGATTTCCTCGAGATTTTTATTATTCTAGGAACTCATGTAAGTGCTATCACACAGTATTTGTCTTTTTGTAAATGGTTCATTTCACTTAACATAATGTCCTAATTTTCATTTCTTCCTTTCTTTTTTTTTAATGTTGAAAAATATTTCACAGTACATATATATCACATTTTTGTTCAACCATTCATTTATTAATGGCCACTTGGGTTGCCTCCACATTTTAGTATTTGTGAATAATGATGCGAAGAATGTGATTATACAGATATCTCTTCAAAACCCAGTTTTTAATACTTATGCAGTCTATTTTCTTTATTTTTCTTTCTCATTTTTAATTCTTTTTCAAGGAACTGATATATTGTTTTCCAAAATCAGTGTATGATATTACATTCCCACCTGCAGTACATAGGAATTACAATTTTCCCATATCTGTGCTATTATTTATTTAAGTAATGATTGTGGGCTAATTGTGGGTGGTAACTCATTATAGTTTTGTTTTGATTTTCCCTAATGGTTAATATTCTTAAACATCTTTTCATGTATTTATTGTTCATTAACACATCTTTAAAGAAATTTCTATTCAAGCATTTTCCCACTTTTGAATTTATTTGTTGAACTTCTTGTTGCTGTTGTTGTTTTAGAGGTCTGCTGGATATTATCTCCTTATTAAATATATGATTTGCAACTATGAAGTTGCAACACCCATTCTGTTGGTGATTTTATATGCCCTTTACAGTGTCTTTTGATAATTTTTTTCATTTTCATGTACTCTCATTGGTCTGTATTTTCTTTTGTTACTTGTGCTTTGGGCATCAATTGTAAGATATTATTGCCAAATTGAGTATCATGAAGTTTTACATTATGTTTTCTTCTAATATTATCATTGTTTTAGATATTACATTTGATCTTTAATTTATTTTAAGATAATGTTTATATATATATATATATATATATATATATATATATATGTATATATACATATATATATATATAGTTTTAAATTATATTTAATTACAACTAGTTATAATTAATTAACAATTCTCTTGCATGTGAATGGCCAGTTCTCCCAGGACCATTTTTTGAAAAGGTGGTCTTTCTTTTATTGAATGGTCTTAGAAAACTTGTTAAAAGTCATTTGACTATATATCTGGTTATGAATTTCTTGGCTGTATGTTCTACTCCATTGATCTATATGCTAGTACTATACTGGGTTGATTACTGTAGCTTTGTAAATGAATTTTTGAAATCAGAAAATATGCTCTTATCTTTCAAGATTGTTTTGGCTATGTGGGATTCCATACAAAATTTTCTTAAGCAAAAAATTATCCTTAGGATTTTCATAGGTATTACACTGAATCTGTACAGTGCTTCTAGTAGTATTGATATTTTAATATTGTTTAGTGTTCTGTTGAATAAACATATCATATATTCCTTTATATATTCCATTCTTCATTTCTTTCAGCAATCCATTATGGTTTTCATTGCACAATACTTTCCCATTATTATTATTATTGTGTGTGTGTATATGGTGCTAGAGATTGAACCCAGGGCCTTAGTACATGCAAGGCAAGCACTCTACCAACTGAGCTATATCCCCATGCCTCTTTCTCATTATTGATAGAGTTAATTCCTAAGTATTTTATTCATTTTCATGCTACTGGAATTGGTTTTGAATTTTTCTTTTCAGAATTTCCATTATTAAAAGATAGAAATACAACTTTTGTATTTGAGTATGTGTTGACTTTTATCCTATTTTATGAATTCTTATGAATTCTAACTGTTTGTGTATATAGGGGAATCCTTAAGGTTCTCTATGCTTAAGATCAGACTGTTTCTACCTTTCCATTTCAAATGGTTTTTATTTCCCTTTCTAGCTTAATTAATTTGGGCTAGACCTTCCAGTATTATGTTCACTAGAAGTGTGAAAGCAGGTAATCTTTGCCTTTAGTTTATCTTGGCCATTAATATATATTCTTTGGAGAAATTTCAAAGTCCTTTAATTTTTGAATGGTTTTATTTTATTTTTTTGCTGTAGAATTTTAGAATTCTGTGTATTCTGGATATTAACTCTTTATTAAATGTATGATTTGCAAATAATAGAGGAAAAGCTAAAGTTTTTTCACCACAGAGTGTGAATTTCACTGTGATTTTTTCATGTATGACTTTTATTACATTGAGATATTTTTCTATATATATATATATATATATATATATATATATATATATATATATAGTACTGGCTGAACTCAGGGGCACTTGACCACTGAGCCACATTTTGTATTTTATTTAGAGACAGCACCTCAGTGAATTGCTTAGCACTTTTGCTGAGGCTGGCTTTGAACTTGAGATCCTCCTGTCTCAGCCTCAAGAGCCACTGGGATTACAGGCCTGCACCACCGCTGGGCTTTCTATATCTTGTTTATTGAATATTTTTCATCATGAAAAGGTATTTAATTTTATCAAATGCTTTTTTTAGCATCAAAATTAGATTATTAGGTGAATAAGTGTGGTGAAAGGCAGGGGCTAGGTAATAGCTCCTGTACTAACAGCTGTCATTGACTAAAACTAACCACAATTTATGTTTGCTCTAGATGTTGCAAGGCTTTAGAATCCTCAAAAGTTTCAAAATTGGATAGATTCTGTCTACGCAATTTGGTTTAGGCAGAAAGACTTCTGGTACTTCCTGCTCCACAGTTTTCCCACTAACAATTAAATATTTCAAAATCCATTTTGATTGGCAAACTATTTTCTTTATATCCACAATTCATCTGTTTCCTAAAGATACAAATGGTGTTAGAGATACATTTCATATGAACATAATTTAGTTGAGACTCATTAAAAATTTATTTATACTTGATTTAGCCAATTGTAAAAAAAAATTGTTATCCTTGATATTAAATACTGAAACTGAAAAGATACAACTGAAATTGAAAACTGAGGATACTCTGTATTATACACACACACACACACACACACATACACATGAATAAGAATATTTTAGCATATATATATAGCAAGCAAGCAGATATCATTATGATAGGAAACATAAAGCTGTAAGAGATGGGAACATGAGATTAAGGGAATAATTCTATGAACTGAACCCAATACGATGATCACCACATGCTTTCTTTTTTTAAAGAAGCAATTAGCCTGCAGCCCTGCCTGGCTTAAATCAACAGAATATGTTGCATTCCTCAGAAAAGTACCTGTTATCTGAAGGAGAAGTGCAGAACAAAATGCTGATAAAATGAACACAAGTTACCCTGAAGTGTATGAGGGGGTACTTTTGGGACCTTTATACACATCAGATCCCAGAATTCAAGGAGGTAAGTGCAATTCTTGCAGTCATAAAATTTGTAAGAATATGTTCTGATTAGAACTGGTTAGCATGGATCAACATGATCTGGAGTTGTCCTGCATAGTGGGGACTTGAAAGTCTGATGTCATCCTGCTTTCAGCCAAAAGTGAACCTGGAGAGGATTCTCTAGAACCTTCATGGGAATGCTGGTAAAACTGGAGGTCAGGAGGGGCATGCAATCCTTCTACTCTCTGAGATGACCTACTCTCTCACTTGAGAAGGTTCAGTTCTCCCTTTCCCTATTCCTTCTAATAAAGTCATGCTTGTTACTCTGAGTGACATGTCTGAAATCTTTCTGATGTGATTTTAAGAATCAAGGTTTGAAGAGGAGATTCCCGTGGCTGATTGTGTTTTGTTACAGGCCAGTGCCCTGTAACAACTGCTTATATGAAACCTGGAAGTCCAATCTAATGAGAAAATATTTGCAAACAACAAAGCATAGTATTTGCAATATCCAAAAAAAAGACAAAACAGAAAGAAGTGCTATATTTTTATAATTCCCTGATGCTTCTTAGAATCCACTGAGTGCACCATCGAACTGTCAATATTTGTTAATAGCATTATCCATAATTCTATACAAGAAACTATGCAAATTGGTCATACTACTTAATATCGTTTTTCTTAATTTTTCCCTTAATAATTAACTCTTTCAAAATTTATTTTGATTGGCAAACTATTTTTTATATCCATAATTCATCTGTTTCCTAGAGATATAAATAATGTTAAAGATACATTTTGTATGAACACAATCTTAGTTACTGTATAAGGATAGACATGACATTCATCTTAGGAGAAAAAATTTAAAATTAAAATAAGAAACACAATAAATAGTAAAAAGGAAGCTAAACCAGGCCCAAAGTCAATTGTTTCATTTTTTGGACATATTATTCTTTTAAAATATGCTTTCACTGCATTTGATTTGCTTATTTTAAAATTTTTGTTTTATTCCTTCACTGCTACTATGTAAACACTTTTTTAAAACATCATTGTAGAACTCTCTCAGCGTTTGGATATGTTTTTTCTGTGTTCCCAAATTCAGTTTTTATGGTTATGAAGCAACATCAGTTAAAGAGTCTCATAACTATATCTTTGTGACATTATTTTGTGATGTGAGCATAGAAAAATACCAGAATGTTTTTTGTAGTTTTTTTTTCCTATTTTTCTACATAACTATGGATGACATTTTTTTTTTCCTGAAACAGTTCATTATAAATGACTCAGTGTTTGTTCCCTTTCCTAGTGATGGATGTTGTGTTCCTGTAAAGTGGGAAATACTGCTATTACTTTTTGTTATGTTTCCTAAAGGTTTCACTGCTACAGAAACTGTATTTATTTTGGATTTTTCTGTCAGATCCTTAAAATGTGCCATATTTAAGTGTGCTACATATAGGCTTTCCTGCGAAAATGATACTCTTTGCCAAACCACAACATCATTCCTTCTGAATGTTTTTGAATGTGCTCAAGGAAGTCTGTAAAACACAACAAAATCTGAAACACAGCAATGTTTTCTTATAAAATTATCTTGCTAAATTGAAGGACAACAAATAAACTTAGTCATGTTTCATGTCAGTGAACTTCTACTGCTTACAACAATGTTCTAAAGGCCCATATTTTACCTGTCCTTATGTTTTACTTTAGCTACTTTTAATGGCTAGCATGCATAGATCTCACTTGTATCTGTTATCTTAGAAATACTGTCAATCAAATAAGTTACTAAGGGTAGACAATGTCATTCATCTTAGGAGAAAAAAATTAAAATTAAAAGAAGCACAATAAATAATAAAAAGGAAGCTAAACCAAGCCCAAAGTCAATTGTTTCCCTTTCTGTACACTAAGAAGAAAGATTTTAATTATATTTATTATTAAACTGTATTTAATGTCTTCTGGTAAATAACAAAACTTGCTATGAGAACTAACAAATATCTTATTCAGAAATTTCTCTATATCTTTCAACAAATATACAGCTTTATTTACCCATAATAAAGTTACAACAAAATTTATTTTACTAACAGTATTTCATATATATATATATATATATATATATATATATATGTATATATATAAATACTTATATACTTATTGCATTAAATAGAACATGATATGAACTAAAGTAGATGTTGTACATACATTATCTTTACAACAAACTTGCAAGATTTCAACACTACTCAGATAAAGAAAATTAAGCTTTAAGAGGTTAAGTGACTGGATGAAAGTTTATGAATTGCACAGAGTGCTATGGAGAGTGTCAAAAAAATAATTGAGAGTTAAATAATTTGATCAAAACACACACAATTAAAGAATAATTTTCTCTAAAATAGAAATTGAAGAATAATTCCCCAAAACATAAATTTTTTTATAATATGCCTATCATGAAAAGTGAATTTTTCTAACTTTGCCAGAATGAACTAATAAACCAATTCTGCTTTAAGGATTTTCATCCAATAAAGAGAAAAATTTTGAGGACTTCACAATATTGCAATTATTTTACCTGTGATTTTAAACATGAAAGAGAAATTTATCTAATGCTACTTTGAATTAACATCTCATTTCTAATTTGTCTCAATATTCTTATTTTAGTCATTGACAGTATAGTTATACCACTTGTAGTTAATTATATTTTCTTAAATTTCAGTAAACAAAAATAATTAAAAATATTAGCCAACACATAAATACACAAAAATGTAATTAGCAAGTCATCCTGATTTCGAGAATATCAGCAACTTTGTAGTGTTGCATTCCTTTTCTGATTTGAGGTCCCTCCATTCGCAACTTTCCACAACATAATTAGATTAAGAGTCTCAGCAGGAGTAAATTTGACATTGATAGTACTAACTTGAAAGGAGCAAATACAATGGTAGAATTAGAACAGAATTTATCACTATTTTTCAATAGAAAATGATCTAGTTCCTAAATATGAATATAAAACTACCTAGACAACAGCAATGTTTGATGAGCAAGGAAACATAAGGAGACTAATATATTTTGCCATCTTATCATTTTTATGATTTATCCATTTTAGTTATCCCTCTTTTATTTGTTCCTTTTATTTATGCCTCAGTCTTGTTACTGGGTCTTGACTTCCTGATGAATTTATTATTTATCTTTTGATGAGTCATTCAGCCATGCCCCAGATCATGCAGTCACATTAGTGTATGTGTGTGTAGGCTGGGGGGGTGGGGGGGGTTGTTAATACACATGACCTGAAACAAACAAGTAATTGTCCCAGAAAACAATTTAATCCTTTATTTTACTTCCTAAAATTCTAATTTTAATTCTAATTTCGGTAAAGGAACAGTCAGTGTCATACTTTGTTTATGCTAAGCAGGCACTTTGGACTTGTTTGTATATTGGAAATGGGATATCAAATCAAGAAAGAAAATAGTAATAACTTTAATGTACTGAAAGAGAAGATGTTTTTATTCTCTCAGAAGATCTACTCTATATCAAATATTAGCTCAATAATCTGGTTAGGTTTAAAGGAAAAGAGATATAGTCTGAAATCCTTTATTATCATTGCGATTTGGTGATATATTTTGATAATACCCTATAGGACAAAAATAACTGTTTGATTTCCAAATATGTGGATGTGGATGTCGTATATAAACTTCAAGTGTTATTTTTTTTTTCCTTAATGAAAGACACACTAAAAATCCAAAGTTTTTAAAATCAACACAAGTTTTAGATTTTGAAGAGGTTTTAGCCTAAGCAGTCAGTGCCATTCAAAGTAAAGATTCCATTTGGCTATAAAAAAAGAAAATTTGGTCTGTTATAAAATGATATGAATCATTCATTTTTAAACAAACACTTGAGGACTGTTTTCTTACTTGGAGGTGGTCAAAATTGATAAAATCTGGATTCAGTTCCAGTCTTTGAATTTCCATCGTCTTCATCTTTGATCACTAGACTTGACGATTTCTTCCAGTTGAGCCTCACTCATATATTCAGAAACAAGAAAATCCAAGGGCAAAAATAATAGAGGCATTTTTTCTTGTTTCCTCCACAAGTTTCTCTCATGTTTTGTTTATTTTCAGCTACAAATCCAAGATACAAAATTCTAACACATTAATAAGATGAATTTTTATGAGCTAGCCCTGCAGATATATAAATCTGTCTGTAATGAAAAAAGAGAAAGACTGCCTTGGTGAACATTCTGAGAATTAAAAAAAAAAAGAATACTAGCAATATAGCAACAAATAAAAACCAAATGACCAAAGATCTTCTGTCTATTAATCAGATTTTCATTATAAAGAATATATCTTATATTTACCAATTTGATTATAAATTACTATTGTTTATAATCATTTTTAAATCTCAAGTGAGTAGGTAATTACAAAGTCAGATTATTTCATACATATTATAAAGGGGTTCTTTATTTCCTCATGTTCTCATTGACAAAATGATGCTAATATAATGGTTAAAACAGAGAAAAGAGTAGAATGACAACACTATTTATTTTTAACAAAATGTGTCTTCTTCCATATATAAATATTAAAGATTTTCATTTATTAGCCTGCTTTGGATTTTTTCAGTAAAGAGAAAAACTGACAATGAAGATTTATTTTAGTAAAATTATATATTCATGGATATCTTTGTAAGTACCACAACTAAACAAAAATGTAAAACAGAGAGTCAGTATATTATTGTAAAGTACTGGTGATAATAATGGATAAGACCGTAGCTGGGGTTCAGTGATGCTGCTCTGGAAGCCTGGTCTCTGATAATATTCTAACTAACTCTTGTTTTTGAATTTGTATGAATATGTCTCCATCTTTGCATATGCTTTGCTAATCCAGAGTTTATTTTCCTCTGATTCAAGTATTCGGTATCAGACATTCTACTTTCTCTGTGGTCTGTCAGCATTTTTGAGCTTGCTTGATGAAGGGAGTTTCTTAAACCCTTTCAGTGGAAAAGGTAATTTTCCTGCTGTAATGAAAGTTGAAATAGAGGATCTGGTTCTGAAACCCACATGCCTGATTCCTGCAGGAAGATACTAACAGTCTCAAGAAGGAGAGAGTCTCAAAACTCATGTTTAAATACCTCAAAGTGTCAAAATGAAATGAAATGGAATCAAATTATGTAAAAATTTTATCTCAAAAAATATTCCTTCCCTATCAAATGTGAGTATTCATATATATTGTCTTCTAAAATTATGACTACCAGTCAAGGTTTGCATAAAGTGTCAACTATAATGATTCTAAGGATTGGTTTTGAAAATAACAAAACATCAAAATCACCAGTAGTTGAAAAATTCAAAATCATTTTTATCTTTTAAAATATCACATAGTTCTATATCTTGCATATCTGATTTGGAATCAACACATGAATGACTTATAAATCTACTTCATTAGGTTATACAAACCTTTCCTAAGATGCAAACTCCCATCTTCTTTTTATTTCTTCATAAATAAGACTGTTTTCTAGACATAGATCCTCCCTTTATTCTTTCTCATGCAACCTGATTAACTACTGGATAACTTTGAACACTTAGTTTGATGTCATTATATCCTGAAAGCCTTTGATCTTTTAAGCTCAACTCATTCCTCAGAGTTAAATGCTTTTCCAATGTATTCACACAAATGCATAAAATCTTCATCATTGTTTTTATCATGCAATAATGAAAATATTTACTGACTCAACTGTCTCCTTCAGCAACAAGAAAACAGAGTCTACACATTTAAACCCTGTATGACCAGTATTCATCACAACACCTATCACAAGCACTGGAACGCCTTGTTATAATGCGAACTTCCAGAACACTGTTAGTAGGAAAACATCTCAGTCATCTTCTAAGACTGATTTTACTGGGGTACAATAGAATTGCAGAAACAGAGCTGTCCCATTTATTCCAAGTACTATATGTAGTGATAATGTAGAAGCACCATACACAATTCTCATGCTTACTATTTGGTCATAACTAAAACCTGCAACTAAGATTAAAAATCTACTAGCTGTTATGACTTACTGTTCTTCACCTGATTAACAGAGCTTCCAAAACCTGTGATTTATTTTTGTAATGATTCTGCTTATTTTATTGTTGTTGTTGTTGTTGTTAAGGATCAGCTTAGAAACAGGGACACGCCTTAATTATTAGTAATCTGTCTAGTATTTTATGTCCTATGTTACAAAAAAAAAAGTTACTGCCTTACTACAATCTAACTTGATTTGTTTTTTCTAAGGGTGTTTATTTAATGGAAATAACACACTAAGCTACAGTGTGAAATAGAACATTAACAATTAGTACCAGGTTGGTTTTTCAAACAGCTAGTGATGCAATTTTAAGAGCTCCCCAAAGTGCTTTAAAGATTGAGAAAACATTTGTGTCATTACAAAGCCATAGTTTAAAGCTTATGAGTTTTCCACTCAACTAAGAAAAGCATTTAAAACAACCCACAGAGGATAGTATAGAACCAAAATAGGTGAATCTGTAATTACTAGGAGCATTACAATAGTTCAGCATTCTAAACAGGATCACTCTTTTAGGTGTGAATATTTAATGCTAAAATACATTTTTTGTAATAGCCATCAGTAGTCAGTTTTTCTAAGTTAATCATGCCTTGGAAATTTGGTCTCTAGAAACTTTCTTTGTTTATGAAACAAGCAAATTTAGCCATCTAGGTCACTCTGAACTTATTTTTACCTTTCAAGTCAAATTTGGTTTAAAAATAGTATTTCTGTTTCAGATAAGTGCTTTTAGCTTCACTGAAGATTGGTTCCAATTTAACTATTTGGACAGAATTTTTATACAATTGTCATGGGTCAGCTCATATCTTTCCATTTGAACTATTGTACTGCCTACCTGGCCTCTAATCTCCCCTTCTTTAAAATCATCTGAATACCCTCATCAAGTCATTCTTCATATACTGCAACTCTTACAATATCAACAGACACTGTGGTTCAGCTTAAGACTGGAAGTTCAGATCTTGGTGTCCTCACTATTATCAAGGTACTCAAGCCATCTTTTTGGGAATAATAATAATATAGTTTATGTATAAGATTACCAATGGGAGTAAGCTTTTGTGCATGCGTGACACAGCTGCATCTGGTGATTTTTAAGCAGTTAAATAATTAACTCTCAGGCAGAGCACCCCATTTTTAATATCTACAATTTTCACATACTACAGCAATCTCTATTCTCTTATTTATATAGCTATTGAGATGCTATTCATTTACCTTAAAATTAATCCTCAAAGTTAATATGCTTATTAGATAGTCTTTTTTTTATTGTAGTCATCCCAGTAGGTGCTAAGCGGCATGATGCTCTAATTTTAATTTTTTTTTTTAATTCTACCTTGTACTCTCACACCTCTGTCCATTTATTCCTGTACTTTTCTGTTTATTATAAACCCCCTTTCTTCTATCTGATCTGTGCTTGAACTTCTACTCTTCTCTGAAGGTGTAGTTAATAATTTCACCATTCTAGAAGGAAAATCCAACCTACCTCTAAAAAACAAATCTCCTTCTTCTTCCCACTGTTATAAACACTATTATTTTTCATTATAGCCATTAAAATGATTTTTTAAAAAAATAAACAGAAAATATGTGTTGTTTTTATCTATTTCCTCAATAAACTCTGAACTTCTGAAAGGAAAGGATTGTGTATAGTGCTTTCAACATAGAAGATACTTGGTATTTGTTAAATTACCAGCCATTCCTTTTGATAATTAGAGGAATAAACACCCTTTTTAATCAAGGTACTTCCTAGGCTGTCTAATAAAACACTGAGATTTTTAAATAAATAATTATTCTTTTTAATCTAACTAAAATTAAAACAAATTAAAATTTCACAATGTGTTTGTCAACTTCCCTCATTTGATTCGAGTTTTCCTTGAAAAGAGAGATATTGTTCCGGTGCCTAGAAGGATTCCAAAGCCACAGAAACAGTGTTGACTTTTGCTTACTCAGACTACTGAGAATGTAAAGGTTAAAATAATACTTATTTCTCTGAATATATTGTAAGGGACCGGCGAACGACGGAGGAAGAGACCACCAAGAGACCGACTCATGCAACAGCAAAAGGGGGTTTATTGAAGATCCAGCATGCTGGGGCTCCATGCTCACTCAAGAAGGGAGAGCAGCCCAGAGCCCCGAGAACAACTTGAGCAGGGTTTATATACATTTTTTTAGGGAGGGCAGGGACTTTACATACATCACAGTCCCCTTCAACAAATCACCATACACCGTGGGAAAATCAAACAACAACTCTCGAACATGATTAGTACATTCATTGGCGGGAACAGGTCGGGCGGGGGTGATAGGTCAGTCCTAAGAAGGGGGGTACATTCAAACTGATTGGTTTGGGCCCTGAATGCCTACGTGCCAAACTGCACAGGGCCCAGGTTATTTAACAACTAAATGATCAGGGGAAATATCTACTTGGCAGTCCCGTGAATTGTCCTAACAGCTACAGGAATTTCAGGTTTTGAGTGTAGCATAGGAACTTAACAATACCTGGTCTTTTACATTTTAACTCAGGCTTTGCAGCTTAGAAGCTTTACAATGCCTGGTCTTTAACTTCAGTTTCTTTTATCCTTTCAATATCACTCTCCCAAATCCCAGTAGGAGTAAAAATAATGTGTCTTTTAGAATTATATTAGGCTACTTGTAAATATTCTATAACCACTAATGGGGATGACACCCAGATAAATTCATATAGAGTGTAGAAATATGGTCTTTGATTCAAATTTCTTGAGTAAAAAGAGAAAATAACTGATGATTCACTTTTTTGACATTGGTTGCTGCTTTTACTGTGTACCATGTATCATTGATTTTGCAGAAATATAACCCTAAGAACTCTGTTCTTTAGTTAGGGCACCCTTGATGTTCTACATCAAATATCCTCCAAAAAGAAATGTACTTCAGAAAGTTTTGTCAACTTCCCTCATTTGGTTCCAATTTTTCTTGAGAAGAGATATTGTCCTAGTGCCTAGAAGAATTCTAAAGGGAGGATTCCCTCCCTTTCATAATAATGACTAATAGTATATATTAATTCATCTCATGCTCTGGACCAGATATCCTATCAATTCCTTCATTGGAATTACTTCATTTAACATTCATAAAATCTCAAAGAGACAGTGAATTTTTTCTCATTTTATAAAAGTGCAACTAAGGTACAAAGTAATTAAATAGCTTGTCAATTGTCCCACAACAAGTTAGTAGTGAACCTGGAGTTTGAATAGATTTCTTATTTTCCTTGAAAGGCCTATGTCTACCTTAGAGCACTTTACACTTTCATGGATACTTCAAAATTGTATCCAGAATACAAAATAAAAGCAGTGATCTTAGTTTCTGTGATAATTACAGACTCCATTTTTGGAAAGACATTACCACATTTTTTTTCTATGCAGCTCTTCACTCTTCTCCCAAACCCATATCTCACATTTTATTTTTTGAATACATAATGATGAAATTTATTTACAGACAAGTCAAGTGTAAAATGAGGCAATAGGTTACTCTTGGATTATCTCAAAATCACAGCCAAGACTTATTTAAAATTTTACAAAAGTAATCATAATATATGTTTCATAATAAATATCAAACCTTTGAATAATATGAATGACACTTACATTGGTTTTTAACAGGGAAATAGAACTATCTAGTAGATGTTATGTTCCAGTAAAGAAGATCGTTTATTTTATAGATATATTGAATCATATGTTGTAGCCTCATTTTTCAATTTCTCATTATTATAAGCTTCCTTGACTGAGCATAAACTGCTAAATGTATAACCATTTTTGGAAACATTACTGGTAAAGCTAGTAAAATATAGAAAAGAAAAAAAGTGATTCATGCATCAAAGATTTTTTTCTAGTAATACTCTGTTAACATATATTATGGACAAGAGGGTTGAATTTTTTCCCCACTATTTTTTGTTTGCTTGTTTGGAACTGTTAATGTATCACTACCAAAAGAATCACAGGATCTGCTGGAAGACAAACTGTAAGGATTCTGGAGGTTGAAATGTACAAGGCAGTGTTTCTCTGGTGAGTAAACTCCTGGGGGAATTCCAACTGTTTCCCATGGTCAGAATATTCTGTAGTTTCTCTCAGGAACTAGTAAGTAGACTAATACATGCTCAATGCCTAGATGCTATGGTAATGTCCTTTGTGAGGAGGCTCTGTGCTAGGCTAGAGTCTTATCAGCCTGAACATTGATCTCAGACATTCAGCTTCTGGGATAAAGGAACTATCATAGACAACATCAATGTGTCACTGCTCCTAAACCTGCCCATGTAACAGTAACTTTATACAATGAGCAATAAGTACTAATGATGTCAGTGACCTAATATAGCCTATTGATATAAATAAATCTGGCAGCTTGGGTGAGCAGCTTTTACTTTGCCTCTGCACCTTACTTCTGTCTCCTTTTTCTTTGCTTACAGCAAAGAATGAGCAATATATTTTGTGTTTTTTTTTCTCTAGACACTATTCCTTGTACCCATATTTTGAGCAGAATTGAAAGAAAATCACTGGCACTCAATACTCTATATATTCTATTTGGATACAAAAATCCATACTAGAAAAATGACAGCATAGTTTTTGAACATTTTTCTCACATTTTTATTGGTGCATTATACTTGTACATTATGATGGGATTTATTGTTACATATTTATATACGAACACAATAAGATAGCATAATTTGGCCAATATCACTCCCAGCACTTCCACCCTCTCTTCCCACCTCCCACAATTTGGTTCTGTTCCTCTACCAATTTCCCTTTTATTGCATGAGATCTGTCTTTCTCTGTCTTTTCCTTTGACTCACTAGCTTCTGCAAATGAGAGAAAATATATGACCCTTGGCCTTCTGGGTTTGGCTTATTTCTCTTAACATTCTTGTCTCTAGTTCCATCCATTTTACTGCAAAGAACATAATTATATTTTCCTTTCTTTTTTAAAAATTTTTTTAGTTGTAGATGGAGACAATATCTTTATTTTATTTATTTATTTATTTTTATGTGGATCATACCCAGCGCCTCATGCATGTGAGGCGAACACTCTACAACTGAGCTACAATCCGAGCCCTTTAGTTTTATTTGTAGCTGAATAAAACTCCATTGTGTGTATGTACCACATTTTCTTTATCCATTCATACATTAATGGGCATCTAGTCTGGTTTCATAGTTTGGCTATTATGCCTTGTTCTACTATAAACATGGGCATGTAGGGTCACTGTTGTATGGTGACTTTAATTCTCCAGAAGAAATACTAAATAGTGGTACAGCTGGGTCATATGGTGGTTCCATGCCTAGTTTTTGAGGAACCTCCATACTTATTTCCATAGTGGTTTTATCAATTTACAATCCTACCAACAGCATTAAAATGTTACTTTTTTTTCACGTCCTTTCCAGCATTTATCATTAATTGTATATGACTGCAATTCTGACCTATGTGAGATGAAATCTCAGTGGAGTTTTAATTTTTATTTACCTAATTGCTAATGATGTTTCACATTTTTTCATATGTTTTTTGGACAATTCTATTTCTTCTTTAGACGTATCTGTTTTAGTCATTTGTCCATTTATTAATTGGGTTATTTGGTTTTTGGTGTAAAGTTTCTTGAGTTTCTTACCTATTTTAGATATTAATTCTCTGTGAGAAATGTAGGTAGCAAAGATTTTTCTCCCATTCTATGGGTTCTGTCTTCTCATTCTTAATTGTTTCCTTTGCTGTGTATAAGATTTTTAATTTGATGCCATCCCACCTATTTACTCTTGACATTATATTTGGAATTTTAGGTGTTTTGCTTTGCGTTTTTTAAGAAAAAAAATAGTAGTGTAAATTTTCCACTATCTAGGCATATAGATAAGTTTTGGTAATCCACACTCATATTGAAAAAAAGAAAAATGTAAACACAGGTAATGGATTCATTCAGCAACTTGGGTCCACATGCTAAAAATAACCATTCCCCTATTGCAAACACATTTATTACATAATTTTCATACTCCAACCTCTCATTTAATTTCCTTGCCAAAAGAGTTTCTCCTGATTCATTTAGGTTGGTTTGCTTAATTCAGAATATTCTTTAATATCAATGCATTTTCCTTGAATATCAAATAAAACTAATGCCTGGAAAAAATCCAAAAGACTATCAAACACTACAACTTAGAGTACTAACTAATGCATCAACATTCATTTAAACAACAAATATTTATTGAATCTTTATCAAATAAAATGCATTCTAGATATTGGGACATCTTTCTAAAACAAAGCACAATCCTGTGTAACTACCTAAACATTAAAAATTGCATATCACCCTGCCCCACTGCTTTCCTAATACTAATTGATCTCTTTGTTCTCCAGTAATTATTCTAATTTTTTATTTTATTTTATTTTATTTATTTAATTAATTTTATTATTATTATTTTGTGTGTGTGTGTGTGTGTGTGGTGCTGGGGATTGAAATCAGGGCCTTGTGCATGCAAGGCAAACACAATTGAGCTATATCCCCAGGCCCTATTCTTATTTTTCAGCACACCTTTATACCAGCACTCTCATGTTTACATGATCTAGAACAGATAAGGTATACTATCATTGGTTAAAAAAAAAAATGCAGCAATGAATTTAACATCGTAATTAATTATCTAAAAAAATCACTATTTAAAAAAATAGGGAATACAGATAATTCTAACACACTGCAATTGTACTTTGAACTAATTATTTTTAATAATACAAAATATTTGCATAAAATTCAGTTATTTGTAGCATTTGAAGTACATATCATCTATATCTGTGGCATCTTGACAGATGAAAAGTTCCCTTAAAGATTTTTCTTTTAATGTTAAAATGTTTGCTCAATGTGGATAACCTGCTTATTCTCTTTGAAACAAGTTTTATGTGTTTTTTATACCAAGTTTAGTTAGCTCTTCAGTACTCTGTCCCTTTTGCAAAATTGGAGTTATTTCCTTTTTCATTTGGGTTAAGGAAAAGGTTGAGATGTATGTTTAAAATATTAATTATTCATCAAAGAGTAGAACTGCACCCTGTATTTTGCCACAGAGAATAGATTGCTTGGAAAGATGTCAAGATTAAAAAAAACTGTCAATAACTTTCTTGGCTGCTATTGTTCAAAACATTTTATTAGTATTTGATCGGTGTTCTAAAACAAACAAAATATACTCAGAATGTATGGACATTAAAAACAAATGTTCATATTGGAAGCCAAAATCTTTTACTCTTTAATATTGTTTCTATTCAAAAACAGAATTTATATTTAAACTTCTGGCATTATATTTTTTAGACAGGA
This sequence comes from Marmota flaviventris, assembly GCF_047511675.1. Taxonomy (NCBI): domain Eukaryota; kingdom Metazoa; phylum Chordata; class Mammalia; order Rodentia; family Sciuridae; genus Marmota; species Marmota flaviventris. The sequence goes on along the minus strand of NC_092504.1, from coordinate 48,523,284 downwards.
GATATATTCCATCTGGATTACATCCAGATAACTTGAATAATTAGTCAAGGTCTGAGGAAGTATGTTGTATAGTTTAGGAAAAGTCACACAACAAAAATTGAGGAGATGTAGATCCAACCACGAGGCTAGCAAATTCCATCAGCTCTGAAAAGTAAGGAAGGTAAGAGTTCCTGCCTTATCTCTTTTTCTAAGGTTTATTGTTTTACTATATTAGATCAAAATCTAAATTATTTTAAATTTGAAATATTCTGTAATATAAGTGCTCAGGTTATAAATTTTTAATAGCAATGAAAATATCTCAAAAAAACCATTAATTACACATACAATTAAAAGCTATATAAAGCCAAAAGAAATGTATATGTATAATACACAGTTAATGGTGTAAAGTACATGTTCAGAAATATTAAAAGGAAATACACTAAATTGTTAACAATGATCTTCTGTGGTTATGGTAATTGTTGATAATTATTTTTTTAATCATATCCATATCATTTAAAAATTTTAATATGTGCTATTTTAATAAGAAAATTTAGAATTATCTTTCTCAGTTAATTTTGCTTATTTGATTTACTAGTAGTGAATATAAAAGTTAATCTATTTTTTACTTTTTCTATTTCTTTTTAATTAGTTACCCATGATAGTAGAATGCATTTATGTACTTTGATATATCATACAAAGATGGGATATAATTTTTCTGAAATTTTTCTGAAAATACATGTTGTAGAATCACATTGGTCATGCAGTCACATAAATATATAAACTAATAGTATCTGTTTGGTTCTACTACCCTTTCTATCCCCACATCCCCTCCCCTCCCTTCCTTTGACTTCCCTCTACCTAATCTAAGGTAATTCTATTTTTCTCTAATTAGCATCCTTATATTAGAGAAAATATTCAGCCTTTGGTTTTTTGGGGATTGGCTTATTTCACTTAGTATTCTCCAACTCCTTCCATTTCCTAGAAAATGCCATTTTCATTCTTCTTTAAAGCTGAGTAATATTTCATTGAGTGTGTGTGTGTGTGTGTGTATATATCTCATTTTCTCATTTTCTTTATCTGTTCATCTATTTTGAAAGACACCAGGTTGGCTCCATAGTTTAGCTATTGTAAATTGAGGTGCTATAAACATTGTCATGGCTGCATTACTGTAGTATGCTGATTTTAAGTCCTTTGACTATAAACCAAGGAGTAGGATAGCTGAGTCAAATAGTGGTTCCATTCCAAGTTTTCTGAAGAATCTCCATACTGCTTTCATATTGGTTGTACCAATTTGCAGTCTCACCAGCAATATATGAGTGTTCCTTTTCCCCCACATCCTTGCCAACAATTATTGTTGCCTGTATTATTGATGATCGCCATTCTGAGAGGAGTGAGATAAAATCCTAATGTATTTTTGATTTGCATTTCTCTAATTGCTAGACATGTCGAATACTTTTTCATATATTTGTTGACATCCAGACCCAACAATATGCTGTCTTCAAGAGACTCACCTCATGGGCAAAGAGGTCCACAGGCTGAAGGTTAAAGGATCACACCACACATATGGATTGCATAAACAAGCAGGGGTTTGCATCCTCATCACAGAAAAAGAAGATTTCAAGCCAAAGTTAATTAGAAGAGACAAAGAAGGACATTTCATACTTCTTAAGGGAACTCAAAAAACTTAACATCAAATAAAAAAATAAATAAATAACCCAATCAATAAATGGGCTAAGGAGCTGAACAGACACTTCACAGTAGAAGTGACACTTTATCCTTACTTTACTGATAATGGTTTAAAAACTCAAGATTGGTTTATTTGAATTTAAAATTCAAGTTTTGCCCTGAATTTCTCATTCAATTATATTATCTGCATCTTCCATCCATTCTAAGATGAAGAAAAACATTTTGTATTTTATATTATTTTTTTCTTTTTCTTTTATTAAAATTTATAGTTATATATAATAGTTGGGTTCATTCCAATAAATTCAAATATAGATGTCATTCAATTTTAGTTCATGATCCCTTTTTCCTTCCTTTTTTTCCTCCTTTCCTCCCTCTCCTGTTCCATTTTCCTATCTCTACTCTGTTTTCTTTGATCATCTGTTAATTTACATTTGATTGATTCTCTGTACATATGTATAAAGCTGAATTTTCCTTTCAAATATTTATATATGCACATAATATGATTGTCTAAGAATTTATGCTACATTTTCTTTCCTTATATATCCCTCCACTCTCCCTCTTGGTATCCTTTTTCTACATTACTAATCTTCCTTTAACTTTATGTTATCCTGTGTTGTCCCATAGTCCTTGTATACTCTGGTCATGTTCTATTAAATTTTCCCTTTATTACATTGTGTATACTCAAGATCATGTACTCTGTCTTCAAGGCCTGAAGTTCTGTCTTCAAGGACTGAGATTCCATTTTCAATGCATTCTAATCTATTAGTGATGCCTTCAATGAGTTTTTAATTCAATTTTGTCTTTCATTTCTAGGAGTTCTGCTTGGTTTCTTTTCACTATTTCTATTTCTTTATTAAAGTGGTCTTTCATCTTGTGCATTTGCTTTCTTAATTTCTTCCTTAGATCTTCTTTTAGTTCATCGAACATTTGAATCATTTATTTATTTATTTTAATGAAAAAGGCATTTTATTGCCTTCTAGTAAAGGAGAAATGCAGGGGACTTCTTTCCCAGAAGCTGTTATTTTGCCCATCAGCAGACTCATAATGCTTTTAAAGAGATGATTCAAAGGCTATGTTCCACATGTTCTCTGTTGGAGTTGTAAGTCACTTGTTAATTTGTAAAATAGTCATTTATGAGGTCTTCTGGTGCCATCCCCAAAGTACTTTATTCCTATGCTGGGTGTATACTCAGGACAGAAAAATCTTCTAGTATGGGGAAAAGAGTAATTCTGTTTCCCTTGAGTTTAGGGAGGGGAAGAAATTGGGGAGGAGCAGGGAGAAAGAGAAAGAAACATGTTCATTTTAAAAAATAAGTTGCAGTGACAAAGCAGCAAGAGTTATACTCAGAGCATAAATTGGACCACTCTTAACATTTTCCCACTGTCAATTTCTACATTCCATTTCTATGGAAAAAGGGGCAACAATATCTTCAAGATGTTTCCTGTTGAAAGAGGGCAAAGTTGGGTGAAATAACCCCAAATCCTTGTTCTCTATCAAGTGAATAATTAGTTTTTATAATCTTTCTCTACGATTTCATACACCTCATTATCAGTGGGATGTTTGTTGGAGGATTTTGGATTTTTCGGGGGAGATTTGTTTGCCTGCTTTTTCATATTCCCATTTTCTCATATGCATGTCCTTTTATGTGTAATTATCTTATTTCTTCTGGGACTTCTCTCAGTTTGTGATGTCTGAGTAGATGTCCAAGGGGTGGGACCTGAGGTTACTCCTCCATGGGTCTTTGTTCTTTGTTTGAAGTTTTTTTCCTCCTCCTTTTTTTTTTGGGGGGGGGGGGGGCGTTGAGGTGGAGTAATGTCAAGGCTGAGGTAAAGTAGACTGTGTGTGCAGTGAGCTTCACAGTTGCTTAGTTAAGATGTATTGCTCAGCTGCAAGTTTTCTACTCTGATCTTGAAGTATCCCAATCTCTTTCTAACCACTCTTGCAGGGAAAGGGAGCCAGGAGTGGCACTTTTGACAGCAACAAATGTATAACTTTATATTAAAGGTCCCCTGTCTACTTTGACATTTGAATACTATTTGCTAGATATATAGGAATGGTGGGGGTCAGCATTTAACAACGTTACTAACAATAAAACCCACAAACTGAATCAGGAATTTGATAGCAGGTATCTACTATGTTGTCTAGTATATTAATTATATAATCATCCCAATTTGAATGGGATGGGAATTACATAGCATAATCATGATTTGGGGGTTTTTCTCTCTTCTCTTTTTTGTATTAAAGTACAGCTGAAGACTAGTTGTCATTCATTTATGTGTAGAGCAAAGTGAACTGTCTTTGGGTTGGTTTTAGTTCAGCAGCAGAATCTCCAACCTGTGAACTTTTAGTGTCCTTATAGGTTTCCAGCACTTCACAAAATGTGGAGAAATCAATAAACAAAGCAACCATTACAAAGAGTACACAGCATTCTTACTATATTGCTCTCAACATTAATTACCAGCAAAAACAGGAATGGTGCATTCAGTGTTTGTCAACAGTAAAAGCAATGATTATGAATGAGATCTGGCTTTACAACAAACAGCAGATGTCAACTATATCTTCCACAGCAATAATTATTGCAGCAGCATTAATGGTGGGGGCACAAGTTATGCAAAAATAGTTCCAAAAGATGGTAAAAATACAATTAGCTAGGAGAAAAGAAAATGTGTTAGGATCTTAGAAGAGTTTACAATTTCAAAAAGCCACAACCCAAGCCCCTCCAATAGTCTTTCTTTCCAATTTTTCTTGAGTTACATAGTGATAGACAAAGAGCAAGAGGTGGGGGTTGTTAACACTTTCCTGGTTTTGTGTTGCTCTCTGAGCTGCCAGTTGGAGTGGCCTAAGATTGAAGCTGTTTGATATAAGTAAGACTCATCTTCCCTTCTCACCAGTATGAGGTAGGATGGGTTAGGAAGTACTGTCGGTGAAGTTTGGTCCATTTAGAACACAGTTTGATGCACTCCCAGTGTAAAACTTATTTAGATTTGAGGAGAGTTCCAGCAGGTGGGCCTAAGGTTTAATCAGACCCAGGGGCTTTGTTAAATGGTGTCTGCTTAGGAGAGGTTAGATCTGTCTACCTCTAGGGCTTCACAGTAGCCGATCTTTGATTTGGATCTGGTTCTCAGGACTCTCCCAAGAATTCCAATCATGGGTCAGTCCTCCCCTCACTGCTGCCCAGGAGCACAGCCTTCCCAGGCCTACTTAGTCTCTGAGTGTACTCACCTCCACCTTCTCAGACTGCCAGCCCACTGGAGCTGGTAATGTGAACCACCAGACTCAAAGGAGAGTGAGTCAGCGTCCACTTTGCCCTTCCATCTCAAATTCCCTTGTGTACAGTTTACTCAGGGCCTGTTTCACTCACATTCTGCCAGGCACACCCTATGTCACATGATAGGCCTCTGCTGAGATATTGTGGCTGTTTTGTTTGTTGTTTTGTTTTGTTTCCCAATCTCCCATCTCCGAGAGCTGCTGCTACATTTCGGTCAACCCAAGACAACTAAGCCTCGGCTCTGCACAGCCTGTTCAGGTATAGAAAGTGCTTTTAAAGCACCAGTGCACAGTTCAGCCTTTGTATTATTATCATTAGGCAGAATATTTTATTTCAGACTTTTCCCTACCAAATGTATGTTATCCCTTCCTCTCTCTGTGGTGAATCAGTACCAAAGGTGCCAGTCTGGCAGCTGGGTCAGCTCCCATGTATTCTTGCTTGTTTATTATATGCAAATTTCTTAGTTCTCAAGCCAATTCAAATGCCCTACATTGAATTTTAGTAAAATTCCTCTTTTACCCACCTTGCTACCTTGCTGAGTAGCAGCCCATCCACTGCCACTGCTTTGGTAGTGAGTCAGACAGCCCGGAAAATAATTTTCCTCTACTCTACCATCTTCCATCTTTCCAGATATAAAAATCTCAGATATAAAAATCTCTATCTGACATTACATTAAAAAGCTAACTTTTACGATTGTTTCTTTTTGCTTCCTTCTTCTATACTATATTAATATGTTCATCTCTCCTTTAATATTTCTTGTAATTCACTTAATTGATCTAGATTTTTCTCTTAGAGTGTATCGTGCTTCTTCAGCAATATGTACTGTTCTTTCTGAGTGCTAGCCAAGAAGAAGAGCTGATATTGTACATATTCTCAGAATCTGGATACCAAGCATATCTGCAGTGTCTTGACTCTCATAATGAAAACACATTAGAAAATAAAATAATTTTAATATATATGATGCCTCCTCAAATGTAAGCATAACAAACTTGAAATAGTTTTAAAAAGCTCTGTGCTACTAATAAGGTGATTATCTGTGTCAAATACACACACAAAATATTGTTGAATAATTAAAGTTTGATAATTTAGTTCCTTTTTTGGTGTTTAACTTCACATGAGATGTTCAAGTTTTCAGAAGCAAACACAAGGATGGAAAATGGAAAGTAAGAAAAAGATAATTTTCCCATAATATCTATCAGAAAACATATTTTGGAATAGTAAGAAAAAATTGAAATGTGGAACATACTTTTCTTTTATTAATGCTCCTCTTTCCTTTCATGTAGATTCTATAAAAGTAGTGGATGAACTCTTTCAGTAGTACCTGTATTATCCACATGAAGGTTAGCTGAACATGAAATATGAGTCCTTCCGTATTCTAATCTCATTCAAAGGTTATAAGTATCCTGACTGATGAATACTAAGGCACTTTGAAAACATATAATATATAATTACCTACCATTAATGGAATATGTCAGAAAGTTCTACTTTCATTTTTAAACAGTTGACTTCAGGCCAGTTCTTTATTGTGTTTCATTTTTCTCATCTTGCTCTGGCTTACATTCAGAACTCACATTGACTTACACAAGGATCTTTGCATTTGGCTCAGATACAACAATAAAAACAAGATATTAAACAGAACCTTGCCACTTCTGAATATCTCTAAAAGTATAATACTCCACACACAATGCTTCCAGATAGTATATTTTATTATCAACATCAAACAATTCTAATAACACTGTGCATAATATTTTATAAGATGGATCCAAACTGTGTAAATATTTGCTTGAATTTTCAAGGAATTTTTTTAAAGTTTTCTAAGTTATTACAAAGATAGATGATACAGATATAATTTTATGTGAGGCTTACATTATTTTATGAAATTGATAGAATAGATACAAATTGTCCCATTACACAGAAAATAAATCTTGGCACAGATTTATTAGCTATTTAATAATAACTGCTAGTTAACTTTTTTTCTATTAGTAGTCTCTTTATACCAGATTCCCGAAAGGTTCTGGTATTATTGAAGGCCGTTTTACAAACCATTATAGTGTGCAAACTATTGTATATAGAACAGAGATATTTATTATATATATATATATATATATATATATATATATATATATATTCCATAATTTTAAAATATGCTTAGGTGTCCTATTGATTAATAAACTATATGCCATGTATATAATATTACTATAGTCAGAATATTTATATCTCATTCAATGGATATAAAAGAACAATTATTCTTACATTCTTAAACTGATGAGTCTTATGTGTAAAGAATCTAAAAAGCCTTAAATTAGCACACTCTTTTAGAGAAAGTTGCACAAGAGATAAAAATCAGATTACTCAGGGGAATGGAGAAGGCATTATTGATCTGAACAAGTTTGCTTCTTGCACATATAATTGTGTGTATAAATGTATACAACTGAAACTGTCAAGTGAAATTTTATATCAAAATATATTTTTACTGTTTCTATTTTTTTTTTCAATGAGAGATATGATGTATAATATATCACTCCCAATTGCCACTTTCCTCAAAGGCAAAGATCTCCAAACTCTAAATCAATATAACTTAGCCTTAGGGAACTAACCTAAGAATCAGAAATAGGCTTTACTTTTCAGGATGAATTACAGAGTCTGATCAGTAAAATTCTGAAAAGAACCCATCCAAGAACCATTTTGTAGTGCTTCAGTCAAAGTCAGACTGTTAAAAGAAGAATGGTTCCTTCCTCGATAGCTGTGTAGCTATGAGAGCAATATAAATAAAAAGAATCCATTTGGTGTTAATAATTGAAGAAGAAATCACATTTGAAAGAGTATGTAAGTTAGAGTACTTTCATTTGTTAAAAAGTATTGGGTCAGAAAGGAATACCAATTTTCACCTACAATAGTAATAACATCCACTATTGTCCAAGAAATATGAGTAGAAAAAAATGACATGAAATGGTGACTGAAAAAGACAGAATGTGGGTGGAATGTTCTTTTTAAAATCTAGTAAACAAATGTGATGTGAAAGGAAATGCAAAATCAAAGAGCCTACACATCACAAAAGAAGTAAAACAACAATGGAAAGTAAAGATGAAAATTATTGATTAAATCTCTAATTGGAAATAATACCACTGTGCTTCCAATTTGGACACAATTATATCTTCTATTTATAACAACTTTTCAGTATTAAACAAGGTTCTGACGCCACCCATCCTTTGGGAAAAAATAAAGAAATAAAAAGACAGCCTACTGCTTCAGTTCATATGCTTTTCTTGTTTAAGAAAACAATCAAAAATTATTATTTTGTTTTGTTTTGCTAATACAGTAATGTCCCTATGTTTGGGGTAAATTTGAATAAGGATCTTTATCAGATGAATGGAATTAGATGAAAGTTGCTTTCCCACTAAAGATATGCCAAAGAAGTACTTAGGAAAATTTCATGTCTCTTTCCCGAAGGCAAAAACTAGGGTTAACAGAAAAATGATAGATAAATTTTAAGTCTAAAAATGGCTAACATTCATTTAGTGCTAAAAAGATAAGATGACCCTTATAGTAATATTTAAAAAACAGCATAATTATCATTATAACACATCTAGAACAAGATCCATATAGATATTATGAAGTAGAATGAGGTTATAGTGACAAATAATAATCACAATTAATGTATAAGTTCAAGATATAATTATGCATCAATTCATGCTGTGGCATTCTTATTACAAAATAAGAGATACCAAAATAATTTAGAAATTATAAACTAGATTTTTGTAAAAGAGGAACATGCAGTATTTTATTATGTACACATACATATGTATACAGAATACACACACACTTTATTATTTCTGTTCTTCTGCAGAAACTTGACGAATATGCTACATGAGAGGTATTCAGGAACTCCCTCTACTATTTTTATACCTTTTCTTTAAATGTAAAATTATTATGAAATAATTCTATTTTTAAAATAACGTTAATAATTTGATACTTAATCATACACCCATAAATTTCCTTTGACTTAACAGTTCTGATCATCCCTAATTGTCAAGGGATTGAAAAACAGGAATACTTATTCATTGCTAGTAAGACTATAAAATGACATGAATCACTTTAGAGTGATAAAACCATTTTGAATGTATTTGGCTTCAAGTAACAAAATCTCAATTAAGAGTGATTTAAAATTTATGAATTTATCCAGGACCCATGTGGTAAACATTAAAATATGTCATTCAGATCTTCAACTGTAGGGAATATGATTTCCCAGAGACCTCAATTGCTAGATTCTTAATTCCTTCACCATATTTGTTCTCCAGACCTTCTGCCCATGGGAAAAAATACAAGACATTTTATTCCTTGATGATATCAGGTAAGACTTCTCAGATGGATGAATTTGCCCAGATTCTATATTTCACCAACTTTCTTGGGACTGCTTTAAAATCTATTATTCCCTTTTGCCCAACTTTTCTTAACTCTCTCCATACTAAAGGAGCTGTATCATGAGTATGATATTTCTCCAATGCTCCCACTTCAGTTTTCCTCATAGGTGCTTACTCAAATTTCTCATTGATATTTTGGCAAATACAACCTTAGAGCCTTCTTCTCACTGAAACTTCTCTAATGCAACCTAACAACAAATAATTTTTTCAATGTCAATGGACATACCTAGAATGCACACTATGGCTTCTAAAAGCCATATTCCACTGAAATAAAAGTTCAGTGAAAAGGTAACTGACTCCAGATATGCAGTAGTGGAAGTATAGGTGAAACTTTGTACATCTAGGCAAAATGCAGCAGTTTATCATGTATTAAATTAAAGAGAACAACTCAGCTGGGCACGGTGGTGCACACCTGTAATCCCAGTGGCTAGGAAGGCTGAGATAGAAGAATCATGAGTTCGAAGCCAGCCTCAGCAAAAGCGAGGTGCTAAGCAACTCAGTGAGCCCCTCTCTAAATAAAATACAAAATAGGGCTGGGGATGTGGTTCAGTGACTGAGTGCTCCTGTGTTTAATACACATGCCACCCCCCAAAAAAATATAACAACTCAAAGGAGAGATTTATTAGATTGGGGAGTCTTATATTAACCAATCTGGGACAAATTTATTACAAACAAGAAAGGTCATAATAGATTAAATGACAATGAGTAATAAAATAACTTTTTAGTCCATAGTGTCAATCAGACACACAAAATCAAGGCAAAAAAAGTTCTGTTTTATTAAAGAAAGTAAACTAGTAAATTGATAGTATAAGAAACTGAGAATTTTAACCAGGAATAGAAAAATAATGACACAGGTTAGTATTATAAATGGATGTTAAAAAATTATTGAAAAATAATTAAGGATGAGATCAACTTTTTGTATGACAATTTAAAGAGCTGTCTCAAAGTCAGTGGTAAAAACTTCTAATTTTTTTAATTTTAAAAGATAACCATTTAAATTATCTGGAACTTACTACATGAGTAATTTCTAAGAGTATACTATAAAAGAACGAACACCTGTTCAAGAAAAATCTACAAAAATTCAGTAAGAAAAGTGAGAGTCTATAGTATTTAAATGAAAACTGTTCTCTCTCCTCTCCCCTTCTCATATCAGCATAACAGAAACTCTACTGTAGACTGGTACAAGCATAACAAGGAAGTTTCCTCTTCCCCAAGATTCCAGTCAATGGACTTTCTTCCAGAAGAAGATCTTGGCACATCTTATTCTGTTCATAACTAACTGTTGATGAGGATAAGTTCTAGGCAAATTCAGTCGAGAGTTCAAGACTCTTTTCTCTGCACAGCCTGCAGCCATTGAATAGGGGCTCTATCTTGAGTAAAGTACTGCTGAGGATATGGGGATTCCAGTTGACTTTGCCCTGGCTCGTTACAGCAGTGTTGCCATACCAATAGAAACAAATAAAGAAGATTCTAGGCTGTCTCCTGCACTCTCCAATCAGTAATTACCTTCTAAAGCAGGAGTATTACTTAGAGAGAAATGTCATTTTCCCAGCACCCATATCTAGAGCCCTAGCTCAGAGAAAAATTGGACTGTAAAACATATAGCCTCTAATCATTCCCACAGGAACTGACATCATTTGTACCAGAATTTGAAGAAGTTTAAGGATTCTCTTAAAAACAGTGTATGTCATCATTATGGCTTAGATATGAAGTATCTCCCAAAAGCTCCTGTGTTGATGCAGGAAAATTCAGATACGAAACAATTTGATTATGAATACTGTAACCTAATAAATTTATCCTAGTTTGAATGGATTGACTGGGTCCTACATGTAAACAGATGGGGTGTGACTAGAAGAGGTGGGTCACTGGATGAATGTGTTCTGAAAGAGTTAATTTTCCCTGAAACCCCTTTGCACGCGCTCTCCTTCCATGCCCAAATCCCTCCTCCCTGCTCCAGCACCCCGTTGTAGTGCTCTTCCACTAAACCATGATGTTCTGCCTTATCTTAGACCCAGAACAATGGCAGACTATGGACTAATCCTCTGAAACTGTTAGCCAAAATGAATTTGTTCTCCTTTAAGTAGTTCTTGGTCATGGAGATGAGAACATGACTAACCTAGTTGTGATAGTGGGAAAAGGTGAGGATATGCACAGATTCTATGAAGATCCAGACTAAAGAGAAGGCCAGCTTTTTTGGTGAGAAAGTCTGAGAAAGAGATAGCTGGAAGGATTCCTGCTGGGGTCAGAACAAATGTCAAACTCTGATCTCAGGAAGTATTCCTTCAGGGAAACCAAACTTTTTTGGAGTAATTTGTTCAGCCATTTGTGCTCTGTCATTATTGAAAACAGAAGAACAATCATCCAGCCATTAGTGAGGCCCAACATAAAGAGAGATAAAGAGAACCCTGCCAAAACCATTGTTTCCCAGTGTGACTGGGCACTACCAAAGCTATGTCTGCTTAAGGAGCAACAGCAGAGGATCAACACTGAAGAAGTGGGTGGTGGAATGAATACAGACTTTGCTAAGAAAATTCAGTCATTTTTTAAAATAAATAAATAAAAATAGTAGGTTTTGAAAAGATAAGAAGCAATACATTCATTGCTACATTATCCAAAATGTTATATTTCCAAAAACAACAACAAAAAAATGAGCCATGCAAAAATACAAGGAAGTGTGACTCAAGCACTACAAACATTTTTAAAATCAGGCAACATAAACTGCCAGTGATAGTAAAATCAAGAAGATTTAACACAAAAGATTTCAAAATATGCATTAAAAATATGTTTGAAGGAGTAAAGGAAATCAAAATGAAAGGTGAAAAAAGCAAGACAGACTGATAATGCCATCAAAGAGACAATATCTACAAAGAAAGAATAGTTACAAAAGAGAATCAAATAGAAATTTGAGAGTTGGAAAGTACAATAAGCACAATGAAAAATTCATGGTGTGTTCAACAGTAGATTTAGAACTGATAGAAAAAAGAAACTAGCAAACTTAATATAGATCAGTAGAGGTTGCATAACGTGAAAATAAAGACGTAAAATAATGGATAAAAGGAGCAAAGCCCTAGAGAAATATAAACTTAGTATACAATTAAGTGTAAAACATTTGTATAATGAGACTGCTACCAGAACGGGAGATAAGAGAAACAGAAAATCTATGAAGATCAATATGGCTGAAAACTTACCAAATTTATTGAAAAACATTAACTGATATATATGGAAATCTCATCAACTTTTGAGAATGATAAATAAAAAGAGACTCAAACACTTCAAATGATGAAAGTCAAAAATAAGAAGAAAATCTGGAAAACAGAATTTTTTTTAGGTATAAATTCTTTCGTTTTTTTTTTTATTAGTTGTTCAAAACATTACATAGCTCTTGACATATCATATTTCATACATTTGATTCAAGTGGGTTATGAACTCCCATTTTCCCCTGTATACAGATTGCAGAATCACATCTGTTACACATCCCCGTTTTTACATACTGCCATACTATTGTCTGTTCTATTCTGCTGTCTTTCCTATCCTTTACTATCCCCCCTCCCCTCCCCTCCCCTCCCATCTCCTCTCTCTACCCCATCTACTGTACTTCATTTCTCTCCCTTGTTTTTTTTTCCCCCTTTCCCTTCACCTCCTCTTATATGTAATTTTGTATAACGATGAGGGTCTTCTTCCATTTCTATGCAATTTCCCTTCTCTCTCCCTTTCCCTCCCACCTCTTGTCCCTGTTTAATGTTAATCTTCTTCTCATGCTCTTCCTCCCTGCTCTGTTCTTAGTTGCTCTCTTATATCAAAGATGACATTTGGCATTAGTTTTTTAGGGATTGGCTAGCTTCACTTAGCATAATCTGCTCTAGTGCCATCCATTTCCCTGCAAATGCCATGATTTTGTCATTTTTTTAGTGCTGAGTAGTACTCCATTGTGTATGAATGCCACATTTTTTTTATCCATTCATCTATTGAAGGGCATCTAGGTTGGTTCATTAACTGATAACATTAACTGATATATATGGAAATATCATTAAATTTTGAGAATGATAAATAAAAAGAGAGACTCAAACACTTCAAATGATGAAAGTCAAAAATAAGAAGAAAATCTGGAAAACAGAATTTTTTAAAAAATGATTCATTGCTTACAATAAAATCACAAGAAAGAATTCTTTAATCTAAAGCAAGAAACATAGGTGGTGATTCTAATCCACACAAACAAAATCATGCAAGGAGTTAAGCTAATTATGAAAGTGTAAAAGAGAGCATATTGCATGTCTTTTATTCTCTTAACTGATTTATATAACAACAATAAAAATAATATTTATATGATATAGTGTTGGACCTATTACATATTAGAATGTAGTGTATATGCATGTATTTGCAAAAACAGCTAAAAGGAGGTATATGCAAGAACAGATGTACTGAGCTCAAAAAAAGGCTATAGATAATAAAGTGATAATTATGCAAAAATGTGTTAATGAGTTTGTAACATTAATAAATGTAATATGTTCTACTGTAATGTACAAACTGGGAAAAAGAACAGAGCTACAGAGTAGTAATTTTTCTATATATCACTAGAATTCAGTATATTTATAAATTAAATGTAAATTTATTATAAATATATATTTTATCCAGATAAGTTATATTTTACATAAAAAGTCTTAAAGCATTTACTAAACTATAACTTTTAAAGAATGGGAATAAATATTTATACATACATATAAAAATAAATATTTATACATACATATAAAAAATAAAAATAAACTTTTAGAGTTTCAGATCCAGTAAGTAGAATTTCATGGTGAAAATGTGTGGATAGTTTAATTTTTAAAAGGTATTTGTAGCATAGACTTTGAAATAAGGAAATCTGATAAAAATTTTAAACTCCATACGCCTAATACAAATCTGTATAAAGATTTTAAAATACCATTTAATGTTGGGTAAGAGAATAGCAAATTTTTTGTCTCCATTTATTTTCTCCTACCCTATAAACTAAATCTGTCAGATTATTGTTTTAATTTTCATTTCATCTATACTTTGTAATATTGAACAGATCTGTGTGTACTTTACTGAAAAAATGAGTTCATTATGTCTTGATCCATTATCTATTTTCCTCAGGTTAATTTATTTCTTGTCAATTAGAACAAATTCTTATGACATTGTTCACAATGATTCTCTTAGTCTTACCTTCAGATTCCATTTCTTTATTTTGTACTCATTTTTGCTGACTAGTGCCTTAAATACATTTAATTTTAAGCATTTAATATGTCTGTATTTACATATACTGTGTATTTATGGTCTTTCTCTTTTTTTTCTATATACTTGGATTTATTTGTTTGATTTGCACACTTATGGTCATAAAATGTTTACCGTATTTATTTTTACAAACTCTCCAAAACAACTGAATGTCAATGTTACACATGCCTTTTTATGATTATCAATTATGTGTTAATCAGAATTTTGAGAGAAGTTGATTAACATTGGATATTAAATTATCTGGTAATCTTCTAGAACATAAGCGTAACATGTTCTCAACTGAAAAAAAAAAAGCAATATAATTTGAATACCAGCCTAAGATCAACATTTACTATTAAACTCAAGATCAACATTTATTATTAAACTCAATAAACAACAGTTCTTTCCAATACTGAAATTACCCTACCTCTAAAGGAATTTCAGGTTGGTCTACAATTCCATGTCTTAATGCATGGAAGACATAATTTTAGCCAGGTGTGTGTGTGTGTGTGTGTGTATGTGTGACCAGGGTGACTGTGATCAAACTTAGGGCCTTGTATATGTTAGGCAGATGCTCCACCACTGAGGTACAGCTCCAAACCCTGAAATATTTTTGGAATAAACTTACCAACTGTCTACGTCAACCAATTGTATCTAATAATGTATGATTGTGAATAGTTATTTTTCCTGAACAGTCCTGCCAAGATGAATCAGTAATGAAATGCATCAATGGTTAACTTAGTAAATTGACCAAGTAGGTGTATTCTGCTCTGTTCTCTCCTTGACATTGCATACTCTCTTCCAAATGTAACAGTTCCTTTTACAGTTGGTCTTAAACAACATCTTCTAGCACTGAAGAAAAAAAAAATAGGAGATGCTTCAAGTAACCTCTGGTTTGGAATTTTAAAATCATATGTATATTTTAATATAGAAATAGATACTAGGGTGTAGCTCGGTGATAGAACATTTGCTTAGCATGCACAAAACCCTGGATTTGATTCTCAGTACTAAAAACATAAAACAAAGAAGAAAGAAAAGAGGAGAGAGAGCTATTTTCATGTTTACTATGACAATGCATATGGAGGCAATTTCCTCAATATGTTTATGTCTCAACAGGAAATGTAGATCTTTGAATGCAAGGATGATGTCTTTTCATTTTTTACCAGACTGATGAGTATCATAAAAGCAGTAATCTCTAAAAATACTTACTACAAATGTACATGAAAGGAGACCTAAAGTAGTTTACCATTTTATAACACGTGAATTGAAATCTGACACTTTATTCATTCTGATTTACCAATACCTCTCAAACCTAAAGCTTTAAGGAACTATTTACAATTTTGGGTTATGGAGAAACTGATATAATTTGTCACTTAAATATTTCTCAACACAGTACAATTCTGATAGTTTTAAATGCCATGATAATTCTACAAATTTGGCTAATATCAATGTAAATTAGAAGTACAACAAGGAACAACAGTGGTTACTTAAAACAACTTGGCTTGTCATATAGGTAAATAGATTTTGAAATCATCTGGCAGTTTATGGAAGAAGAAATAGACCTGAAAGTTAAGTGAGCTAAATTTTGTGCATATTTGCATATTTTAGAACTATGTAGGACTTATAAAGCTTGCACTCTTGCCTCAATATGAGGGAGAGTATTGTTCTATTCAGCCTATGGCATGTCCAGAAAACAGATTAAACATTATTTCTGAGTGTGTCTGTGAAGGTGTTTCTGGAGGAGATTCCTATTTAAATTCATAGACTGAGTCAAGAAGATGGTACTTACCAATGTAGGTCTACATCTTCCAATCCCTTACAGATTCAAATTGACCAAAAGTCAAAGGAGGGAAACTCACCCACTCTTTTTATACTAGGAAATCTGTGTGGTCCTGCTTTCCAACTTGAGGAATCGGTTTTCAAGTCTTTAAACTTGAACTTGGTCTAGTTTGCCACTGAATCACAGGCCCTAAACCTTGAACTGAAACTACACCACTGGTCTTCCTGGACCTCTAGTTGGAGAAGGGAACTTCATGGACTTCTCAGCCATAATCACATGAGCCAATTGTTCATATGACATCTCTTTCTGTACATCTACGTAGGTCTTATTAATTTTGTTTCTCTGGAGAATCTTATTAAAACCAGTTTGATAACTACTCCAGAATACTGGACATGTTCTAATGTTCCCTATGGGTTTGGGCTTAAGTTTGAGACTTCTCTAGGCCTCACTAAATTTTACCTACACCCTCAATAAATAAATAAATAAATAAAACCATTCATCTGGAATCTGATATCAAACATAAGTTTTTTTTTCCCCCTACACTATGGAAGGACATAGTCAATAACAAACATGGCACAAAACATAGAAGCAGAAAAGAAATACCTTAAACTTCTCTATTGTTCTGTCTTCAAGTTTTTGCCAAGATATCTTATTGATGACATCTAAAAGTAATGCAGTCTTTCAGGAATCTAGCCCCTGACTAACTATACTAGTCCTATTACAATTCTTCATAAGTCCTTGTTGTTTTTTCAGAGTCTGATGCTGTCAGTGGACAGTTCAGTGGGAGCAGGGAGCAGGGAGATGATATAATTTGCAGTAGTCAATCTCCTGGATCTTAGAGAAAAATAGGGGGGAAAAAGAAGATGGATAAATATTTTGGGGGATGACATGGTGTTTTGCTAATGGAAAATAGCCTCCAAATTCCTTACTAGGACTTTTAGGGCTTGAGCCATAAATCCTAAGTCTGTATCCAGTATCAGCATTTATTCTTCTACATGACACTTCCATATTCTCCAGTAATTTTGACTTATAACAATTTTTCATAGATATCCAGGCTCTGACTGTTACATCTTCTCCTTTTTATGCATACAGTCTATAAACATTACCCTAATTTTGCAACTTAACTGTTCTCATCCATCATTGTTCTAGCTTACATCTGAAATATCTTAGATTTAAAATGTCTATTAGGAGAGGTGGACTCTATATGGTGGCCCCTGACTAACTATACTAGTCCTATTACAATTCTTCATAAGTCCTTGTTGTTTTTTCAGAGTCTGATGCTGTCAGTGGACAGTTCAGTGTGAGCAGGGAGCATTGTGTTGTTGAATTTCTATTGCACTGATCATTTCCTTCAGAGCAATGAGATGTTGAACTATTGTTCATTCATTGATGCTATTTTATTTGCAAGATGGTGAGTCTTTAATTTTGGCATCTTAGCTGAAAGAAACTAAAACTTGCCTAAACAGAGTGAGGTTTTATATCCTTAGTAGCAACCTCTCCACAGTGAATTTCATAGACTATTAAGTTAGCAGAGAAAATTTGGTAAATTTGAGTCCTTTTGGATCATGCTAAAATCACAAATACCTAATATATCCTCTTTGGCCACCAATATTCTCTACTTACAAAGACTACTTTGAAGAATTTAAAAGTTCCTCTGCTCTGCTACCTTCTTTTGTTAATTCATACCTCATATATATTATTCAATCAATACACCTGTTAAACACCCTGTTCTTGCTTCCCTCTGTGCCAGTAGGGCTATAGTTGTCTGCATTCATTCATAAATTATTGAAAATGTTCCTCAAAGATACTTCTGTGTAATTATGTCAAAATCTATTAACTTTATGATTTTTAATTTTTTTTCTCTTTATTTTCCATTCATTTTGAAGGCACTTACGTTGCACCTAATTAAAGTTCTTGGAAATTTCCTTTGAAATGTTCATTTTTATACCAAATGCTTAGAGGTCAAGAACTAAATACAGAGTCTAGACTTCTTACAAAGTTTTTCTTCATTCCAAACAATTTAACACACATCTACACAGAGAGTAAAAGACACAGACACACAGAGACAAAGAGAGGTAAAAAGAGATTAAAGAACATAAAAAAAAGGGGGGCTGGGACATACCTCAGTGGCAGACTATTTGCCTAGCATGCTCAAGCCCCTGGGTTCAATCCCAGTACTACAAAAACAAAACAAATCCAAACAAACCAAAAAAAGGGACAAGAATATAAAGAAATAAACCTTGTATATTTCCTATGACTATAACTTTAGTAGTGAGAGATCCAACATGGCGGCGGGCGGAGAGGCAGCGTTTTCAATACCCCCCCAGTGATGGGGTCATAAAGACGCATAGAAAATGCTTAGATTCTACCAACGGAGAATCCTCTAGCAAAATTCAACTGAAGAGAGACCGGCTGGGAGCTACTAGGATTTTTTGAAGCAACAGATTGCCCCAGACGAGCGAATCCCTGCCAGGAGACGCAGAGGTCCAGATCCGCCAGCCATAGTCCGCGCGCCGCGGCATGGCTGCCGGCCCGTCTGCCAGCAGCAGAGATGCAGCTTGGCAGGAAGAAGTCTTTAGCCAAGACTTCATGAAATAGCGAGCCGGGAACTGAGGCCAACCGGGGACGGACCAGTCCCTCCCCTCCCTTCGGACACTCCGGCAAGGAGCCCGGGGCCCGCCATAGCAGAGAGGTGACATCATCGAAGTTTGGCCGACAGAATTCCTTCCCAGCAGAATCCACTATAGCAGGTGTGTGACTCCCTCCCCATCCAGATACAAGCAGCCAGGAAACTTCATGGACCTCTCAGGGGTCATGTCAGTAGGGAAGCAGAGGGGATCCCCAACCCCCAACCCCCCATATCACCAGTGGTGACTCCGAAGGTCTTAGCCGCCAGTTTACCACAGCACTGGGGCTTAAATGGGACACGCGATGGGGCTGCAAGTGTAACTAGATCTCTGGGGAACCGCTTCTGGTGAACAAGACCTGGCTGGCTGGCTGACAGGAGGAAGGGGGGTAAGGGCCGGAGAAGTGAAACGGCTCTGGACTGACAAGTCTGAGAGTCTCCCAGGAGACGCCTTACAGGGATTGCTATGGGCAGGTACAGGGCAGAAGCTCCGCTCCGAGGGCACAGCTCCGCCTACTGGAAGAGAAGAAAATGGATCTCTAAGACTTCAATATTTTTTTTCTTCTTCTCTCTCTGTTCCTTTCTCCCCTTTTCCTTCTCTCTTTCTTTCCCATTTCAAGTTTTATTGTTCTTTCCATTCTCCTCTAATCTATCTATCTCTCTCTCCGAATTTCTTTTTAAGAACACCTTCATTCCCTTACCCCTCAACTTTCATCCCCAAAATTACATCTTCCATTACGTGTAATTGTCTAAATGCAAATAGGTGAATGTCTCGAGGCTGCCTATAGGGCTCCTAAATACCTAGCTACTACCAACACCCTGATCCAATTGCCTGTTAGTATCCACCTTCAGTAGAGCAATCTTCTAAAGTAGCCAAGATATACTAACCCTCGTACCATCATAGCACCTAACCTAAACATATAGTCCTAAGAAAAAACAACAAATCACTATATGCATACAGAACCTGGAAGCCTTTTATGAATTGAATGAATCAGCTTTAAAATACAATAAAGCCCAACATTTCTAGACATAATCTGCCACCACAAAGGAGAGACAACAGAGATATACAAAGCCAAAACAAATGTATAGGAGAAAGCAGTTACAAAGCAGTCAAACAGAGCTGGAAAGTAATGTGAACAACATGAAAAAAAACAAGGGAAAAAAGGACTACAAACAATGCTGGACAACTTAAATCTACAGGAGGACCTAGAAGCATCAGAAACATGGACAGGGAAAGAAATCAAGGCATACCTAACTCAGATGGAATGAAATATTAGAGAAGACATGAGACAGCAAGTCCAAGCATTGAAAGTATATTTTGAAAACAAACTAAACAAACAAATTCAAACTGCAAAGAACGAGCTTTACCAGGAGATAGAGATTTAAAAAAAAAACCAAACAGTAATCCTAGAAATGCAGGAAACCATAAACCAGATTAAAAACTCTAACGAGAATATTACAAATAGACTAGAGCAAGTAGAAGTCAGAACATCAGATAATGAAGACAAAGTTTATCAACTTAAAAAGAATATAGTCAACACAGAAAAGATGCTTAAATCTCACAAGCAATCTATCGAAGAGATGTGGGATCTCATAAAAAAAACAAATTTGAGAGTCATTGGGATAGAAGAAGGCACAGAGGATCAAACCAAAGGAATGGACAACTTATTAAATGAAATAATCCTAGAAAACTTCCCAGAGATGAAAGATGGAATGGATTGCCAAATCCTGGAAGCCTACAGGACCCCAAACATCCAAAACTGTAATAGACCAACTCCAAGACATATAATTATGAAGATAGCTAACATACAGAACAAGGAGAGAATATTAAAAGCT